>NW_024355523.1:1736054-2345681 GCF_902729225.1 Pteropus medius
ACAATAATAATGACAACATTGTGGCTGAAATATACACACACATACATATACACACTATTCAAAGGAGGTATAGATAATTATAGATGCCACCTTAACTTTTTTATTTTAAAGTTTAAGAAAGCAAGTTCCAGAGTAGTTAAATGAGTGGCCCCAAATTAGAAAGCTAGTTAGTCATTAGAGGTAGATTGGCCTGTAGTTTATATGTACTGCACAGGGAAGAGCCTCTTACCCTGGCTGTGAGATTCTCTTCCATATGCACACAGTAGCCCAGGTCCTCAAGCAGCACCTTCATTCCATTGATGTCATAGTCGGAACCATTACACCTTGGGAGGTAGCTAAACTCTGTGTTACAGATGATGAGGGCCAGACGAGTGCGGTCCTCTTTCTCTCTTATTGGATAAATCTGCAGAACAATGCATGTTAGAGGCATCCCATTTTTTCTTACACATCCACAGCATAGTCAGAATTACACTCTCAAGATGTGACAGTTCTTTGTCTTCTAACTTTTGCGAGAACTTTTCCTTTACTCTCTATTTCTAGTGGATGAAAGATGAAGTTTCTAATAGAAAGCAGAGGGAATGATTAAAAGAGCAAAACTCCAGAGTGGTGAACAAGAATCAATGTGGGCTTTTTATTCAATGGTTTTGTGGAGTGCACTAGAATATTATCTATTTCCTTCTCCCTTCTCTTCCATTCAACTTCCATTTAACTAAAACTTATCTAATGTGTAAGATCCATCTCAAATGTTTCGAATATTAAAGACATTCTCCACCTACTTCGGTCTACATTGGTCATAATTAAATGTTTATGCCTCTTATACGGGCATTATTTTTATAGCACCTATATATAAATATACATGTTTTAGCATCTCTATGTAATGCGCTGCCACATTATTGTTTCATTATTGCATATCTAATTTTATTAATAGAAGAAATTACATACCCATACTTATTTATTAATTTTTATAGTGCCTTAAGACATCACTAAAAAGATTATCTAAGGAAATTTTTCATTTCATTCATTGATTATCTCACCCTTCCAGCCTCCTTTTTGCATAGTTCCAGGATCTTTTCATAAGGACATAGCTTGAGTTTGCTTATGAGTTCTGGGGATGCTGACTCTGTTCTTCTAACAAGAGTTTCTGTAAGACTTTTAAAACACATGGGATAATCAGAATTGTGATATTTTGGTATACTGGCTCTCTTCTTGGACCTCATATCCTATAACACCCTAGAAACCGATACAGAAACTCATTCTCCTAAAAGATAGAAGGAAACTTTGTAAGAAGACAGCTTGTAAGAGTTATAGTTTTGTTTAACATATTGTTAACAGAGATGAATGGTGGTCAGGCAAGAGAGACAACTCCTTTGTGGGAAAAGTTATCTGACTATGAGATCTACCCAAGATGCAGAAGTGCATGCATGTGACTTTCTGGGGAAGACTAGGAAGACAGACATCTAGTAAGATTCTCCTAATTGATTTCCTTTCATGATTCTGTTTCTTAATCAATGACACTACTCTTCTCATTTGCCTAAGCAGAAAACCAAGAGGTCTTCCTTGATTCTACTAGTTCCTTTACCCTCTACCCATTTTATCCCCCAGACTCATTCTTTTAGTATGTCTTGTAAACTTTATCACCAAGATATGTCCTATATATTGGTTCTTATCTCTCCACTGATACTCTTCCATTCCCAGCACCAATATTCTCCCATATGGATAACTAAAACAGCCTGAACACTTATCTCTCTACATCTACTCTTATCCTACTACATTTCATTGCCTTAATAGTGACCACAATGGTTTTTTAAAAAAGTACATAAGACTTTCTCTTTCTTTAGTTCTGAAGTTCATTCAATGTACTTCCTGCCCTTAGTTCAACATCTTTCAAGAGCAAAAATTCTGCAAAAATGCCAGTGTAAATATCCTCAAGAATAAGACTTAAATCATAATCACAGATATCCATCAGACAAATTTTGCAAACTTTCCTCTGAGGAGACACTTGAGATGTCAGCGAGTTCTCTTCCCTTACAATTAACTTTGTTTTCTGGGACATTACATCAGCATTGAATGAAACACTCCAATGGCTTCTCATCTCAGTTAAAATAATATCCATGTGGCTTTAATATGCCATTTCAGGACCTGTATGATCAAATCCTTGCCTAAACTTTACTTCCATTTTATTCTTGCTCAGCAACACGTACAATTTTTCTGTTTCTCAAATGCCCTTTACCTATTGCTGCCTTGAGACTTTTGCACTTATTGTCCTCTCTGTTTGTGGTTTTCTTTCTCTAGACCTAGTAAGACTGGCTTTTGTCATTCATATCATTAGCATGACCTTAACTGACCACCAAATCCAGTTAATGTTCTAGTTACTTTCTATCCTAACCTATCCCATTGTCATCTTTTAGTTTTCTTTTTAACTCTTATCAATATCTGCAAACATGTTTATTTTTTTTACTTCTAATTGCTACCTACTCCCCACTGGAGTGTTAAATCCATGTGAGTTCTATTTTAAAGTTATATGTGCCCAAGGTGAAAAAGAATGATTGGCAGTAGTCAAAGTTTTTGTTGAGAAATAGGAATGAATGATGAATGAATGAATAAACTGGTGAGTTCAAGAAATTCAGATTAAATTTTAACCTAAATTGTTTTACAAACTGAGGTTCCCACGATTGAGATAATTTACAGGCCATCTGAGTCCTAGCATGAATTTAGCATAAGACTTTTAAAATGAGAGTGACTGTGTTCTATTTGGAGAAGCCCAATGCAACATGAAGAGCTGTGCAAAGTGCTATAGAAGCTGGACTGGAGAGGTAGAACATGTGCCAGAATTGTGGTCTATGGCCTCAGTAAAATGTAGGGTCAAAGTTTTTCAAGTTATGGAAAGACATTTTATTGAGTACTCTATTTTGTATTCTGTTACTCTGACTTTATAATGTTATCAAAGTAGCTTGAGACACTTGAGATGTCAGAGATTTCTTTAGTTTCTTTCCTGGGGGGTGTGGGGAAACATTTGGATTTGACTATGAGAAACATTTCTAATATTTCTAATTGTGGGAAAAAAAACAGTTGGAGAAACAATAACACTTTGCTTATGCAAAAGAGATGGCATGTTGGTTCTATCATTATTGAAAAACTCGAGTTATGTATGTTAGGTGGCGGAGGGGAGCATGTGTCCAGAGAAATGACTTAACATGTCCAAGTCAGGTAGAGAGAAGGGGAGGGGAAAAGGTCTTTTAATTTATCTTCGAGAGACTTTATGAACCACGGGGCCTACTGTCAATGACCAAAGTAAAGGTTTTTGTCTTTTATTTACTTGGGAGATTAGAATAAAGTTTTCCAAGTTATTTATGTAGGACTGAATACTATCGTGATAGAAAGATACTTCAAAGAGTAAGATAGGGTCTAAATATAAAGCAGCGAACTGAGAGAATTTTGTAGAGACAAAGCAAAAGAGAACAGAGGAAGCAGGTAAACCTCATCTGTGGCACAAGAATGGGAGCTTAAGGGTGAGGAGCTATGAGATTAAGAGCTGATAAGTCATCTATTATCTGGCAAGTGAATAAGAAAGTAAATAATGCATGCCAAAATGCAAGGGCAAATTGAGATATTCCTTAAACAGAATTGAGGAATCTCACCTGAAGAAAATCCCAACTTGCAAGCAAGTGTGGAATTTCTCTTGCAGACATAGTCAATAAATAACTGGCTGGCATGGGACCCTTTGCAAATCACAAAGTCAATCAAGTCACGGGCCTTGGCTATAGTTGTAACATTTCCCTTTTTTACTTTTTCAATCTCCTCTTGATTAAGCACCTTTTCACTTAAGACATCATCCAGCAAGTTATTAAGTGTGTCTTCAGATATTGAGTTAACAAATATTTTATTTATTCGCTTAGTCTCCTATCTGTTGGAAACACAGAAATGTTGAGACTTACAATCAAGAAATATCATTCTGTCACCTCAATAACTAGAATACTCTTTTTTCTATATCCCCTCTTTGTTCGTTAAGTATCCTAAGGAATGAATTATTTACTGTATCCAAGGCCTCTTTCATTCTTTCTAAACCCCTGGATTCTCACTCCCAGAATTCTAACCCAGCTAAGTCAAAATAAGGCTGTACTTATCCAGACTGTTCTCCTTGTTCTGCTTTGGTGAGTTACAGGCAGAGCCCAACAAGCGTCACCTGAGGTATGGCTTTGAGGAATATGTCTGTGGAAATCAGAATCAATAATAGTCATATTCATGTTATTTTTATTTAGAGACAATAGTCCATGGTGATCCTGTAATGCAGATTCTGTTTGGACATTTGAGCATTCAGGGAAGATCTATATAAAAACCTCAGAAAATAAGTTCACACACCTTACTGGCATTTACTTTTCCCTCTGAAACACCAGGAAAACCCAGATGACTACGAGCCTTGTGGATCCCCATACCTCAAAACCTGAAAGAATGTAAATCAAGAATGAAGGTTCCTTCCTTTCTTTTCTAGCTAAATATTGCTCACACAAGCTATATGAAAGACAGGGGAAAATTTTTGAGTCATTTTTATCTTCCAAATATATCTTCTAAAGATACAACCTGATAAAACAAAACAAAGCAAAACCTTACCAGCCATAGCCTCCATGGCTCTCTTCTTATGAGGCAGGAAAAAAATCAAAGCAAAAAAAATACTCAGAGCAATCAGGATCTTCCTGTTGGGCAAGGCATGTTCACATCTTGAGACATAACTATTGCATTGCACTTGTAGATGGCTATATATATGACATCCACAATGTCATATTTATAATTTAAAATTAAGATCACTTGAGAAGCAGCAGCATGAGTGGGAGGAGCTCTCTAACTCACCTGTGTCTCTCAAAGTGCCAGAAATGACTATCTATGTGACAGGTGCACACCCTACTTTTGAGGGCTGAGAGACAACCTTACCATGAGAGTTATAAAATTCAGAGTCAAAAAGGCCTGTATAAGCAAACCTTGTAATGCTTTTACTAATTTATTACCTAAGTTCAATGCTTGCTGAGATTTCTTCCTCATGAGCACTGACTTTCTTTGTCCTGTCAATTTCTCACAAAATTTTTGTTTGTCTAAAAAGGATAAAAAGATGCCAAATTTGAGCATTTCTTTGAACTCCATTTTTTTATCTGAGCATCATATTGTGATTTCCTCATACACATGTATTAAATTGGTTTGCCTCCTGTTAATCTAGTCTTCTGTCAATTTTATTAGTCTAGACAAAGAACTAAAGAAGATAGAAGGAAGAATTCTCCTCCTCCCTCACTGTGTCATAGGCGAAAAGTCATTGCCAAGATTAATGTCAAGGAGATAGTTACCTATGTTTTCTTCTAGGAGTTTTATGGTTTCAGGTCTACATGTAAGTCCAACCCATTTTGAGTTAATTTTTGTGAGTGGTGTAAGCTAGGAATCCAATTTCATTCTTTTGTATGTGAATATCTAGTTTTCCCTACCCCATTATTGAAGAGACTATCATATCCCATTGTGTATTCTTCACTCGCCTTTCAAATATTAGTTGACCATCCATATGTGGTTTTATTTATGGACTCTTGTTTCTATTCCATCCATCTTTGCCTATTTTTTATGCCAGTGCCATACAGTTTTGATTACTGTAGCTTTTAAACATAATTTCAAATAACTAAGTGTGATCTCCTCTACATTTGTTCTTCTTTCTCAAGACTGCTTTGTTTCCTTGAGATCTTTTGTGGTTCCATATGAATTAAAGGGATTAATATCCAAAATACATAAGAAACTCATACAAATCAACAGCAAAAATACAAATAATATGATTTAAAAATGGGAAAAGGATCTGAATAGACAGTTTTTTCCAAAGATGATATATAAAGGGCCAATAGATACATGAAAAGGTGCTCAACAACAATAATCATCAAGGAAATGCAAATCAAAAACAATGAGATATAACCTCACATCTGCTAGAATAGCTATCATCAAAATGACAAGAGATAAAAAGTGCTGGCCAGCATATGGAGTAAAGGAAACATTTGTGCACTGTTAATGGGAATATAAATTGGTACAGTAACTATGGAAAACAGTATGGAGGTTCCTTGAAAAATTAAAAATAGAAATAGAACTACTATGTGATTCAGAAATCACATTTCTGGGTGTATATCTGAAGGAAATGAAATCACTATCTCAAAAAGATGTCTACGCCCCCACATTTATTGCAGCATTATTCACAATAGCCAAGACATAGAAACAATCTAAGTGTCCATCAATGATTAAATGGATAAAGAAAATGTGATATATATAACAAATATTATATTGGTCATATATATCATATAATAATATGTGATATGTATCATATATATAATAGAATATTATTCAGCCAAGAAAAAAGAAATTCTGCTACTTGTGACAACATGGATGAACTTTCAGGGCATTTTTCTAAGTAAAATAAATCAGACCGAGAACGACAAATACTGTATGATTCTCACTTACATGTGGAATCTAAAAATGCTGAACTCATAGAAGCAGAGAGTAAGTTGTCAGTTACTAGGGCTTAAAGATTAGGGAAAATGAGATGTTGATCAAAGGGTACGAATTTCCAGTTATAAGATGAGTAAGGGCTGGGGAGTTAATGTACAGCATGGTGAAAGTTTCTAAGAGAGTAGAAAACGTTTTTATCAAAAAGTTTCTAAGAGAGTAGAAAATGTTTTTACCAAAAAGTAAAAAAAAAAAAAGAAAGATAACTATGTGAGGTGATAGATGTGTTAACCAACCTTATTGTGGTAATCATTTTACAATATATACATTTATCAAGTCATTATGTGTACATCTTAAACTCATACAATGTTATATGTCAATTATATCTCAATAAAGCTAGGGGAAAAAAGAATGAAGTTACAGAATTAAGCATTGACTTGGGATATCACTAAACTGAAAATGAAATCAACCAAATTTATTGCGAGCTTCTAAGCCCATGGGCATCCTCTCTTGGCTTTGGTAGGCATGCATTTAAAAAGATTGTATTGTATGGTGGCTCATGAAACAGTTTCTGTTACTCATTTCCTCCACATACACACATGTTCTATTTAATATAGGAAATAAATTCTATGGTGTTCTTTAACCCCATTTGCAATTTTAATGAAAAGGGGTATACAATAATACTTGTCATCATCCTCAGTCTTTATTTTAGCAGTAAAACACTAAAACAATTATGAAAACAACTATAAGTTCTTTAGACAGGCCTGGCACCCAGCACCCCAGACAACTGGGAATGTCTGCTGTAGTTTTCTCTATAGACACAAGTTGGTTTGATGGCTCCAAAGGCCACTTGTAACATGAGATCAAGTTTAATAATTATCTGTCTGCTATTAATTCTCTTTAATCATAACCCATGTCATTATGCCAGATTTCTGAATCAATACATTAAGGACTGGAAAGGTGTAATAAAGTCATTGGTCAATGAATTATGATATTCCTGTATCCTAATCCTAGTCTTTCTACTTTCCAGTTCTATGACCATGAACAAGTAAGTTAACCTTTCTGAATCTCATTTCACTCACTACAAATAGGGGTATCTCATGCACCACCAATTCATGGAGTTTTTGTGGAGAGCCGATCAGATAATTTATAGCTAGCAAGATTAAGCAAATAAACAGAAATGACTCCTGGTTAAATTGTCCTAAATATTTCATGGGGCATATTTATCTAACTATTTGGAATTATTTATACTAAAAAGATATGTTACTTAAGTGAAATTTAAATTTAACTGCTGTCTAGTGTTTTACCTGGCAACATTATTGACACTTTGGGCCAGATAATACTTACTTTGTTGTAGGGGGCTGTCTCCTGTGTGGTAGGATATTCAGCAGCATTGCTCCCTTAGACACACTGGGGGCCAGTAATGCTCCCCCAACTATAACATCCAAAAATGTCTCCAGACATTGCCAAATGCCAACCCCATCCTCACTCTATGAACCTCTCTGGATTTTGAGTTAGATATAGTGGGTAAACTCCCTTCTCTCTCACAAGTATGTCACCTTGGGCTTAGCCTCAGTTGCTCTAACTATACAAAGAGGATAATGAAATGTCATGTGGATTGAAAGACATTTATTTAATATGCATTTATATAGTGCCATGTGCATGCACATCTCAATTATTTATTAATTTAATATATGGGATGATCCTATGAGGTGGGTGACTTTAAGTCTATTTGATAGCTGAGAAAACTGAGGTATAGGGAGGTTAAACACTTTACCCTAGATCATACAGCAAGGACGTGGCAGAGCCAGAATCAAACCCAGGTGGTCTGGCAACAGAATCTGGTTCTTCATTGTGCCAGGCTGCCTCTCAGAAATAAGGATGTAGATTACATGGCAGGTGTCTGGCACATTAAAAGTTTAATAAATTGTATTGATTGTCAGAGTTAGATTAGTGTTATTATTTTATACAGTCCTGAAAGCAGGTTCCATGCCATATGTTTCCTTTTGCACATTTTTTACACTGCGTCCTTACAACCTCCTTGTGAGCTAGACAGGGCAGGCAAGTGACAGCAACTTCATCTGATGAATAATAATGAGCCTGCATACTTGCCAGAGAGATGAGATGAGCCTGAGTGAGAATCCGGTTTTTCTCATCCCTGGGCTAACTCTAATCAAAGCCAATTCCATCTTGAGCCTTGTGCCAAGTCCTAGAAGAAGACAAGGAAGATTATCACTAACTGATATTTTCTGTTGTTTTTTAAATTTATTGTCTCTCTCTACTACAAAAAATGAATTCAGGAAGGAGTGACCTTGCCCATCTCTGTTTCTATGTCCATATCACCTAAAACAATGAGTGTTGTCTAGAGGGTAATCAGTATATATTGTAAGAGACAAATATTTAGGGTGAAAAAAGAGTAAATGTCAAACACAGCAAATTTGTGAATCAAAAATAATTTAGAAAAATATCTGATAATGTGGGGAAATTAATTCAAAATTCAAACTTAAACCATGAAGATAAACATGAATTAGATAAATATGAATGATTGAATTTAATCAAAATACATCCCTCATTTAATTTCATTCATTAAATACATATCTATAAAGTGTCTAATAAATGTCAGGCACTGCATTA
This sequence comes from Pteropus medius, assembly GCF_902729225.1. NCBI lineage: Eukaryota > Metazoa > Chordata > Mammalia > Chiroptera > Pteropodidae > Pteropus > Pteropus medius. The sequence goes on from NW_024355523.1 coordinate 1,745,145, forward strand.
AGATCTAGAGATTCAAAACAAAAGAAGGTATTGTCCTTGTCCTTAAATATTTAATGACTACCAGGTAAAACAAATGTGTGAGTCATCCAGTGATGTTACAGAATTAAAATCTGAAAAAAGTGAGAAGAGAATGCAAGTAATCAATTGCTCCTCTGCTAGACGAACAGGTTTGGCAATAGCTTTTGCGTAGAAAAGAAATCCTGGACTATTTTGTTCTCATAAGTTCACTGGGCACTAGGATAACTCAATACAATCTTAGGTTGTATTAATCTTAATTCACAAAAAATATTTATTATGACACTTTATTCAGTGAGTATAGTACAAGTTATAGCCTACTGGTTTCATAAAGCTTACAGTTTAGTAGGAAAGAAATAGTTAAAGAGTCCACAAACCAACACATATAAAAATTGCATGTTATGGTTCATACTACAAAGAAAACGTGTGTGCGTGGGAGGGTGGGGTGAATTGATTTCCTATGACTTTTGTAACAAATTACCACAAATTTAGTGGCTTAACAGCAAAAGTTTAATAGTTTACACTTTTGGAGGTCAGAAGTCTGAATGTGTTTGACTGTGCTGAAATCAAGGTATTAGGAGGGCTGTGTTCCTTCTGGAGGTGCTAGGGAGAATTCTTTCTCTTGTCTTTTCCAACTTCTTTTGTCTGTCCACATTGTTTAGCTCATGGACCCTTGTCACTCTGACCACTGTTTCTGTTATCACATTTACTTCTGTGACTCTGACTCCCCTGACTTCCTCTTTTCCTCTTAAAGACCCTCGTAATTACATCGGGTCCACCTAGATAATGCAGGTTATTCTCTCTGGCTCAAGATCCTTAATTACATCTGCAAAGTCTCTTTTGCCAAGGTAACATATTCAAAGGTGCTAGTAATTAGGACATGGACCTGTTCGGGTGTCCATTATTCTGCCTACCACAGGGGAGATGTTGGAAAATTAGGCAACAGAGGTAGCAGAATTTCAACAGGATGGTCAGGAAGTTCTCACTGAGTAGATGAAGCTGTGTATTCAATTAAACAGTTTTAATTCAAGGGGAAAGACTGTTCTATTAATTCCTGAACTATCTAAATCACATACAGAATATTTTATTTATCTCCGAATATCAATTTTAAAGAATTTTTTACCAACTATAGAATATACAATATTTTATTCTGGAAGATGAAGGCATATGGAAACTGCAAAGGGTGATAACAGTGTGGTTATTTTAAGCTCATTTTACAGTATATTATAAGTTAAAGAAAATATGTGATTATGTTATAATTGTTGCCACCAATATTTTCAATGTAAAAAAGTTACAAATATAAAATTAAATTTATTAAATAAAAACTTTGGAATCTTAAATATGATTTTTAAACATCACTGTGAGTTCATGGTATCTTCATTTTTAACAAAATATATATTTTCTAGCTCTTTGCAAAAGGCCTAGAAACCATGACAGTCTAGTATAAATGACCACCTCTAGTGTCCAGAAATAATTTCTGAATACTGTTTGCCACTAAAAGGAATAAGGACTCCTTGGAGAAATAGCTATTCCCAGGTAAGTAGCAGGAAATGTACAAAAGGAATGTGGAATGTCTTCTTGAACCAGAAAGCAAGTAAACTCTCATGGGATCATGCTAAAGAGACATAAAGAGCCACCTTGAGGGGCTCCCACTAGCTAATGATGGGGCAATTTTTGCCTCAAGAATGTCTCCAAATGATTAAAATATATAGATATATTTTATAAACCAGTGTGCACCAATTTTTTAAGGAGTAGGAAAACAAAATGAAACTCTTAATCAGTTGAAGTTGCTAGAGTACTCATTAATTACTCTGAAATTTGTTAACTAAAGAGAAATAAATTAACCCTTTATCTTTTTTCCTATAAAAATCATATTTAAGGGTAACAAAATTAGACCTTGTACATGTTGTGAAAGTCTTATGTTATGAATAAGCTGATTAATGGAATAAGAATGATGGAAAACCAACATTTCATAACTGGTAATAAAAAATACATCATGGCAGTGGCAATCAATGAGTGACAAAATCATTTGTAAAAGATTGACAGTCACCTCTATAAAGAAAGGATCAAACTGTCATCACCTAAACCCACAGGTCAGTTTTAGCATTATTAAATTTGAGACATCCTAGACTTTATGTATATTCTGATATAATGCAATATGAAGTACTCCATGAAACCCAAGAAAAATTCTTACAAAATAAAATTAACCTGAATCTAAGCGAGATTTTAGAATCAACTTCCAATCTGCAGGAAATCTGAGGTACAGATGAACCACCATAGGCAAGCAGTCAAATCCAGAATATGGGATATTCCATAGAACAATTTACCTAATTTCTAAAAAAGTTCATTGCCTTTTGAAAGGAAAGGAGTCATTTTTGATCAGAAAAATATTAATAAGAGATTTAAATATAATCAAATACAAAGAGTATACCTGATTTGGATTCTAAGTTAGACAAACCAAGTATAAAAATGCATATTTTTAATATAAATAATGATCTGTATTATAACCCAAAGAATAAAATAAATATCTAAGAACTGTTAATGGTATAAATGAATGGTTGGATAAATAAATAAATGAGAAGGAAAAGACAAATCTTCCTTATAGAAAACCTCAAATAATATATGTAGATACTCTTTCTTCAAAGAGGTGGAACATATGAAAAATAAGAACTTTACAATGGAGAAATCTAGCATGCACCACTATACATACATAAATATACACATATACATATATGTATACATATACATATACATGTGTGTATATGCATGTGTGTATATGCACACGTGTATACATCCATGTATGTGCATACACACACATACATACACAATATACATTCTAATCGAGTAATTAGGTTAATATTACCCATGGTAAGTCATGTTGATATCAAATGACCCTTGATATGATGCAATGAAATTGCACTTAACCTTTGTTGTCTTCCTCCAAAGACGTCTATTATTCTAGTCTAATCATGAAAAGGCATTAGACAGACCTCAGAGAAGGACATTGTACAAAATAGCTCCTTTAAAGTGCCAAGTTTATAAAGCATCGATTTAATTTTTTGTTGTTTAATTTTTTGTTGTCATTCTCTATGTCTAATCTTCTCTTACAGATTTATACTAAAATATGTAACCTGTTCATATAAAGGACTCAGTTATTAAATCACAATCTACCATAGTGTCTGGGTATCTTTTTTTCCCCATAATTAGATGGTTTGGGGGAGGTACTATAATCATTTATATTTACAATTTTAGATTAGTGTCTATCATGAGAAATTTAGGATTGGATTGATCTCAACTTTGAAGATGATGAAAAAGCTACAAAACTTACAGTGGAAAATGACCCAGAATGAAGCCAGTGATAAAAAACATTGACTCTAGTCTGTTGCTTTAGAAAGACATAAGCTTAGTATTAAGGGCCTTGGCTCTGGCTAAATAGAGTCTGAAAATGGGAAAATTTATGTTATGTATATTAATTTCCTAATGGTAAGGCGATATTAATATGCTAATTTCATCCACGAAAACATAGTAACTGATTGTTAATAATTTTCAAATTTCAGGCATTTTACTGTGGTAAGTACTATATCTTTTACATGTGGTACTATGCTTTTTATACATGGTGGGCACTATACATTTTCTATGAGCCTTTAGGGTAAAACATGCATTGGGAAACATGCATTGATCAATATGGAAACAGAGAAGGTGACTATGCACCTAGAAAGTTCTTCACATTGACTTAATTAAATATTGATCTTGAAAAATTCTGGGAACTTTTGAAAGCAACATCTAAATAGACATTTGAGATATCTAAACGGACATGCAGAAACACAGAATAGACTAGTAGAGTAATCTCACAGAAAAGATAAACAACCTCTGAGCTCTGTTGATCTCTTTTTTTTCAGGATACTTCCCTCTAGCTACTAAGCCCAAGATCAACGGGAAGAAAAAAAAAGTGGAGAACTGTGAGACTGTGAGGATGAGAGTGAATATGTGTGTGTATGTAACATTATTGATAGCGTGTGTGTGTGTGTGTGTGTGTGTGTGTGTTTACAAGAGCAGGAGTGGGAAGGCGGTTCTGTCCCAGCCTGATAAATGCCCTGTATAGTCACACCACACTTTTCCTCCTACCTCTTCCTCCTCCTTCTCTCTCTCTCCTCTCTGGATTCACACTCACACACACACACACACACACACACTTGCTTTCTCTCTCTTTCTTATTTTTTCTTTTCTTTTTTTTTTCCTTTTCTATTACCCCTCACAAGTGAGAGGAATTACTAATCTGACATACGCTTCCTAGACATTGATTTGGCCACATGTACTAATGGTTTTGGAAAGTGATTTCATCGTAATGGCGGAGCTCCCTTCTGCATTCTTCTTCTGTGAGCCTAGAGGAACAAGGAAGGGACAGAGGTTAGGAGGCATATTTGACTTATTTTCTTGGGCGTAAATGTTCTTCTTTGTCTCATTTCCTGTCGTTGCAGTTGTGAGTGAACCGAGTGTCCACCGCCTCTTGGAAGACGGTTTGACTAACTCATTGATGCTCCTATTTGGAAACATTCTCACACCTTTAGTCTCTGTAGACTGGTATAAAGAGAGAAATATCCCTCTATTAAGTCTTAACATTATATTTTAGTTCACTGTGTGAAAGCACTGAACTGCAGATGGACTAATATATAAATGAAAACATAAAACACCCACACAAACTTATACCCCCATTCATTATAAGTTCCCAATTTATCTGGTCGAGGATATAGAATTTTATGTATATTGGTAACTATTCATTTAGGAGCAGTTGTGAGCATCTATGGAGATTCTACCTTGCCCCTCAAAGTAGGGTCCTACCAAGTCAAAAGAAAAAGCCAGTTTCTTTCTAGACTCTGTGTTTTAAAATACGGATTTGGATGAACATTGGAAGAATTTACACTAAGCATCTATGCACTGCCATTTAAAGACATGTTTTACAAATGTCAAGATTTTCTGTTTCATAAATCAGACTTAGCTTTCTGAACATCATATACCAGAAGAAGACCTTTGTCTCAAATTCCACCCCCTGATTCTGACTATTTTTACCTTTTTATGTGGAGAATAAACTCTTATTGAGTGTTGGGAGCAATGAAGAGAATTTATATTACCATCAACTGGCTTGCTTCAAGTATCCCCTCTCTCTGAGCATCTTTGATTTTATACTCTTTTACCTGAGAGATTTCATCCTGAGTTTGATTTGAGAACTACAGTTTTCCACTGATATTTTCCATTATTACTTACCCCCTAACGGTGAGTGCAGAAATAGCGATCAAGTTACTAACATTAGCAAACAAAAATGTTTTTCATCATACTTTACATCTCTCTGCTTTGAAAACCTTTACGGACTTCCAGACATTTGTATACCTTGAGGATTTAAATTTGTATAACTGAAATCATTGTTTTTGAGCATTTATGTCCATATGCATGTGTGAATGCTAGTGTGTTTTAATAACACTTTCTGGTAATTAGCAACCTAACATTTTTTCTTTTATTTTTCTTTTTAAGTTTCCAGAAATACCTCTGAAAACTGATTTCAGTTTCGGGGACAATTTTTTTTAAATTTCTGGGTTATATTGATTTCTCCTGCCACCCCTCCCCTCCTCAAAAAAAGAGGTAGTCACATTGCTAGGAGACTTTGGAGCAACAGTTTGTTGTTGAGATGCCTGCACAGACACGTTTTTAATGTTTTGCATGAGTATTCATGGTAAAGTAAAGTGAAGCAGGATGTGTTAGCCATTTGCAAGATGGAATTTCCTTTTTCTCCAAAGGGCCAGAAAAAGCAGTTCTAACAAAATTTCTAATTTATGTTTCCAATTTAATTTTATTTCTTTTGATCTTGTTTTAATATGAGAGCTAATTTTTTCTTTTCTTTTCTTTTCTTTTTTGTTCTCTTTGATACATCAAGTTACACATTGTCATATCAAGCCACATGTTTGTACTGGTGCCACCCCCCAACTTAGGAATATTTATTATTTACTTATTCATTTATTTCCTTTTTTTTTTGTTTTACATCTGACTCAAGCATCTCAGTAAAGGTTCCAAATTGTACTGGTCCAGGTGATCTTTTCCCTTTATGATTACTTAAATACTAACAGCTTAAAAATAAATATAAATCCAGGGAAATAAAATAAGTAATTAAAAATAAAAAATCTTAACTGCCCTTCAGCTTAAAAAAAAAATCATCCACAAACAGAAACCACTTAAAATATCACAGCAAATACCACACGGTTAGGCAAAAACAGTGAATACGATGAAACAATCAAATATGTGTCTTTGATATTTTGTTGAAAACAGTCCTTTAAATATTTTCATGGACATGAGTGTCACTCTTTGACTTTCTAGCTAATCAGCCTGAATATCTCACTCCACTATAGTCAATTGGGTAAATATAGATATCGCTGTATTGTAAGAGCTCAACATTTTAAAATCTAATTAAGAATGGCATAATGTACAATCATAGTAATAAGAATCAATAATAAGAAAAATTATCCAAGTCTTTTCAAATTTTATTAAAAAATATTAAGTAGGGCTATTTTGCGGTCTCAATATTCTACAAGTTCCAACTCATAGCACTGCCCGTATGCCTTGCTCTCTACCTGAGTCTAAACTAAGGCAACGATCAGCTCTCTTCCTCAAATAGGGACATGACATTTGGAAATATCTCTCATCTGGTTGTACATCTTGCCAACTCTTCTGAGACTCAGGTTTCCCTTTCTTTCTAGAGCTCAACAGCACAATTTCTATTTCTACGAGTTATGACTGATGCGTTATCCACATCCCAAATGCTTTCCTTTAGCTCAGTCATGTCTGGGCTGTCTCTGTGCATAATTTGGCCTAAGAGCTTGAACACCTTGATTCTACCACCTGTTCTCTTTATTTCCTAATGTCAAAAGCCTTTGTATTACATTATATAATTTTGATGCTTTAGAAATATGGATAGATGATATAGATAATATAGATAGATGATAGATAGATAGGTAGATAGATAGATAATTGATATAGATATAGATATATAGATATAAATAGATATCTATTGCATCATTTGAGAAATTTAAGCCTTGACCAAACCTTGGGCCTTTCCTTTTAAACTCCCTTTAGAGTTCATCAGGTTCCCCATTCATCACCGGGTGAATAAAATTAGAAGCCAAGGAATCGTGCTTGGGATCCCTTCTCTTGGCTTGATCTTCTTTATTTATCAAGTGGGGGAGATAGATGAGCAGTGGTCACATTTGGGAAATAGACTGTTAAATTCCTTTAGAAACAGCTTTCAGGTTCTCAGGTTTTCTTCTGAACAGCTCACTCTTTCACTGACTTCTAACACTTCTTCTGAAATGAAGCTGTGCTGATGGGAGTGTCTTCCTTTTTAATCTATTCCTGAGGAAATCTGCAACATCATAGACTGAAAGAGCAGATTAATGGAGAGACACTGAACATGGACACTAGATTTGAGGCCCATTTGGGTCAGAACTTACTGGAAGTAAAGCAGCAACACAGAGCAGGTCTGATACAGTATATCTGTGTGAAGCTTTGTGGCCCCTTGTATTTTATGGAATTCCCCATTACAGTCTCCTCCAGGTGTCCTGTCAAGAGGCGAAAGGGCAGCTTAATGCTTGTTACCACTGCCTTTTTCTACTCAAGCTTACATTACTGTGTGGGAAGACTTTAAACTGACAAATAGATGCTTTGGTTGAGGGAATAATGCAAGCTTGTGTAGGGAGACAGGCTTTATTGGAGGGCTGGAAACAGAGCTATTGTTAGGGGCCACCTGGCCTTGGTTCTGCTTTTTTCTCCTGAAGCAAGTTTGATTTGAGAACCAGCCAAGTGCTTTTCTTGCCTTTGCCATTGATTCGTTCATGTATATCTCCTTTGACAACCTCACAGGAAGAATGCATATCAGTATCTTTGACTGCATTTGGGCATTTTTGTTTCTTGTCTATTACTTCATTATTGGCTTAAAATTGCAAGGAATAGTCCAATACATACTGAAAGCTAGGTATTCACTATAAGCCCATTTAAATAAATTTCCTAAGTCTTTTTATTGTTAATTTTTTTATTATTTTATTTTTTCATTTTAATTAGTTTCAAGTATACAGTACATTGGTTAGACATCTATATATTTCATCAAACAATCCCCCCAATTGCTCCCTCCCCTGACCCTCCACCTAGTTAACATATTAATGCTAACTGCATTCCCTATGTCATGCTCCCCATTCCCGTGAACATCCTTCAGCTACTAATCTGTACTTCTTTAACCCTTCATCCCATTCTCCCAGCCCCTCTATTGCCCTCTCCCCTCTGTACATTATAAAATTGTCCACTATAATTATGAGTCTGTTTTTGATTAGTTTGTTCTTTTTATTTCTTAGGTTCTGCATATAAGTGAAATCATATAGTGTTTATCTTTCTCTGTCTGACTTAAATACCTTTTAGGTTCATCAAAGCAATATCTTTTTCCATCCCCTTCCTTTTAGTCTATTAATCTGAAGTGAGTCTCTTGTAGGCGGCATATGTAGGGTTCTTATTTTCTTATCCTTTCAGCTATTCTATCTTTTGATGAGAGCACTTAATTCTTTTCCATTTAAGGTACTTATTGATAGGAATGTAGTTGTTACCATTCTTTATTCCTATTTTTGATGCATGTTTTTTCTTCTTAAAGAAGTCCCTCCAACATTTCCTGTTATACTGGCTTGGTAGTGATAAATTCCTTTAGCTTATCTTTGTCTGGGAAACTCTTTATCTGTCCTTCAACTCGAAATGATAGCTTTGCGAGATAAAGTATTCTTGGTTGTAGATCCTAGGTCTTCATCATGTCGAATTTTTTTTGCCAAGCCCTTCTGTCCTGTATAGTTTTCTTTTGAGAAATCAGCTGCCTGTCTTATGGGTACTCCCTTGAAGATAACTATCTACTTTTCTCTTGCTGCTTTTAAGATTCTCTTTTTGCATTTAACCTTTGGCATTTTAATTATGATGTGTCTTGGTGTGGGCCTCTTTGGATCCCTGGTTTTTGGGATTCTCTGAGCTTCCTGGGGTTTTATGTCCATTTCATTCACCAGGTTAGGGAAGTTTTCCATCATTATTTCTTTAAAGAGCTGTTCGACATCTTGATTTTCTTCAGGTATGCTGATCAGACAGATATTTGGACCTTTAATAGTGTCCCATATGCTCCTTAAATTGTTTTTATAGTCTTGGCATCTTATCTCTTGCCATTCTGATTGCAAATATTTGGCTTTCCCATCCTCTAAATAGGGCATTTGATTCTTTTCTTTATTCACTTTGTTTATTCCATTTAATATACTTCTCATCTCAGATAATGTGTTCTTCATTTCAGACTGATTCCCTTTTATAATTGCCATTTCCATTTTTAAGTTTTTTTAATCTCTTTGTCAAAGATCTCACTGAATGTATTTACACTTCCCAAAAGTTCATTGAGCATCTTTACAACCTGTGTTTTGAACTCTGCATCTGTTAGATTGCTTGACTCCATTATATCTGGATCTCTGTTCTTTTCTCTCATATGGTTTCTGCTTCTTTGTCTTCCCATTTGGGCTGCTTTTCTGTGTCTGCTTCTATGTAATAAACAAAGCTCTAAGTCTCCCAGTCTTATTAGTGTGGATTTGTGAAGTAGGTCTCCAGTGGCATATCCTAGAGAATTTCAGCTGTAGGCCAAATTTAGCCCCAGTCTCTATCCCTACAGGGCCTGTTAAGATTCAGCAAGCAATCCACAGATGCTGTGCTTACAGTTGCCTCAAAAGGCCACATTAGAAACCGAGGCCAGATGCCTCCAGTGTGAGTCTAGGAGCTGCTCAGCAAGGAACACTTGACTTACTAAGGATATACCTGGATGTGCCTTGGTTGGGGCTCGAGTTGGGGGAGGCAGGGTTTCAGGGAATCCTCTGAGCGGAGTAACCTCTGTTACCAGTTTGATGATGTCACAGCTATGGCGGCACTGTGTCTGCACACTGGGAGCGGGGAGGGCTCAACAGAGAAAGATGGATACCGCTGGCACTTCTACACAGAGCAAGTCTTGCCTCGGCCCTCGCTCCAACAATGTCTCCCTGTGAGACCCTGGTGGCCTCTGCACATAGCCGAAATGGCACTTGTGCTCAGAGAAGCAGGTCCGTCACTGCAAAAATCCACTTGTCACTGCTGCAGCCTCCGTCTCACTCAGCTGCTTGAGACTGGGCAGCCCTACGTCCTCACCCCGTCCTACTTTCTGCCATTGCAGGGTGATTTCTTGGATTTCTCCCTAGTTGTATGGCTCGTTCATCTAGATCCCAGGTGCTTTTTCCTTGCTGCTTCTCCTTGTTTTCATCACAACTTTGATTTGGTCGCCAGAGGGATGAATAGAGCATCTATCATCTATGCCATTTTTTGTCCCATCTCTTATTAATCTTTTTAGATAAGTACACTCTGAGATGAATATCAAGGTGGTCCTGGTGTAGCCCTTTCTTCTGGACACTTCTTAAGTCAAGAAATTTAAAACTTCTGAAGTAGAACAATTTATTGCTAAACAAGTCTAATTGTAATAAAAGTGCTTTACTGTACATATAGCTGCTTTACAACTCACCCAATAGTATGTATGTGTTATCTTAAGAGCACTTCAGATATTTCCGGTAACTAGCTTCTCAAGTATTCTCTGTGTTAAGCAATCCCACATGTGCAGAGTTACATGGTGAGTAAGATGTCAAGATGAAAGTAGGAACAATGGTTATCTGACTTTTGTTCCAGTTTTTTTTTTTCATGATCCCATGGCTTCTCTGAATTAACTCCAGCATCCTGCCTCTTTTTTACCTTCTAGATTCTAAATTGTCATAAAACAGATTAACAAGAGAAAAACACAAAATCTTAATGTGTATACGTGGATGAGACCCAGGAAAACTGAGTAACTCCCCCAAAAGACTGAAGCCACCACCATAAATACCATCTCCTACTAAAGACAAAAGATGTTGGGAGTGGGGATCCAGTTATGGCAGGTTACCAGGAAAAGCTTAGGAAACAAGAATAAGGTTGTTATGCAGATTGAAGTTATTGCATTCTGTATTGAAAAGAGTTTCTAGAGATAAGGTCAACCTTCTCTTCCTGGTACAGCTAGAGAAACACCCTTTGGAAAGGAGATTGCTCTTATACATGTAGGTGTCTCTTACAAAAAGATAACTTCTACTCAGTTTTAAAGCTTTTCTATGCCTGTAATTTCATATAAATAATCAGCCTAAAATAATCCTTATGCTAAAGAGACTATTTGGGGGTAGCAAATTCTGCTTCCTGACACTAGCCATCTATAAGTAAACCTGGGGCACAATTTCCAGCTTCTACCAGAGATGCATGACCTTTCTAATATGAAACTTTCTTTACAGACACAGAAATTAACAGAAGTCCTTGCACGTGGCAGTAGGCATCATACTATGCCATAATTAATTTTTTCTCGAGTTATAAATATTGCTGAATTTTAAGGCAAGGCTTGATTAATTGTGCATTGTGTCCCTTCTTTCAAGTCATATAGCTAGTGTGATTTACTTTTTTCTGTCATTCACACTAAATGTTGAACCAGTGAATTGTCAACCATTTCATGCAATATTCTTTTAATTATACCTGAACCAAGAGATTCTAAATACCATTTATCGTTGGCAGTTTGTTTATGAATCTTGCCATTAGTGCAGTATCACCAAACACATTCTGTTAACTTTACCAGTCTTCCTCTCTCTCAGCTCTAGCTATAAAGTGACCCAGAAAAAGTCATCATTGTTTTTTCTTTCACCCCGGGGCTATTGAAGACCAAAGATGAGGCTTTTGAAAAAGGGAGATGTGGCAGACAGAAAATAGATGTTGAGCTGTAAATTGGAGAAAGGGCTTGTAGAGCATGTCACAAGAGCCAGAATGATATGGATCAGTTTCCCCAGGGTCTAAGACACAGGAACTAGGGTCTGGGAATAAGGGATACTGGGTTAAATTGGGCTACTGAACGGTCTATGAGTTAACAAATAGAATATGGAAACCAGAGATTGAGCTTCATGATACAGTGGCTATTTCATCCTACCTTTAGAAGCATATATTAAAACTTACTTGGAGAGAATTCTACGTTGCTGGAAGGACATGAGTCTTTGGCACACTGGCCTGGTGCTCTTTCTGAATGATAGTGTCAATCCAGATCCATTGCTGTATCATTTTCATTTCTCTCTTTTTCCATCTGTTCCTGATCTAGCACTCTGTCCTCTAACAAGCCACTATGTCCTTGCTAATTGAGTCAGTAAAAAATAAACAAACAAACAAACATCTCATCTGCTAAAAGCAATAAATTGCCAAAAGTGGTAAGTATGATAGGAGATGTCATTTATTTCCTTCCCACTGTGGTTCAGGAGTCCCATAGGAATGACCTGTTAGTAGTTGAATTTCCCCCTTTTCATTTATTTTCTTCTGAAGGACTCCTATCCCTTGTGCTCAAATGATGTCAGAACTGTGCAGCTGTGTTTATACACGTGTGTGGAATCCTCTCCTTGGTCTCCCTCAGTGAGTCATTTGATTAGTCCTTAAAAATGCAGCACCCAATTTTTATGTCTGCAAGCCCTCAGTTCTGAAAAACAGTCCTGATCTCCTATAGGAGCTGAGTAAATTCCCTAAGACCTTTCTAATGAGGCCAATAGTCCATGATGCTTTCTCCATTCAAATGAGGTGATCTCAGTCAAATTTGGCCCATCCAGAAAATCAGAAAAAAATCACAAAAGAAGCACAATGCATTAATAAAGACCCAGCCAGATCCTTCCGGATTTTGTCATCCTCTTCCAAAAGCCCAGAAGGATACTTGGCTCATCATCTCATCCTTTTTCACTAGCCAAACAAAAAAGAGCCTCTGGCTCAAGAAACAGAGCTAGTCAGGCAATATTCTGCTGGTGAGGATACTTTCCTTCTTCCATATCTTTGTCCCTCTCCATTTCTCTTCTTTCCAGCCTTAAGCAACTTGACAAGAATAAAGATTTTAAAAACAGATACTATTTTTCTCAAGGATGTCCTCAAATATCAGTCTTTTTATATGGCAAAGACTCATTGTTCACAGCTCTGTCCACAAACTTTTGGAAAAATCAAAGATAAAATAAAGAAAAGCATACTGTTCCTTTCTTTTTTCAATAGGGCATATAAACTTTTACTAGTTTACCCTAGACTTCCTGTGGAATAGAAAATTAAAGAAATTCATACCAAGTTCCTACTTCAGTATGCTCCTTGTCTTTTCCCAGGCTCAGTCTTATGTAGGATAAAATTACTGTTAGAAAAGGACAAAACAACTCTGCACACTTGTATATCAAAAATTTCCTCATATGTACAATTTTTCAGAGTCATATTCCCTGATATTTGTATAAGATGTGGAGAGAAGAACACTTTCTGAATTCCAGTGATTAAGAAGAAGGGAACGAGGAATACATAGACTTCAAGAGACTGTCATTGTAAGTGAATTAATAAACCTGATGCATGAGAGAAAATTGAGTTGGGAAGTTGCAGAGGTGGAAAAATAATACTGTCTTTCTTTTTTGTGCATACAAGAAAGACAGATTTGATAAAAGAAAACATGTCAGTACATTTTATCAGACATTTGGGCTGAATTCAGTTCAGGAAGACAAAGCTAGAAGGAGAATTTAAGTGATAAATCTGAAAAATCATTTTCATTATTATGTGAGTAACATGTAGGATTAAGGAGAGAAGTCTAGGAAATTAGACATCGAAATTTCCTCTTTGCTTTGGTGTGTGAGATATGTTAACCCTGAAGATTAATGAGAAAATGAAGACATTAATGTTGGCTATGTTTTTTAATGACCACAACTATCTCGCAGATAACTAAAAGTGAAACTCAGAGTCCTTATGACTTTGATTAAATTGAGTTAAGTCCTAGCTCTAGAAATCATATCCATCTCTCTCTATATGCCCCTCAGAAACCTTGCCTTTCTCCAATAATCTGCAACCCCTAAGGAAGGAGAAGACAGTAGTCTGGACCTGACAAATGGTCACACACGGTCAGGACCTCTAGAAGGCTAAAGATAACACCTTGACCTAAGTTATGTTTCAGTTCCTGAGCCCTGAGGTGGAATGACCCACTCATTACTTTTCCATGAAACCAGACTGAGGAACTCAGGAAAAGACCTCAGAACTGTCCTTAAAACCTGAAGAAATGATTGATTGCCCTTACCTCACCTCCTACCAACCAGCTCCCAGCACAACCGCAAACCTCCTAACCACAGTGTCTTGTGAATTTGCCCCATATAATCTGTAACCTACACATCATTGTTGAGTTTGAGCTTTTGAGCATTAGCTTCCTCTACTGCTGGATGGCTCCATTCATCAATAAAATAGCCAATATTTCTTCACTGCAATTCTTGGTGTTCAGCGCTTGGCTATGCTAGCGCCGAGTGGATGAACTCTTTTTGTTCTATAACAAGTATGCCTTTAATCAATAGAGAACATAGGGATTCATGCTGTGGATGTGGGAGCAGAATCAGTCCGAACAGCTATTAATACTTCCTCAGGGAAAAATTAGTTAACCCATTTGATTGCAAACTCTGTGCTGCAACTCCTTTGCATTACAAATGTGATTTTTTTTTCCATCTTAGTGTGACATAAATTGAAATGTTGATAGGTTTTTCCAAAAAAAATAAATGAGTCATGATAAACCTTTTCCTGTATGAGGATGAATGTGGCGTACATAATCATTACTTGAACAGGATGTTCCTTTAAAAAGCAACTGAGATTGCACATCTCAAGGAGGTTTGGATGTCAACTTAGCAGCATGTCTGGCAACAGGATTTTATTCCTCTCTGTCTCTCAGAAACATTTTCAGAAGTCAGGAATTAAATCCTTTGGGTGACAAATACCTGTCCTTACTTTCTCTACTTAGATGTCATGACCACTCTTACTCTTTCACTCCTGCCTGAGCTAGCTGGTAGAAAACCTTGTATTGTGTGATTTGATAAAATTAAAAAGTGACATCCTAAAGAATAATACAGAGAGATTAAGGGTAAAAAACAAACAAACAAACAAACAAAAACCTACACTAAAAACTTAGAATAAATATAGAATACTTTTAAATTTCTTTATGATAATGTATGTGTGTGTTCATTCCTAGTCATGGTGATTAAAGTGTATTAGCTCTAGTGAGAATTCTAAATGGAAAAAAGATAGTATGATTAAGTGATTTTTATTATCTTAAAACAACAAAATTTCATGATAGAAAATTTGGAAATTATTGATTCCCAAGGGACGGTATGCTTTTCTTTCATTTTAAATAAAAGAAAAATACCATCCACATTGCCATTATAAGCACTTATTGTAGTTTCTGTATTTTTATCTGTTCTGCAAAAAGCATATCATAATAAAATTGTATTTATTTATTTATTTATTTTGTTATATAAAGACATTATACTGTCTATGCGTTAGTCCAAAGTGAATTTTGACAGCAGTTCCAAAATTAGAAACTTTACCAGAACAGTAGAAACATACCAAAACATGCTCACACCATTGTTCTACACATAATTAGAGGTGCTATGACTATAACTTTATGGAAATTTTTATAAAGAAATACAAAATGTTTAGAATCACATTTGTTATTTTTTTAGTGGTTCTTTAAGTGGTTCAGGTTGAACTTTTAACTTTTCTATGTTCTCCTCTCCTCACAAGTTAAATTAGCCATCTGTCACAAAAGATGAAGTTGAGTGTGAGTTCAAAGCTTATGAAAATGACCTTTGATAGCACCAAGGTCATCCTCCAATGACTTCTTGTATTATATGCAATTGGTAGAAAAATAACTGAATTGTACAAAAAATACATTAAGGAGAGTGGAGTTAATCTTAGAAATTAAAAATATGTATCTTGTTTACAAAAATCAGCATTTTAAACCAATTCAGCTACTTAGGGCTGCTTTTGAGACACCATGATTTTTGAAAGAATTTATGTAAGAATCACTTAAAAATTGTAAAGTTTTTTTTGAACTGCTAAAGAGCATTAAAAAGCATTGTAATGCTTCTACGCCATGTCAATTTAATTTTTAAATTAAATTTATTGGGTGATGTTTGTTAATAAAATTATATAGGTTTCAAATGTACAATTCAATAATACATTATTTATATATCTCATGTGTGTTTACCACTCAAAGTCAAATCTCCTTCTGTCACTATATATTTGACCTCCTTTACCCTTGTCAAATCTCTTTCTGTCACTATATATTTGACCTCCTTTACCTTCCCCCTCCTCACTTTTTCTGTAGTAACCACTACATTTTTATCTGTGTCTGAGTTTTTGTTTGTTTGTCTTATTCATTTGTTGCTTTCAGTTTTATATCCCACATATGAGTAAAATCATATGGTCCTCAAGTTTTTTGGTCTGACTTTTTTCACTTAGCTTGATTATCTCAAGATCCATGCATGTTATCACAAATGGTGGCATTTCATCTTTCTTATAACTGAATAATATAGCTCTTCCTTGTTAGTGTAGTGGTAAGTATCCCCGCCTGTATGAACTAAAATTAGTGACCTAGATTTTCTTTTCTCACTTATGTTGCTTCTAATCCATTTAGGGCATTGTATTTATTTTACAAAAATACTATGATGCATTTAAATTTTTCTAGTTGTGAGAATGATAAATGAAACAAACAGAAGGAACTCTGTTAAGTTTAATAAATACTTGGCAGAACTACCAAGAAGGTAAAAACTTGGTGGTTCTATAATCAAGACCCAGTGGGATATAGCTGTCAATATATCACTTTGTCATTTCCAGTTGTATCTCTATAACACACAAGAAAAACTTATTGGCTTAAATCATATAACTGTAATATCATAATAACACTTTGCATATGTATAGATTCTAGATTTGCAATGTGTCCATGGGAAAAATCTAAAAGATGTCCTGTAGATCAAAAATGAAATATTAACAAAACTGGAAAAGATTTCAAATAAATATGCCACTAGGCAGAGAAATCAATAGGTGTATTGTAAAACTAATTCTAAGAAGGGTGAAGAAAAATGTATAAGAGAAGCTCAGTGTTGGAGCAGGAAAAATATATCAAACACTAACAGGAAAGGCAGGAGTTAGAAATAGCCATGTTTTAAGCAGATAGAATGGAAAAAAATAAAATAACATTTTCAACACCTTTCCTTCTTCTCAATTCTTATTGTTACATAAGTAAGTGATGGCATCTGATAGAACAAAAACAATGATTTTGATTTCCTTATGCATTCCCCATTGTATATTCAACCAAAAATTGTATAAACAACCCACAATATAATTCTAATGTAAATGAAAAAATATGTAGTCAAAATTAAGTAGTAATGGAAAATGCTAAGATGTCCTTTAAACTAATAATGGGTGCTTATCTCAGAAGGTTAAGAAATACGTGTAGAAAAAAGATTGGGTTTAGATTTAGAATTGACATCTCACCTTTCCTTTTGAGAACCAAGATGTCAGCATTAACTCCAACATCCTGAAAATCATCACAAATAAGATGAAAAGAAAACTGAGGCAAGACCAAGGCCTTTGTTTGTTAAGCAGCACTGTGTCCCTTTCAGAAATTTCCTCTGCACGGAAATGAAAATCATGTCATCTCAAAAGCAGCCCTAAGTAGCTGAATTGGTTAAAAATGTTTTTTTTAAACAAGATATGTTTATTCAATTCCTAATATTATCTCCACTCTTTCCTAACATTTTTCGCTTTTTGTACAACTCAGTTCTTTTTCTATCAAGTGCATACTGTGCATAAATAGTATTATAATACAAGAAGTCAATGGAGAATGACCTTGAAGGTGCTAGTTTTCATGAACTTTGAAATCACACCCAACTTCAAATTTTGTTAGACCTTACATTCTCTGAGCCTTTTTTAAATTTCATAAGCAAACATAGTGAGAAGTCTTTTCATAGTTGCTGTGTTGAGTACATTAGATCATATAATTGAACATACTTAACACACTGGACCATAGTAGGTATAAAAGTCAGTTCCATCTTCTCCCTCTTTATTCCAATAGAGGCTTTCAATATTCAGATAACTTCCAAAATCTCATTCTAACAGAGTTTTATGTGGGGAAGAGTCACATACCATAAGAATTCCTGATCTCCATTGATTTCTATTAACTACATTTGAAGTTACTAGAATTCTAATCTTCAGGTAAGTGAAATGTTACTATACATACAGATTATCTAGGAACATGCATTTTCCTTCCTTTACATCATTTTCTATGCTGTCATGTATTCTTTTTTGGGGTTAGAATATACATCACAGTCCTGTCTAATACTCACTAGATTATACTCTTGAGAGAAAGTTTGATGCTAGCACACAATTGTCACCCATGTGTGTTTATTGAATGAATGGCTACATGAACCAATGAGTGACATTGATCAATTACTTGGCTACTTGGTTAAAGAAGGAGAATAAATTCTCTATTGCTTTTCCAGCTCACTTTAAACAAACCCATTTTTTGTTCCTACGCGTAAATGTAAAATTTTCAAATCTGCCTTTGTCAGTACTGAAAAGTATTTGGATTTCTGTAGTAGACAATTACTCCTTTAGAGTTATTAATTTTAATAAATAGATCATGCTCATGAAAATATTAAAAACACAAATGATAGTTCTCACTTTGAAAGCCCTAAGTAGTACTTTAATTTTTGTCTTTATATTTACCCACTGGGCCACTCCAAGAAGTAGTGTCACAGATTATAAGACAGATGAAATAAGTAGCATTTCTTTGCCAAAAAAAGACAGTCTGAACTCTAGGCAGTTTATAGCAGATCTTAATGCTTTTCCCATGTTAGTTCTATTTCACAGGAATAAAAACAGAGACAAGAAAGCAGCAGCTCCAGGAATGACTGAAAACTATTATTGAAAGCACATCTTTCATTGACAAAAAGGTGGCCAGATGACCAGCAATCTCCATTGCTTGAGCTCATCATGCACCTGAAATCATCAGACACAAAGTTTCACTACAAAACTGCAACAAAAAGTGTGGCAAAGATATAAAATTTAAAGAATTCTTTACAGTTATTTAAATACAGTAAGAAAAAAACTTTTTTCTCTTCTTTTAAAAAAATAAATTATCACAAAAACCTACTTGATATATTTAAAGATAAATGTGATTTAAAATCTATTTCAATTTTAGTAAGGTAAATATTTGACATATTTATGATTGTAATATATCTTATAGTGTTGAAATACTTTTTTTTCCCTTGTTTATATAAAAGGTGTTCCAAGGATGAATTACATAAGTTAGGGATCCCACAGTTGTAATGAATATCATAGTGAATTTATTTTTGTAATGAAAGAGCAGAAATGTTATTTTCTTTCTGACATCTCTATTTTTATAACATATTGAGAAAGAGAGAGAGAGAGAGAGAGAGAAATGGGGGTGGGTGGGGAGAAGAGATAGAGAAAGGTATATATGAAGAGAGACAGAATAAACGTTTTCAGAAGTGGAGGTCTTACTACTTGACCTTTATAAACATGAATCCTCCACCCTGAGATTTTATTTAATCTTTTTTTTTTTAAATTACTTTTGCTATGACAGGTGCTGAACTATCTTTTTCTCATGTTTGCCCTCCTTTGCTTTGTCTCATTTTATATTTCTCTTCCACAGAGGGTACTCAAATATATTACGGTTTAGTTGACCGAATGTCCTTATTTGCCCCAAAAGGTTTTTTACTCCAGTTGCCTCAGTGTAATTATTAAAAACTTTCTTTCATTTGCAAAAGTGTCCCTATTTGGACAATATCTTATATGTATCTTATATGTCACTGTAGTGATGGAGGCTATAATGTTATACTAGGCTATACTAGGATCATATTCCCAGTTTCTTTAACCATTCCTCTAATGAAATAAAGATTAAAAAAAAAAAAACAAGCAAACAAAAAAAACGGAGGCCAATGTGTAGCCTATTTTTGCTCATAGATAGTGGGGCTGTCACTACCCCACAGAGTCTCTCTGGCAAATGAGGATAATGTCCCCTCAAGACTGTGATGCAGAGCTCGGTGAGGAGAGCTGAGGCCTTAGTGTGGCTCTTACTCATCCCAAGGGCTGGGCACCATTGTGTCAGTAATCTGCACACAAACTCCTACTATAAATTATATATTAATCAGAAAATGATTAATTGCCATAAATTACCATTATTCTAATTTTCAAGGTTTTCGATATCATATCTTATCACGGGGTTCCTGAGCAATTACCAGACTAAATAAGGAATTGTAAGTAGATAAGAAAGGATGATGAAATGTTTTCTATATAGAAAATTATAGTAGGGAGAACTATGTAAGGAAATCACTCATTCAACAATCTTAACAAAAACTAGGAGATGAAGAATCTAAAGAAATACAAATGCCTTATAAGTGAAAATTATTTAGCGGTCATTTGCTAAGGGATAAATGGCAAATTAAAAGTAAATAGTCGAAACCTCTGAATAATTTGTTGAACAGGTATTTTAAATAATCTCTTAGAATACGTTGATTTAAAACATAATCTCTATAGATTTCAAAATAAATGGAGCAACTTTTAATAAAGTTTTAATGGAAGGTTATTTATTACATTAGTGAAAACATCTCTTTTGAAGTAGGATTCATTAGACAGTTAATTGGGAAAAACTAGAGACATTGAAAAGGACAAAGAGTCTTTACTATAATTCTGAAATACCTAGTTAATGCAATGAGTCATATAATAGCAATAAGGAGTATACGTATTGGAAAGAGAAGACTGCATTCTACTATTTTAGAATACTTGAAAGGATCAAAGAAATACACTTAGATTTTATCATAATAAAGTCAAAAATGAATATGTTTAAAATAACATGTTATAGATCACTAATAACCAGCTAAATAATGGTAGGAGAAATGATCCCATTCACAATAGCAACAACCTATATGCAATACCTAGAGAGAGTTTCTTCATGAATAACATCTGCAGCAGATTATAACACTGCAAAAAACAGTAAAGACCTTATTAAAGTGGGTGGGAACTTGCCACATTACTTACTGGAAATTATAAATATCATTTGTCTGTAGTAGAAGATAATAGAAATAACCTATATGTCCAACAAGAGTTGAATGAATAAATAAATTATAGTTTCTTTAGATAATTGATAAAATTAATGAATTATAGCTTTATAGATCAACATAGATAAATCGTGTGAATATAATATTGAGAAAACAAAACAAAAATTCTAAAAGTATATGTAATATATTTTTATAAAGTTTCAAAAGAGGCAATAATACTTAGTACTATGTATAAGATATACAAGGAAACATTAAATACCAAATTAAGGAAGCAGTTACCTCTACAGAGGTATTATGACTATGCAGAGACACATCAGGGCATCCTGTGGATATTTTAACAGCTTCGTTGAGATATAATTCACATATCATACAATTTATTCATTTATAGTGTATATGTCATTCTTTTTATTATATTCATGAAGTTGAGCAACCATCATCATATCAATTGTAGAATATTTTCATTACATCAAAGATAAACACTGAAGCCATTTGCAATCACTCTTCACTCCCCCTGCAATACTCAGAGACTTGAGCAATCAGTAAATTACTTTATTTCTCAAAAGATTTTCCTTTTCTGGACATTTCATATGAATATAATCATACAATATGTGGTCTTCGTGCTTCATTTACTCAGCATAACATTTTCAAGTTTCAAACTAGCTATAGCAGGATGTATCCATACTTAATTCATTTTTTTCAGTCAAACAATACTCCATCATATGACTATCCCACATTATACTTTTCCATTCATCAGTTGATAGATAGACATTTGGGTTGTTCTTACTTTCTGGCTATGAAGAATAAAACAGCTATGAACAGGTTTGTATAAGTTTTTGTGTGGATGTATATTTCCATTTCTCTTGGGTTCCTGTGGATTTTTAAGCTGATATGTGGACATAAGTATTATATAGATATATTTTTTAATTGGATAGATTTTTTTATAATGATTCAGAAAATAAGTACAATAAAAATGTTCTATAAAATTAATGTGTAAAATTGCTATGAATCCAATATCCCAGGTAAATTTTAAGATAATCAAATAAAGTCATCCTACAGTATACTCAGAAGAAAAAAAAAATAATTAAAAAGAAAAAAAAAGTATGAGAGAATTTAAACTATCAGAAGTATTAGGAAACTGAAATAATGAAATATTTTTATACTGCTATAACATTCAATGGTATTGAAACTTTAAAACAGACATACAACCATACAACTTACCATAAGTAGAAATTTAGTGGCAAAAATACCTAAATAAATAGCACTGACACTATCAGTTTAGTATTTTCAAAATTTAAAGTCCAGTTACCAAAATACACAAGAAGTAAAATTGAATTGAATTGAATATATATATATGTATATATCTACATATACATATATAGATATAGTCACATGACAATGATAAGAATGTTTTGAGAAATGTATCATTAGGCAATATCATTGTGTGACATATTATACAGTGAATTTATGTTACCAAACCAGTTCAGTGGGCTGGTTACCTGTCATCCACAGGAAGCCAAAGTCTGAGGCAACAGGTTTTCACAGAGAAAAGGTTTTATTTTTCAGGTAGCTGGACAGGGAGACCAGAGACAAAGCTCAGATCAGTCTCCTAGAACAAAGGCCCAAGATAAGTTTTAAGAGATAAGGTTAAGAGGAGATTATATGTACTCATAAGGGCTAACTTGGTTTGGACAACTTTGGAACTTAGCCATTTAGGCTAAGATATGGGGAAGGACAAGAGTAAGTGTAAAGGAATTTAAATTTGGCAAGGCCTGACTGGTTGAACTCATGCATTATTTGTGGTATTTGGTTTTCTTTCCAATGGATCAATAGTTTCAATCACCCTTCACTTCTAAAATGAGTTTGCAGAAACTAGGTGTTTAAAGGTTAGTTTTGTGGCGACTTGAACTTTGGTTCCACTGAGCTTTGGAGGTCACATCAGGGTCACCCAATTGCTAACTGCATAGACCCAAGTTATCTAGATCGGTTTCAGCTGATGTTAGTAGGTTATAAAAGGGCTGTGGAAGAGCTGAGGAATGGCCTCCTGTTGTTTTCTGCAAGATACTTAAAAAAACTTGTCACCAAGGAAAAGAAACATGATTAATGTTTGGTTAGTGCTGAGTTTCATGTACACAAACCTAGGTAGTATAACCTGTTATACATCTAGGCTCTATGGTATGGCCTTTTGCTCCTTGGCGACAAAAATGTATATACAGCATGTTACTGTACTGAAAACTGTAGGCAGTTATAACACAATGGTAAGTATTTGTGTATCTAAACACAGAAAATGCACAGTAAAAATATAGTATAAAAATTAAAAATGGTACATCTGTACGAGGCACTCACCGTGAATGGAGCTTGAAGGACTGGAAGTTGCTCTGGTTGCATCACTGAGTGGGTGGTGAGTGAATGTGAAGGCGCAGGACATTACTGTATACTGTTGTAGACTTTAAAAACACTTAGACTTTATTAGGCTACACTAAATCTATAAACAAACATTTTCTTTCTTTAATAATAAATTAACCTTAGCTTACTATAACTTTTTTATTTTATAAACTTTTTGTTTTAAACCTTTTGACTCTTGTAATAACACATAGCTTAAAACACAAATACATTGTACAGCTGTACAAAAATATTTTCTTTATTTCTTTATTCTATAAAGAAAGAGAATGAAGTAGAGACAACAAAACACTGTTATTTTTTTTTTTTTAATGGTGCTTTTCATAGGAAACCCAGGTATGAAAAATGCTACACCATGACATTTACACATTGCTCTGCAAGTATTTATAGACATCTCGACTTAGGAAGATCTATCTTTTAAACACTAATCTCCTAAATTTATTTAAAAACTGAAAATATTTATTAAAATGCAGCAATGTTCAAGAGAATGAGAAGACAAGCCACAACTTGGTGGAAAATAATTGAAAATTAAATTTTTGATAAAAGACTGTTATTCAAGCATACAAAAAACTCTTAAAACCCAACAATATGAAAATGAACAACCCAATTAAAAAATGGGCAAAGACGTAACAGATATCTCACTCGATAGATATACAGACAGAGATCTGGGGGAAATATGGTGTAGAAGATAGAGGCTCTATTCATCCCTTTGGGAACCAAATCAAAGTTATGATGGAAACAAGGAGCAGCAGCAAGGAAAAATTGCCTGGGATCTAGAGGAACAAGCCATACAATTAGAGAGAAGTCCAAGAAAATACCCTGCAATGACAGAAGGTAGGATGGGGCAAGGACGCAGGGCTGCCTGTCCCGAGTGACTGAGTGAGACGGAGGCTGCGGCAGCGGCAATGGCAGCGGCAGAAGCCTCTTAAAGGGGCTGTGTCCACAAGTGGATTTTCACGGTGACAGATCTGCTCTCTCTGAGCACCAGTACCGATTTGACTGCATGCAGGGGGCGCCAGGGACTTATAGGGAAACATTTTCGAAGTGAGGGCCAAGGCAAGACTCATTCTGTACAGAAGTGCCAGCAGTATCCATTGTTCCCTGTTGAGCCCTCCTCCCTCTTAGTGTACAAACACAGGACCGCCATAGCCATGACATCATCAAACCGGATAACAGAGGTCGCTCTGCTCAGAAGATTTCCTGAAAACCTGCCTACTCCAACTCGCGGCTCCACCCAAGCCACATCCAGGTGTATCCTCAGTGAGTCAGGTGCTCCTTGCTGAGACTCACACTGGAGGCAGCCTCAGTTTCTGGTGTGGCCTTTTGAGGCAGTTATAATCATAGCATCTGTGGATTGCTTGCTGAATCTTAACAGGCCCTATAGGGGTAGAAGCTTAGGCTAAGTTTGGCCTGCAGCTGAACTCCTCTTAGGACTGTGCCACTGGACACCTACCTCACAAATCCACACTAATAAAACCAGGAGACTTAGGAATTTTGCTTAGTGCATAGAAACAGACACAGAAAGGCAGCCCAAATGGGAAGACAAAGAAGCAGAAACCATATGAGAGAAGAGAACAGAGATCCAGATATAATGAAGTCAAGCAATCTAACAGATGTAGAGTTCAAAACATTGGTTATAAAGATGCTCAGTGAACTTATGGGAAATGTAGATACATTCAGTGAGAACTTCAACAAAGAGATAAAAAAACACCATAAAAATGGAAATGGCAATTATAAAAGGGAACCAGTCTGAAATGAGGAACACATTATCTGAGATGAGAAGTATATTAAATGGAATAAACAAGAGAATAAACAAAATAAATAAAGAAGAGGATCCAATGTCCCATCTAAAGGACAGGAAAGACAATCAAGACACTCAATCAGAGGATCTTTGGAAACATGCCGGAGTGAGAGATGACCCCAGATCTCTCCCCTTGAAACAATAAGCTGAACATCTAAAACTCAACAAAAAACACCCAAACTTCACACTAGCACGTCTGAGCATGGGATCTGAGCATAAGAGCTACCACAGGTCAGAACCCCGGGTGTCAGGTG
Organism: Pteropus medius; assembly: GCF_902729225.1. Lineage (NCBI taxonomy): Eukaryota > Metazoa > Chordata > Mammalia > Chiroptera > Pteropodidae > Pteropus > Pteropus medius. The sequence continues at coordinate 1,770,629 of NW_024355523.1, forward strand.
GTGGAGTGGGAGTAATAAAGAAGTTGCCTTTGCAGCCACTGGAGCTCCCTGCAGGAGGAGGGGAAAGGGAGAAGGAGCAGTGAGTTTGTGCAGTAAGTTCCCTGAATATTCATTCCTGTGTGAAATAGCTGTGAGCTCCCCGTGACCGGCTGGCTCAAGGGCCCAGTCATCAGGGCAGAAAGCAAAGAACCGGGATGGGACCGCTGAGGTACAACAGCTGATTTTTGCTGGCTGTGTTTGCATAACCAAGGCTGAGCCGCAGCCCCCAACCCCCAACCCTGAGGGTTCCCCTCCCTACCCTCCGAGACGGATCACTGCAGAGCCCCAGAAGAATCTGAACAAACGCTGCCAAGACTGTTACTGACACTGACAGGGACTGAAACTGAGGGTAGTGACTGTGATTAGATATCTACGAGAAAATTTAAAAAGCATTATTAAGACTTTATATAAAGCAAGGATCCAAAAGGCTTAGACGCCACCTACTGGAAACCAAAAGAAAAGCACCTTCTTTGCAACAGGCTAAAGAGAGACCTTTATATAATAAATCATCTTCCTGGAAAAACAGCAGAATACATTTCCATTAATGCTCAGGCAGAGAAATAGTCCATTAAACACCATGAACAACTAAGGTGACAAGGCATCTCAGAAAGAAAGAGAAAAACCTCCAGAAAATAAGCTTACAGACATAGAAATATGCGACTTGAATGACAGAGAATTCAGGATGGTACTTCTGAAAAAACTCAATGAGATCCAAAACAACTCAAATCAACAATTTCAGGAATTGAAAAACAACTAGATGAGCAGAGCAAGAAGACTGAAACCCTCAAAAAGAACCAAATAGAACTTCCAGAGATGAAGAACACACTGCAAGAGTTGAAAAATGAAATAGCAAGTTTGGGAAATAGTCAACCAAATAAATGTCCGCTGTTGGATATGGACAGATCATCCAAACAGCTGTATTGGTGATTTTGAAGACGGAAATCTAGAAATAAATCAGAAGGAAGAAAAGAGAAACCGAAGATGAAAATAATAAAAGAAAAATACAAGAACTAGCTGATACCATCAGGAGAGGAAACAAGAATAATGGGCATTATCGAAGGCTAGGAAAAGGAACAGGGATTAGAAAGCATTCTCAAACAAATACTTGACGAGAATTTCCCAAAGCTAAGGAATGAGCTGGAGCTTGGAATTCAAGAAGTCAACAGAATACCCAATTATCTCAACCCAAAAAGGCCTTCAACAAGACACATTGTATTAAAATTATCAAAAATCAATGACAAAGTCAGAATTCTCAAGGTAGCCAGGGGGAAAAAAACAGTAATTTATAAAGGTAAACCCATTAGATTATCCTCAGAGTTCTCAGCGCAAACCTTATAAGCAAGGAAGGAATGGAATCAAATATTTAAACTATTAAGTAAAAGGAACTAATAGCCAAGAGTAATGTATCCAGCTAAGCTCTCCTTTAGATATGAAGGAGAAATTAAGACTTTTCCAGACATACAAACATTGAAGGAATTCTCTCCTACGAGACCTGCATTACAGGAAATAATGAAAGGGGTCAGTTCACCTAAAAGAAAATGACAAAAAAAATTCATAATTAGGAGTGAAGTGACTATCAGGCAAATAGAAACAGAGGAGTGCAACCCTTACTAAGAACAGGGCATTATAAGCTTAAATAATAAGAAGAGAATTGTTATAACGAGATAGTAATGAACATTCAGCATACATAGCAACAAACTGAGATAACAATGACTGAAAAGGGAGGTGGATTCAAAGATCTAAATTCACAAAGTGGAATGGAGATAAGGCGCATGCAGAAGAAAATGGATGACTGTATATATATAACTATCCTTTACATATTCATAATGGTAACCACACGCCAAAGATTCAGAACCGAAGTATATAGCATAAAACAAGTCAAACCAGAGGGAAAACTCACAAAATCCAACCAAATTAAAGAAAATAGAAGCACAAGGACAAGGAAGCAATGGAAACACGGAGCTACCAGAAAGCAAAAGATAAAATGGCTATAAGAAGACTTCATATTTCAATAATCACCCTAATTGTAAATAGACTGAACTCACCAATAAAAAGGCACAGAGTTGCAGAATGGATCAAAAAACAAAACCCAACCATATACTGCCTTCAGGAGACACATCTCAGCTCCAAAGACAAATATAGACTCAAAGTGAAAGGATATAAAATGATATTTCAAGCAAATGGCCTTCAGAGAAAAGGGGGAGTAGAGGTACTAATATCAGACAAAATAGACTTCAAAATAAAAAAGGTAAAGAAAGATACTGAGGGACACCTCATAATGATAAAGGGAATCATGCACCAAGAAGACATAACACTTATTACTATCTATGGGCCTAATCAGGGAGCACTGAAACATGTAAAGCAATTACTAATAGAACTAAAGAGAGAAATAGACCGAAACACCATCGTAGTAGGGGACCTAAATGTCCACTGTTGGATATGGACAGATCATCCAAACAGAAAATCAATAAGGAAATAACATCTTTAAATAACATTTTAGTCCAACTGGACATAATTGACATTTACAGAGCCTTCCATCCCCAAACAGCTGCTTATACATTTTTCTCTAGTGCACATGGAACATTCTCAAGAATAAACCACATACTGGGACATAGAGATAGTCTCAACAAATATAAGAGGATTGAAATCATACCATTCATATTCTCTAATTATAATGCTTTGAAACTAGAGATCAACTACAGAAAGAAATCAGGAAGAACCACAAATACAAATACATGAAGATTAAACAACATGCTACTGAAGAATAACTGGGTCAGGGAAGAAATAAAAAGAGAGATCAAGAGATACATAGGAACAAATGATAATGATAGTACAATATATCAAAACTTTTGGGACATGGCAAAAGCGGTCATAAGAGGAAAGTTCATATCATTACAGGCCTATCTCCAAAAACAAGAACGAGTCCAAATAAACAACCTAATGCTTCATCTTAAAAAACTAAAAAAGGAAGAACAAATGAAGCCTAGAGTCAGCAGAAAAAGAAATAATTGAAATTAGAGCAGAAATAAATGAAATTGAAAACAACAACAACAACAAAAATGATAGAAAAAATAAATGCAACAAAGAGCTGATTTTTTGAGGTTAATAAAATTGACAAATTCCTGGCTAGACTCACTAAGGAAAAAAGAGAAAGGATACAAATATACAATATTAGGGATGAAAGAGGGGAAATTACAACTGACATTGCAGAAATACAAAGGATCGTACAAGAATACTATGAAAAAGTATGTAACATCAAATTTAACAACCTAGGAGAAATGGACCAGTACTTCGAAAAATACAGCCTTCCTAGACTGAATCAAAAAGAATTGGAAAACCTAAACCAATCAGCAGTATGGAAATTGAAACAATCATCAAAAACCTACCAAAATGTAAAAGTCCAGGACCAGATAGCATCACCAGTGAATTCTACCAAACATTCAAAAAAGATTTAATACCTATCCTCCACAAACTCTTCCAAAAATCAAAGAGGAGGCAATACTTCCCAACTCATTTTATGAGGCCAATATTACTCTGATACCAAAACCTAGTAAAGATAACACAAAAAAAGAAAACTAGAGACCAATATCTCTCAAGAACACAGATGAAAAAATCCTAAATAAGATACTGGCGAACCAAATACAGCAAAATATTAAAAAGATTATACAACATGATCAAGCTGGCTTCATCCCAGGGGCCCAAAGATGGTTCAACATACGTAAATCGATTAATGTGATACATCACATAAACAAATTAAAAAATAAGAATCATATGATCATATCAATAGATGCAGAAAAGGCCTTAGACAAGACACAGCATCCATTTATGATCAAAACACTTAACAAAATAGGCATAGAAGGAAAATACCTTAACATACTAAAGGCCATATATGACAAACCTTCAGCCAACATTATACTTAATGGTGAAAAACTAAAAACCTTCCCTCTAAGATCAAGAGCAAGGCAAGGCTGTCCACTATCACCACTGTTATTCAATATAACATTGAAGATCCTAGAAAATTCATTCAGGCAAGAGGAAGATATAAAAAGTATCCAAATAGGAAATGAAGAAGTCAAACTGTCACTATTTGTAGATGACATGATTCTCTATATAGAAAACTGTGAAGACTCCACAAGAACACTACTATAAACAATAAGCAAATGCAGTAGTCTCTGGATACAAAATCAACGTTCAAAAATCCATAACGTTCCTATATACTAATAATGAAGTGTCAGAAAAAGAAGTGGAAAAAATAATTCCTTTTACAATTGCAACAAAAAGAATAAAATACCTAGGAATAAATTTAATGAAACAAGAGAAGGACCTATATAAGGAAAACTATAAGACCCTATTAAAATAAATCAAAGAAGATACAAAGAAATGGAAAGATATTCTGTGTTCTTGAATTGGAAGAATCAACATAGTTAAAATGACCATATTACCTAAAGCATTATACAGTTTTAATGCAATCCACATCAAAATCTCATCAGCATTTTTTTAAAGAAATAAGACAAAAAATCATCAGATTTGTATGGAAGCACAAAAGACCCCGAATTGCCAAAGCCATCCTGAGGACAAAGAATGAGGCTGGAGGCATCATTCTGCCCGACTTCAAATTATACTACAAAGCAACAGTAATCAAAGCGGCATAGTATTGGCAGTGAAACAGACACTTGGATCAGTGGAACAGAATCGAGAGTCCAGAAGTAAACCTATATTTATATGGGCAAATAATTTTCTACAAAAGAAGCCAAAAACATGAGGTGGAGAAAGGAAAGCCTCTTCAATAAATGAGGGAAAACTGGAAAGCCAACTGCAAAAGAATGAAACTAGACTGTTGTCTATCACCACACATCAAAATTAACTCAAAATGGATTAAGGACCTGAATATAATACCTGAAATAATAAAATGCATAGAAGAAAACATAGGAACTAAACTCAAGGACCTTGGGCTTAAAGAGGATTTTATGAGTTTGACCTCAAAGGCAAGGAAAGTAAAAGCAAAAATAAATGAATGGGACTACATCAAACTAAAAAATTCTGCTCAGCAAAAGAAACCATTAACAAGGTAGAGACAATCATCTAAATGGGAAAATATATTTGTAAGCAATACCTCTAATAAGGGCCTAATATCTAAAATACACAAAGAACTCATAGGACTCAACAACAACGAAAAGCAAAAGATCCAATCAAAAAATGGGCAGAGGACCTGACACACACTTCTCCCTAAAGGACATACAAATGGCCAACAAATATTTGAAAAGATGCTTAACATTGCTAACTATTAGTGAAATGCAAATCTAAACCATAATGAGATACCATCTCATTATGTTAGAATACTTATAATCAACAGGTCAAGTAATAACAGATGTTGGAGAGAATGTTGAGAAAAAGGAATCCTTATACACTGCTGGTGGGACTGCAAATTGGTACATCTACTATGGAAAATAGTATGGATGTTCTTCAATAAACTAAGAATTGATCTACCATATGATCCAGCAATCCCTCTACTGGGTATTTACCTCAAAGACTTGAAAACCCATATCCAAAAAGATATTTGCACACCGATGTTCATAGCAGCATTATTCACAGTGGCCAGGACATGGAAGCAACTGAAGTGTCCTATGATAGATGATTGTCTAAAGAAGCTGTGATACATATATACAATGGAATATTACTCCGCCATAAGAAGAGATGAAATACTGCCATTTGCAACAACATGAATGGTCCTCGAAATAATCATGTTAAGCGAAATAAGCCAGACAGAAAATATAGAAAATCACATGATATCACTTATATGTGAGATATAAACCTAAAAGTAACAAATGAGCAGGACAAACAAACAGAGACTCATGGACATGGACTATAGACTAGTGGTTACTAGTGGGATTGGGGAGGAGGAGCAAGATAGATGGGATAAAAGGAGTCAAATATAGGGTTTAGGGGGAGAGTGAAGTTGGTAAAGGGGATCAAATATATGGTAGCTGAAGGAAACTGGACTTTGAGTGGTAAACACACAATAGAATATACAGATGTCAATTGATAATATACACCTGAAAATTATATAATTGTATTAACCGATGTTACCCCAATAAACAATTAAAAATTAAAAAAGAAAAAAGATGCTCAATCAGAGTGGCAAGAAAAAAGACACCAAGACTATAAAAATAATTTAAGGAGTATATGGGACCCTGTTAAGGCTCCATGTATCTGTCTGATCTGCATAACTGAAGAAAATCAAGGTATTGAACAGCTCTTTGAAGAAATAATGATGGAAAACTTCCCTAACCTGGTGAAAGAAATGGACATAAAACCCCAGGAAGCTCAGAGAATCCCCAAAATCATGGATCCAAAGAGGCCCACACCAAGACATATCATAACTAAAATGCCAAATGTTAAATACAAAGAAAGAATATTAAAAGTAGCAAAAGAAAAAACAAATAATTACCTACAAGGGAACACTCATAAGACAGGCAGCTGATTTCTCAAAAGAAACTATGCAGGGTAGAGGGCTTGGCAAAAAATATTTGACAAGATAAAGACCCAAGATCTACAACCAAGAATAATATATCCAGCAAAACTATCATTTAGAGTTGAAGGACAGATAAAGAACTTCCCAGATAACAATAATCTAAAGGAATTTATCACTACCAAGCCAGTATTACAGGAAACGTTGGAGGGACTTTTTAAGAAGAAAAAAACATGTATCGGAAACAGGAATAAAGAACGGTAACCACTACATTCCTATCAATAAGTACCTTAAATGGAAAAGAATTAAGTGCTCCCACCAAAAGATAGAATGGCTGAAAGGATAAAACAAGACTCCTACATATGAAAAGGAAGGGGATGAAAAAAGATATTGCTTTGATGGACCTAGAAGCTGTTTAAGTCAGGCAGAAAACGATAAACACTATATGATTTCACTTATATGCGGAATCTAAGGAATAAAAAGAACAAACTAATCAAAAACAGACTACAAATATAGTGGAAAATTTATTGTCAGACAGAGGGGAGGGGAGTTTGGGAGCTGGGAGAATGGGGTGAAGGCTAAAGAAGTACAAATTAGTAGCTGATAGATGGTCACGGAGATAATATAGCACAGCATAGGGAATGCAGTTAGCAATACGTTGGCTAGGTGGAGGTCAGGGGAGGGAGGGAGCAGTTGGGTGTATCATTTTATGAACTATATAGATGTCTAACCAATGTACTGTATACTTGAAACTAATTTAAAGAATTTTTTAAAAATCCTCAAAAAAATACAAAGAGGAAAAAAAAAGAGTGGAAAATATGGAATCAAATGTCAAAGAACTGAGACAATATAAATGTTCCAACATATATGTAATTGGAATCCCAGAAAGAAAAAAATAACAATAAAAAAGTATTCGAAAAGAAAAAAAAAAGATATACAGATAGAATGAAGGCATATAAAAAGATATTCAACATCATATGTCATTAGAGAATTGCAAATTAAACAACAAAGAGCTGTCATCCCACCTGTTAGCATGGTAAAAATCTAAACATTGACTATATATTAGGCTGACAAAGATGTGGAGCAATAGAAACTATCACTCATTGCTGGTGGGATGCAAAATGTACAGCCACTTTGAAAAGTAGATTGACAGTTTTTCACAAAGCTAACTCTATACTCACCATAAGATCCAACAAGCTTACTCTGTTAATTACCCAAAGGCGTTGAACATATGTCAAAGAATATAAAGTTTCTGTTATACAAGATGAATAAGTTTCAGAGAGTTAATATAAAGCATGGTGACTGTGTAGCAATACTGTATTGTATTTCTAATTGTACAAATTACTTGAAATATTTTGTGTTTTCATCATACATACACACAGTAACTATGTGAGGTGATGGATATGTTAATTAGTTTGATTGTGGTGATTACTTCACAGTGCATACGTCAAAACTCTGGTTATACACCTTAAATATGTACAGTTTTTATTCTTCAGTTATACCTCTGAAGTTTATAAAAGGGAAAAGAAAATTCATGTCCACACAAAAACCTGTACACTGATGTTCATAGCATCTTTATTCATAATTAGCAGAACTTAGAGCAAAGAGATGTTTGTCAGTAGGGAAATGGTTAAATAAACTGTGGTATATCCAACAATGGAATATTATTCAGTGCTAAAAAGAACTGAGCCATCAAGCCACAAACAAACATGGAGAGAACTTAAATGCATATTATGAAGTGAAAGAAGCCAATCTGAAAGAGCTACATACATACTGTATGTTTCTAACACTATGACATTCTGGAAAAAGTAAAACTATGGAGAAAGTAAAAAGGTCAGTGGTTTCCAAGAGTTAAGAGATAGAGAAGAATGAATATATAGAGAACAGAAGAGTTTTAGGGTAGTGAAACTAATGTGCATGATACTATAATGCTAGATACATGTCACACATTTGTTAAAGCCCATGGCATGTATAACACCAAGACTGAACTCTAATGTAAACTATAGACTTTGGATGATAATGATGTGTCACTGTGGGTTTATTGATTGTAACATATCTATAACTCTGGGGCAAGGATGTTGATAGTGGGGGAGGCTGTGCATGTATGGGGGGTGGGGTGAGAATTATATAGGAATTCTACTTTTGCTCAATTGAAAGTGCTCTAAAAATAAAATCTGTTTTTTTAAAAAAGGATTAAAATGCAATGATGCATATTTTCCAGAGTATTCTATCTAATGGCTCTATTTTTCTTTAAAGGTGATAAATTGATTTTGACTTTATACCAGTTCTTTAAAATATGTTTTAAGCATTTGTCCCAATGATTAAGATATGAAGGTATTTTAATTTCAAACAATAGCTATCTTGAAAAAGTTAATTGTCCCCAGATTTGGGGACTATTTTGGCTCCAATCATTTAGAGTAACTAGGGCAGCTAGAACGCCTTTATGTGTAAAAATAAATGTGAAAATAAATTTAAAATTTCAAACAACATGGACTTTTTGCCTAAATGGAAACCATTGTAAGCAAAATGGCTTAGAAAACTATAAAAGAAAATCTTCTATGTTTTTTATATAGGAAATAGGAGTGAGGACTCATAAAAACTGAAATTATTTTATCACAAAAATGGCAAGGTAGAAAACCAATTTGTTCAGGAAGCACTGTGTATCATCAAAAATACTGCTAACTCACACTTCCTGAAAACAGGGTAACATAATTGACTGTACTATGGATAGCTACAGCCCGTTTATTTATCTTTTCATGTTCTTCAAAAGCTTCTGCCATTTTTTTTTTTTAAGTCTGGATAAAAAAATTCTTTTAAGTGCCTTTTTCTTTTCACCAAATATCTGTTCTAAATTTAAGGAAAAATGGTTTAAAATTTTCTTTTTCACCCTTCTCCATTCAACTTTGTTAATGAAAGGAACAGATAATGGCATTTCTTATATTTGCACAGTGTCTCCATATATACTTCTACAATGAAATAAAATTTTGCCTAGCCAAATTTTATTTATTTCATATTTGAGCTTTATATTCTAGTTGACGTTTACTCCTTGTAGAAGAAATGCCAAGTTGTGTTCTTTGATCAAAAAGTTTGGGAAATATGAAGTTGATAAAAATAAATATTTCCTTCACTAAACACAATGGGCACTTTAATATACTAATGTGTGATTCTTGAAGTTGAACTATAGTGTGCGATGCTTCCTAATCACTCTTATTTTATGGAACAAGTTTTAAAACTTTTGAAAACTTTTTACTTTGAAATAATTATAGATTCACAGTTACAAAGATAGTGTGGAGAGTTACCTTACTCTTTACCTAATTTCCCAATAATAGCTATATCTTATATAATTATCATATAATACCAAACCCAGGAAATTGACATTGATATAGTATGTATGTGTGTGTTTGTGTGTGAAGTTACATGTCAATTAATCACATGTGTAGATTTCTTTAACCATCACAGCCATTAAGATACAGAAATGGGCAAATATTTTCCAGGCTGTCCCGTCTTATATTTTCAGCAGCTATGTATGACAGATTCCGTTCCTCCACATCCTTGGCAGTATGTGTATGGTTAGGTCTTTTTTTTTTTTTTCCAAGCCATTTTGATAGGTGTGTAATGATATCTCATGGCAATCATTAACTTATATTTCCTTAATGATAAATAATGTCAAATATTTTTTATGTGTTTATTACCCATCTGAACATGTTCTTTGTAGAAATGTCTTTTTATTATTTTTGCTCATTTTCTAATTGGATTGCTTGATTTTTAAGTTTTTTATTCTAGATGCATGGTTTGCAAATACTTTCTCAGAGTCTGTAACTTATCTTTTTATCCTCTCAAACAGTTTTTTATAGAGTAAAATTTTGTTTTAATTTTGATGAAGTCCAATTTATCATTTTTTCTCTTATGGATCATGTTTTTGCCTTGGTCTAAGACATCTTCACAAAGCTCTGCATCTCAAAGGTTTTCTTCTATGTTGTTGTCTAAAAGTTTTATTGTTTTATATTTTATAGTGAAGCCCATGATTTATTTTTAATGAATTTTTAGATAAGTTGTGAAGTCTGGTAAAAATTAATTAATTATTTTATTTTTGCCTATGGATATCCGATGTAACAGCACCACTTGGTTGAAAGGTTATTTTTTCTTCATTTGTGCTTTTTCATCTTTGTAAATTTAAAAAAAAAAAATCACTTGATTATATTTGTTTGAGGGCTATTTCTGAGTTCTCTGCTCTATTTAATTGATTTATGTACTTTATGCAATTGATTACAATCACTGTACAATAAGTTCCTTCCACTTTTCTCAACTCTTTCAAAATCATTTTAGCTACTCTAGTTCTTTTACCTTTCCAAATAAATTTTATAATAATCTTTTTTTCATACCTACAAAAAATTCCTCCTGGAATTTTCATAAAAAATATATATGTAAATTTGAGAAGAATTAATATTTTTAGTATTTGAATCTTCCAATTCATAAACATGTTATGTTTCTTCATTTATTTAAATCTTATTTTTTTCATATTTTGCAAGTTGACATATAAGTCCTTTATGCATTTTGATAGATTTACAGCTTATTTTATTTTGTTGAGTAATTGTAAATGGTAAATGGTATTTATATTTAATTTTGGTTTTCATATTTTCCACATTTTATTTTTGTATTTTAACTTGTTCTAATCATTTTTCTAATTGTTTTTTGAAGCATTTTTATGATGGATGCTTTAAAATTCTCAGATAATTCTAACATCTGTTGACATCTGTTAACTATTTTTTGTCATTCAAGTGAATGTTTCTGGTTCATGGTATGATGGATGATTTTTGATTGAAATATGGACATTTTGGATATTATGTTATGAGATAATGAATATTATTTAAATCTTGTGTTTTAGAAGGCTTCCTCTGACAACTCTCGATAGGAGAGGGGCACTATCTTGTTTTTTCCTAGTAGGAGTTGAAGTTCAGATTCCTTAATCAGTGTCTGTTGATGGTGAGGGTGAGAACTGCTTCTTTTTTCTGCTGGGTAGAGATGGGAGTTTAGGTTCCCCAGTAGGTCTCACTGATACTAACATGGCTGGGAGGGGGAGGGACGCCTTGTTACAGCTCCTGACAAGGTCTTCACTGACATGGCACTGAAGTAGTGGCCTTGTTAATGTTTATTGGTGGTGAAAGGCCCAGGTTTCCACTAGGATTCCGTAGATACCACCCACTGGACAGTGCTAGGGGGGCTTTATTAGAGTCAGGTGGACGTGAAAGTCCAGGCTTCCCACATGGCCTCCACTGACAGCATTTTGGGGTGAGACTCTTTCATACTCAGCAAGTAGGAAAGTCCTGGCTTGTCATTCTGCCTTCGCAACCTGGGGAGGGAGATGCCTGTCACAGTCCTGCAAGGGTAAAAACCTGGGTTTTTCACTTGGCCTTTGCCAGAGCGGGAGGGTTTTCTATAGTGTTTGGCTGAAGTAGAGTGACTATTCCCTAAAAGTTTTCTATTTTATCAGATTGCCCCTTTTCCTGATCGTTTGGCTAGAGAAGAGCAAGCTTTTATTGAGGATTTTCGGTTTGTACCTACTGATGTTTCTGAATTACCAGCTTCCTTTATACCCAGTCTGGGATATATAAGGCCTAAAAAAAAAAAAAATGCATTTCCCATTATCTCCTTTATAACTATACTCATAAAAAAGAAAGGAGTTTGTGACTATGTAAAAAAACAAACAAACAAACAAAAATACTTCAATATTAGGAGGAAAATTCTTGTCAAAAGTTTATTACCAGGTATAACACAAAGAATTTTTAGGGTAGTGAAACTGCTCGTTATGATACTATAATAGTGGATACATATCATTATATATTTGTCAAAACACATAGAATGTACAACACCAAGAGTGAACCCTAATCTAAACTATGGACTCTGGATGATAATGATGTTTCAATGTAGGTTCATCAATTGCAACAAATATACCACTCTGGTGAGTGATGTTGATAATGAAGGAGGATATGCACATATTGGAGTAGGGGGCATATGAGAATCTCCGTACCTTCCACTAAATGTTGCTGTGAACCTAAAGTTGCTTTAAAAAATAAAATCTATTAAAAGTAAAAAAAAATAATAATAATTATGAAAGCTGACATTCCATTAAAAGATAACTACGAAATCTTTATCTTATCTCCTACAAGTTCCTAGAGTTGTCTTGGATTTTAGAGAATGAGCTAGGCATCAAGTTGGTTTAATTTGTTTTTAAATGGAATTATATTTTAAGAAAACAGAATCTCCCAACTGATATAATAATGAATCATCATCTCATGTATATAGTTATTGGAAGAGTTATCATGTCAGCCAGAGCTGTCCATACCAATCTTTAATTAAGTAGTTTTGGGGGAATTATTTATAAAAACTGAGTATATAGTTTTTTTCTTTTTTTCTCCTTGGTGTCTCAAAAGGCACCAAAGAGAAAATAATATATATTATATTAGAGATGACATTTTTGTTCTTTTTTTCTGGCAGAGAGATTCATTTACATTGTCGTTTAAATGACTATGAGCTGTATTTAGCACCTGAGCAAAGAAAAATTTGCTAAACTAAATCTTATAGTTGGAAATCTAAACAGAGATGTAAGTTTTATTTAGTTTTTTCTTAAAACTTGGTGACTTCTGTTTTTTGCAGATATTACGTAAAGCTCTTATTAATTGTTTTCAATTACATGAGTAAATTGGACCGAAATATAGCAATTGGAAACTACTCTGAAGATGGTATGAATTTCCATGTCATGCTACAGTTAAAGAGGAGTCACAATTTCTTGAGTATCAGATCTTAAATTGCATTTGAAAAGGCAAAAAAGCATGCTAGTATCAGAATTATCTTTGAATAGTCTGTAAATTGTCTATAAATTAACACGTGTGGCATAGTACATATCTCCGTAATGATTCTTATGTATCATAAGATTGGCGAGCAATTAACTGAGGTTAAAATAAAGCATGAAAGAAATGTCTATATGCTGAGGTCTGGACGCTGAAGCTGTTCTGCCTTTAAGAGAACTCTCTGACCTGACCATGATGCTGAGATGAAAAGAAATTTGCTTCATTCTATCTTACTATTAAACAATATGTAACCGAATAAACACTATAATTATTTTCAAGTACAATTGAAAATAAACTGTATAATTAGATTCAAGTATTAAAGGAAATAATGGATCAACTTATTACAGACTGGTTAAGTTTTATGGTTTCATAACTACATTTTGGATTCAAGACACAGCCCACAACTCAAAATAAGAGAAAGAACTAATTATTTTCAATTCTTTAAATTTCGTCTTAACCCTTTCTAAGCTGGAGCTAGATATTTTTAAGAAAGTGATTTATTTATTGATCTCTGCAATCAAACATACATACGTGAATACATGCAATACATTAATTAATTAATTAATTAATTAATATTTTCATACATGTTTAAAACAAATTAACTTTATATCATGGAATTAAGGTATAAGTAAAATGGTATAAGCAAAATGTTCAAGTATAATCTGGTTATCTGGTCAATGTTTTCTCTCTAAATCAATTTATCTCACTATATCACTTTTAAGCTCTTGGCCATAAAACCTTTTACCTAGATGCACAGGTTTACAAAAATTTGCAAGCACTTAATTTTAAACTTTGCCTCAGACACAGTTTCATCATTTCAACCATGTGTTATATCCATGTACATCTCAGGACCTTTATGCTCAGATCAAGCCAATAAAACTCCAAGAAAATGATATAAATATCATGATAGAATGGCATAGCATTTTTAAAGTAGTAATGTGACACTTTGGGGGATTTCTTTGTGACTACCAAGATTATTCTAATGATCTAGGTAATGACTCCCAGGTCAATTTTATAAATGTTCAGCATTAAAACTCTCCTTACAAATATTCACATATAATTTCAGTCCAGTGAGCTGAAAGCTTTCTTTTTATTCTTTGAGAAACTGGAACCTCCCTATGCACCTGTAGAATTGTGCATGCACAAAGGACCTATTCAGATTGATGGTAATGCATTCACTGACACATTTCACAAAGTGTGAAGGGCACCACTATATGAACAAAATGAATTTATGTATTGTTGAAAACCTGCTTATCTATTCCCAAAGATGTATTGCTTCTGTACTTATATAGGGGTAAAAATAAAGGGTAGCTCTTTAAAGTATTAATTAATATTTCAAGTTTAGAGCCATGCAACACCCCAGAAACAGCTGATTACTTTTTTTTAAAGTCCTTTGTCTTTGTTCAGTTAGTCCTACAAATAGTAAATTACTCAGAGTACACATTTGTCATATGCTAACTGTCTGCCCAGAATATCCTTGTTAGAAGAAAGTGGGCAGAAAAGGTAGATCAAGAACACATTCAGGGGAATATTAGCAAAATAGTATGTATTTTCTTATAGGTTTTCAAACAATTAGTTATTAAAGTCATTTTCGTCTAACCCAGATGTGATAGTTTTGTTCTCTTCTAAAATGTCTGGAAAGTTTGCTTGTTTTAAAAGTCAACCAATATTTTTAATAAGATTATAAGATAATAGCTGAGCAAAAGTGTTCTTTTAAAGAAGCTTCTGTTTTAGTTGCTGACAGGATCCTTCTAACCAAACAGAAGTTCTATGCTTATCCTTTTTGGCAACTGTACTTGTATTTCTTAAGTTTTCATCAGTTTTTATTGATTGCCTATAAGTGTAAAGTAGCCTGGATGTCAAGAAATAAAGAAGTTTTTTCAAATATTATTCTTGTAGGATCTAGATTTTAATAATAATTAATATTTATGTATACACAGTGCTAAGCGGTTTACTTAAGAGATCCATAGATATTATCTTGTTTAATTGTCAGAATAGTCCTGTGAGGTTTTCAGCTTTCATATCTTAATATTAGAGATGAGGAAGTTAAGCTGTGAGCAAGGTGTTGTAAACTTATTAAGGTCACACAACTACCAGTTGGCAGAGATGGAATTTGAACTCAGGACTGTCTGAGTCCAGAGCCGATAATCTTAACTATTCAAAAGATGGCTTCTTTACATATGTATTTTCTTTCAAATGGATTATTGAAATAAAAGTTAAAATCTAACCGAACTATGTATAAACAGATATTCTACTAAGACAATTCATGGCATTTTACAAAGATAGGATTAAAATAAGATTCATGGAAATTCCTCTGAATGCCTTGGCCTTGAGCCAACACATATCTCAGAATGTGAATGATTCAGCCTGTGCCTTATAACTGAGATCCAGAAATAGCTTCAAAACTTACAAAGAACTGGAGTACATTCTCCAGCAGACAATGGATGATAGTGAGATTCTAATAAGCCATATGGAAATAAAAATATGCAATATTTTTAGCATATTTTAAGATATAAACATGTTTCCAAAATATAAATTATGTTTCTGCTTATTCACTTATCATTATTCAGTGATCTGTCTAAAGCTCTTCATAAAGTCAATATATTCTGATTTATTTTTCATATAAAAAAAGAAAAGGAAATTCCAGCAGAAAAGCCATATAGTCTCCCATGGTGCAGGGAAATGATATGAAGACTGCCCAACAGAGTCACTGGGTAAGTACGTGTTACAGAAACATACACTCTGCAACTCCTGAGCAAGAGACACTGAGGCCAACCAACAAGAAACTCTTGTCAGGATCCCGGCATTATGTGAATTTATTCAGTATGTTTCCTGAAGATCATTTGACTCTAAACACAAGTAAGAAATATTACTAGTTGTGGTTTTCTGACTTTTCTGAACAAAAAAAGGAAGGAGCAAGCCAAATTTTGTTGTTATGATGCTGGCTGACTTTGAAATTACTTTTGAAACAAAATTTGCTTTTGATGAAGACCTAAGCTGATGTTAGTGCACAGAAAATGAAGAAATAATAGCAAGTATGTTTAAAGGAAACTATGATTTAGAAGCCAGAACATTTATAGTTATTGTTGTAGAGATAAGGAAAATTAATAGCCTTACAAATTAATTAAATGCATAGAGAGTTCCCAGTGTTGAAAGGAGAATTTGAGACAGCGAAAGCCTTTGCTGGAAAATCCTTGTGTTCTTTTGCTGACATATCACTGAAGTGGGAGATTGCCATGACTATAGAACAGAGCAAGAGTTCAAGGAACAGAGAAAAGCAACAATGGATAAGTAAACTCTTGTTCTGAAATTTTCCTATTCTCTGGAAAATATCAATTTGTGTGTGCATATCGCTTGAGCTAAAATGTAAAAATTTAAGGGTTGTGTTAAAGCTAGCTATCACTCTAATGAAAATTTAGAATGTGAATAAGAACTGTTTATAAGTACTTTATATTATCACGGTGACTCTATATTCTGAAAATTGTCTTTACCTAACAACCACGTCAAGAAAAAATGTATATATTAATATCATTTTTTTCTTTTTGCATACTGCAGTATGAGAACACAACAATGTTCTAACATTAAGTTCTATTTATTGATCCCCGACAGCATTATCACTGTTATCCAATCATTAGTGAAAGTTCACTTTGAAAAAAAGCTGTTCTGAACTGAGAATAGACATAGCTTTGTCATTTAAGTAATTTTTAAACACCCAGAACCATTCAAGTAAACTTCCCATTTAGTACAACTTGACATTTATAAATCTCAGTTTAAAATTTTACCCTGGCATGTTTGTTTCAATTTTTTTATATTTTTTTTTTTTTGTTTTTGTTTTTGTTTTTTTTTTAGCACGTGTCATATTCTCTCTATTGTGTAAACCAGGGAACTGTTTTACAGAACTGAGTTACTACATTCATATGTGGGATACAACACAACAGCTTCTCTGTGTTTATAATAGATTTAAAACACTAAAAGTAGCTAGTTTATAGTAGGCACTCAAAAATTTTGTAGAAATGAGAAAAAATCTGTATATAAACGTGACATAAATGATTATAGTGCATTAATTTATGAATTTTTAAATTTCTTTTAAAATTCTTCAGATCATTTGGAAGAATATTGTGAATGTTTCTTCTTCATTTTATTTCCTTTGCACATTGCTTCTCTATATTTTATAGTTTTAGCATCCAGATAATTTCTCTCTGACATGAATCTATTTTCTCATGTATTTTTCAAACAAGAAGTTATAAACTCGTTTTACATCTTTCAGTCTCTTTCAATTTATTTCTTTATGAATCCTTCGCTTTTACATTTTGTCTCACTGTGTACGTACATATCAGCATGTTCTTAACCCCTTTTCCTCTGAAAAGTTGACTACAGTATAACAGTATGATAATATCCATGCAATTAAAAGTTTTGTCCTCTTATTTCCAGCTACATTAAGCTCAAAGTCTCTGAGGAAATACCAAAGAGAGAAAATGAAGTTGAAATGGAGAAAGACAAATGGACAAGCATGAAGCAAAGAGACATGAAGAAAAAGATGCATTTAGAAAGGCAGGGTAAGTAGAGAGATCAAGACAGCAAATGCATCAGAGAAATTAAAGATAAGCAGCAATAAATTACAATTTAAAATTGAGATGTTCCTGACCAATTAGAAAATTCTCTATGTTCTCTCTCATGTAAAGACATTCACAGAGAACTTTGTTGCGAGATCCAGAGAAGCAGATGATACTTCCCTCCAGTTATATACTTGGGTACTCAGCCTAATTAGTAGTGGAATAAATGATGGTCTTCTCTCAAAAAAAAAAATAATTCACATCCTAATTTTTGGAAACCATAAATGTGGCCTTCTTTGGAAAATAGGGTCTTTGCAGATGTAACTAAATGAATGATTTTGAGGTGAATCATCCTGGATTATGCTGGTGGGCCTTAAATCCAGTGACAAATGTCCTTATAAAAGATAGTAAAAATAAAAGATATGGAACAGAAGAGAAGAAGGGCATGTGAAGGTGGAAACAGAGACTGGAGTTATTCAGCCATGAGCCATGGGATACCTGGAACACAAAAAGCTGGAAGAGGCAAGAAAAGATTGTAACGTTGAGCCTTCAGAAAGAGCAGGACCCTACCAACACCTTCCTTTTGTACTTGTGGTTGACAGGACTGTGAGAAAATAAATTCCTCTTGTTTTAAGTTATCAAGTTTGTGGTTATATTTTACAGCAGTCCCAGGAAACAAATACATTATTAATATTGCCTCTCTAGTGATGAGTTATAAAGCAAAAAGCAAGAGTATATGAAAACTGCCATATGCTGACACTAGTAGCTTAATATTTTCTTACTGTCCACATTCCTATCAGGACTTCCTATTTTAGTGGTTCGACTTCCCCACACACACACACACACACACACACACACACACACATGCACACACGCACTTCACTCACGCATGCATGCACACACATGCACCAGAAGTAAATAAAGCTCCACAACAATGGAAAAGAATAGGACTGAGAAAGCATCTATAATCTAAAGTGTGCACATCACTGCATCATCTTGGTACATTTGATATGTACCAATTTAAAATGATCTTATTAAAGATAGCTTGTATTCTGTTAAATGTGAAAGCTCATTTATGTTTTTGAAAATTTTTTTTCTTCTAATTCTTATTAAATTTATTAGAGTGACATTGGTTAATAAAATTATATAGGATTCAAGTGTATAATTCAATAATACATCATCTGTATATTGCATTGTGTGTTTACCACCCAAAGTCAAATCTCTTTCTGTCATCATATATTTGACCCTCTTTACCTTTATTTACCTTCCTCCACCCCCTTTTCCCTCTAGTAACCATTAAACTGTCGTCTGTGTCTATGAGTTTTTGTTTATTTTTCTTGTTCATTTGTTGCTTTCAGTTTTATATGCTACATATAAGTAAAATCATACGGTTTTCAACTTTTTCTGTCTGACTTATTTGCTTAGCATGATTATCTCAAGATCTTTCCATGCTATCACAAATGGCAATATTTCATATTTTCTTATGGCTGAGTAATAATCCATTGTATATATGTATCACATCTTCTTTATTCGTATATCGAAGGACACTTCAGTTGTTTCCATGTCTTGGCCAAGGTGAATAATGTTGCAATGAACATCAGGATGAGTATATGTTTATAAATAAATGTTTTCAAATTTGGGGGGGGTAGATATCCAGAAGAGGGATTGCTGGGTTATCTGGTAATTCTGTTCTTAATTTTCTGAAGAATCTCCATAATATTTTCTATAGTGGCTGTACCAATTTACATTTCCAGCAGTAATTGAGTGTTTCTTTTTCTCCACAACTTCTCCAACACTTGTTATTAATTGTCTTATTGATAATAGCCATTCTGACAGGCGTGAGGTGGTTTCTCATTGTGGTTTTGCATTGCATTTCCCTAATAGCTAGTGAGGTTGAGAATTTTTTATATATCTATTGGCCATTCATGTGTCTTCTTGGGAAAAGTGTCTGTTCAAGTTCTCTGCCCATTTTTAAATTAGATTGTTTATTTTTCTGTTGTTGAGTTGTATGAGTTCTTCATATATATTTGATATTAGCTCCTCATCAGCAGTGTTATTTGCAAATATTTTCTCCCATTTGGTTGGTTGCCTCTTTGTTTTATTAATGAGGTTTTTTATTTATTTATTTATTTATTTTATTTTTTGCTGTGCAGAAGCTTTTTAGTTTGATACAGTTCCATTCATTTAATTTTGCTTTCACTTCCCTTGCCTTTGAGGTCAAATTCATAAAATCCTCTTTAAGTACAATATCCATGAGCTTAGTTCCTATGTTTTCTTCTATGCAATTTATTGTTTCGGGTCTTCTTTTTAGGTCTTTGATCCGTTTTGAGTTAATTTTGGTGTATGGTGACAAATAGCAGTCTAGTTTCATTTTTTACATGTGGCTTTCCAATTTTCCCAACACCATTTATTGAAGAGCCTTACTTTTCATTATATGATTTTTGGCTCCTTTGTCAAAAATTATTTGCTCATATATATGAGGTTTATTTCTGGACTCTTGATTCTGTTACATTGGTCTTTGTGTCTGTTTTTCTGCCAATACCATACTATTTTGATTATTGACAGTTTGTAGTATAATTTAAAGTCAGGCAGTGTGACACTTTGAGCTTTTTTCTCAGGATTGTTTTGGCTATTTGGCTATTAGTGATTCCATACAAATCTGGTGACTTTTTGTCTTATTTAATGGATTCTCTGTATACTAAATTAAGTTACTTTACACATATCTGCTTGTAGAAGAACAAGAACATCATTAGTGCTATAAAAAATGAGAGGATGATAAATTATACAGGTAGAAATGAGAATACATTCCTATATTCTCTTTGATTCATAGCTACTTTCAAGACAACTGAGAGGATTGCTGCTAAGTTTGGTATAAGCCTGACAAAATATATTATGGCATTGGATTATATTTTTAAATTAAAAAGAACTGGAATTTTTATTTTTCCCTTTAATAAAATTTATATTTCCTCCAGAATCAGCTTTGGCTACATCTGGAAGCAATTAAGAATATGTAGGAACAATTAAAACCCTAGAAAATTGTTTTTATCTCTAATAGATTGCAACAGAGTTAAATTGTGAATTGGTCACTAGAGAAGATTTGTCATGATGACTCATGTAAATTACTGCAACTTCTTTCGTCTGGGAAATAGACCTCATTAGTCCTAAATTCTACCTTATGATTTTCCCAAGTAACCAAATATCATTGCTTTTACTATAGAAAGGCTCTTGATACCATTTCTTTCAATAAAACATATATTAAGACATCACTTTGGTCATAATTCAAAACTAACCAAAGATATAAAGGAAGCAAATGGTCGCACTTATATCTATTTATCATAGAATCATAGTTGAAGACACATTCATAGATAATAGGAACTGAGTCAAATGTTCAGCCTCTTTGCTCCTGTCTGAGGATCCCAGATGCCTTTCGGCTCTTCAGGAAAAAGAAAAGTCCTTATTTGCTAGTGATATCCAGGAGAGCCAATTTGCTTATAAGCTTCTAGAAGACATTTTTTTTTTTTCAAATAGCAGGTAACATATTCTTAGAACTTCTAGAAAGGGATTTCATGCTCACCTAAAATTTCTTCGTTTAACAAACAGAGAAACTAGAGAGCTGGAATGTTGAATTAATATCTCAAACTCAAGTTCAAAATACAATTGACCTTATAAAAATTAGCATTAAACAATAACTTCATTATGAGTTAGAGTATATTAGTATTTTCCATGGCTGTTAAAACATGTATTTACAAAAAGTAATTTTCTACTTGCAAATATTTATAAGAGCAAAATATTTAAAAGAAGAGTAAAAGATAAATAAGCAAAACAATGCAAACTTTTGGAAAGATTTCTTGGTAATTCAACAATAGCTTTATTTTTTACACACTATTTTCTTGGTACCACATTAGATTGGTAGACTCTTCCAATGAATATGACACTTTTTTTTTTTAAGAAACATAAAACATCGTGGTATACACTGGTCAACAAACTATTTTGTCAACAGACAGAGATAAAAGATGCTATGAGAAAAGCATAAAAGACCAGTTTTTCCATCCTGCAGAGATTAAGGAAGACAGTCTAGAGTTGGAAGCTATACTGAGTCTAGATCAATAGAAGTTAGCTAATCAAAGAAAAATGGGAGAACATTCTTGGAAAAGGAAACAATATATAAAAAATGAATCCATGGAAATATAAAACAGTATCAAGTTTACAGAAAACTACTAGTCCTTCTCCTCACCCCCCCTCTACACACACTGGTGTTAAATCAGGAAGGAATTATGGGAGATTAGGCTATAGAGATAGTAGAGATAGTGGCTATTAATCATGATTCCTACTATTCTAGGAAATATTGTCTTTAGAGTATAGGTAATGGGTAGCACTGAGTATTTAGATTATAGTAGCAAAATTATCCGTTTTAAATTTTAGATAGTTCATTCTAAAAGCTATGATTGAGGTAAATACAAAAGGAAAGAGACAGTATTAGATAAACCTAAAATAAGATCAGACAGAAAGGGCTTAAAGCAAGGGAGAAGTCAGAAATAAGTCAGAGATTAAATTGTAAAATAATCTACTGTACATGATAGCAAGAGAGGAAGAAAAAAATCTTGATTAATTCCCTTTTCTTTTTTAACTTGAAGGAATGAGTAATGCTATCAACTAAACCCAGTACCCATGAGAAAGATCATGCATAGTATAGGAGAAGGTAGATTCATTATTAGATATATTCTATTTGAGGTAGTCATGGGACATCTAAATTAAGATGTTTAGCAAAATTGAAATGCATATCACAATAGAAGGTAAATGCTTCTGAAACTTAAGAATTCAGTTAGGGATGGAGATTCAGATTTTGGAGTCCTATTATACAAGTGGTAGTGAAAATAATTAGAAAAATGGGATTACTCAAGATGTAGAATGAGATTAGGATTGACTGAAGTCAGAATTTCAGTGAACACTGAAGACTAGCATAAAGACAAAGAAACTAGAGTACAGGAAGGAGATGGAGAAAAAAAAATGAGAGTAAGAAAGAGTTTGAGAATGGAAGTGCTTAAAGAGAGTGTAGAATATTTTGAAAGTGGTGTGTGTGGTAATCAAGAAATTGTCACTGGAAAGGATTCATTGGATCTGGCAAAAGAATGATTATTATTGACTTTTCAAGAACACTTTCAATGCAGTAAACATATAGTTAGAAAATAAGTGTGAATTTTCATTTAGTGTGAATCCTTAAGTGTGAATCAACACCGTGCATTTCCATTCCTGCTGGAAACCTAAATAGAATGACATTAAGTATTTTTTAAAGGTATAAGACCAAAAAGACAAAAGGAAAAATATGAAAGTACACTATAATATTCATTTTGGAATATGCAAATACATGAATAACAACTGACTCTATATGTGAAAAAATCAGCCTAATTGATGCCAATAAAAAGCATGATCATTTGTGCAGCAGAACCATAGAAACTTTCAAGAATTGAAAGTGCAACTAAACTCTGAGTGTGAAGTAACTCTGGGTGTGAAATGGATTAAAAACAAAAGATTTGTTTGAACTTTGTTTTTAGTAATAAGTAGCTTCCCAGATGTTCTCCTTCAGTCCAAGCAAATAGGCAATTGCCCTTCTTTGAGCTCTGCAGAAGAAAAGATTTTTATTCTCTGGAAATAGGTAACCACAGAGCTCTGGATTGGAGACACGTGAACAACTGAGGTCAAAGATGAGACACCCTGGGATAAAATTGATAGCATACTGCATGATGAGGTTCCTCCCTTAATGCTGCCTGCCTCCCACATCTCTAGCCTCCATGCTCTTACTCTGAGGGCAGATGATTGAAAGATTATTTTGGGGGGAAACTTCCCTGAATGGAAAACCACTAATAATATTCAAAAGAACTTGTATCTCGGCCCAAATAAACTAGTGTCAGGCTCATGATTCAAAAGCTATTTGATAGATGATAGATGATAGATATAGATAGGTGATCGATACGGAGAGATAAATATCTTCCCTTCAAAATTTTAAAGTCTACTTCTTAATTTGATTGGACAAAGATCAGCAGATATTTTTTAAATGTCTTTAAAATGAAAGATACATATGAAAACACCAGATAGGAAAACAGACTTAAAAACAAGAGAACATATAGAAAATAAAACACACACACACACACACACACACACACACACACACACATGAAATTAGAATTCTCATCATCAAAGCTAAAAGAGACTATCCTATTACATTTGTGAAATAAGAGTATTCAGGGAAAAAGGAAAAATTCTTAGAAAGTTAAAACTTATGACAAAAATAAACCATTTAAATGCTAGAAAACAATGTTGAGAAAAACTTCTCAGAAAGAACAAAATTAAAAAGATTATTTTTTAAATAGAAGAAAAAAGGTTTTCAAAAGGCTCAACCTAAAAAGCCAATTAATAAGATTTCCAAATCAAAAGAAACAATGATAGGGAAGACATTATGAAAACATTATTTAAGAAAATTTTCCAGAATAGAAAAATAGAATTTTCCAGATTGAAAGGCTCATTGAGTATCTACACTATAACTCAGCTTCATAAAACACCCATATGAATGTTTATTCTGATAAAATTTCAAAACACTAAGGAAAAGTCCTAAGAACATTCAAAGAGAAAAAAAAGGGGTTACATATAAAGAATCCAAAGGATCACATACAAGGCAATAAGAATATTATGTTATTTCTAAACAGCAACACTACAAGCTAGCTAAAAGAGATCAAAACAATTGTATTCAATTGTGAACAAAAATATTTTCCAACTGGAATCTATGAATCTCAGCCATAACAAATTAATGCAAGGATTTTTTTCAAACATGCAAGGATTCAACTTAATTTATCTTTACATACTCTTTTTTAGGTGCTATAGAATAACTATCTAAAAAATGATTAAAGTATAAATTTGATAAAAGTGAAGACATTAAAGTTCAAAGAATTGGAATTGAACAAAAGATATGTAAAGGGAAAACTAATGAAAATTCACTTCAGGTTGGAGTAGAAGTGAAGATTTCAGGTGGGATATTTCACACACACACACACACACACACACACACACCGGTGCACACGTGCACACACACCGCTTTCCTGGAGTCAAATACATCAAGTAATTTTTCAGTTCCTCATGGTGTGTGTGTGTGTGTGTGTGTGTGTATGTGTGTGTGTAGTAGAAGCAGTACTAGTAGTAATGCAGGGAGGTAAAAAAAAAAGCTATATCTTCAACATTCGTGATAAGAAACCAATAGATAATGTCAAAATTTGGGGAAAAAAATCACAAAATAGTAGTAAAAACTTAATATTTAAAATATGGAGTTAATATGGTTTATAAGCTTATGCCCATTTTTATGTGAAATTATATTGGAATGTTCAGAAATAATATTCCTGACACTTAACACCTCCAGGGTGTTATTGTCATTTAAAGAAAACATATATATCTCTCAAAGGATAGCAGAAATTTTCAAAAATTTAAGCCAGAATGAGAAACTTTGATTTTGCAATTTTCACAAAATCAGAGTATCGATAAATACAAAAAACAATGCTTCTTTTAAATGATATAGACATTATTTTCCATAGCTCAGAGAGCTAAATCTATTTTACTTAATATAGGAAATTCCTTTCTTTTTACCTTCCAGTGTTGGTCCTCCTCAGAGGCAGTCTACTAAATGTTTCCCAATATCAGTTCTCTAACTTTTCTGTAACAATAGAATCTTATTTTTATTGAGGTACGCAACTTTCCAGATATAGAACAAATTTACCATGGTTGTTTTTGTTTGTTTGTTTGTTTGTTTGTTTGTTTGTCACTGCATTCCGACCAATAGAATGTAAACAGAAGAACCTTCTGATGATTCATTTTATGTGTCAACCTGACTAAGTCACAGGTTACCCAATATTTGGTTAAGAATTATTCTGTATCAGTGAGGGTGTTTCTTGGTGAGATCAACATTTGAATTGGTAGACTGTGTAAGAGACCGCCCTTCCCAATGTGGGTGGGCCTTATCCAATCCATCGAAGCCTGAATTGAACAAAAGGCTGAGCAAGAGAGAATTTGCTCTCTGCCTGATGGTCTTCCAGCTGGAACATCCAGTCTCCATTGGTCTTCTCCTGTGTTCAGACTCAAACGGGAGAACACTCTACCAGCTCAGGCTGTGTTCAGATTGCAGATCTTAAAACTTCTCAGCCTCTGTAAATGGCAAAAGTCAATTCCTTATAATTGGTTTCTCTCTCTTTCTCACTCTCTCTCTCAATCTCTCTCTCTCTCTCTCTCTCTCTCTCTCTCTCACCATTGTATGTGTGTGTGTGTGTGTGTGTGTGTGTGTGTCCTATTGATTCAGTTTCTCTGGAGAACTATGATTAACACTGTGACTAATACAGGCCTTATAGAACTTAAAAGAATTGGGATATATTTTTAAAAACAAGGGGCTTGACCTTCTGTGTACTACATATGGATATGATGGGTAGAGCTCAAACAGCCATCTTGATCTATTTCGAGGAAACCAAATGCCAAGACAAGTTAAAACAAATTTGGTACATGGTGCCATTGAGTGGAGTATCAGATGGACTATCTACCTTTGGACTGCTGTTATGTGGGAGAAAAATAAACTTCTATATTATTTAAGCCAATGTTGTATTTTTTTTTTGCCACTTATAAATAAAACTCATTCTAACTGATACATATTCCCCAAAATGATCTCATAAAAGTTAGTATTTGTAATACTTGGTTCAATTGAATATGATTAAATGTAGTCGTATCCTCTAGTGTTATACCTTCCTTATGCTATTTTTAGTCTCCTGGAGGCAGACTTATTTTCCAATATGAAAAAAAAAAGAGTTAACAAAGCTGCATGATTCATTGATAAAATAGACTGTTCCTTCATGCCAATGAACTGTTTTTTATACTTACAAACAATATGTAATTATAAAGATGTAGCATAAATCAATGATAATTTAAAACTAGTTTTTTCTCCGAAAAGACCATAGTGTGTGTGTGCATATATTTGTGTAAGGTGGCCCATAATCACAGCAAAAAATAAGGAGAAAAAAAGTCACATTTTTATTTTTATATATAAGACCTTTTTTAAAAAAATCAGCAACATTATATATGGGTCAATTATGTAATAATTTAGCCCGCTTCCAATTGTGCAAATTATACAACAAAAAGCATCATCAAGGGTTCAAATCTCAAAAATACCAATTAACGCTGAGCTACTATTATCTAACCTCTGCAGAGGTTATTTTCAAATAAGCTTATTTTTAGATGTGTAAAATGTGGATGACCACAGTAAGTACCCCAAGCCTGGTTATCTGGATTATAAGAAGTAATTCATGTAAATGGCTGGACTATGATGAGTAACTAATCATTATTATCATTAATATTAGTAGTAGTGTATGTGACAGACATTTACACAGACACTTAGTTCTCTGGACTAGAAAAGTTGGCAGTGAGGGCTAATACTTTTAAAAGTATATAGCTAAGGGCCATAAATTTTAAAATCTGACTTGCCTCAGCCTCATAAAATCTCAGAAACCTATATAGCGTGTTCCTACAAATTCTATCAACCTCTCAAGGATTAATTGTAAGGGGACAAAAACCCTCTTAAAGGCCAACAAATATAGTAAAGGAGGGGCAATAAAAATGAAATTTTAAGACTGCCTTTTGGAGGCAGATGGCTTTCCAAGGATATGGCTGGAGAACATGGAGCAGTGACAGTCACATGAGAATGGCCCAGCAGAAGAGTTCCTGGAGGATGTTAGTAGGGATATCTGAAAAGCTCAAGCTGAATCAGCCTACGTACTGTGATACTCTCATAGCATTGGCCTCTGCAAGATTTGAATAAACTTTTGGGAAAAGACCTGAAGAACCATGCTGTGAGACAACGAGTACCAAGGCACCATTCCACTGTATATGAACAGCAAAGGCAACCACCAAACGCTGCTTTGGATAGCCTCCCAATAATTAAAAATGTTCACTTCTTTTCTTTCTTGCGTTATAAATTCAAGCACATCATTATTACCATTGAAAATGCATGATAAACCCATTAGAGGAATGTCTTAAAATGAACAAAGGCTTAGTCTTAATATTAGAATCATGAGTGATCCTTATGCATTTGCTAATTATTTTTTCCTTTGGTAGATATTAGCAGTGCCTTTTATCTACATTAGCATTTACATATGCTTACAAGGCACCCATTTGTATTGTCTGCATTTATAAACAATTACTCTATGACTGACCTCCTAAATAAATGAATAGTCTCACTCTAGAGAGTGCAAACCAACCTATTTACACCCTCTCCTACACACCACTGAGATATACCTGAGAAAGAAAAACATCAACTCAAAGATGAATCTAATAGTCCATTTCTGCTGCTGTAAATTGAGATTTGTCTGGGCATTGTGCCATATTTTTATTCAATCTTCTTTTCCTGAATTCAGTTCCGATTTTCTGTTTTTATCATTCAACGATATGATTTTGTTATAACTCTGGAACAAACCTGCATATGTTTCATTGTTTTTCTATAGAGAAGGACTATAAGAAGTAGCACATTTAAACAGCATTTTGTTCTTATAATAACTAGAGACTAAGAATGCTGACCACACTGACTAAAGGCTTATAGATTAAAAAAAAAAAAGTCCTTTAATGTTTTCTTTTGATACAACCATCAACCATCAATAAGTTATCTCTGATTATTTACTTAATAAGTATTTATTAAGAATTAAATACATTGCTAGGCCCTAAGAATTCTGCTCTGAGCCAGATACTATCTCTAATTTAATGCTAGGATCTAGAGGTCCCCAAATATTAGTATTTTCAGTAAGAATTTTTTGGTTACCCACTAAATGATGAAGTACAGTTCTGGAATGCAGATATGAGTAAGAAGTTCCTGTATTCAAGGAGCTAATAGTGCTAACGGACACTTAGAATGGCAACTGGTAGCTGCAATGATAACACTATGCAAAAACTGACTAAAAACACACAGGAGGAAACTTTAATCCAATAAGAGGTCAAAGACATTGATGTATTCAGAAGCTGAATGAGAAATATCAAATTTAAGAATGGATGGAGTCTACGGCCATGCCACCCTGAACAAGTCCAATCCCATCTGATCTCGGAAGCTAAGCAGGGTCTGGCCTGATTAGTACTTGGATGGGAGACCACCTAGGAAGACCAGATGCTATAGGCATAAAAAATAAAAAATAAGAGGTCGTAAGCTGACAAGGTCCTTGCAATCTGTGAGGTCGACCAAGGGTTGCCTCATCTAAAAAAAAAAAAAAAAAAAGAATGGATGGAAGGCCATATAAGTAGGTATAATGCTTGTGAGGGCCAGAGCTGAGGCAGAGCATGGCTGTTTGCCACATGACAAGTCCCTCAACCTAGCTGGTACGTGAGGGTGAAGGTGAGACTGAAGAGGGGATGTTGCATAAAAGAAGGTTGGTCAGCTCCTTATCAGGGGACCCTGCCTGGGTGGCACACATTGCCATAGTAAAGCTGAGAATCCTACTTGGGACCGCACACTAAGGAGACCTCAGTTTCTCAGAAACAATGCCCCTCCCCCGTCATTAACCAAACTCACAAAACTGATTTGTAAACACCAAGTTAATTGACTAGTTTATAATTTAAAAATAGCTTTTATGTGGGCCTGTATGCTTATGTAAATACAAACAAAATAAACTCTTTCTACAGGTAAATCTATAAAGGCAGCCAGTCGAGTTTAGAAACTTGTTTGGTGATAGCAGAAATCAGAATCAAGAGATTTTGACTTAATTCACATATTGGGAGGTGGGGAGTTAGGATAATAATAGAATTAATAATAGAATTGATCCATTAATTTTATAATGAGATAGTCTTGCCAATAAGGGTAAAAATCATATTCCATAGGCTGATGTTATTTTTTCCCTATGAGAGCATTTGAAGGGGCTTGAGTAACCTTATTTTACTCTCCATTCTTCAATGCCAGGCAATGCACTATTTTGCACATTATCTCCTCCCATAACATAATGTAGCCACTATATGACTGGGCCAAGATTTGATCTGTTTTCAAAACCTGTGACATTTATGCTTCAACGATCAACAAATTTTCCTCCTCAATGACATATCCTTTATTTAGATAAGCGGCACAGCTAATAGAATTTGACTTGAGTTTGGGACCTAGTTCTGTCACTTAGTAACTGTGAAGTCTTGTATAAGGCACCTTAGCTCTTTGAATCCCAAATTCCTGTATAGAAAAAGAGAGAAAATAATATATATGGATAGATTTATATGCACACATTCACATTATATGTGTTCAGGTTTAGTATATAGCAGAATACAGTTTTCAATAAAAAGCATTTGTTATTACAATAATAAATTTAATAATGAATAGTTAATTTGCAGTTCTTGAACTCATTCTGCCTTCTTCAAGTTATTTTGCATGTATCTGTTTTGATCCACTAAGCTCTTCTTTTTCAGTTTGTCTTTCAAAGGTAGTTATTTCCTCTTTTCTAAGTCTTTGGATAGAGCCTAATTGAAAGCCCTGATGTGACAACATGCTGACAGTAGCTAGTGGACTAAAATCTACAATACATTCACCTGTTCAAAGTGTCCTAGAGGATGCCAATATTTTCCCCAGGGAAAAGATGAGTGGTGTCTCCTTCTAACTCCTCCTAGAGTGAAGATAGAGGACTTCTAATATTTTTAGTCCACTTTGTTTCTAAGGGCCTTAAAAATATATATAAATATGGCCACAGAAATTCTCATAATCCCTAACCCCAAAATGGTGTCTAAACAGTAAAACCTACAAAATAAGGCCAATCATTGATCCCTGAAAAATTATTATATTTGCAGATAACATTCATTATAACCATAACCGGGAGGTGGAGTAGTTCCCAGAAATGGTGTGCAATTCAGCAAACATAAATGTAAGAGACTATCTGGAAGCCAGTCATGGTCTTATCGGGCTGTATAGTCATTTGCAAGCCAGTTCTTCCTGATTATAGAGATACAATTAGGCAATATACAAGATGCTTGTCAATAATAATGTCAGATCTTTTTGAGAAACCATGATATTGCCCCAAGCTTAAATAGAAAGAATTTTATGTCATCTCTAGATGAATTAAGTATTTTATCGAAAAGTAAATGACTTTTATTTTCAAATTTATTGCTATAACACCAAATTTATGGTAGTTACCTTTGGTGAGTACAATGTAGGGCAGAAAAGATGACTTGCATCTTCTACATCATTCTCTATGGTGTGAGATGTATTTTAAAAAGAAAGTATGCCCATACTATATTTTGATATTTTATATTAACATAATTTTCCTAAGTTATTCTATTTCTAAGAAAAACATTAAATTGTTTCATGTCTGTAAGTGAATCAGGCAATGAAGGAATCCATCTATTAGAGAAGGCCTCTCTGTACATCTCTGCCTTTTGATTCATACCTAACAAGAAAGATTTGTACTTCAGTTTTTTTGTTCCTCCTTCGTAAAAAGAGATAAATTAATTGTATTCAATAATTCTTGCCCCCAAAGAAGAAAATGTTTCTTCGAATTTATTTAATGCCTGAGTAAAAACTTTTTTAAAAAGAATATAATTTACTGTGATTTTCCTAGGACATATGCAGTGCTAAATACATATCAACTAGAAGGGAAATAGAAAAGTTATGTTGATATCAAAGCTACACTGACTTTCATCATTATTGGCATTAAACACAATTTTATCTTTATTATAAATGTATGTTCCTATGGGTATATGCCACTCTTTTCATTTTTTTTTGCTCTTCATACTTCATTTAAGAAAAACTTGAATTTTATTGCCATTTTGCATTTGATGTTCTTGAAAGATTTTACCTAAAACATTCAGGTAGATAATCCTTGTTAAAATACAGATCCTTTACTTAAATTTTTCTCAGTTTTAATAAGCTGCCATGTCATTTCTTGTTTAGTGTATAATGCTACGTTGGAAACCATGACATCTTTAAACTAGTAGGACCTCTTGGTCATGTCTTCCAGTCACCACAGCTCTTTGTTTTACACTTGAGGAGAGACCTGAGGTCCCAAAATCTTGAGTTGCCCAAGGTCACATAGCTAGTCATTAAATTAAATCATCAGTATTAACTAGAGTTTAGAAACAAGGACTTCTGTCTCCAATTACTTTATTACACTGTTTAGATTCTGCTTCTTTCTCTGAGAAAACTTGGCAGTGCAAGAGCTTTGTAAGGGTTATGTGCTTAATTAGTTGTAATTTTTCATTTGTGATTCAATGTTTATGTGTGCATTAAATTCTGCAAGAGTCCATTTGTTCTTTAAGTTTTGAGTAACTAGAAGAGGACTTTCATCTTCAGTATGATGATGAGTGCTGAGCTCTGGACAGTTTTGGACATGGGATCTACTTGAGGGACTTTCTCTTACCCAGAGCAGTGTCAGACCTATGCTTTTTCAGCACATTTGGGAATAGATGAATTATGTTAAGCCGAACAGAATCCATAGCTGAAGTTGGTACTAGAGACTGCTACATTTATGCAGTGGCATGAAATATTTGCTATGGAAGAGACCTTGAAGACCAATTCTCCATTCTACAGCTGAGAAGACTAATGCCTCCCCAAAATCAAGATTTAGCCCAAGATCACAGCAGAGATATGATTTGGAACAAAGGTTTACTGTGGTTGTGTAAGACCAAAGCATTTGCTTAAACCCTGACCTTGCTTTGGTCTCTTTCAGAATCACTATTTGCTGACATGTGCTATCGGATAATCTTTTTCTCTTAGATTCACATTCTTCCTAAAACCTTTTCTTAGAAAGGTATATGCCTCACTAGCAACTGTTATATTTTCAGGTATTTGGCTGCTACTGTGCTTTTATTTGAACTTTAGCTTCAGTGAATCATTAAAGCAGTTCTCTGATCTGCATTACTTGCCTTGCCTGAGTTTGACACAAAGAGGAGTTATGTTTATGTTACTCTATATCATTCTGAACTTTGTCCAGTCTTCCAACCTACTTTATTCCAAATAAAATCAATACAAGTCCCAACGATGATAAAAAGAACGCTCTGGCCCATGTTCTGTACTAAACCAATATCTGCCCTCCATTATACACACATCCTGAAACTATTCCAATATTTCATAAAAGGTATATCTCATGTATGAAGAAAATCCAGTATGCATTTGCTCCAACAACAGACACAGGTTACAATTCCCAGCAGGATTATCACGCTTTATCTCACAGAAATTCTTTTAATTTTTAGTTGTCATAAATAACACCAAGCACTTTTAACAAGAATCTCTGATTATACCTTTTATGAATGATTCCAAAATGATAAAGGCAATTTATGTGTCAATACAGAACAAGTTTGAAAAATTTTTCCTTCCAAAGAACTGTACTTAAGTTTTCTTCAATTATGTGAACTCTGCGTCCAGTTTCTTGTTTTTCTTTATCTTTTTGTGTTTACCTTCAGCGTATTTGGGACCTCTTTTCTCTTAATGAATAATTCTCTAAGTTCTCAAGTCATTCTCAATCTTAAAAAAGACAAGATTGTTGCATAAGCCACAATTATGAGGCTAAGTTGCAGAAACAAGCACAATAAGTTTTTTATTACTTATCCCAGTGAAAGATTTCTTTTATTGCTCAAGCTGTAGACATCATGGTTGTGAGAGACTAAGGGGTCTGTCCTCTGTGCAGTGGCTCAACAATCATGAGGCTTTGATCTCCTGCTATCTTCATTGTAACAACCCATTTATCATTGTTATAACAGAAGAGATAGTTGGAGGGTTGTGTACCATCCTTTAAATGCTTCAAGCGCGTTCCACTTCCACTCACAACCCATGGGGCCAGTTCAGCATATGTCGGTCTAGCAGCAAGGAGACTCGGAACTATAACTCTTTTATATCTGGTGGGAGAGGAGAACTGAATATAGAACAGCTTGATAAATCTTGATTACATAATAAAGTGGTGATTGAGAATAGCTAAGTGGAAATCAGAAATCCATAGATAGTAGCATTTTTTTTAGCCTTACATTCTAAAACATACAAAATCAATATCTGCCAACAATTTCTGACATGCTTTCGGGTTGTTTGTAATTTTTCTCCCTTAAATAAGAAATTGTCATTATGAATTTCTAAGAAGAGAATGGTGAAGATTGGTAATATTATGATCAATTAATAAGTGTACAAATGCAAGTGCTGAATAAGAAGTTAAAATTTATATTCCTGATTTTAATGACAAATAGTTTATCTCCTGTATATCATACTTTTAAATACATTTGATATGCTATTTATTGTGTATTCTGTCTTAGGAGTTTATAATCAAATTGGCCAACCTCTCAGATGATTATCGACAGTACATCGTCATTAAGTCTGAAAAATACATTTAATAGTTTAGAATTCAACGTTACGTCACTTATTTAATGTTATTTTTCAAGCTAAGAAGCAAAGCTGGTAAATTTTGCCACCAGAGAGAATCACTTTGTGCAAAACTTGTGATAGATAAAAATATATGTTTTTAATAAAACCTATATCTGAAACTTATCTATTGTATAGTGTTGGGTATATTGTGTTTATGATGATTACATTAACACCGTCTTGGGAAAATAGGAACATAAATCAAAAATGTTTTCAACTTCTTTTCTGGAGTTCCTGTTTAGATCTGTTTAGATGAGAAATTGAAAATAATAATACTGAAGATTTAAAGTATGCAGAAACATTCAGACAATTTTATAAAAATAGGTCTATGACTTTATTTTTAAAGCATTTCAAATATAAAAAAATGTCAAACAAAGAGACCTATTTTTTTTCATTATCGTTGTAGTCTACTACTCTTATTCATTTTGGAATACCGTTTAATTAATACAATAAACAAAACAAATGGTGTTTTTATAAAACAAAAATGATTAAATGATTAAAAAATCTATATAGTGCTTATATAGGTTTGATGTCATTTCATTTGGGTTTCTTGCTTAGTAACTGGAAAAAGATTCTTCTAGATTTAGTTTAATTGATTAGAATATTTTAGCAATAAAAATATAAGATACCGACTACATACATTTTTTAATTAAAAAATGGTTTTTTTCTTTAAAAAAGAAAAATCTTATTCCCTAAACCATTTATATATATTTTTTCTGGTTTGCTGTCTATGTGAGATAAGTTTCTCTATAAAGAACATAAGCCTGCATAGCAATAATCATAAATGTGATTTTTGTTTTGAATCTATTTCTGTTTCCAATTCTACTAAATATTGAAAAATATATAGGTAAATCATAATCATTTTCTCTAATGTTCACAGGATGTTTTCTACTTCTGTGCATGGTCTGTGCATATACTGATCACTGCTAGAATATGCTGCCTCTACAGCCCAAGTTCAATAATGAGAAAGAAATGCAAGTTTTAAAACTATGATTTTTTAAACATCAAACTGAAAAATGTTATAAAAAATGATAATAATCAGATTGAGCCTCAAAGGATGGCATTACTTGGTAGCACATGGGATCTTGTCTTGTGTGTGCCAGTCCACAAAAATGAGTTTATAAACAGGATCATCAGACCTTGGAAGCTCATTGGCACCAACTTCACAAGAGGCTGATATATAAATCAGAATATTTATTTGTTCATTTACAGTTATGTTGAGAAGATCTAGTGGATAGTTTTAGTATTCCTTTCTAGTAACATGAATGATATTCAAGAATTAGAGTTTTCTCGGATGTTTATAATTTAAATGGGAAAGCAAAATATACAACATGAAACAATCACGAAGGCCACACAGTCAGGCCGCTAACAGAGAGAGAGAGAGAGGGAGCCCGGGGCTCTGCCTTTATTAGGGTCCAGAGTTGGGTGTTTAAAGATTCACAAATTCATTCTTTATTGGCTAATTTAAAAGAATTAGGTGCAGGAAGAGAAGGGGAGGGACATTCATACATACGGCCAGTAATCTAGGTTACCAGGACTTTCTTAAAGAGGACCTTCATGGGTAGGAGTGGCATGTTTTCTTATCTAGTTATTTTGCTAGTAGCTATGTTGTATAGCTGGCAATATGCTTATTCCAGATGGATGTATTTGAAATGGATGTCTCAGAAATTAAAAGCTTAATGTCAGACACTTACATGACAATCTATAACATAAATTTTAGTGACTGAATATAATTCATTATAAGGAGGAAGCATAATTTACTTTAAAATGTATTACAACTGGATGTTAATAATATTTACTTTGTTTTTACAATTATAAACAAGTCACCAGGGAACATTTTAATACACATATATTTCTGGAAGTAGATATCTGTCTTAAAGTTTATCCACATTTAAGATTTTAATAGTATTGACAGATTTCTCTAAGATGCCTGTAAAAATGATACTCCCACCAGTGTATGAAATTGTTTTGCCACATTTATTCACATACTAATTATTAGCATTATTATCATTTTTAATTTAAAAAGTGAAAATGATTTGTCACTTTAAACTGTATGTCATTTATTTCTAGTAAGGTTGGACATTATTTTTTTTGTTTTAATAGCCCATTTCTATCTCATTTCAGTTAAATTATAACTCCCAACTTATTGTAGGTACTTCTTAAACAATATTTTGTTTCCTCCCCTCCAATTTTTGCAAAGTAAATAATATAAATCAATGCAATAGACAACAAAATTCTAGTGGGCTTTTATCGGGGAAACTTTAAGATGTTATTCTGAAATTTAAATGAGAACAAAATTTTATACTTGGACCACTTTTAATAATAGTGTTTGCTTCACACATCACTGAGAAAAAATATTTATTTATTGGATGATACTGGGAAAACTTTAAGCAGGATCCAAGTCACAATATATCCAATACTAAACTCTAGATGGAGTAAGCCCTAATTGTAAAAGATAAATCTGTGAAGTTAATGAAGAAAATCCAGGACAATATTCTTGTGCCCTTGGTAGGAAATCACACCTTAAATAAGACCTAAAAAGTGCAAATAATAAGAATAAAATTGATAAATTTTTAAAATTAGAATTAAGAAATTATTTTCAACAAAGGACATCACAGTTACAGTCAATGAAAGTATTTGCAATACTTAAACTTGCCTAAACCTTTATGATCTAGAATATATAAAGAACTCTACTTCTTCAGTTAGAGTTAGACAAAAAACTTAATAGAAAAATAATCAAATTCAATGTTCGAGAAATTCACAAGAACTTCAGAAATGGCTAGGTAGTACATGCAGAAATTTTTATCTTACTAGCTGTAAGAGAAATACAAATTATAACAAAGTGTCAAATATCTTCTAGAATATCAAATTTAGAAAATTAGGTAATATCAAATGCTGACCAGAATATAATCACAGGAACCTTTATGTACTGCTGATAGGAATGGAAAGTAGTTGAGCCATTTTGTAAGTCGATCATATAGAATTTAAGTGAAATAAACATGTGTATAATTTATAATTCAGCAATTATGTTTCGGGTTATATATGAGAAACACTCTCAGGTTCATAAGACTACATGTGCAAGATTGTGCTTTCTGGTATTTGTTCTGGTGGTAAGTTGTTGGAAACATCAATAAGAGAATGGATAATGGAATGCGTTTTAATATTGAGAATATTGAACTAGATTTTCATATGGCAACACAAGAGTATCTTTAAAACATTGGGTGGATTAGAAAAGAAAACAAAGTGAGATTTATAACACAAAATACCTCATTATTTAAGTAAACTATGCATATGTAGATAAATTGTATTTTCACATGTATTTAAGAATAAATTATTCTTTTTTTGTTTGTATAAGAAAATATATCAATACATTAAAATGAGTGTCTGTGGTGGGGAGAGCAATTAGAGATGAAGGACAAATGAATCAGAATAAAATAAAGAAAAACTGGAAAGAATGATGACAGTGTATGATGGATGCAACTCTGAACACCTACATAACAGTAAAAGATAAGAAAATTTGAGAGAAGAGATAAAAATAAAAAACAAAACTTCAAGTCATTTGAACCTTTTATATTTTTCCTTTCTTCAGTTAAAAATAGTTAAAGTATAGACTCCTCCTGAAGGTTGTCCACTCTGAGTCATTAATCTACAATGCCTGGCTTTTTGTATTAATCATTTTTTCCTATTATAACTGACAGAAACAAAATGAAAATAAATTAGGATATATACATTATTATTTTCCACGTAAAACTAATTTTAAATTATCAAAGTGGCTATAAGACTGAATTGTGCCTATGTATCACATATTTGAGAAGAATCAGGCTTAGTGTTTATGTTGGCCCCCTCCCTAGATCAGTCTGTTAGTTAGAGGAATAAAACATCTCCTGTGTAATAAACTCAACTTTTGGTTGGAGATGTCCTTTGAGAGGTATCAGGATACACTGTTTTACTATAAAACCACAAGAAATTGAGAGAAGCCAGCTTTCTTGGCCAGAAAAAAAAAATTTCACAGGCAAAGAGTTACAGTAAACAGCATTAGGCATATAAAAGTATGTTTTGAAGGGATGTGGGCAGAGCACAAATAACATTTGCTACAAGTTACTCCTTGAAAGACCCACTGGTACTGCATGTTATTTCCACTCTGTCCTGCAACTGATTTTTAAAGATAGACTGGCCAGTCATGATTTCTAAATAAAACAAAAACAAAAGTTTTAAAATAAAGAAGATTCCCAATACCTGAGTCAGAATTTATTTT
The DNA here is from genome assembly GCF_902729225.1 of Pteropus medius. Lineage (NCBI taxonomy): Eukaryota > Metazoa > Chordata > Mammalia > Chiroptera > Pteropodidae > Pteropus > Pteropus medius. Next base: position 1,809,165 of record NW_024355523.1, read on the forward strand.
GTTTTAGGTTGCTTTCAATCAAGTTTAACACTGGCCATAGAAGGATCAAGACAGACTCCCGTAAATCCTTGAGACCCAGTGACATTCTGCCATGTGCATCATGCTAATAATCAGGATGTATTAGTCAGAGTTCTTTGCAGTCAGCAAGCTGGAGACCAAGGATAGAGAGTGGTGTAGTTCCAGTCCCAGTTTCAAGGCCCAAGAACCAGGAGAGCTGATGGTATCAGTTCCAGTCTGAAAGCCAGCAGGCTCATGATCTTGGAAGTGTAAATGCTTCAGTTCGAGTCCAAAGGCAGGAAAAGACCAGCTCAAGAAGTCAAGCAGGAGGAGTTCCCTCGTCTTTGTGGAAAGGTCAGCCTTTCTGCTGACCTGCCTTCCTCTAATTTCTCTCCTATTTCTTCCTCTATGCTATGTATTGCAAGTGAGATTTCTAGCTCCCACCCACTGATAATCTCTATATTCATAACCTATTTAATTTTCCTTCTTTAAAAATGATGAAAATGTGGTTTTCCTTTTCTTTTTTTTTTTTTTTTTTTAGGTGGGAAACCCTTGGTTGATCTCACAGATTTAAAGATCGTCAGCTTTAATTCCTTTATTTTTTTAAATTTTTTTACCTGCTTGGTCTTCCTAGTGGTCTCCCATCCAAGTACTAACCAGGCCCGACTCTGCTTAGCTTCCGAGATCAGACAGGATTGGACTTGTTCAGGGTAGCATGGCCATAGACTGGTTTTCCTTTTCTAATGCCACTTAATGTATTTAATCTGGTTAAAGGCATTTTAAACTATATCATAATAGTCACCACATATATGCATTTATTGCAAATAAACTATACATTTTTTGAACACAAGAATTATTTCTTACTCATCTCTGCATCTCACATTTCTAAGAGTATCTGGTACAAAGTAGGTACTTATTAAGTAAATATTTGTGGAATTTCCATTGAATTGAATGACCCTATATTTTCATTCCTTCAAGTATAATGACAATGTCAAGTACAGAGTAAGTACTCAAAATTATCTGTTGACGTGACTTGCATTAACAATCCTGAGCTATATTTTTCTTCTCTTTACAGACTTTCAGTTAACTTTCAGTTCTTTCTTAAAATCTCATATTCACATAAAACAAGTCCAAAAATTGTTTATTTTGAAGTTTTACCAAAGTTCAATAAAGGTTGATATAAGAAATATTTAAGTAGGGGAAAGCTTCTTGTGCTATTGATTGGTTGTACAATTGGATAAACACCAGGAATATGGAATGTTTAGGACTCAGCAAGAAATTCAGAATGGAGGAGGTTATCTACCCCAATTCTATCATGAAAATATTACTATTCTTTACCTTCATGACACACAAGTCAAATACTAATAGTACATTTAAATTATGTTGGTTTAAAACAATTTTTTCAAAGAATATTCAGAAATTTTCAGAATCTTGAATTTTTAAGCACATGCTCTTCTTATTCTGAACTGTCCTTCTCCAGCCTCATTTCAACCTTCTTTCCATGAAGCAGAGGTATTTCTTTAGGATGTTGCATATGTAGAGGGGTTATTGACTTATTTGGCTTTCTTCTGTGGAAACCAAGTCCCGAAGCAAGCATAAAACTCTCAAGCCATAGCAACAATATAATCAGGATTCTTCCTTATGACTAGAAACAAAGATGAGTATCTATAATATCAACTCTGATAGCATTACCTGCTAACTGGATGCTGAAAACTAATTACATGTAAAATCATCAAATAATTATAAAATATGAGGTATTTTGGTGAAAATATGATAATTGATACTATCCCTGAATCATACTAGCCCATAATTATTTGCCTTGGACGTAATGTGTTACACCAGAGCATTTAGCCGAAGCCTTCTGTACCACTTGTCTTCAGTATTAAGTTTCATTTTCACTTACCCACTTTTCTTTTTAAGGAGTGTTCTAATTTTAGTCTATGTTACCACTCTCACAGAACTCACTGTTTTTTATGTGTATTTGCTATTCATCTGTTCATCTATAATCATCCTCTGTGATATCCTCTTTTTCTCACATGTCAAGGAAATCGTGTAACAACCCCGAAGGTGCCTCCATAACCCAAACATTACCTTGTATGATCTTCAAAGCAGTTCTGTGAATATGGCAGCTCAGTCATGCCTTTTCTTTATACGTATTTGGAAATAAAAGCTTAAGATTAAGCAATTTATCTAATGTTACAAAATATTTTAACAGCACCATCCAGATAAGGTATCAGACCTTTCCACTTTTAGCCCCACTAATGAGTGATTTCTAAGTCTCCAGCAGCTTGCTCAATGTCTGGCAAGTAGATATTCAATAAAGTATATATTATGTTATTGAATAAAACAAGTCTCAGATTCCAGTCAATTGTTTAACTACGTTTTATTTTGCTTTTATATTACAAAGCTTACTTCCAACATAGAATGTAACTTAATATTCTTCCAGTAAAAGGAGAAGTAGTAAAGTAGATCAGTGATCTCTAAAGTCAGTTGCTTGTATATCAGGAAGTGGTCAAGATATACTATTATGGTGCGGAAAAATGTATTAGACGTTTTATAGTTCAAAAGACCTTTAATGAAAATATCAGTAATCCTCACCTCCTTTCCATGATCCGAATCTGCTGCCCAAAGCAAGCATTCTATATTTTTAGTTATTCTATATTTTAGGTTATTTTTCTCAGCATTCAACTCCATATTTCTGTTTGTATTTGCTTTGTAGCTCACCCTTTTAAATTCTATGCTTGTGCATTTAAAAATTTACATAAAATTATAATATGATAGGGCATGTGTATACAATTTATAAATATATGCATATTGAACGCACCTCTAAAATTGTGGTCTAGACTAGAAACGTGAATCTTGCCTAATCACAACTATCAGATATATTTTTATCCAGGAACCTGGCAGGAGCTGAAAAAACACTTACTTTTTAAAAATATGCTCTATAAAAAAACCACATTTCCCCTTTGCCTTTACAGCATAAAGGATCTTGGAAAACTGGTATCAAGATCTCTTACAGTATTTCATCACTTATCTTGTGAACATCTTTAATTGAACTAAAACAGTATAAATGTAAAATAGACACCAGGGTTCAAAATCAAATTTCTAGCAAATGCACTTGTCTTTAAGCCAAATGAGCATCATTACTAATTCTCACCCAAAGCCTCTTTTTTAATCTTTAATCTAGTCTTCACAAACTCTAGGCAGTGTGAGTTAGTGTTATGAATGAGACTTGTCAGAAGCCATCAAGCCACAGGGGAATAGGCAATTATTAACAGCACAAAACCTCATAAGTTTATTTCTTTTACATGGAATGCCTGTAGCCTTAATTTTTCCCCAGCCTGTTAAACTAGAATCAATTTATAATGTGAAGCTTTCTAGTATGCAATTTTATTTTCAAATATTTTTTACTGAAGAGAATCCCCTTGTTAAGGGCATTTTATCTCTCTCTTATCTAATTGCTAAAGGTTATTCATGTATCAGTGCATCTCATTTAAAAAATGATAGTTTTTCAATAGAAATTTCTTTTTAAAACCTTATTATTCTAACTTGATCTATAGATTCAAGGACTTCCCAACAAAAATTGAAGTAAGTTATTTTGTAAGTACTGATAAACTGATTCTAAAGTTTATATGGAGAGGCCAAAAGACCCAGAATAGCCAATACAATATTGAAGAACAAAATGGAAAGACTGACACTACCTAACTATAAATCTAGAGTAATCAAGAAAGTCGGTATTGGTGAAACAATAGACAAATAGATCAAAGAAACAGACTAGAGAACCAAGAAATAGACCTCATAAATATAGCCAGCTGATCTTTGACAAAGAAACAAAGGTAATACAGATATACCTCAGAGATATTGTAGGTTCAGTTCCAGACCACTGCAATATCGCAAATATCGCAATAAGGCAAGTCGTAATCTTATGCTAGTGGAGGGTCTTACCTACACCTTGTAAAAAAAGAAAAAAAGACCTGTGAAACTCAATAAGGCAAAGCGCAATAAGACAAGGTATGCTCTTACAATGGAGCAAAGATAATCTATACAACAAATGGTCTTAGAATAATAAGATATTCAGATGCAAAAACAAAAAATGAATCTAGACACAGACTTTACAGTTTTCATAAAAATTAACTCAAAGTAGATCAAAAGGCATAACTGTAAAATGCAAAATTATAAAACTCCTAGAAATAACATAGGAGAAAACCTAGAGGACCTTGGCCAAGGCAATGACTTTTTAAATATAACATCAAGAACTTGCTCCATGAAAGATACATATGATAAACTGGATTTAATTAAAATACAAACTTCTGGTTTGTGAAAGACAATGTCATAAACTGAGAGAAAATATTTGCAAAAAAAAAATCTGATAAAAGATTGCTATCTGAAATATAAAAAGAACACTTAAAATTCAGCAATAAGAAAACAAACAAGGTAATTAAAATGTAGGTCAAATACCTGAATAGACATCTCACTAAAGATGTACAAATAGAAAGTGTGCATATGAAAAGATGTTCAACATTATATGTCGTTAGGGAATTGCAAATTAAAATGTTATACCACTACGCACCTGTTAGAATGGCCGATGAAAAATATGGACAACACCAAATGCTGGTGATAATTGTGGAGCAACAAGAACTCTCTGGTGGAAATGCAAAATGGTGTAGCCACTTTGTAAGACAGTTTGACAGTTTCTTACAAAACTGTGCATACTCTTACCATTATGTTCTTCAGTCAGAAAATGGATAAATTGTGGTACATTCAGACAATGGAATATTACCCAGCACTAAAAAGAAATGAACTCTCAAGTCATTAAAAAGACATGGAGGAAATCTAAATGCATATTAATAAGTGAAAGATGACACTCTGAAAAGTCTATACCCTGTACAATTTCAATTATATGAGATTCTAGCAAAGGAAGACAGCAAAACAAGGAAGGATTGTCAGAGTTTCAGGAGGAAGGAAGGATGAACAGGCACAACCCTGGCAATGAAACTACTCTGTACAATACTGTGGTGGTGGATGCGTGTCATTATATATTTGTCAAAAACCACAGAACATAAAACACAAGAATGAACTCTAATGTAAACTATAGACTTGAGTGGTTATAATGAGCAGGCTCATCAATTATAACAAACGTATGACCCCGGTGCAGGATGTTGATATGGGGGAGGTTATACATGTGCAAAGACTGGGGTTGTATAAGAATCTCTATTTAATTTTTCTGTGAACCTAAAATTTTCCCAAAATAACAAAGTTCATTAATAAAGAAACTAAACAACAGCAACAAGTAAAAAAAAAAAAACTATTAGCTTTGGTTAGTTTGAGTATGGAAGTGAGGAATAGTGAAAGAATGCTGTTCAAAAAATCAAGCATGAGCTTAATGCATGTCCTCTACCAGTAACTTTCTCTGATCCAGAGTTAAAAATACAGACTCTCTTAGATTTCTTTTCTTTATCTATCTTTTAATCGAAATGCTATCTCACACTTAAGGGTCATTATAAAGGTCAAGTCAAATGCTATGGGTAATAAGGATTAGCTTTAGGGAAAACAATGGTTTTTAGTTAATGAAGTGCATAATGATTGAGAAACAATTGGCACAGTAAATGTCTCTCAGGGGAAACTAGATCTAACACAGTATCTAACATTATTTGCCCTTAAGTAAGTTATTGAATATCTCAGTCATAGTTCATCTCAGTGTCCTCATATATATAAAATGACAATATTTGTCTAAATGATCTTACAATTGCTTCTAGCTCCATGATCCTGTGACTTCCCAGAGCTTTTGAATTTCATTAAAATAACCTATCATTATTCCAGTTAAAATTCAGGAATCAACTTAGAGTAATCCCTTTGCCACATAAGCCAGAGTCACCAGATTTCCAGGGTTTAGGCTGTTTTCTGATTTAAGACAAAACATCACCGTCATAGTGTGACAACAGTATATAGCTCATGGCATTAATTGACAAAATGGGAACTCAAGACTTCTAGTGGCAACCTTGGAGCAATAACCTGATATTTGGCCAACAACTGCTTAAAAATATTATCTTCCAAAAATATGTAACTAAAATTCATGAGTAATTACACAAAACAAAAACACCACACACACACACACAATTTTCTTTATTTGAATTTTCTTTCCTAAATATAATTCATTCTTTAGGTATTTACCAGAGGTGATATTTCCTGATAGTGTATATAGCAGAAGATTGAAAGACAAGAGGATTTTCTACTGCCACTTCTGAGTAACTCCTAAACTTATTCTCTGCCTTTAGGTATCAGGTTTCTCATTTATTCATACATTCCAGAGAAATCTTATTATGGCCTCCTGAGTTGTAGATAGAAATATGAATCAGACAGTTTTTGTCCTCAAAAACTGACAGTCTAGTGAGGATGCTGGGAAGGGTAGGCACACATGAATAACTGCATGATACATGCTATTACAAGGCAGGTGAAAAGTGATACTAGCAAAGAGAGGCAGAACAAGCATCTAATTTTCTCTGAGTGACTAGATTGGGAATTCAAAGAGAAGATATTGCCATTGTGTTGTAAAAAATGAAAACTTGTTACCATTCAGAAAAGTGGGTGGGTTTCCAGACAGAATGAGTGAGTTGGGACATATAATAGTGGCTGCTTTTGTTGAATACTTATTATGTGCCGAGCACTTTTCACAAATGTTTTTTTTCTTTTATTATGATCATGATTATTATTTCCATTTTATTGACCAGTATCATGCGTTTCAGAGAAGGCATGCCACTCAGCCAAAGTCTTATAACCAAAAGTAGGTAAGATTAGATTTGTACCTAGGTACATCTGACTGGCTCCTAGCTTACATATTTCCAAAAACCCCAATGCCTCTCTCTCTACCCAGTGTCAAGTTTCCTTGCAGCTGAAGACTAACCTTTTAAATTTTCAACATGCAGAAACATCACAAAAGTCACAATGCACAGGCTTGGATTACTGTGATTATTGTCGAACACTATACTCTTTCGGTATTGCAATCCTTCATTTATATTGCATCACACTGGGAGCCTGGAGGTTTAGGCTGTTGACTGCATTTTAAATAGACACACAAAAGCTTATATGAAGAGTCTTTTCACTGAATGTCTTTATGGTTATGTGCATATGAGCATCTATTTCTCTCGTTGATTTAGTATTCATCTAGCATCCAGAGTAAGGGTTGTTAAAGCCTTTGTATCTTCCACATGCCATTGTGTGGTATTCAGCTATCTAATGCATAAATGTTTGAGATGTATACAATTGACTTCACCTCCTGTCTTGTCAAATTGATTACTTTCTAGCATTTTGGTAAACAGTATTCCTCCTGGATTTAGATTTAATTCTAGTTCTGCCATTTAAAAAATGTGTAACCTAAGACAACTAAAGTAGCGTCCAAAAGACTAATCTGTAAATTGGGAATAAGATTCATTTCATTGTACTGTTGTAAGAATTACATAAAACATATCCAGTATGAGTCTCAAAATTTTAATTTGACTATAAAACATAGTTACTACTAATGATTATTATGTGAATAAATGCAATATCTAAAATTAGCCTTCCCTATTAAGATCTGGGTAACTTTCTGTTAACAAAAGTCCAGTTATTCAACGAAATATTTATTAAATGGTTAGCACTGTTAAAATTCAAAACATCATATCATAAAAAAGTAGTTTTAGTTCTTCAAAGAAACTCGAAATCTAGAGAAGTAAAACTCTTTGTGTCAAACACCACACAAAGCAATTAGAGAATAAGAAAAAGATAAAAAGAAAAACTCTTCAGGCTCTCTGAAATATAAGCTCCATAAAGGTAAGGATTTTTTGCCTATTTGTTCAGATATCTTCCAAGCACAAGGAACAGTATCAAACATTTAAAAGATACACAAAAAAAGTATATATAGGAATTAATAAATTAATCAAGGACCATGTGCCTGCTTAATTTCAGGCTAAACTACAACATGAACCAGAGGGGAAAAAAATTGGATCATTAGGGTAATTCTTAAGAGAATCCTTATGGAGAGGAGAACTTGAGCCGGGCTATAAAGAAGGAGTAATATTTAGGGAAAATGTGAAGAGGAGGCATTCAAAACCAGGCCAGGGCAACTCCTGGACTGCCTTTGTTCAGTTGGGTCAAAACAGTAGTACGTTATGTAACAAAAGGGTTTACATCTCTAATTATTTAAGAAAGAAATAGAAGAGGAAAAAAAAAGAAAAGGAAAGAGCAGAGCACATTCTGAGTATATATTAAGTGTTTTTTGTTTTGTTTTGTTTTGTTTTGTTTTGTTTCAGATAATAATGAGACATTGCGAGACCACTGGAGTTTGTGAAATGCCTATTAGTTCTGGAATCAGTTTTAGACCAAATGTTATCTCTTAGAATTTGTGTGATTTTGGACAAGTCCTTTTCCTATGGGTCACCCTTAGCTTCATCTGGAAAATGGGTTCATTACACATATTTTAAGTGATTACTATGGAAATTTATCAAGATAATGCTTTCAAGTACTTAGGAAAAAAACATAGTTTCATAGCACACAACCAGTTCCTAGTGCACAACTGGTAAATGATAGCTTTTATGGTACCTTATAGAGATGTTCTGATGATTTAACAAAACACCACTTTCATACTTTGCATATTAGAAGCACTCCATAGTACATAAATGCATTTGATACCACCTACATAAGACTTAAAGTCACCTTAAAAACTTTTATTTTACAATTAGAAATAATATACTCTAAGTAAGGTCATGTTTTATTTACTTTAAAACTTCCTATAGTTACCCATTCTCTCAATATTCTTAAGTATCTACAATATGCTAAATAATTTCTATAATGCCACACTAAGATGCAAAGACAAAATAGCTAACAATCTAAGTCAAGGATGAAACAGCAAATAATTCAAACACTAGCTAGTATGCAAGATGCTAATGCCTTGTAGCAGTATGTATGCATTAATACGGAAATAAAGAAAAAAAAGAGTAATTCTAAGAGTTCTTAGGGTTTTCATTTGAACTAAGTCATGAAAAATGAGCAAGAGACAAGCTCTGGCTTCATGGCTGAGTAACCTGTGTAGTTATATAGGACCTTGTATTCAGAAGGACTCTATGCATGATTTAATGTTGTGCCTTCGATGTTTTGAAATTTTTATTTTTTAACTTGTGTTTTGTAAGTGAAGTCTAATAGGACAATGGAGAATGTGTGTGAGCAGAGAAGACATGTATAATATACATGTTCACTGTTTCTCGACACCTCATTCACATATAACATTGGAAATAGCACAAGAACACAAAATTCCTGTGGATCCATGGTTTAAGGAGTTTAAGGAGACTCAAAGGGAGCACAAATTAAACATGTAATATCTATGACTGAGTAAGTGGAGGCACTTACAGCCCCTAGAGACAATATTTTTCATTGTAACTAAGACTTGCTTCCAATTTGGAAAGAAGGCAGTGGAATAATTTGAATGACTAAGGTATCCTATCATATCCTTTCTTAATCATGTTACTTCCTTACATAATTAATCACTTATGCTTAAAATGAAAATAAGGAAAAGAGAGTTTCTCTTCCTTTTTGTTTGTCCTTAGTCATCAGCAAGTTGAAGGTAGAGTATTGGTAGAATGTGTGTGAAATAAAAACAAATGAATTAGAGCAAAAGCAGCAATAAACAAAATGAAAAGACAACCTACAAAATGGAAAAAAAATTGCAAATCATGTATTTGATAAGGGGTTAATATCTAAAATATATAAAGAAATTATGCAACTCAATAGCAAAATAAATAAATCATTTTTTTAAATGGGCAAAGGGCATAAACAGACATTTTTTTCTAAGAAGATATACAAATGGCCAACAGGTACACGAAAAAGTGCTCAGCATGAAAAATCATTAGAGAAATGCAAATCACAACTATAATGAGATATCACCTCACATCTGTTAGAATGGCTAACATTAAGAAGACAAGAGATAACAAGCATTGGTGTGGATGTAGAGAAAATGGAACCTTTGTGCACCATTAATGGGAATGTATATTGGTGCAGCCACTGTAGAAAACAGTATGCGGTTTCTCCCAAAAAGTTAAAAATAGAACTACCACATGATCCAACTATTCCACTCTGGGAATATACCCGATGGAAATGAAAACACTATGTCGAAGAGACATCTGCATCTCCGTGTTTATAGCTGCATTATTTACAAAAGCCAAGACATGGAAACAACCTAAATGTCTGTCAAGAGACATGGATAAAAAAGATGTGGACTATTATGGAACATTACTCGGTCAGAAAAAGAAAGTAATCTTGCCATTTGTGACAACATGGATGAACCTTGAAGGTTTTATGCCAAAATGAAATAGATCAGAGAAGGATAGACTATATAATCTCATTTATATGTGGAGTCTAACTGCCTCCCCCCTCCCCCCAAAAAACCAGCCAAACTAATAGACAAAGAAATAAAGCTTGTAGTTACCAGAGGAAGGGGGTTGAATTGGATGAAGGTGGTCAAAATGTACAAACTTCCAGTTATAAATAAGTCCTGGGGATGTAATTATAATGCATAACATACTAACTATAGTTAACACTGCTGTGTGGTTTATTTGAAACTTGCTGACAAAGTAAATCCTAAAAGTTCTCATCACAAGGAAAAAAATATGTTTTCTTTGTTTTTTGTATCTATGTGAAGTAATGGATCTTAACTAAACAGTGTGGTATTCATGTCACAGTACAGAAAATATAAGTTAAGTTATTGTGCTGTACACATTATGGCACCGTATATCAATTATGCCTCAATAAAACTAGAAAAAAAAACAGATGAGATAGTTGAAAACGGTGATTTCATTGTTCTTTCAAAAGAGAAATACATATGCATGTACAAGCTACAAATACAAATTGGGCAATTCAGTGATTCTACAAATAAGTTAAGTGTTTTTAAACTGGGATTTTAAAACATGACATATTTGCAATTAAACTGTCAATGAACAGTGTAAAGATAAAGTATTAAATTCATGCTAATAATTTAAAATATCGGTTCTTTACTTAAGACATCAAATAGCAAAAAAAAACAAAAAACAAAATGTCTAGAGAGAGAGACTACAGAAGAAAGGAAAAAGTTTTATATTTTAATGTCTTATAAGTATTTTTCCTGCATTTTGAACAATTGGCCTCCTATTTTTCACTGGGCCAAAAATTTATGTATCCAACCCTGATGAGGAAATATATTGAGTAATTTTACAAAACAAGTTGTGAAGAGAAGTGGACATGGGATATGTAAAATGCTCTCAGGAAGAAACTAAACAGGTAGATGAGAGCAGGCTGAAATTGCCCTAAAATTTACCTCAGATGCCATTTTTGCTCAGGACTCTCCAAGCTATCTAAGAATTAAACTCAATACAGGTAACAGTAAAAGTTTATGACACTCAACTTGAGAAATCTTTCAAGATTCCAACAATTCTTTTGGGAGGAAATATAAGAAATTTGGCCATATTGTCATGGAATTCCTTAAGCACCACTGTTTTAAGAATATTAAAAAAAGTGATTGAGCTGATTCACGAGGATTGAGAAAGTAAAGAAGTGCATGACAAGAGGCACATGAGAAAAATGAAGAGTCTGGGAAGAGTTTAAAGCACAATACATGTGCTTTAAACTCCTTTTCTAAAACCAAACCAGCAAACTTGAATTTGTATATGACAGAAGTTATCTCCAGTCATCTATACAATGGTGCACATTGAAATGGGAAATCATGCATGTAGAAATCAGTCAACAGCCATAGCAAGTTAATGATTATTCAACCTTGAGGATTATAAATCAAACCATTTTTAATTAAATAAAACAATTTAATGATGTCAAGACAAAAAGGCATTAGTGCATTTTTAAGATAAATTACAATGGTCTGTCATATATTGAGATGTTAATCATCAATTCAGAAGTGCTATTGTTTTCATATTCTTCCAAGAAAAGGCAATACATTTTAACCTGATAAAAATATCGATGATTAAATTAAAACTCTCCTCTGAGAAGTAAAACAAAAGATCATCACTACCCAATTGTGTAATGGGTAAAGAATTTGAAAAGTATTTTTCTATATAGTGGGTCTCACCATAGAACCCTATCACAGATATAAATACTCTGTATTAATATATTTTTGGTGATTGAGTAATTTTGATTGAAAGATGTTGATAATGAAACATAAAAAAACAATAGTTAGCATTTACTAAGAGTTTCTTATATGCTAAACACATGCTAAATGTCTAACATGTATAATAGTATTTAATACTCATAAAACTAATTAGGTTTTTACATACTATTATTATATAACATTTGTATAAGAGACTGAAGATAAGAGAGATCGCCCAAATCGGCCTTTTGGCAACAAATTGTCGATTCTCCTCTCCACTGGAACTTTATTTGTTTAAGAATTCTTTAACAGATCAGTTCTATAAATTGCTAAGATATTGAGATAAAAAGAATAAGCTAACATTTAAAACATATGCTATGAAGGGTACAGGGAAGGCTATGAGAGAGTTCTAGAAAAGAAACTTACCTAAAATATCAAGTTTATAGCAAAAATAAAATACTTAAGAGAGGGAGCCCTGAGGACAAAGGGCCAGTGGGAAACCCTACAAATGCAGACAATGGTAAGATTGCCCTTATTCCAGGTTGCAAGCTCAGTTCATTTGTCAGACCTCTCCCCTTGATCAGGGCAAACTGTATGCACTTGCCATAGCATCGTATGTAGGAACGATCGTCAGCCAAAGTAGACCTCAAAAGAAATATAACCCTCTCTCTCTCTACCTCTTTGTTTTATTGTTGATTTCTTGTCAGATAGATATTTGTTTGAAAAAAAAAACTTTAAATAAGCCACATTTCTAAGCTTTATATCTTCTGGGGTTTGTTTCCTGTTTAAAAAAAGCATTTTGCAAAATTATCCAAAAAATGTAAATTATTCTTTTTTTGGCCTAATTTTTTTTAATTTCAGTATTTTTTTCTTCTGGAATTTATTTTGATTTTAGGACAGAGGAATAGGCATTCATCATTAGTTATCTTCTGAAATGTCACAAAATGACTTATTAAATAACCTGTGTTTCCTCACAGATTTTAAGTGCCAATTTTATCATATGCTTAATATTTGTATGATTCTGGATCTATTTCTGGGCAGTCGATTCTGATACATTGGTGATAATCTATTCCAGGCTGGTACATGCTGCTTTTATTATTATAGCTTTATTATTTATTTAAATATCTGGTAAAGCTAGTCCCTAATCTTTAGTCAGAAATATTCTGAAGAAGAAAAGTTATTTTACAAGATTGCTTTTTGCCTTTGAACTCCATAAGCAACTTTCTCTGATTCTTGAAAATCCTGAGACATTTTGTTAAATGATGGTGTTCGTTACATTAAAACTTAAGAAGCTCATCAGCTTAGGTTTTTGTTTATATACATCCTTCTTGTGCAGAAATCACATTACATCTTTGTTTTAAGGTTTTCTTATTCTCTATTTAAATACACACTAAAATATTCCCTCCTCTATGGAAAAGACAGTTTCTTTTACCTGGGATTAAATACATGAAGGCTGGCTAAGGAGACCAGGCATATAGAGAGACATGAAAAACTCCAGTTAAGAAAGAACTCAAGGCTCAGGGAAAAAAATGGTGCAGATGATAGAGACTTCGTTCATTCTCTCTTGTGACCACATCACAGTTGTGATGGAAACACAGGGAAAACAACAAGCAGAGTTGCCTGAACTCTAGATGAACAACTATGAAGAGAAATAAGAAATTACCCTGCAACAGTTGAAGATAGGAGTGGATGAAGACGTGAGGCTGTACAGTCCCAAACAGCTGAATGGGACGGAGACTGCAGCAGTGGCAACCAGTTGCTGCATATGCCTCTTAAAGGTCCCATGTCTTTCATAGTGATGGACCTGCTCGCTTTGAGCACCAGCTCTGGGTCGGCTGCTAGCGGAGCACCAGGGACTTACAGGGGCACACTGAGCAAGGTCCAGAGGCAAGGCTTTCTCCTGGGCAGAAGTGCCAGCAGTATCCATTGTTCCTCTTTTGAGCCCTCCCCACTCCCAGTATGTGGACTTAGCATTGCCATCAGCTGAGATGTCATCAAACTGTATAACAGAGGTCGCTCTGCCCGGAGGATTCCCTGAAACTCTACCTCTCCCAACTGCAGCCCTACCCAAACCACATCCAGTGGTATCCTCAGTTGAGTCCAGTGCTCCTTGCTGAGCCAATTCCAAGACCCACACTGTTGGCAGCTGGCCTCGGTTTCTGAAGTGGACTGGTGTGGCAACTATAAGCACAGCATCTATGGATTGCTTGCTGAATCTTAATAGGTGGCCTTAGAGGGGAACAGGTTGGGGCTAGACTTGGCCTGCAGCTGAATCCTTCTCAGGGCTGTGCCACTGGACACCTACTACATAAAGACACACTAATAAGACTGGGAGACTTAGGATCTTTGCTTAGTACATAGAAACAGACATGGAAAGGCAGCCAAAATGGGAAAACAAAGAAGCAGAAACCATAAGAGAGAACAGAACAGAAATTCAGGAATAATGGAGTCAAGAAATCTACGGATGCAGAGTTCAAAACACTGGTTATAAAGATGCTCAATGAACTTATGGGAAGTGTAGATGAATTCAGTGAGAAGTTTAACAAAGAGATAAAAACATAAAAATGGAAATGGAAATTATAAAAGGGAACCAGTTAGAAATTTAGAACATATTATCTGAGATGAAGAGTATATTAGAGGGACTCAACAATCTTTCCTTTTTCTTTTCTTCCATTCAAAAACAGAATACAGTCAGTTGGACCATGGTGGACCCATGGCTCATGCTGGCCCAGTCAGTATTCCTTCCTAGGGATTCTGAGTTTAAAATGGAGAGAAAACCAGTCTCTCTGGGTGATTTTATGTGAAAAACATGATCTCACAAGCTTGGAAACCTCTTTATACCTGTCATGTGAAGTAACGAGTAGTGCATGCTGATTTACTCATAGAGAGAAGTCAGGCAAGAACAGAAGGGACTTGGGAAGCAGTGAGGAGAACTAAGGTAGCTTTCGAAGTCCCAATCTCAATAACTTTTTGAGGCTTAGCTAAACTGATCTTGTGCTCAATGAGACATACCTGAGTGTTTTCACTAAGCCCCCCTCCTCTTTCGTTTGGCTTAAACTAGCTATGATTTGCAATCAAAAGATCTCCAGGTAAACCCAGATAGTGGCTACATTAATAGTGTTTCAGACCCGGGTACAAATCTCAAACCTATGTTTCGGGCAAATTGCCTAACTTCTCTAATCATTGAGTGTCTTCAACAATAGAGCTTGGATTTAAAACCTATCTTAAAAATTATGAAGAGGGTTGTAGACTAATTTCGTGTACTCAAATAGGCTCCTACCAATTTTTAAGAGCCAAATGTTAAATATTCAAAAATTATACCACATGGTTGTTAATCCTGTTAATAGCTTGAAATTAGCCACGCTAGAGTATTTACACCACAAAAATTGGCACATGTTATTTTAAAAGCTGCCTTTTTTTTTTTTTTAGGCCATTTACCAGCACACCACTAATTATAATAATGGTTGTAAAGTGCTTAGCATACTGTCTGGCTCATCAAAAGCAAGCAATAAAATGTTTTTATTATTATTAGAAAATTATACCGTGTATTCTACATCAATGAGCCTAAAACCATCTAACAGTTTATATTACTAAAACATATACCAAGTGTCATTAGCAAATAGGGAAACCATGTTCATAGTAGTTTATTCAAACTGCAAAGAAGGGCATTGCTTTAGGTCTTCCAAGAATGAGACACCAGGAGAAATTAAATAGTCAAGGACTCTCTTAGGGGAAAGATCTATTGAAGAAAACGAACAAGAAGACTTGGAGAGCCATCAGACTGTGATGCAAGTGGACCTGAGTGAAGGAGAAAGAGAGAAGAAAATGAATGGAAGCCAGCTAGACTGCCAGATCTTGCAAGAAAGGTTTGGCAAAACCACTGAGGGATCCTCAAGGCAAAGCCCTGCTTCTCCCTAGGTGGGTTGGCCTTAGTGTCCCGGCAGCGGTGGTCATTGGCCGGGAGCAGCCCACGGAGGAATGGTCTCAAAATCAATGCAGGACCAATTTCCAAGCTCAGCAGCTGTGGGACCTTTGCTCACAGACTCCCCCTGCTGTTGGAGGTCGGCCAGGCACATTCTTCCAACTGCCGCAGAAGTAACTACATTTCATTTATGTTAGCTTTGATGATCCTGCGTTTGTTCTCGACTTTAGTGTGCTTAAAAATCAACAATAGTAGATTAACCAACAATTAAAATACATATTCTTGGGTCCCTGACCATGAATGTATTTTTAAAATGCACCTCAAGTAATTCTGCTATAGTGGAATAATGTAAAACCACATTTGTAGAGGATTTTTTTTCCCTTAAAATTATAAGGTAATATTAATCACCTTACCCTTTTGGGAGTATACTGTATATACCTGCAAAATAATAAGACTGATTGTTGGGATTAATACAGGGAAACAAAACAACAATAAAACCTGGCTCATTATTTGGAGTCATTGTATCCTTACTGCCTGAGTGTGTTTTCCATCTGTGTCTCATCACATTTATTCTAACCTAGTTTTCATTGCGTGTACAAGGACAGTGCTCCCGGTGAGTTAGTTTCATTTTTAAATGGCTTCTTTCTTTTCAGTGATTATGCTTTCGCTATTTTTATTGTTTTGATACCATTTATTTTGCCCACATCTTGTGTTTCTCTCTTCTATTTTCAAAGCCGCCTTCTAATCCAATTGTTTACCCCCCCCCCAAAAAAAAGATTCTTGCAATTATTCCATTAGTGGTCTTCCAATTTTCAAGATTTTTGTTCCCTCTAGTTCATCTCACAGAAGAGCTTTTTTAATATCCAAACTGTATTACTGAAATCTCCTACTCAATATCTTTGCCGGTTAAACTAACTCTACACTGTCATTTAGTCCCTTGTATTGTACTTAGCATATATAGTTCTACATTTCCTAATGTGGGTCTTCTAAAAAAACTATATAATAATGATTACTATGATCTTTGGTAAAATAAATTTGAGAAATAATGGTTGGAACAAAAGCTAACAGACTAGTTTACTTAAAGCTTCAGCCCTGTAATATGCTAAAGTGTAAGTGAATTTTTAGGAGGGATATACAATATGACATGTTTCAAGACTGGTGGTCTGCAAAAAACATTTCTGTGAAAATTCACCTGATTTTATTTTCTGCCATTTGAAGGCACTAATGCCTTCAAATATACCTCCTCTGCACACTCGGGTTCATTATTGTGTCTATATCTTTGCTAGGTGCTTCCCTCATCCCAATTCAAGTATTTTATTTTATTTTTTGATATAAGATTGACCTTGATACAGGAGGTGATGTAAAGTTTGTGATACACCAAAGACTCAGATAGGCTTTCTCCTCTTTATATTGCTGGGATCAGTAACTTTGAAAAAACTTTTGAAAATTGCAGCCAGCAATGACATGGACTTTATTCTTTGATCATTTTATTTATAGTCAATGAATCTTGCCTCTTGATTGTATTACATTTAATATTTTTCTAATTGATTCACTTGGTTAATTCTTGCCTCCCCTAGAACACTATGTACATTTCAAAAGCAGTTTCATAATTTATTTATGTTCTCTCTAGCACTCAGCAGAATGTAATGTGCTATTTGTGAGTGGAGTTTACCGAATTGAAAAGGATTGGTGGGAGGAGGGTCTGGAAAGATGCAAGAATCAGAAATATAAGCAGAGGGTCTCAGAAGTCGAGAATGTAGGATGCAGTGTCTAGCTAAGCAGAAAGCAGAACTGCAACAGAATGAAGAGTCCACAGTGTACAATGGATCACATGAATGTCTCTTTAATGTTGCTACTTGGCCAGCTTCACTTTGCATTGAATCATGAAGTCTTTTACTGTTCGCAGACATTTGCTAATTGCAACATTTGGAAAATAAGCTTTTCTCTATAATAGCCAAAATATTTCAAGCCAATGAAGCCCACTAAAGCCTATCACAACTTAATTCATCTCAGACTGACAACCTCTGTTTGGGTTTTTAATATAAGATAAAAGGCACACTCTCCCTTCATTTATAATAGTTGTGAAATATTGCCTCCAGATTTGTGTGGGGGCTAGAGGGAGAATATTAAGTTAAAGTAAAAGAGTTTTTAGATTGAAAAGTTACTTGCGAGAGAAAACGGCTAACACATACTTGACAATGTATTTCTTTTGAAAATGGAAATTTGAAATCATTACAACTTCAATGTGTTATCCCCATAATAACCCAGCTGATAGCACCAGCATCTATGTGATAAAAGCTTCCAAGAAAAGTGAAGCAAAAGTCACTTAGAGTGACCTGTTAAGTGAGGAACTCTAAGACTGACAGTTATAAAAACAGTGAAGGGTCAATTTTGTGCACTTTGACTCATTTGACTCAAGAGGCTTTACTAAGGACTTAGAGACTGTTAGATAACCTTCAAAAGATTTTTTTTCTTTTCTTTTTTTTTTCCTAAATAGTGACACTGGAATTGTTAATTAGAAGAGATTATCTGGAATAAACTCACATAAACTCTAAGTAAGATATTATGGATGGAATGAGGTTAATAATATAGTATTTGACAGGAGCAAGAGACTGATTTCTAGCTTCTATCTTCTACGTTTCACCCATTTCCTAAATATAGTAATATCCATCCACTGGGTACAATTGATGGTGGAAGAGAGAGGTAATAAATCAGGACATGGAGACCAGCCACAGTTGATGGGGGCTGTAGCTTCTCATGCTAACCTATTGGTTTTACTCACCAAGAAGGTCTCTAATGAACTGGGATAAACTATTTGGAGAACTCCTTTTGCATAAACTGGAAATAGTTAGAGCCAGTAATAAAACTGCATTGAAAGGTCATTCTTCCCTAGGATTGCACCCAAATTTTGAATCTCACACCTTTTATAGTGAGGACAGGCTCGTCATGATCCAGTAGCAAGTTGGAGGAGAAGAAAATGCTAGTGGTAGAGCTTTTGTTTTTCAACACAGCCTTATGTATGTATGTTCTTTTTGGTAAAGCTCTACTTCTAGAAACTGAGACCACGTCAAAAATTCTGATATTTGATCAATGGATGAGAGAACTCCAAGCAGTGCTGTGAAGTCCTTTGCTCTGGACCTCTCCTTTTAAATGAAATAAGAGCAGCACTGGTCTTCCTTTCTATAGAAAATAACATTGCATAAAAATGAAATGTGATTTTATTGAAAATTTTTTACAACCATCCAGTTATTTCTTTATAAAAATCTTGTAAACAATTGAAGCAAATTATAGTAGCTTAAATGTACACTTTCCCACCATATCTTTGTCCTTAAAAAGTAGTCATGTGTATGAAGTTCTAAGACAGTCTATGGTGTTCTACTGAATACAAATGTTTTTCTTTATAGAGTAATAGAGAGACAGAAAGAGCAAGCTCCTATACACAGAAGGTAGAAAAAATACCTGGGGGAATGAACTGTCATAAGTTTAATCAGTATCTTAAACATTATGAGATATAGGTAAAATAAAATCTTTGAATAAGTATCAGACCATAATTGAAGTCCCCCTTTAGCTCTTTCTGATTCACATAAATAAAGTACCGAGAGGTCTGGATGTCACCAAAGATGAGCCCAAGGGTCTTTCCGTTACACTATGACCTTAAAAGTATTGTGTTTGGCTTGAGGAAGGAGGGTGGACATTTATGCCTCATAATCTCCTGAAAGATAACCAAACCTGTTAAAAAAAACTACATAGAATCAATCTCTTTTTCCTGTGGACCCTCCATAATGCCTCTCAAAGTGCCAGGCTCAATTCGTTCAATTCTCAAAAGAATTTTGAGGCTGACTTCATCTTTAAACAAAACTGTACTACTTCAACCTACACAGAAATTGTCCCTCAGATCACTGGCACTTTTGGAAGCATGCAAGACTTCAGACTTGTTCTAATATATGTAATGATAATAATAACTAACATTTATGGTTCACTTACTATGTATCAAGCTCTTTACATATTAAAATGATTTAAGTCTCATGACAATAGAGTGAAGTGAATATCATGATAATTCTTATATTCCATTTGAAAAAAGTGGTCAAAGAACTTGTAAAAGTTGGTCAAGTTCACATTGCTAGGCAGAGAAAAAAGCAGAATTTGCACCCACTGTGTGTTCTTTCTCTTAAGCATACAATATACTGCCTCAAAAATGGTGCAAACCATGGCAAAGCAATGGGCCAATAACTTTTGGATGCTGTTCACAAGAGGGCACAACTCTCAGGGAGGCTATGGCAGTAATGGTTACAGGGGTCACTGACCTCTGCTCTATTATACACGTGGAGAAACAATACATGAACAATTTGCTAAAGCAGAGTTTTCCCTTGGAAGAGTGATAGGAGATACATTTCAAGAAATAGGTAGAGGTCATAGTCTAGACATGTTTATGTCATGCTGAAGTGTTTGAAATTTATCTTGTACATCATGATAAATAATTAAATACAGATTCTATACAGTGGTAGATGCAATTTGGATCAGAAGATAAATCTCTGTTGAGAAAATTTCTGAGGGAAATTGAAGGTGAGAAGAACTAGTTTGATGGTTGTCAATATAAATCAGAGATTAAGTAATGAGAGTCTAAATTGCAGTTGTTAGGAGAGAAACGGAAAAGAGGTAACAGTTGTGTGAGCTTTCACAAAGGAAACTTGATTATTTCTACAAATCAATGACTCATAAACTATACCCGATTCTCACATTATTTAAAGGTCAAGTAATTAATGGTGCTATTTGTAACACAACTTTTGGAATACAGCTGTGAAAATCCAGGTGAGGTCACTCACTCTTCTCACCTTAATCAATTCCTGATTTGAAGTCTGCTCTATCCACTAGCTGTGCTAACCTCCCTAAGAACTCCTCTCAGATCTGTGGTTAAATCATTCTAAAAGAGTTAAGCCAAGAGTGATGAAAAATGTCATGTGTAAATCTCTGAAAGACCTTTATCCCTCTTCTCTAGGTGTATAATATTTTTTATAAAGCCGTGAGAAAAACAATGTGAAGGATACCTTCGTATGTATCTGAAGAATATAGTAAAGCACATTAATTTAGTTCTTGAGGGGGCGTTTTTCCTAAAGGATCAGTCAGAGTTAGTTCATGTCTGTGTTCAGTAAACCTGAATGTATGCTGACCTCACTCAGGACACATCAATTCCTTCTACAGCCTGGGGCTATCGTCTCTATGTACTATTGCCTCCTAGCCAAGCCCAGGAATGGGATATCTGCCAAGGGTCATCTTCTTCACTTGCTTCCAGATGTTTTCCTTCTATCTCTATGTTGGTATCTGGAAAGGCCAACACTTTGGTCTGAACCAATGTTGACTACTGTAGTCATTGATATAAAACCCATCTGGCCTTTGCCACTATCACTGATACATACCTGTCTCTCACATTCCTTCCTGTTCCTTGAACTTTCACAATACCAAACTCTTTTATAGGGCTGCTAGTTTTTTCCTACTTTGGGCATGATGGTTGGGCAATGGTTCTAATATTGCCAACCTAATATCTATTAATAAGTCTGTTCTTACAACAAATTACCTTCCTTTTAATATGAATCATGAAAGCGTGATCCTGCTACTGCTTAGCTTTCTAGTGCCATCTAGTTACAATGAAATGCTTCCAATTCTGATAAGTCCCAATGGTTTTGCTCACCTCTGCAATTTATCATGTAAATTGTTTTCTCCTCTTTCATTCTCTCTGTTTCCTTAACTGCTATGGTTTATCATGTCTTAATGTAGATATTGCCTCCTCTGATAATGTATCCCTGACCACGAAGACTTTGATTCCTATCCTTCTTCTGAACTTTCATGGCAATTTGAATTTATAGAAAATATAGAGCTTTAAAATTTGGAATCTCACAACCTGAGTTCAAACTTATATATTGCCACTCACTAGCTATGGAAAGTTGAAAAGTTACTTTATCTATCTCTGATTTGTCTTCTGTGAATTTGGAAGAATAATCCCTACATCATAGATTTATGGCAAAGGTTGATTGGAATATAGATATAAAAACTATGTAAAGTTCCTGGAACTGTAATTTTTAAGTGGCATTCTGTCACTCTCTTTTTAATGGATATAGGCATCCCTAGTGTGGTCTGGCAATAAACCTCAGGTCCTAGTACAGCCTCTCTGCTGAATCAAACTCATCAGTGCTGAAGCATATATAGTCCAAATCCTTCTGAGAGATGTTTAACTAGAAGTAAATTGAAAAGTCTCTGCATTTAAACATCTCTGATTGCTCAAGTTCTCAGCTCCAGAGTGGGAAACTGTCGACACAGCCCAAACATATTCAGAGACTAGATGTCATAACTTTTACGGGGGGTATGAAGGAATTTGCTTATGCCCCTTCACCAACTGCTTTATTTTATATCCCCACAATGTTGTGTTTTATCATAATAGGACTTCTCATCATTCACCAGTTCTGGAACACAGAGGGCACATGAGCTAATTATCTGGAATGTGTAGATATGACTTCCACTAGCTTTTTGCCTCCAAGAAGGCAGAAACTCAGTTCTTGAGTAGTCCTGGTAGCATGCAATTTGTATGTAGTTGCCTACAGAATTCATCTCCCTTGATTTTTATGTCTAACCAACCACCGAGAGGCTGAGTTATTTCCAAATTTTATTTCCAATGAAAATTGAGCTAAAATAAGTTATTGCCCTTTAGCAAAAGGTTATTCTTTTTAGCAGAAGGTTCTTCTAACATCATTATATGGATGTTTTCTTTACCACCAGAAGAGCAGATAAAATCGTTTGATGTTGGGTAGGTATTTGCTTTTCCTCAGGAAGTAAGGAAATAAATTTCTCCTATAGCTGATTAGAAAACATTTAAAATCAAGTTTGACATAAATTAGTAAATATTAGTAAAAGAAACCCAGCAATATATTTGAAACACAACCAATTTGTTGTGACAAACTTTTTAGGGATGCTTTAAACATAAGCTTAGTATTCACTCTTAGGAATCTAAGCAGCAAATAAACATCCATTGTCTCAGCCTTAGAAATAAAATATTCCTCAGATTTCTTGATGCAACAAGCCTAGTCTGAATTCACCTCAATAAAAGAAAAATTTATTCTCCTGTAGCCCATTCCGAGAAATTTAGTTTAACAAAATAGATTGGATCTCATTTCTGTTCTAACAACTAACACAAGGCGACAGGACTGACATCATATTCAAAGGTCACTTGTAGTTAAATGCTTCCAACATTTCTCTTTACGTGATAATCTTTTGATGGGTATATTATGAGGTTTTAGCATTTAGTCTTTTTAAACAGAGATGTGATGTTGTTATTTTGAAAATCTGATAATAAGAAATGTTACCGAAATATTGAAGGTATCTTGACAGTGAGTAGAGGCTCTCCTGGTATCTCACTCTGTAGCCTCACTGCATTCTATATGGCTTAATTGCCTGGCCATATATATTGGTCGCATTAAATCTTAGGGATCTGTTATAATACTCCATATTTCATGTATTTTCTTAATAAAACAACAAAACCTCAGTGCACAATAATATTAAAGACTATAAACTAATTACTAAAAAGATAATATCACAGCCAGTTCTTTTTCTACTTTACTAAAATAAGAAAGAAATCAAATGATTTGGGCTTGAAAGAGGTAAATTAAACACAAAAAAAGGTCTTCTCTGATTATGTGGGTTGATTAGTAGAAACTAGGACAAGAACGAAAGCAGCCTGAGACCCACTCCTATAACGACCTGTGTACTATTTAAAGTTGGAAATATAAATTAGATGGTCACTTCATGCCTTTTTCGATTTTATAAGTTTACAACAAAATATTCATTATTCCCATTAATTCCTAAAATACAGGAAATGATTGGGCCATGACATTCTCTCTGCCTAAAAATTTGACTTTTTAAAAACTAAGCCATCTATATTATCCGACCTCCACCACTATGATTTGCCAACCCACCATTTGTGACCAGAATGGTTTTATATTGAACACCATAATTATTTCAAAATAGAAACAAGGGATAACAAATAAATGTTTTTTTTCTACAGAGAGCCCTCCTTAAGCTAAATGGTAAGAGCCTCTCTCTGTAGCATCCCTATATCTTTTTCTAACATGACCTCTTTCTTCTCTTTACTGCCTACTTGCAACCATCCTAAGGGCTCCATCACCAATATGCACTAAGACATTGATTCCAGTTACAATCTCTGAAAAGCCTGAGATCTCTCCTGATTTCATTTTCCGTGTGGGAAAACAAAAATGAAACCATCTTATCTTCTTGGACCCAAACCTCTGAGAATGTTGCTCTAAAATAATGTATCTAATAATACACTTTCAGTAATTATGACTAAAGTAAAAGTTCACTGAACTCTGGTATGTGAGCTGGTGCTAGCGTCCTCGGAGAGCCACCTATGTATGCATATTAAGGACACTTGGCTTTACCCCCGAGAACTGGCTTCCATAGAGGGTCTGAAAGTAGCAGGTCTCAGGAGAGACCTAATTACAGGGTTTTCTCATTTGTTAGACCAGCAATTCCAAACTGAAGCTTAAACTCTTTATCACCAAAATCCAATAGAATATCCTGCTCACAGTCACCCATTTTTCTATTGTGTTATTTTTTAATTGATTTGTGTGGACATTCTGTATACAAACCACAGTTTGCTACAGATGTTTCAAATATCTTCTAATCTGACCCTTATTTTTGAACTTTATTCTGTTGTATAAAATCTTTTGATTTAGATTTTATTTTATTTGTGATTTTAATATCATGTTTAAAAAATACTTTTTGATACTCAAGTCATTAAAAAAGTTTTATGTTTTCTACTAGACCTTCATTTCTCCAAATCTGGAGAGATATTGTAACTCTAATGTTTGATGAATATAAGTTGCAAGGGGTAACTGTAGGATAACATTTCTAAAAATGTTTAAAAGGCTTTAGGCAGATACTCAGTAAAAATATTAAAATATAGTCAAGAAGGTACAATCAAAACCATGATCGTGGTTGATTCTCAAGCAGTAGAGAGAAGATGGCACAAAGAGTAATGTGACATTATTTCATTGATTTCATAAAAATTATTAATTAAAGAAAACATGACAATATAATAACATTTTCTAATTCTAGATAGTGGATAACAGATGTTTATTATATTCTCTGAATTTTTCTATAATAAATTCTTATTTAAATGGTGAAACAAATATTTATGAGATCTGTCTTATTTAACCCTGAGTTACATTCACACTGTGCCTGTAATGTAATAAAGAACAAGCTCAGAGGAGCTTATATTCTAGCAAAAATCATAGCAATAACAACAATAGCAATGGCTATGACTATTTATTAACATTTACTATTTAACAAATCTCAAATATTTTCCATGCATCATACTATTTATTCTAATAGTGAGATAAATGTTATTATTATATATGAAATTTTATAGATAATAAATTCCAGAATGAGAAAAATCAAATAGTTCAGTGTCACAAAACTAGTGATTCTGTAAGAATTTGAAAATTGGACCAAATGAACTTGCTTTAAATTTCAGTGTAAATGACAGAAATTCTAAAAATTGCCCCTGAAATGTTACACCTTAATCTTGAGAACCTGTGCATTTGATGACTATCACTGCTGTGATTATGTTGTATTATATGGCACAACAGACTTTAACATGGGGAGAGTATCTGGACGGACCTAACCTAATCACATGAGTCTCTATAAAAACAGAAAGTTTTCCTCAGCTGGTGGCAGGGAGAGAGATTAGAAGACTGAAGAGAACTTAATGTGTTGTCACTAGTTCGAAGGTAGAGGGGGCCACATGAGAAGGAATGAGGAGGGTGACCTCTAAGAGCAGAAAGTAACCCCCAGATGATAGCCCAAAGGAGCAAGGACCTTAGATCTGAACCCACAAAGAAATAGATTGTGAATTTAAAAACAAATTTTTTCCTCAAATCTCCAGATAGGAGCCCAGCCTGGCTGTCCCATGATGTGGGACATAAACAAAGAATGCAGTCAAGTCTACATGGACTTGTAATTTATAGAACTATAAGACATTAATAACTATTGTTTTAAGCTGCTAAGTTTGTGGAAACTTGTTATAGTAAAAATAAAATATAGAGTCTGTGTCTGCAACTACCATGTGATGCTGTCCCCTTATACATGTAACCCCCCAAAATCTGTCCCTTAGTTTTCAAATTAAACTTCGAAAATTATACCTACTATCATTGCTAATTCAAATACTGCTATCTACGACTATGACTACTACAATGAAGACTGCTACTACTACTAAAAACAATAATAATAATTTCATATGTAAGCTTACCATGTGTCAGGAGCTAGACAAGCCCCAATTATAAACATTATGATTTAATAAGTCTGAACAGAAGTAGAAATCTGCATGTTTAGACAATTCCTAAGATAATCATCAAGATTAAGAAACAAATGAGTTTTGTACTATTATAGGTTGAATCGTGCCCCAGCAAAATTCATATGTTGAAGCCCTAACCTGCAGCACCACAAAATGTGACTGTATCTGGAGACGGGACATTTAAAGAGGTAATTAAATTTCAGTTAGGTCATTGGGGTAGGCCGTCATTCAATATGATAATGTCCTTATAAGAAGAGGAAATTTGGACACATAGAAAACCCCCAGGGATGCACATGCACAAAGAAAAGACCAGGGCAAGAGGCAAGCCAAGGAGAGAGGCCTCAGAAGAAACAAACTGTGAATACTTGATCTTGGACTTCAAGCATCCAAAGCTGAGAGAAAATAAAAGTTATATTGTTTAAACCAAGAGTTCCCAACCTTTTTGGCACCAGACACCTGTGATCCTATGATAATCTAATGCCTGGTGATCTGAGGTGGAGCTGATGAAGCTTTGATGCTTTGCTAGCTTGCCTGCCTCTCACCTCCTGCTGTGAGGCCTGGTTCCTAACAGGCCACAGACCAGTACTGATCTGCGGCCTGGGGGTTGGGGATCCCTGGTTGAAACCATCCAGTCTCTTGTATTTTGTTTTAGGTGTCCTAGCAAATCAATACAGTTACCATTTATTAATTTTTACTGGGATTTTTGGGGTCCTTATTTTATATTGGAAGTAGTGGAAAGTCAGAAATTTTCAGTAATTTCCTAAGATTGCACATCTAGGTATTAGTATTAAAGCTTGGATTCATACTTAGTTTGTTTTGCTTTCAGAATCCAAGCACCATTATCTCTCTCTTCTTCGTCATGATATAAAATTCCTACTGCTAAAGCATTGATTGTAATTTATGCAGATAAATCAAAATGTCATGTACCACCATCCTCCAAAACTACACAGAAAACGTATTTATAAAAATCTTTTGAGTATTTGAACATCTCATAGAACTTAGTAAGTTGTTAAATAAATTCTCATTAATTTCTTAGATGTATATACATTTCTATTTTTTTTTTTAAATTCAGGAGCAAAATTTAATTGTGACATTTCCAAGACTGATAAACACAGAAAGGCAGTATTTTATGCATTAACTAGATGAAACATAACAAATTCCCTTGAGTCGTTTTATATTTGAAATATACTCTAGTCATGCTTTACATGAAATAATTAAAATGGGGTAGAAACTATATAAATCAGAATGATTTTCTTCTAAAATAGTCAATTAATGTCAAAAATGTAGTGTTGAGTTATATAACTTGGAAAAGAAGTTAAGATAGCTAAAGGAAAATCATGTTTATGAGATGAGAACTTCATTTTTAAATTTTTAGAAATTATTTGAAAGAGACAGTTTGAAAAACTCCATGTCTACAATTCCATTTTATTATGATATTCTACATTTCATTAGAAAAGTTTTCTTTAGGTTTACTATTATATTCAACTAAAATTTTACTTTTGATTATATTAAAAGTATTATAACTGCATTATTAACATAAATAACAAAATTTTTCATATTATAAGTAAAAATCCAAGTCTTTTATTCAGCCAGCATTTAACATACTAATTATAGACAATATATTACCATTATTCAGAGCTTATGTTCAAGATCTATGATGAGACCCCTGAAACAAGTAATGACAAATATGAAAACCTGAGATCAAAGATGAGTAACAGAAAACATAAGTCAAGAGGGGAAAACAGGATTTTAGAAGCAAATTGCTAAAAAGGAAATGCTTTAAAATTTCCTTAACAGGTAAATTGAAGAGAGTAAAAATGGACCTCATTTCATGTAAAAAAAAAAAAAAATAGCAATATTCGATCCTTGCTAATGCAATCAAAATGGTTCATTTAGAAAAAATCTGCTGCTTATTTTAAGAAATAGACTCATGATATCACCAACTATTAAACATGAGATTGTTATGAGGTCAGTTTTTAAATGCAGTCTGTTTACATAAGACAGTCAGGTACATTGCCTTTTTAACATTAAATATAGCTAAATTTGACTTTAGGGGTTTTTTGTCTATTACATATGATTAAATAATATGATGACTAAAATATATATTCTAGCTAAGATCAAGATGAGCTCATTACTGTCTAATGCCTGAAATGTGCCTCTGTTTGCAAACTGAAATCAGCATTTCAAAAATTAAAAGTAGTAATATTTGAAACAGCTTTTAAAATACATGTAAAATTCACCACGAAGAAAATAAAAAGATATTACACAGTTTTCCTCAATTATAAGCTGCCACAAAAATTATATTATTTGGATGAAAATGTCTATTTTATTTCTTCCCACTCTGCCTACTATATTCCATTTTCAGCTTCATTGAATCACTTTATCTAAGACATAAGCGTCTTTTGGAATCAAATCAAGTCCATTAAAAATAAATAAGGAAACTTCAGACACAATACAATCATGAAATACTAAAAATTAGGTGAATGTATCAGTCAGGATTTACTTGGCGATGTAGAATATAATGAATGTTAAGGGAATGAGTGGTTTATTATAGGAAACAGAAGACTAAAAGGGAGAGTTGGAGGATCAGCAATTACTAACCAGTCTGCTATAAGAATGAGTGCAGATGGTTACACTGGAGCTTGCAGGTAAACGTGAGAAATCAATCATGTTGAGCCATCCATAGAAGTAGCACAGTGATAGGGACGATGTGGCAAGATCTAAAGGAAACTATTGTCTCAGTGTAAGTTGAGATAGCTCTGTGTGGAGTATCCTGTATGGTGGCCCTGAAGCCGCTATTGGTCAGTAGGGCTAGCAATAAGGAAGACAAGCTGAAAGCAGAGCAAAGGAAAATGAAGATAAGCTGAGATGGGACCCTCTGTATCTGTCAATCATTGTATCCAACCGCAATGATGTTCCGAGATTTTACTAACTTTATTGTATCTCACAAGCATACAGTGAAGGGGATTTTGGAAAATGTAATTCTGAGCCTTAATTAAGTTGAGACAGCAAGATTCCTCACAGAAAAGGAAAAGATGGTGGCTCGGTTAGAGATATCCTAACATATGGTCAAAAGGATCTCAGTGTTGTCCATAAATTAGTTTAAGAGTGTTTGTGAAACCATAAAATTAAAATTATATAATAAATATATGAGTAAATGAATATGCATTTTTCCTTGGTAGTTTTTTTCGGTGTTTTCATCTGGTCATATGAGATACTTGAGGTACAAAGAGATTTAAAAACATTTTTTTTCTAAAACAACCCTTTTCACAAATGTGAAATCAATCATTTGCCAGATCTTATATAACTAACTGATAACAGAAGCAGTAATTCATTTTCTTTATTTGACATTTTATTTTTATTGTGTGAATGAAATAAAAGAAGAACCAGAATTTTAAAATGAAAAGAAAGTTATTTTCTTGCTTTCAAGAAATTTGTAAAATATGTAGACTAGTAGGAACACTTACATGTAAATTTTATATTAACAAAAATTTATAAATATATTTATATGCATATGTATATATAATAAATATATATCAAAGAGAGCTACTATGTAGTGTTTTACAATTGTCAAGAACTGCAACAACATTGATGAACTTTGAAGGCATTATGCCAAGTGAAATAAGTTAGAGAAAGACAAATACTATATGCTCTCCTCTATATGTGAAATCTAATCTAAAATAAACAAACAAAATATAAAACTTATGGGAAAAAAGATCAGATTTGTGGTTACCAGAGGCAAGGGATGCTGGGTGGGGGAATGGGAATAAAGTTGTCAAAAGGTACAAACTTTTAGTTATAAGATAAATAAGTCCTGGGATTGTGACATACAACATAATGATTACAGTTAACACTGTTCTATGGTATATTTGAAAGTCACTAAGTGAATAGATTTTAAAAGTTCTCATCACAGGGAAAAAACTTTTTTTTTATCTGTATGAAATGATAGATGTTAACTAAACTTATTGTGCTAATAATTTCACAATATATGTAAGACATTTCTTCATGCTGCGTACTTTAAACTTATACAGTGCTGTGTGCCAATTACATGTTAATAAAAGTAAAAGATAAAGAATAAAAATAAAATAAAATGATATATGGAGCATAAACTCTGCAGGAGTTAAAGGAGAAGAAAATCCTGCAATATGTAACAACATTGATGAACCTTGACTACATTATTCTAAGAGAAATAAGCCAATAACAGATTCCACTTATATGAAGTATCTAAAATAGTTAACCTCATAGAATCAGAGTAGAAAGGTGGCGGCTAGGGGCTGGGGAAAGGGGAAAATGGGGGTTGCTAATCAATGGGCATAAAGCTGGAATTATGCAAGATGAGTAAATTCTAGAGATCTGTTGTACAACATCAGATTTAACAGTACTGTATTGAACACATAATTTTTTTAATGAGGTAGATTTCATATTAAGTGTTCTTACCATAAGAAAATACAACAGTAATAATAATAACAATAGTATTAATAATAATAAAAGAATTAGTATGACTTGCTCCATTTTGACAGTGGTATTTGAAGCAATGAGAATAGTGTGTGCAAAAGATGTTACAGAAAGAAGCACATTGTTTTCATAGCTATGAAAAATATGTAAGGCTAAAATTTAGCTTCAGTATAAAATCTAAAGGGGAAATTATGTTTAAACCAGAAGTTGAAAAGTAGGAAAAGAATATTACTTAATTTCTCACAACCTACCAATCCATCGTCCTGCTTATAAAAACGCACAGTTTAGAATATCTAAAGAAAGTTTAAATTGTGCAAGTAAGGATTGCACGTATCATTTATTTGACATTTATACTAACATAGCTAAATGGGACAGTGATAAAATATATGGACTCTGGAGTCAGATACACATGGTTAGAATCCTGGCTCCGTGACAGAAAGATAATAGACATTAGGCAATTTACAATGATAATTAATTTTCCAGTGTTTTCTAGAATTTTATTATCTATGTACTTCAGATGAATTAATTAACCTTTTTAGGTCTCAGTTTTCTCATATGTAAAATGGGAATTATAAGTCATTATTGCTTAGATAAAATAGGTGCAGCTATTATTAAAATCCATAAAACATGGAATATTATCAATTAGTTTATGTTTTAATGTTCTAGCCAGAGGGAACAGCATGTGTAAAGATGATGAGGTGGAAATTTGGTGTATTTAAGGGACAGCAGAAATGAGGCTAACCTCAATGGACACTAGTGGAAAAAAAAAGATTGCTATATAATATGGTAGAGACAAGAGCAAAATCCAGAGAATGTAGAACTTCATAGACTATGGGTTAGCGTGCAGGTTTTTCTTCCAAAGATTTCGTTCTGGCCAATTAATTATCCCCCAATAGCAGACTACAAATGCTTTTCAAGTGCACATGGACCTTCTCCAAGATCAATCATGTTAGGCTACAAAACAAATCTCAATGAATTTAAAAGTATTGAAATCACACAAAGTACATTCTCTAACCATAATGAAATAAAATTAGAAATCAATAAGAGAAGAAAATTTGGGTAATTCCAAACTACGTGAAAATTAACACCACACTTCTACATAGCCAATGAGCCAAAGAAGAAATAAAATGGTACGTTAGAAAATAATTTGAGATGAATTAAATAAAAAACACAACATAACAATACCTATGGAATACAGTGAAAACAGCATTTGAGAGGAAATGTATAGCTGTGAATGCCTATATTAAAAAATATATATCTGAAATCAATAACATAGCTTTTTGCATTAAGAAACTAGGAAAAAACAGCAAATTAAATCCATTCCAAGCAGAAGGAAGAAAATAAAGATTAAACCAGAAATAAATGAAATTGAAATTAGAACAATAGAGAAAAATCAACAAAACAAAAAGGTTATTCTATCAAAATACTGACAAAATTGGCCAACTTAAAAAAAAAACAATTAGGAATAAAATAAAGAAGAGAAATTATTATACTCAGAAATTAAAGAAAGAACAAAACTACTGATTTTATAGAACTATGCCAACAAGTTAGAAAACCTAAATAAAATGAAAAAATTCCTAGAAAGACACAAACTAGTAAAACAGATACAAGAAGAAAGAGAATATATCTGTGCATAAATTTATAACAAATAAAGAGATTGAATTAGTAACACAAAATATTGTAACTTTCCACAAAGAAAATCCTAGACTAGATTGAGTCATTGGTGAATTCAACCAAATGTTTAAAGAACTAAATTTTCACCAATTCTTTCAAAAACAGAGGAAAATGGATCATTTCACAACTCATTTTATGAGACCAGTATTATTCTAATACCAAAACCCGGCGAAGAAAACTACATAGATGTAAAAATCTTGTACAAAATACTAGCAAAACAAATCCACCAACTTATAAAAAGTATTATACAATTACCAAGTTGGATCTATCTTAGTAACACAAGATTATTTTGACATGTGAAAATCAATTAATATAACATATATTATTAATAAAATAAAATACGAAACTCACATTTTTCAAAGGACACTATCAAGAAGGTAAAAAGATAGCTCACAGAATAGGAGAAAATACTTTCAAATCATAGTTCTGATAAGTATCTAGTACTCAGAATATATATAGAATACTTACGACTTAATAATAAAAGACAACTCAACTAAAAATGGGCACAGGATTTGAATTGCTATTTCTCCAAAGATTATAATACCTTGCTCATAGGAAAATAAAACTATACAAGTAATTTGGAAATATTCTGGTAATTCCATAAAAACTAAACAAAGTCACCATGTGATCAAGCAATTCCACAGTTAGATATATAACTAAAATAATTTAAAACATAATTCCCCCAAAAACCATGTACACAAATGTCATAACAGATTTATTTACATTAACGAAAAAAGTAAAACAACCCAAATTTCCATCTACTGCTCAATGGATAAACAAAATAAGTATACTCATACAATGGAATATGATTTAGCCATAAAAAGTGAAGTACTGATACATGCTAAAACATGAATAAACCATAAAAATACAAGTAAAAGAAGATAAACACAAAGGGACGCATATTGTGTAATTCTAGTTATATAAAATGTCCAGTATAGACAAATTCATAGAGACATAAAGTAGATTAATAGTTGCCTGAGGCTGGGGAGCAGGGAAAACGAGGAGTGACTGACGACTAATGGTTATGAGGTTTCTTTTGAGAATGAGGAAAATGTTCTGGAATTAGTTAGCAGTGGTAGTTTCACAACCTTATAAATATAGTAATCTCTGAGTTGTACACATTAAAAGAGTGAATGTTTGGCAATTGAATTATATCTCAGTTAAAAAAAAAATCAATTGAAATGGTGAAACTCACATTTATGGTCCTTACACCCCCAGCTTCAAATAGACATGAATTCCATCCATCTGCCAAGCCCCACAACTCTCTACGGAGCACCCACTGCACTCGCAAAGCCTGCAGTGCCCTGCTACTGCCTTTGATGAAGCTAATTAGGGTCAACCTATCTCCTCTCTAGGTTTCTTCCAGGAACTTCACAGAAAAATGCCCCAAGAAGGCTTTAATTCACATAATAAATTACATAAGCAAGGGTGGTTCCAAGAGAACAAACAGAAGCATGTGGTTATAATCTCGGGGTGCCAGGTGGTCATTAAGCATGTACATGCTGAGGCACCATCAGGGCGAGCTGGCACTCTATTTCCTGTCTCCTGTACTGGAGTTCAAGGCCCTTTTGGCCAAGGATATATTGGAAAAGAGAGCCTTCCCAGAGAAGCAACAATGAGCTGATGGGACATCCAGCAGACTTGCCAGTATCAGAGCGGCACGATCATCCCTGAGTTACCCCAAGAGGTACCCAGAAAAACATTTTGAAATGTAGCTGGCACAGCACCAACCAATTGTAACTGAAGCTGTCCATAGAGCTAAAACAAGGTCAGGTCCTGGTAGGTCCCCTTATTGTCATTCATCCTTTAGTTGCTGGAATGTGGGAAGTTGGGGAGGTAATTAGATCAAGGGCCAAGTAGACTGGGTCAGATGGTAGAGGGCAAAAGGGGTCTTGCTCAAAGCAATGGGTTTTGATCTACCAATCCAGAGATAGTACATTGTGTTTACAATCAGAATGACCATACCACTGCATATGAACTGAATATTAGCACTGATTAAAATATACCTTGCTAATGGATTCTATACAGTGTGGTGAGGGAAGAGATGGATCGAGAATAACTCCTAGCATTTGATTTGAGCAAATGGGTGCTGTTAACTAATTATCATGTTGATTAAAGGGAAGCAGAGTGGGGAGGAGTAATGAAGAGCTTTCTGCGGGGAATGTGAATTTTAACAATAGTCACAAAAGCATACATGTTACATATGCGGCTGATCATTTATCCTTAAATTCTAGAAAAATTGGGGGCTGAAGATATAGCTTTTAGATGGTATTTGAGACACTAGGACTCTATGAGATCACCTAGGGAGAGTGCGTAGCTAGAGAAAATGGGACTAGGATCAAGCTGTGAAACACTTCAGTATTCAAAAGGAAAAAGAGAAGAAGCCCACAGTTTGAGGAACACTGTCCATAGATCTCCCTCATGTCTAACACCACCTACATGCCTAAGGTGTTCCCCAAACCACACTTAGGTATAATTCTCTAGAATGACTCACAGAACTCAGTAAAAGTTGTTATTTCCTGGAATCAATGTGTGACAATACTTCATGAATACTGTCAACCAGATAAGCTCACCTTAAACCCAGTGTCCAATATTTAGATTGTGGCTCCACAGTTGACTGGATACTTGGGTGACCTTTAGTCTGTAAGCTTTTTAGAAGTAAAGCAGATACTGCAGGCCCCGAAGCCCCATCATGTATCACATTGTTAGATTGTCCAGTGGCCAAGGGCCTCTGGTAAACAAAGACACTATTTTTTAAACAAGACATTCCAAAGGCCTAGATACCATCTCCCAGTAGTGTAGGACAAAGGCCAGAACTCCAGTTGGGTAAGGTTAATTTTACTACACAGAGCCAATAAACAGACTGGAGTGGTAAAGGCAGAAAGGAAACCTCAGAATGGCATGATTTCATGATAGCCAAGAGATGAGACGGAATATTTTAAGAAGAGGAAGTATTCAACTATTTCAAATTCTACTGGAGGTTTAATAAAGATAAGAACAGAAAGGTGGACAGCAGATAAAGTAACACCTGTGGCCACTGGTAACTTTGAAAAAGAAGTTTCAGTGGTGTAGTAAGACCTGGATATACAGAAAGAGAGACAGTGAGTACAGAGTATAAAAGGGGAATTGGGCAGTAGCAAAAAGGAAAAATGGGGTTATGATGATAAAAGATGGATAATTTTTGAGTTTGCCTATACATTATTATAAAATGTCAAGTAGGTGAGGAGTTCCTGAAATGCAGAAGGAAAGAATGTCTGCAGAAGCTGACTCAAGGAGATAACAGGAGGTGATGAATTCAAGAGTTGAAGAAGAGAGGATTGGGGAGCAGGACTGCTTCATTCATCCTAGACATGAAGGCCAGGGTGATGGAAGCTGAGGGAGTGTTTTTGTCTTCTATTGGTTTCTATTATATCAATAAAGTATGAGGTGAGGCCATTAGATAAAAGTAAAATGGGAGACAGTGCTGGTGGTTTGACAACAGAAAAGTAGGTGTAAAATAGTTGTCTCCAAAGTAGAGAAAGTAAACTCACTAAGTAAATGGTCTGGAAGTGTTGAGTGCCTTGTTGATTGTGCAATAAAGAATTCAAGCTGACACTATCAGCAAAGTGATATTGTGTACCTATAAGCTATTCCCTGTAACTGCAATGGTGGTAGGAAAGGGACAGTTGGGGATATTTACAAGAAAGTGATTGTAATGATGGACTGTGACATCTGCACCGTGTAGGTAGGGATGAAAGAGAAGGGAGCTGGGAGCTGCACTGGGTGAAAATTGATTGGAGGACTCAATAAGGCAGTTGTTTCAGTCACTGCCGTTTGATGTCTCTGCTGAAAACTGATTCAACACTTTCCGTAGATGCTTGTGCATTGATATAGAAATGATTTGGTTTACTTAGATGTCGGTACAAAACACCATATGCTTGGTTAGCATCTTTTTTGGTTCACATTTACATGCTTAGCCACTACTCCCAAAGTTCAACCATTGTGCTAAAGTAATTAAGGCTCAAAATGACTTCTAGCCTATGCTACACTTGGACAAAACTAGCTTTCCTATAAAACATGTCCTGGCCTTGGTTTTCTCTTTGACCCTCAGTTTCCTTTCCTGGCCTTCTCAAGATTATCCCAGTTCTTTCAAAAGATTCTAATTGTATAACTTCCACAAGAAAAGGTTCATGTGTTGGATCTAGTATTGCTGTTTCACTTTTAGTATCTCCCTCCTTCATGTACTTAGTGAACTGCCTATGTTGCCAAAGGAGTTAATTCATTGATATGATAATACCAAAATAACTTAGAAAACAAAAAGAACCTTTTAGAAATGAAATAGATTATAATTACGTACATGGCAGTGACCATCCTTGCACGGCATGGAGTTAAGATTAAGTTCATTGTGTGTGTGTGTGTATTTGTGTGTGTGTGTGTGTGTAAAAGCAGAGAGAGAGAGAGACAGAGACAGAGACAGAGACAGACAGAGAGAGAAAGAGAAAGAGAGACAGAGAGAGAGGGAGATAAAGAGAGAGACAGAGAGAGAAAGAGAGAGAGAGAAACTGACACAATCCTCAGAAATGGGCTCTCCAGAAGCTTTGAACCAGGGATTAGTATAAGAACAAAGGGGCAAGGTATGCCCTCTTCAAGACTGTCAGAACCAGGTTTACTAACCAGAATCACTAGTGCTCTTGCTAGGTCAACTAGCAAATCATTATTAGAACAATGACTAAAATATTCTTTCATAATTCTTAGGGTTTCTCAAAGAATGTTCTGTTAAATTTTTTCTGGTTGAAAGATAAACCATTTTAATTTAAATACACATCAAACTCTGCAAATTAAAGAACAGGCTCTCTAGTTAAACACATAATTTTTATAATAAAAAGTGGTCATATTCTGCTGATTGATTGATTGATTGATTTTTAATCTTATAAGTCACAAAAAACCTTGTTGACTAAGTCAATCAATGGTTTAAAATAACTTCAACTGGGTGGAAACACCAAAGATTAAGACATTTGTAAATCTGGATTATATAGGCTAAATTACAATTGAATTCCTGTTAGAAAAATATTCCCTCTTTAATTTTACACTAATTGGCAAAACTGTTGAAAATCTTAGCAGTGAATCAAAAGGGGAAAGTTCTTTTCTATACATATACATAACACACGAGTAAAACACCTTTAGCTTTTCTGCTGATGTGCTTATTTTGTGCATGGAAAATTAAATTTACCTGGGTTGTATGCGTGACTCTCTACGTTTGTGTACAGAATTAGATATGAGAAACATAATTTTTAGGTAATATAATATACACATTTATTATTTATTGTGATGTTGTTTAAACAACCAAACAACCAAATTTTTTGTTAAGAAATATGTAAATGACTGGAAATAATTGAGATGACTTTTCTAAATCAGAATTGCTCGGCTTGAATTGATTATAGTGATGCTCTGAAAATTCTGACTTGTTTGTATCCATTTACTGTAACTAAACTGAAGAAACCCTAGTTTTTAGGTCATGTATTGTTTAGGACAAAATTGCACATGGAGTTTACATATTAGTTCTGTCTAATATATAAAGGGAACATAATATATTTCTTTATGGACAGAAATGTCAATCACGGTAATTACGATAATAGAGTTATATTTATGTTCTGCATATATTCTAATAGTATTAAGATATCTAGAAAATTATAAATTTAGTAGATTTAGCTATAGACAAAACACTCCTCAGCTGTCATAGAGTTTTATAGAGGCAGGAAAGAAGGCAAAATATATTAATAATTCCATTCTTTCTTCAGTCAAAATTATTACTATTTTACTATATGTACCTAGTTTGAAAATATCACATATAAAATATGTTAAAATTAATAGATTATATGAAAATATTTATAAATCCTCTCCCTAGGACAAGTACACAAAGCCTAACAATTACTGTGAAAATAAGCCCTCTGTTCTGCCTAACATGCTTGCTCACAAATGTACATCCTCCCAGTCACCAAAGCTATCTGACCTTAGGAAACTCAACTAATGACAAACTAAAATTAGCAACCACATGTCCTTTGCCTAAAGCAAGCCACAGCTGAAGGATGTGGGAGGCCTACTCTAACTTGAAATTGTGCCCAATAGTTGATTAGTAGTATATTTGTTACAAGTATTAGTTTTTACTACTACATAAGATTACCAACAAACCACAAGACTCAAATAAACCTTGAGAGTTTAAGAAATCCTTATCTCTGTCTCCAGGTAGAACAGTTTGCAAATATTATAGGAAGATTAAAAAACTTCTCAGCATTGGTATTCCTTGAATACCAATTTTCTTCTTTGTAAAGCCATAGATGAATCAGTAATCACTATAGAAAACTTCAAAGGCTCATGGAAATATGAACCATAAGTAGAAAGACTGTACTCCTGAAAGATCTTGTATAGCCACTCAAATGGAAGCACCAAAGAAGATTGTCTCTGACTCAAATAGGATAACAGAAATCAGTAAAACTCAACTGACAGCAAAATTTCAAGTCTATATTCTTTGATTTGTTTGTTTTTTAAGCTTCCAGTTTTCTTTTAGTTCATCTTTATAAAAGCAATTTTAAAATTGTTTTTTAACAGTAAAAATATTTTGGATATATACCAATTAATTTGGCAGTGTTTTGTTTTTTTCCCTTTTGCCTTACTCTTATTTATTTAAATCTCTGTTTTGTTTTCAGACTAATGTCTAATGATAACCTGAATAATAATAAAAGTATTAATAGAGATAATGTTTATCCTCCCATTATGTGTCAAACTCTATGCTAAAGTCCTTACATCATTGATTTCCAAACTTTGTAATATATTAGAATCACCTGGGGAGCTTTGAAAAACCCCAAAGCCCAGGTTGTACCCCATAACGATGAAATCAGAATATTGAGAGATGGGAACCAGGCCCCAGTATTTGTTGGAAACGCTGTTATATCTCACTTCATCTTCTAGATAGTCTTCTGAAATAATGTAACTATGGATGCTGCCTGGGCAGCTAAGTGTGCCTGCTCTGGCGTTAAACCGTCTGGCACTGACTGCAGGCTCCATCATTTTTGTGCTCTGTGATATTGGACACTATCTAATCTCACTGTGCCTAAGTTGTTTTTTTTTTTTTTATTTGTATGATGAAAATAATAACTAGTAGCTACCTTCCAGTATTTGTTGAAGGTATATGTAATGAAGGTAAACTGCTAAACACAAAATAACTATATTTATTACCTTATCCTGCTTTGTAGATGAAGAAAGTAAAGCATAGAAAGTTAATTAACTTGCTCAAGTTTACACAAATAAAGGTCCCAGCCTGAAGGAATACAGTCCAAGCCTCCACTATTGTCTAATTTTAGATAGCAACTATTTTTTCAAAATATGTAATTCTCACTTTTCTGATCTATGTAAAAAGATGGAACCTAGAGATGGGTTACGTGAAATCCTTGATTAAAACACCCAGGTAACAGTAATTATATAGACCTAGTTTCTTCACCTTCTACCAGGTGATTGCAGAGCTAGCGACTAGCTGCTCACTTCTTATAAACCCAAGTTAACTACATCAATTTAAATGATAAGCACTCAAGAAATATGATTGTTTTGTTAACTGGACTCTAATTTCTACTTATCTCCTGTGAAGTATAAACACTAATTATAAAGCCTGTGACATTTTTATCTTGTGTCCATTGTAGTATATTACTGTCTTTAATTTTCAGATGAGTAAGGGAAATCGACTTCCTTAAATAAGACTGTGAAGGAGGTTCCACTTATTTCTGAGTGGTTCTCAACTATAAAATGACTAAGTATCTTTTTAAAATATTGATAACTATACCTCAGACTTAAAAATACTGATTTAATTAATTTTGGTGGAGGGGTCCACACATCTTCACGTTTTAATAACATCCATTTGATTCAAAAGCATAATCAGGGTTAAGGTTCACTGCATATTGTAAAGCTTCACGATTTTAAGCACAAGCTGCAAATGTACCGAAGTCTAAAGCTCTCCTTGTCAGCACCACCAAACATCAATAGGTAGTGCTTCGGTTACTATTTACACATTATTTTCAATGTTTACAGCAAGTTTTCAACACTGAATTGGAAGAGTGATTGGCTTATTAAACTCCTATAATTTTTTGTTGTTGTTGTTTTCTGTTTGTTTGTTTACTTCCTTTTTTCATGTTGCAGGGACAGTGGCTTTTGTTAAAGATCTTGTTGGAAAGTTTAAACCCCTTGACCTCATAAAAATTCCCAATAAAATAGGCATGAATAAACAGAAGTAATGGGTTTTGGAATAAGATAGACATGGTATTTAATTCCATTTCTAGAATTTGCTAGCCATGTGGTCTTGCATAAGATTCTTAACTTCCCAAAGTTCCCTTTAATGTAAAATTGAGATAATAAAATCTATCCCACAGATCTGTTTGTTTCATGGTTTAATAATATTGTGTGATATACTACTTAACCGAGTACTGGAGCATTATAAGACCTCAAATATTACTTGTCATCGATATTGTATTATAATTTAGCATGATAAGTATGGACATAGAGATAATTCTCAAGGAACTGTAAGAGAATAGTAGTGAGACTCCCAGAACAGATAGATTAAGGAAGGATACTTTCATAGAAGACATATTATTCACTAATTTAGAGAGTCTAATACAAAATTTTATGATGTTTCTCTGAAGTCAGCTTGCTAAAGTATACCTTTAATTATGAGTGCACTTACAACGACATCACCTTCTGTTTATTTTCCTGGTATTATAGAGTTGTCAAGTTAAAAATTAAATCATCTATAAAACTCTTAACCTTCTATGACCTCGTATGCTGCCTATATAACCACAGCAAATGAAGAAACAAAAAATAAAATAAAAACTATTATGAAACAGTATATGATACTTATAAATCACACTTAAGGTTGCTTGTTAAGTATGCCTCCATAACAGACCCTTGGAGTTACTGGGTGAATCATATTGGATATTTTCTCAAGTTAAGTTCCATATGTATGAAAATTCTGCCACTATTGTTTCTATAAATTAAATTTTTTTTCACTTTATACCTAGAACAAAGAACAAAAGAAAACAGACCGTGTTCAAACTCTTGTAGACCAGTCGTAGTAACATGCTTTAGTGAAAACCTCTGTAAAGTTTTGCACTTCCTACATAAAGATCAGAGCACAGTATGTACTGTTTTGCCCATGAAACCCATTATCCTTTTATTTTTACTTACCTATTTGTTTATAAGTATTTAAATCGTCAAGTATTATCCTGTAATTATCATTTCTCAAGTCACTTTTCCTCCACTCCCACAAAGTTTTAATTCTGTGAGCTTTTACAATAACCACTCAATTCACAGCCCACCCCCAATGTGTTTTTTTCCTTAACACATTTGCTGATCGACCTGATCTTACAATTGAAATATTATTGTCAAATTGTCAGCATTTAAAGCATCAGTCCTGTGAGATGTGTCTTTGTAGAAAAGTCTTGGAAATTATGAAGAAACTATCGTGTCTATATTTTAACGCTGTTTTCTGCCATTTTTTTTTTCAAATTATTTAGAAGATAGAAATGCTGGTTTATTTAAAAAGACAGTCTTGCTCTTTCTCCTCAAAGGTAGTGGAGCAGCCTCCCCTGCAGACTCAGAGATACAGGTCTTTGTGGACACCTTGACGGGCAAGACCATGGCACTCGAGGTCGATCCCAGTGACACTGAAAATGTCAAAGCTAAAATCCAAGACAAGGAGGGCATTTCATCTGACCAGAAGAGCCTGATTTTTGCGGGCAAACAGCTGAAGGATGGACGCATTCTCTCAGACTGTAATATCTAGAAAGAGTCCATCCTGTACTTGGTGCTTCATCTTTGGGGCAGCATCACTGAGCCTTCCCTCCATCAGCTCGCCCAGAAGTACAGCTGCGACAGGACAATCTGCTGCAAGTGTCAGGCCCGCCTGCACCCTCGTGCTGTCAACTGCCGCAAGAAGTGGGGGCCACGCCAACAACCTGCTCCCCAAGAAGGTCGAATAAGGCCTCTGCACCACCTTCTCAGCCCACAGGGCGGCCACCATCTCAAACCCCTTAGCCCAGGAGACTCAGTAAAGTTTTTCTTTTGTTGACTAGAAAAATAAAAATTTAAATTTAAAAATTAAAAAAAAAAAATTAAAAAGTCTTATTTTGAACACTTCTCAAGACCTCCTACAATATATTAAATATTTGTAGTAAATAGTACAAAGGAATTAATGGATGGCTGCCCCTCCAGGAAAGATATAGCCCAGTTTGAGGGAATAGCTATAATGAGTAACACCATTTCAAATGTAAGATCAGTTAATAGCTTCATATTCTATAATTATTTTTCATTTTCCTCAGGAAGTGAGAAACTGTATTCTCACAAGGTCAAGATCTGACTTCATTAGAGAAATTTTTTCCTATGAGAGAGAAGTATATTAACTGATTATTCCTGAGATTATTGAAACCTACATAAGACTTTTTTAGCAAAGGTAGAGCAGACAGCAACATAGAGCTGCAAGCTGGCACCTACACGCTATCATTTTTTTGGCATCAAAGCACATAAGCAAAGAAAGAAATTTAAGGCAAGTTCTAAATGGGCAGGCTTCTTTCTCTTTAGTTCATTACTCCTTTCCTGGAATCTAGAACAGTATCTAGCACATAGTAAATATTCAGCAAATGTTCATTAAAAGAACAAGGTAAAGATTTCCACTTATTGCAAAATATGAAATACACTCAATCTTATGCATGATTAATACCCATTGCAATTTCTATTGGGAAGAGCACTAAATTTGCACTTAGGAGTTTGATTTTTTTTAATGACATGTTTGGCAATCTGGTCCTTGTCTACCTCTTGAAGCACTCTTTTCTTGCTCAATCTACTCTAGACAAATTCATTTTCTTTCTTGTCATTGAAATCTTAACCTTTCCCCTCTTTAAGATCTTTACACTTAATGTTCCATCGACTTGGAAGGCTTTTCCCCAGCTTTTAACACAGCTGACTCTTTCTCATCCTTTGTTCTCTGCTCCAAGTTCACCTCCTCTGAGACACTTTCCTTAACTGCATATGTCAAGTACCACACCATGGGCCTCAATTTCCAGTATACTTATAAAGTCACCCTATTTCCTTCATAACTTTTACCACAATCTGACATGATATAGTTGTACTACTTGTTTACATGTTTTCGTTTATTTGTCACCATCCATTTTAGAGTGTCGCCTCTGACGGTAGAACACATTTTATCTTATTCTTCACAGTCTCTTTAGCATCTAGAACAACATCAGAAACCTTATAATGCATGCTTAATAAAATAATATTAATATTTTACCTATTTATGTTTAGATTTAATAAAGACATTTAACTTTTAAACTATGTTAAGAGAATAATTTGTCTTTTTTTTTCTCCTTTAGGTTTACATGAGAAAAGCTTCACTTGGTGAATCACTAATCATCTGGAGGAAACATAATACAGAGGAGAAAACATCTGCCTTATGTGGGTGTGATTTTTGTGAATCCAAGTTTCTAAGTGCCACATTGCTGTAAATACAATCAGATTGTTAGATTAGGTTTCTGACTATTCAATATATATGTAAGGATAAACAGTGAATTAGGCAAATGGTTGAGTAGTCATCAAATACACATGTCTAGAATCCTCTAGAAAAGTAGATCTGTAGTATTTATGTTTTTTGAAATGCATGGTATCAGGGAAAATGAACTGAACTGAAATAAAATTATAATCGAACATAGGCCTTTTACTCCAAAATCTGCTATATGGTTATTGTGCAGCTAAGGTAAATTTAAAATAATATTTTGGAGCTCTTATATGTTCTATTCATTAGAAGCTTTAAACAATGACCTTAATGATTTTTTAATTGTCAAATAGGATAGCTGTTAATTCAGGATAGAATTAATAGGTGAGGTAAAGCTAGGCTTTACTTATTTGCTATGATACAAGAGTTAAGAATATTTCATCCAAGCAACAGATAATTCATTTTTT
The DNA here is from genome assembly GCF_902729225.1 of Pteropus medius. Classification (NCBI taxonomy): domain Eukaryota; kingdom Metazoa; phylum Chordata; class Mammalia; order Chiroptera; family Pteropodidae; genus Pteropus; species Pteropus medius. Next base: position 1,853,640 of record NW_024355523.1, read on the forward strand.
TTCACTTGATTATAAAATATTCTTTGGTTTAATGACACCATTTTCTCTTTCTTTTAGACTCAGAGCAATCTCACAATAAGTCTGCATTTGTGGATTACACATTACTATTATTACATATATCCCATTTCTTTTTATTCTACAAAGACTGTTCCACATATCATTGCCAGATCGGAAAGGACTGTCTTCCTTTTATTTAAGATTGACCAATATTAGACACGTAAATTGTGATCTCATGGAGGAATATACCAAAATGGTAAAAGAATTAGCATCTGATGCTAGAATGTCTTCTGGGAAGTTATTAAGTAGTCTATAACTTGTTAAAGAAGTCAGATGGAACCAGAGACCTTAATACTCCTCATCGTTCAGGGTGGCACCTGAAAATTGATTCACAAATGGTTCCATGGCTGACTGTTAACCCAACTAATTCTTTGTCTGATATCTATTACTGTTGACAAATCTTATTTTTAGAGTATTGTTGATTTTCCTCTGGTGAACTTTTCACCAAAGGTGTTATTGGAGTAATAAAAGGATGGAGAACTGGGGCTTCATTAAAATTGCAAAACAAGTCTCTTGACTATCTCTATGACTACTAACTAATAATTGTTTATATGTGTAAATAACATGCATGTATTATGTGTCTATGAGTTGGGAAAAACCCAGTCCATTCTCCTGTGTTTTCCCTTTATTCTCATACTACTACCACACTAACACTTCTGACACCAGATGTGTGGGAGCTTTTCCCCACCCATCAATTCTCTGACACTAGCTGGGTTTCCCACAGTTTAACTCAATTATGAAACTATCTACATGAAGATGGCTGCAGATGCTACAGGTTAAGGACTCAGTCCTGTGAGACTGTCTCCCACTTCAAATGCCAATTGTAAATAGTAGATCCCCAGGTTACGCACAATCTCTGTCTGACTTGGCTACAAAATCAGAGGTTCCGTTAGGTTCAATTAATTTGATAGAGCATCTCACAGAACTCAGAGAAACACTTACTTACATTTACCAGTTTATTAAATAATATGATAAAGGGTATAGATGAATAGCCAGATGAAGAGAAGCAGAGAGTGAAGTCTGGGAGTGTCCCAAGCACAGGAGTTTTTATCTTTGTAGAATTGGGGTGTGTTGCTCTCCCAGTACATGGATGTGTTTATCAAACTGGAAGCTCTCTGAACCTTAATTTTGGGGACTTTCATGGAGTCTTTATCATATAAGCATGATTGATCATTCACTCCATTTCTAGTCTTCTTCCTTCTCAAGCAAATGGGGAAGTGTAGCTGAAAATTCTAAGCTTCTAATCATGACTTGGTTTTTCTAGGGACCAGTCCTCATCCAGGAGGCATCCAGGAGCCCATCCACAGTTGCCTGGTTAGGACAAAAGACACACCAATTACCCAAGAAATCATAAGGGTTTCCGGAGCACTCTGCTATGAACTGGGGGTTTATATATACATACATATTTACCAGAACATAAACTTACTTTCATTGTAATCTGGTAGTGGGGTGGTATTTTCTCAAAATAACCAAGAATTCACTATCAGGCACACCTTTCACATGCAAGCCAATCAATCCAGAGTCTATATCCCCAATCACCTCTTTTATCAGGCTTTCCCAAAGCTTTTACACCCTGGACCACTATCTATCTGCCCTAACCACATCAAGGTCAGATATAGGACAACTAGGGACAGCCCCTATAGCCAAGACCCACTGAATTTATTCTAACTAGCCAATTTTAAGTCTGCTAACTCTGCCTTGCTCCTTCCTTCCAAAGGAAACCACCATAAAGGCTCATATCAGTGATTTGCCTTACTCCCTCTGCCTCCTGACTAATACTGGTATTTCTTCATATGGCTCTGTATGGTGTGCTGTGTTCCCTGTTTCTAGGAATCTGTAAGTATAAAAATCTTCCCTCATGCCATTTCCATGATTATGTGTTTTGCCATACCTGATTAGTACAAATCCTGGTTATCCTTAAACCAAAGGAGTTAGGAGTCTGTTGTTTCAAATAGCAAGGAGAGGACAGAATCAGTTAAAGAGAATAGTGAAACCCAGCACAACTATAAAGAATATGTTTATATTGTGCAATATCGTTGATTCTGTCCTGGCTTTTTGAGGATAATCTGGCATGAAAGGGAGGGTGGTAGAAATGAAATGAACAGATTGTTCATTTCAGATGTTTTAGTGGTGTTGTGAGTATAATTTAAGGATATAATTTAAGGAATGTGTTAAAGCCTACTTCCAAGCCACATCTTAACTTTTAACTAGTGCCTCATAGTCAGTCAGTCCTTCAATCTCTCAGTAAAGTTGTCATGAGTGATAAATATTCATGTTTTTTCATGAGCTTTAAAATGGAAGATTCAAGCCAAGATTATCTAAATTTCTAATCTAAGTAAATCCTTATGACATCTGGATTAAAGGAATAATGTTAATCTTGTATTTCCTATTTTTTTTTCCTATAGGAATGCACCTGGTATTTAAAACAATGCCAACCTGTAAATAAAAATCAGCAAACATAAGGATTATATAACATTAGAAAAATCTCATTCATTTTAGTTAACTTAATAAGAAAATTATTCTTTCTTTTACCTTTGAGTTAAAATAATTCTTTAACTCCATTAATACATATTAACAAATATTATCTACTACACATAATTGACTCTCTATAGAAAAGTCAGGATGAAAACTATCCTAAAGACATCAACTAAATATCAGTCCAATAGCTATAGATTTGAATGATAAGAACTAAACCATAATGGATATCAGTCTAACATTTTATTGAAATTAGACATATTAAGGAAGATAGCATAAAAAAATATGCTGTAAGGCTCATTTTTTTAACATTTGTTTTTCATTCTTAAAAGAAGAAAAAAGTTACTGTTATCTAAGTGTCTCTGTAGTTAAAATAATAATAGTAATTGACTATGCATTGTTTGCTTTTTTGTTCATTTTACGAACAATTAAAACACTGAAACTATGTAGAGAAACAAAGGCAACTTGGCATTTTCTAATACAGTGTTAATAAATTTTTTAAAAAAGGAATTCATTCTGATAGAAATATTCATAAAAAGCTGATTTATTTACATTAAGGCCTTTGTTGATGCCCCTATAAACAGGCCATTAATTCACTCATTCAGTCAGCAAACATTTACTGAGCATCAATTTTATGCTAAACACCAAGGAATAAAGATGAATATGACATGATTTCTGCCTTCTAGGTGTTCTCAGCCCATAGCAATGATAGATATATAAATAAAAGAGGTGCTTTATTACATGACAAGTGTGGTAATAGAGTTATCATTGGAATGCAGAGAAATTCAAATACAAAGAGAAAAATTAATTATCTGGGGGAAATGGGAAAGTGATATGAGAGCTAAGTCGAAAGGAATTGGTAAGTGCAAAAGGAAAGAAGTTCAGATGAAGTAAAAGGAATAAAATGGTAAAGACACAGAAGTATAAAAGAGCAATGGTTTGAGAGAACAACATTTATCTTTGGGGCAGAAGCACAAACAATAAAATTTAGCCTTTGTGTTTCCCATGACAAAGAAATTCACATGCTGTGCAAACAAACCTAATGCAACAAAGCAAGTTACTTCTGAAATCGAACTAATACCATGTCAAAAAAAAAGATCACTGGATCATGAAGGAAAAATGCTATTGAGTACATATGGCAATTTGTTTATGGAAGTGAAAAAACACATATAGAACAAAGGAATCATGCCTACCTACCTCAAGGACATTTACTTCTGAAGTTTAGATACAGGCTGCAATGTAGTCCAAGGACCAAAAACAAAAGAAAATGAAAATTAGCAACTTTCACCATATTATCCCTAGATAGTTCATGTATGGTCTGATCTATCCAGCATCTTCATTAGTGAGCTAAAAGAGGGTGTAAATAACACCACGTTAATAATATTCACAGATGATAACAGATTGGAAACTGTCTCACTGACATCATTGTTGACTGTGAAATAACAACAGGGAGACAGAATAACTTAGAAATACTGGTAGACAAATGAAATGAGAGAAAACATTTAGCTTCATATAAAAAAAAGAGAAATTGAACACTCTAAAGAAAAAGAAATAAGATGCGCATAAACACAGAAAGCAATAATGCCGTTTTAGTAATATGCAAAAGCAAAAGTCATTAAAAATCTTTGAATTCCTCCCAATACCCAATATATACAAACATTATATATTTAATATATTATATATAATAAATTACATATATAATGTATTATGTACAAATATATATACACTTATACCTTAGTCTGGAGAAGTACATAAAGGAAGTTATGAAATTATGGACACTGACAAATGGAAAATGATCAAAGGAATCAACAATATGACATGGAGGATAAAAAATACACCTACTTCCCTGAAGTCTTGGGAAGTAAAAGACTCTTTTAACTGCTCAAAATTAATACAACAAAATGAATGATGAATGGATAACAAAAGCATGTTTTAAAAGAAAAGGTGGTAAATCTCTCTCTACACTTTTTAAAAAAATTATTAATTAATTTATTTTTAACTGAAGAAATTTTTTAAATTTTTCCTCCATCTACCTCCCCTCTCCTCCACCCCCTCCTCTCTGATAACCACTAGTTTATTGTCCATGTCCATGAGTCTCTGTTTGTCCTGTTCATTTGTTGCTTTTAGGTTTATATCCCACATATAAGTGATATCACGTGATTTTCAACTTTTTCTGTCTGGCTTATTTTGCTTAGTATGATTATTTCGAGGTCCATTCATGTTGTCACAAAGGGCAGTATTTCATCTCTTCTTGTGGCTGAGTAATATTCCATTGTATATATGTACCACAGCTTCTTTAGCCAATCATCTATCATAGGACACTTCAGTTGCTTCCTTGTCCTGGCCACCGTCAATAGTGCTACTATGAACATTGGTGTGGAAATATAATTTTGGATATGAGTTTTCAAGTCTTTGGGGTAAATAACAGCAGAGGAATTGCTGGATCACATGGTAGATCAATTCTTAGTTTTTTGAGGAACCTCCATACTGTTTTTCTAGTGGCTGTACAAATTTGCAGTTCCACCAGCAGTGTATGAGGGTTCCTATACTTCTGAATCCTCTCCAGCATTTGTTATTACTAGTCCTGTTGATTATAGCTATTCTAACAGGTGTGAGATAGTATCTCATCATGGTTTTAATTTGCATTTCCATAATAGCTAGCGATGTTGAGCATCTTTTCATATATTTTTTTGGCCATTTGTATGTCCTCTAGAAGAAATGTCTGTTCAAGTCCTCTGCCCATATTTTAATAGGATCGTTTGTTTTTTGTTGTTGTTAAGTCATATGAGTTCTTTGTATATTTTGGATATTAGGCCCTTATCAGAGGCGTTGCTGGCAAATATATTTTCCCATTTGAATGATTGTCTCTTTACCTTGTTGATGGTTTCTGTTTCTGAGCAAAAGCTTTTAATCTACACATGAAAGATCTTCAGAGTATACATTGTAAAAAAAAAAAAAATGCTGTCTTTAGAGTACTGCCTTCAAAGAATTTATAAGCTAATCTAATGGGGAATAATATAGAAATATTAAAATTTAAGGAAAAGGGAGATAGTAGAAGTGGACACCAAGGGAGAAACCGACAACATTTAAGTGAGGACTTGAGAAATTCTATAAGACAAAGACATTGAGATGAAAATAATGGTAATGGAAGGACTTTTACAGGCTAATTTGGGAAGGTGATGGCATTATTACTTATACAAGGACTTGTTTTTCAATTTGTTAATGTATATTGATTCTGGAGTAACCTAAAGGAAGATTAACTCTGATGGAAACTGATATATTGTGATCCCTGGGAATTTAAAACACCATATGAGAAACATACAATGTGATTCTTCTAATTTCACATTTAGCCAAAATGTATATAACAGCAGGAAATTCCCCTCTCCAGTCAACAATTCACAATAATTTCTCAATTGTGTTCCCTTTTCTACACAACACAATAATAATCCATACAGTGTAATAAAATAAAATCAATAAATCTCTTGCATTCACAATTGCATTTTTGAGTTAGAAATATCTGTGTCTTTCTCTTGGGTTATTTGCATCTTATGATCATTTGCCCGTAAACACAGATGCATTCTTTATTAGACATCGTGCTGCTTAACTCCCTGTCGCATGATCAGCATCAATAAATCTGAGGAGAATATGCCAATCATGAGAGAAATGAAGCATTCCAAGGCAAATGCAATCTAAGCTACTGAAGAGTTACTTTAGAGTATATTAATGACATTGAATCCTGAAACATCTAGACTACACATCCTTCCATCCCTCCCTGCTCTCCCCATCCCTGCCCTGCCACCAGTCCTTATTAGGCAGTCCAGAATATAGCATCAATTCTATGTAGAGCCATTTTAGAAGGCATTTCAAAAACAGAAAAGAGGATGAGAAAAGAAAGGATTTGTAGATACATGAACCACACATGTAGGAAGAGTGACCCAGTTAAGTTGGTTATACAAAGTAGATTAGCAGAAAGATGAAGCTGGGGAGGTTATGGCCATTTTGTGGGTGGCATCAAAGGTCAGGTCGAGCACTTAATTTTATGAGCTAGGGAAAGAACTGAATATTTCTGAGAAGTGACATTAGGAAATATGATCTGGCAGAAATGTGTATGGTGAATTTTTGAGGGAAAAAGCAAGAGGAAAGGTCAGTTTGGCAGTTATGTCAAGTAGGCTAGAATCTCTCCAAGACTGAGCCAAAAAGTACTAATGACCTAAGAGGCAGTCACTATTGTTAGGCATGGATCTGATCCAGGTTTTGTGGGGACTGAAGCACATACAAGTTAGGAGTCTTCTTTAAGAAACAGAATACAAAATCTCAAATGAAAAATCATGTAAGTAAAGAGCTCTTAAAATTAAGTTGCTATCTCTGATAACAGCATTATAAAATCAAAACCTTTGTAAACTGTATGTTTTTAAAATAAATAGAAAGAGTTTTCAGTTTTTGTGATTTTCTGTTTCAAATTCGTATCCTTCAGTCTTTCAGATAGAACCAGTAAAATAAATGTAAGGTAATGAGTTTCAGTTAATTTGAAAAAAATTTGTAATTTTTTCTCTCAAGAATTCTGGCCAGAAATTAAAGAAATATGAACTTTTAAGTATTCAATCTTTCATTCAACACATTTATGTCTTATGATTTTCCAGACACTCTGTTAGACCCTGGTAATATTACTACAAAGAAAATACAGAAAATGTTCCAAGATTCAGATAGCTTAACTTAGGCACTTTACATGGAAGGAGTTTGATGATTTGATGATTTTTTTGAGTTAATCCTTTATTTATTGACTACGTTCAAAGTACAAAGGATACTTTGTAATATTAGTTTAAATACTGTCTCACTATAATAAATTATTTCTAGTATGGAATATCTTCTCTTTTATAGACTAATCATTGTTGATAGTGAATTAAAAAGATCTAGTGCAGGGTTAACTATAAAAAAAATTAACAAAATTAACAAAGAAAGGCCTGAAGATAAACTATTCCAATGGAAGAAACTATACATCAGACATGGCAGAGCAGAAGTATAAATTCTAAAGAAACAATGGAAAAACAGCAATAAACATTTAGGATTAAAATTAGATTTCTTACTGTATTAATAGATAATTGACAACATGAGAGTGGGAAATATAGTGAAAATAAAGACATATTGAACTTGGTGAATCTGATGGGGAGAATAACTCCTACTTTAATATCAAAGATATACAATGTACTCTGTTTTAAATCTGAAAAAATAATGAGAAAGAAACAAGTTTTATGTCTGCATCTTTTGCTTTGTTTTTTCATAGAGAACAAAATAAAATCATTAACAGCTCTAAATAAAAAAAAACTAGAGAAGGAGTCCCATCCTCCTAGAAAATACTTGATATCTCTGATTGGCCTTTTATTAAAATATTATAGTTCATTTCTAATTAAATTGTAAATATCCCATTTTATTTGTTGTAGATTTCTTATAATTCCAATAAACCAATAAGATATTGCTCATGACAAATATCACAAAGAAGTTAAACCAGTGTTTCTTAACCTTCTTTGCTTTATCTCCCTTCTAAGGAAACTTTAAAAATATATTTTTCCTAATCACCCCTATCCCAAATGAATGAAATTTTAATTCCACAGACACAATGGACATCTCTTTTTTGTACTGTGGCACTTTGAGAATGCCTGAGTTACTCAATAGAATTTTTAGGTCATTTCCAGACTTACAAAAGTTATTTGTGCATTTATGTATAAATTATTCCTGTCATATTCTCTCAGGAGTAGATTTAGAAACCTTTTTTTTTTTCCTTTCTTTTCTTTATCTTCTGCTTTTTATTTTATTTTATTTTGTTTTTATTATAAATTAGAGTATAAGGTTCTTCAAATCAAGGATGACATCTTGTTCACGGTTGTATCTCTAGCATCTATCTCAGTGTATGTCACATAGATGAAGCCTAATAAAGATTTTCTGAATAATGATTTACAGTGAAGGCCCTTCAATAGTTCTCACATAACATGTCTAGAAAGGGCTGTATCAAATCTGGATCTAGTATGACTAAATTGAGGCTTTAAGTGAAAAAGACATTTCTTAACATACTTATAAATCTGATTACTGTAGACGTAAAATTTATTTCCTAAACTTCCATTCTTAGAGGTGTTGTAACTAAATACAGAATGGCTATGTTAATCAGAAAGAACTGAATCTTAGAGCTATCTGTTTCTAATGTTATTTGACTTCAAGCAAATTATTTCATATTCTTCCGCCTTGATTTGCTCATCTCTAACATGAGAAAATAAAATATTCTTCATCTATCATTTCAGTTTTCTTTCAAGAAACTGGAGTAGGCATTGATCAAGTGGATGGACGCAGTGAGAAATCTTTGGTCACCTGTAGTGCTTATCTGGAACAGTAAGTGCAAAAGATGTAAGTTATCCTAAGACAGTGTTCAAGGTTAAAAGCCAAAGGAGTCATTTTTTTCCCAGTTATAAGAAGGGAGAAGGTTTTTGAGAGAGAAAAAACAAAAGACAAATTCAAAATACCAGGAACCAGATAAGTCTAGAAACAAAATAGGAGGTGAAGGGCCAAAGTCAGAGCAAAGCAACAGGTCAGAGAAAAGAAAGAAAGCAAGAAAGGAGGGAGGAGACAGGCAACTATTTTCTATGAACAAGAATCAGCACCCAAAGCTCACTTTTACAGGCTGCCTGCCTTGCCATCTCCAGGAGACTGGCCTGATTATAGGCACAAAAGTAGGCAGATACTTCACCTAAATATTAAAGATAGAGGTAAATTTCTCTTAAAAAGTTTCTAATATAAAAAATGAATGCAGACATATGTACTCTATTTTTTTCTTTTAATTCTTAGATCTTTCTACAATGTAGAAAACAAACACACTACTCAGATATTCTAGAAGCAATTTCTTGCTAGCTAGAGAGAGTCAGAAATGAAGGCAAGGATGAATTAATGATTGTATTCCTGGTAAAACTTTTTTTAAAAACTGTGGTAAAAATATATTGACTATCGAATATTGATCAGAAAGCAGATTATTCTATTGTATAGAAGAAAAGCATCAAAGTTAGCTGGTAGAAACATAAAATGTTAAGCAAGTTATGGATAGCTAAACAGTTCCATCAAACCAAGAGTGGAGAGAAAGAAAATAAATAGAGAACACAGGCAGAACTGTGAAAGGTTTAAACCACAAGATGAGCCAGCCAAGAATATGATTGGAAATTAACCAAATAAAGTAAAACATTCATTATATCCTCCTGCTCTGAAAAGGAACTGTTGCCTTATCAGTAATGGATAATGACATTATAATAGGACAGGGAATTTTAAAAAGAAAAATATTTTTTTCAAAAGTTAAAGAAACTCTAATCATATGTAAATGAGGTAAATAGCAGTAAAGGTATAGTGTATTGCCATGTTTGTGGTCCACCTGGCTTCACCTTGGAGGATGATCTAAGAAAGTGTGTAGAAGGAAATATGTTTTAAAAAAATAAAATTATAGTAGGTATAAATGCCATTTAGGTACAAATTAGGAGATATGATTAGGACTTTAGAAATGCAAAAAGTTTGAGAAAAGCTAAACAAAACAATGGAAAGCAGTATGCATGTTTTCTAAAGGGTTAAATAAACATATAGAATGCATTCTCCCAATAGTCATTATTGAACAGTCAGTATTTTTGAGAACACCTGTTGAAGTGACTGAAGCCTTTATAACTCTCTCCCTAAATGAGATCTCTTCTCATTCTCCTATGAGTGACTTTCACGTAGGAACTGATATCTAATGAATATGTATTACTTATGTGACATAATCAAGCCATGGTCTGATAGAACTCGACTCATTCTCGATTTGATCTTCTTTACAATTATAGTCTTCAATTTCCCGCTTTATAAAATGGAAAAAATTTCAATGGATTTTTTTTGTGTGTGAGAAAAAGATAGCATATATAAAATGCTTAGTAGATTTCCAGGATTCAACACTCCTTAACTCTTCTTACTTTGTATTTGCACTGACATATTCAACTGTTTCTCTTGGTCAAATTATTTTTAATGATAGATGCAGGGTGTCTTCAAACATCATTAGTATTCAAAGTCGTTGTCTAAATTACAAATATTTGTGCATTTATTTCTGCATAATTTTGTTTCTTATATTGAGTCTTTGCTTTTTATCCATTTTGAATTTTGAATGTTTATCCATTTCCTCATGCTAATACCCTGAGGTGTGTGTATGTGTGTAAACTTGAGCCACTTTCTTTTCCCATGCCACTCCTCCCTTCTGTCTTGTAGAAGAAGGTTTTTATTGGTCTCTCTCTGCTCAGCATAATCCCTTAATGTACCACTCCACAAAAGGCAATGGGATTTTTGTAATACCTATAATTCCTAGCACATGATAACTACTTCTCAACTATTAACCTCTTTCTTTCATTCCAACAACTTCTAAGAGGAGGTTCTGTTTCATGAGTTTCAATGGTAACTTTGGCATCACTTGATTTTCAGGTCATAATTATTCTACTTATTTTAGCTTTGCACGGTAGCCAAGCCACTTGTTCTGCTTCTATAATTCAGGGAAGAAAGAGTTTTATGTCAAAGCTAGCCAGTAATTATTTCCCAACTAAGAAATAAAAGACCATTTTCTTTTTACTGTTTTATGGTCCCCTTTTAAAATGATCACCTTTCTCCTACATTTCTAAGATATGATATAATTGCACTTAAGCAAAGATCATATTTTGATCTCTGTTATCAAGATAGAAAAATAATCTTTAAAATGTTAACAATGTAACTTCTTCTGCCTTGTGCATATATAAAGGTGTAGATGGGACCATGTCACAGAAATAGTAAAATCACTTTCATTTTCAAACTGCATAATAGATTTTCTTTTCTGGTGTATAGATATACATCATGATATAGATATAGTGATATAAATGTACTTTTCCTTACTCCCCATTCAATTAACATAGCCTGTAGTGCTGTACCTAACAAATCCCATATCTTTTGATTAAGGAATTTAGGAGCAGCTCCAAATATTTGCAATATCCAAATGAAAAACAAATGAGATAAGAGTATTCCTTGATAACTAGGACAATGCAAGTTGTTTCTCTTTCCCCACTCCTGCCTACGAGGTAACAAATATAAGTGCTTTTTTGGAACTGGCTAAGAAACACTTTAAAACAAAAAAAAGGAAGCGAATATAGTGTTCTCCTCTGACTTCAGATCATTGTGATCAGGGACTAATGTCATAAAGAAGTCTTAGAGAAGAAAAATGAGAAAAAAAAAAAACACTGAACAGAAAGCTTCTGTTTTCATGGTAAAATTTGAAGTAGTCCAGAGTCTACTTTTTTCTTCCTAAGAAAGAGTTTACTAGAATTACTTGGGTAGCTTCGTTTTCAAAATGCAACTGTTCCTCTCCACCTTGGAAATTCTGATCCATTAATGGATTCGGAGAGAGAACATGTGTATTTTGATAAAGTCTCGCAGCTGATCCTGATAATCCCATTTTCCCTCTTATTCCTCTCTCCTAGACCTGGCCTTCAAATCACTGTCCTAGAAAACTAACAAAGCTCTCTTTCCACTTCAAGATGGAGCCAAATAACTCTCAATAATGACACTTCTTTATGGTCTATGTTAACTGATCTTTTGATATTTTAAAAGCAAGTATTTACTGATCTCATGTTATATTTTAGGAACTGTGTTACATGTGTTTTTTAGAGATGAACAAATCCTTTATCTTTTCCTTAATACAGTTTTAAAACTAGTGGGCTCTTAACAAATAACTTCATTAATTTTTGACAGACCTTCTAGAAGATAAGAAACAACATCTTTATTACTTACTTTTAAAAAATTGATAATGAAAGTGAAATTTGTTATATAATGTTTTCCTGAGTATCTTAGAATATTATATATCTAACTGAGGTAGCTTATATAGAAATAAAGAGTATAAACAGTTTAGAGCATTCTCCTACCAGCCCCTTTTTTGTTCCTAGTCTCTATTTCCTCCCCACAAATCACCCCTTAAATTCAATATGCTTCTACTAAGTCATCACATTCCAACCTGCCTTCTCCCAGGCATTGTCTCCACCTTCAGTTTTTGGATATTTTGTGGAAAAGTTATTAAAAGTTTTATTTTTAGTTTTGAAAATTGTATTTGTTATATTATTTAGTAGAGCCCTTAACTTTGCAACATAAATACTAAATATTTATGAGTGAAATAACATGGTATCTAGGATTTACTTCAAATAAATTATTGGGTAGGGAAAACATCTTATAATTAGGATTATAAAAGAAATAAGATTGTCTGAGTTGATAACTGTTGATCATATTACACTATTTTATTCATGTATATGTTTGAAATCTCCCATAACAAAAAGTTAATAAGACATCTTGGTGCTCAGCGTTTTCCCCCTTTATTTTAATTTCCTCATTTACATTTTATCAACTGGTATGATGGTTATTTTGGGGTCAACTTGGCTATGCTATACTACCCAGGATTCAATTCAACACTTATCTAGGTGTTGCTGTGAAGACACTTAACAGATATAGTTAACATCCACAATTAATTGACTTTAAATAAAGAATACCCTTCGCAATGTGGGTACGCTTTATCTAATCAGTTGAAAGGACTTAAGAGCAAATACAGGTGTCCAGAGAAGGAGAAATTGTGACTCAAGACTGCAACATCAACTTTGGCTTGAGAGTTTTCACCTGCCAGTCTGCCCTACATATCTCTAGGACTTGCCAGTCTTCACAACTGGGTGAAATAAATAAATCTACATACATATACTTAAAGAATGAATTTCTAATGATAAGAAATTGAGGTCAATGGCAGATTTTTAGGCAAGGCACACGTTAGAGTCTAGCTCCTTACGTCACTTGCCAAAGATGTGTGTCTATTCTGTATGGGAAAGCTTAATCTGATATTGTTAAATTATAAATTTAAATTATGAGAAAGATAATTTAATATGTTAAACCATTAGAACACTTCCATTTTTGATAGTTTAAACAACTGATTTTATCATTCTTGGTATTTTCAAGGCTTATCAGATTCAAAAATCACAAAATTAAACAAGACTGTTTTATTGCCAGAAAAATTCTCCAGTACACTAAGAGAACTTTTGTGTACTAGAGAACCTAAGACTTGAAGTCAGGTAATGGCAATACAGGATATTCTCTATAGATTATGACACTAATTCTCAGAGAGGTTAAATGTCTGCCTGCAATACACTGCATAAATGTTATATTACTTTCATATTTCTTAAATTGTTGTAAACTTTAAAGTCACTTGGGAGAATATCTTTAAAATATATAATCCTAGCTCACTCTAGCCAAACTAATGGAATCAAAGAAGAGTCCAGGCTGATATGTTTTGCAAAAGTTTCCCAGACATCTTTTGGATAATCTGGTTAAGAGATTTTGCATCACCTGCACATATTCTAAACCATGGGCCAGTGTTATTTTCTGTTATTTGTCTTTTTTCCATTCGAAGTCCTTGGAAATGCATTCATAGTCAGTAGGCCAAGTAGCCCAGGGGAGGGATTTCTCATTTTTCTTATTGATCATTATGGAATCCAAGTGTCTGCCACTGTGCATTCAATAAAGTTGATGGATGCAAGACGATAAGATATTTATACTAGAAGCAAACTTAACATTGTGTTATATTTGTTCTTGTATTATACAATTATCCTTTATTTCGATCAATTGGTATGTATGTTATATATTTCAGGGATATTTCAGATGGACATACGGGGACAAAGTGCAATAGGAATAGCTTCACCTGTGTGGACTAACGTCTCACCTGTTTGGCCAAGGCGGAAGCTTCCATGGTGACTCCAGAAAGTTTAAAAGCTCCTTCTTTTTAACTGCTCTATCTTTCCCACCCTTCCATCATGGGCTCCTGACTTAAAGAATAACAGACAACAAGATTAATAAAGCACAGGCTTGTTAATGAAATCAGGTTTGGCGCCAAGGCCTTTAACTTCCTAATCTGTTTTCAGTAGCCTAAGTGCCACACAATCACTTTCAGCATCTCTCCTGAGATGGCAGAAAGACATTCATTCTGTCTTTGATCTGTTTCTTGTCACTGGAAATTATCTGTACGGATGCGCCTCCAGAATTTTTTTTTTTTTTTTTTTTACTGGTGCTAATATGGTACTAAGGAAAAAAAATCACCGTTTAAATAAAGTATTTTGTTTAAAATTAACATTCACTGGATACTCCACCCTTGGCACCTAAAAAGCTTCTAATGATGCAAAGCCTTTGAGTTATAAATAATCAAAGAGAATCTGAGAGCTGGTCTCTGTACTTCAGGCTCTTATATTTAAGATGGACATCACTACTGTGGAGCAGAAGAACACAGTCGTTGAGATAGTGATTTGTTGATGAGAAAGGTTCTTCCTTCATACAAAGATTAAAGTGCCTTTTGAGGAATGGGATAAACTCAGCGGATTGAATTGTGTTTTAGAAGAACAAGTCATTATTGCATTTATATTACCCTAATGATTGCCAAGCCAAAATGATGAAAGCCTAAGGGTGCTCTGTATACTCCTGCCAGATATATTCTTTTCAGGTGGGAGGTCTCACCACTTGCATCAGTCACTTTTCTTATTTCATCCAACAACATCTATACCCTCAAGGACAACAAATGCAATGGTCTTATCATGATAGTCAGGCCGCCTCCATTATTTGGGGTTCACCACTGTGGAAGTTGCAGGGCTCCTGATATCTCATTTGATCTACAGTCTTATTGAGTGCAGGGAGGGCCTAAGTAGAAATAAAGAAATAAAGGTGGCACTGTGCAGTTAACTCTAATCAAGCTGTAGGTCTACAACCAGCATGGGTGGTGAATCATTGAATCAGTGACTCACTGGGCATTTTTGTACTGATCCAATACTATGCTCAGAGCTGCTGAAAGTTAAAGGATGTATCAGACACAGTCTCTGCCCTCAAGGAGTTTAGGACATATTAAAGATACATAAAATAACTCAATATCAAAGGCCCACTGTTAATTAAAATCAGTTTCTAGGAAATCACAAGACAGAAAATCTTGATGTGGATAAAGGACAAGAGGAAAGAAAGAACACATCCTGTGTTATATTTACATGCCAGTGATTGTCATTTAACAGCACTTAATCCCTCTTAATAATAATAGAAATATACTACAGTTTACAAGAAAGGAAACCAAGGCTCAGAAAGGTTAAATAACTTAATCGAGTCATAGTTGAAATTGAGATCCAGGTATCTGATTCTTTTTATTATACAAGATTTTTCAGACTTCATGAAAAAAATTAGAACTTAGGGAAGAATAAGAAAACAAGGATTTGAACTAGCAGACAGCAGTAATAAGGATAATTCTAGCCAGTGATGAGAAAAGAATTATAGAGATAAAAATGCATATGCTATTTTAAAGAGAACAGTGAATAAATCACCCTCTCTGCAGCAGTGGTCTGTTTCTGATGCTAACAGTAAAGTAAAAGCATTCAGTTTTAAAATTTACAAAGGGGTTTTACGTGTACTATCTTGTTTGAGGTTTATAATAACCCTGCAAATTAAATAGGAAAGGTATTTTTCTTATATCCACCATTTCATAGGTGAGAAACCTGGGGCGGAGACTAAACCTTGGAACTAAGATTTTAAAATTAGTAAGAACGAGGACAAAAAATTAAATCTAAATCTTTTGGCTTTTGAAATATCCCTGTATTTCAAGGTTTAAACAGATGCTAACCTCAATCATGGAAATCACAGAGGTAATTTCATCTTTGAGTAAGTGATTGAGTAACATAATCTTGGGGATCCTGCTAAGATTTTGTGATTCTGCAGCTGTTACATACACTTCACTGTAGCCAAAGTCAGTTACTCACCATCTCAGGAGTAGTGCTCATGTTTTCAAAACCATTCAGCAACTTAGCTGGTATTTCTCTCTTTGCTGTGTATCTCTCACACCAAGCACAGTGCTTACCACTTAAAAGTTGCAGAGTACTCATAAAGATGCTATCTAACCACAAATATTGGATGTGATTATTATCATTATTACCACTTTGGTTTTGACGTTTACAGAAATTAAGTGGCTTACTCTAACCTAGATCTGGTGAATGGAGACCTATTTGGATGCAGATTTGAACAAAGATCTGACTGACTCCAGCTTTTATTCTCAGTGGAATTAGTATAAAAATAAATGAGCCAGTGTCAAATAATGGACTCATACATGAGAACTCGAAGACTATAAATTTATCCTGTAGTCATCACTAGAAATCACCAAATGTCTCTTTAGTCTGAGGTTGCTGTTGCTGCCATCAGCCCTTGCTGTCAGGTAGGGCTCTTGATATCATGCTCTCTCTAGAGAGATAAACGCTACTTATCCACTTTCATGTTCTAATGTTCCTGACCCAATTCCCAGGCCAGAACTTCACAAGCTTTTGAGACAAGATGAATCTACTGTCTTCTAAGAGCTAAGCTCAGTCAAGTGGCCTTTTGTGTGGAATAAGAGATTAGTAGAAATCTGCTCAACTGTGTCAGACCCAATCGCAGGCAGCCATATGTACCACCTGCTCCAGGAGTGATTCTGGCATCTGCCATTTACGGACTTAAAGCCAATTTATGTCTTCTGTTTGAGGATTCACAGCACCATGATTTATATTGGTTTTGTTTGTTTGTTTGTTTGTTTCTCAGAAATGAATAAAAAATCTTAATTATCCCTGTCTTCTCTGTGAATGGTGGAGTGGTGGGGTGGCAGCCAAACACCATGCCTTAGCTATGTTGGTTTTGTTAAACCTCTGCATTCCTTCCTGCCTCAGCCCCTCCCCAGCTCTTTCATGGAGAGTTACCTTTGGTGGCTGACAGGTGACGTTGAGAGAATTAAATTCCAGCTTAGCAAACTGTTCATTGGGCTTCAGAGTGGGAAAACTAAAATGCTGGGTTGGAGTTTGATGGATGTAACAAACACATCATTTTTTCTAGGGCATCCACCAACATTCTCACCAAAGATGTTTCTTTTCCTCCACCCATCAGTTCATCTCCAGAAAGTTGGGGAAATGAACAGTCTTCCAGGCCGATGTACCAGAATTTTGGTCCATGTCCGGATTCTCCAGAAAAATAACTTTTATATATTGAAATAGTGTATTGCTGCACAGTTGTCACTTTTCTAGCAATTTTCAGAGGTGACGCAAGCAGGCCAAAATTTTGAAAGAATTTCAGACCATTTCTTTACAATGGTAACACTTCATAGAGACTCAATGAACTTCACATACCACATGACTCATTTAAAAAACATATATGTCGAAAGATGTATTTTCAGCTTCTTAAGGGCAGAGACCAAGTTATATTAGTCAATGTATCAATAATGCCTAAGCCAGTCCTAGTACATAGTTTACCTACAACAGATAGATGTTTGCCAAAAAAAACACTGCTTAGTAAATAGATATTCCGTACAAAAGAAGAAAAGTATTTATTTTATTCTGAACTAAAAATTGAGTTCTGGAGCATTTTTTTTCCCCCTCTGTATCCTCCCACACCCCACCGACTTCCACCTCTGACTTATGGATGTTGCCATTTCCCCTTAAGAACTGGATCTCTGAAGGCAGGGCTTCTCCTCCCTCGGGGCCTGGCGCACCTGGCGCATGGTCCGTGGCTCCACCTGATGTGCAAACCCAGCACCTTCTGAGTATAAAGCAGACATGCTAACCACTACACTATAGAGCCACCCCAAGTTATTGAGTGTTTTAAAGGACATAGTGATCCATTCCTAAATGTAATCACATTGCTTGCAATGTAAATTTATACCTTCATGTCTAAGAAAACATTATCTAAAATATAACTAGAATTTTATATGAAGGGATCTATATTGATGCTCAAGTTCGAGAATGTCCAAAGTATGCAAGTTACAGATAACTTTAAATGGTAAAACCACTTGGACTCATTTGAAATTCAACTAAAATTAGATTAATGAGACTTTTGGATTACAAATGTTGGTCATTTAAATGACCTGCACATGAGCCTAAATAAAGAGGCAATACTGCTATATATAAAAAGGTATTCTGTGTAAAATATTAAAGATTCCATCTAGTTCTCACATATTAAACTGTACTCTGATACCCCAAGTAATGTTTGCAGGGTGACCTTGAGAAGGTAAATTCTGTGTCTTCAATTTGTATTCTATGAAGTAAAGATTAAGTTCAATCTTAGGGCATTTCTAAGAAGTATATTAAGCTACATGCTTGGTTCATGCCTGACACACAGTAAACTTTCAAAAAAAAAAAAAAGAAAGTTTATTATCATTATTTCTATAAAGTATTCTGCTTTTATATGTAGGATTTCAAAAATCTAAATTATATTCAACTTCTGGAAACCTGTATTGGTTCATTATATCAGTAAATTTCCTAACTACTTTTCCCCTAACTCTCCAGCATTCAAGAATAATTTCATTAACCATTACTCAAGGTTATTATATTTTTTGCAAGAGGCATATGCCAATGATTTTACCTCCAGAGAAAAAGAAAAGAAATTAAAGATGGTAAGAATAGTCACCAGGTGCTCCTTGAAAAAACATTAAGAATTAATATAACTTTGCAGCATCAGAAGTTTTTAGGCCCATTAGCTTTGAGAATTACTTGCAAAAATAATCTGGTTCATTTCCAACAATTTTAAAAATATGTAAATTTTAAATCTGTCTGTGCCTTCATTATCACAATGTTTTCCAGTTGCCTTCAAATAGTCATCCGAAAGTATTTAATATAGAGAACAACACATTGTGAAAATAATTCAAGAGAGAGATAGCTTTTTGGCAAATGTTCCTTCTCTTCACCTTGAACAAATTCTTTACTCAAGTATAACCTGAAGATAACCATATCTTCCTGCCAGCCCTTAGGATGTTGTAAGGATTAAGGAAGTAATGCCTTGGAAATTTCTTGAGTGACCTCAGAGACAATACTACCTAAAAAGTAAACCACTATTGAACATTCTTCAGCATTCAAATTTTCTACCTCAGTCCAAATCTGAAGGCATGGAGTGAAGGTGAAAAGAGAGTGGCGATATTAGAGGACAAGAAACATAACAGTAGTGAAGAATTCAATGTTTTTCTATTTAGATTAGGCAGCTGTATTCTGTTGTAAACACAAAAATCAGTAGCAGATATCAAAAGAATTAAAGGAGAGTGTTTGCTTTGAAAAAAAACTGAAATTTCTTATGAGAAATAAAAAAGTGGTAGTATAATATACAAAATCCTAACTTATTGATAGTGTCAGTAAATACTACCCATTAACATTTTTATGGTATATCAATCCACCAAATCTTTTAAAAAGTTATTCCACAAAGTATGCTGCAGTAGCAAACATAAACACAAAGTTGATACATCTATTGTTAAAATGAGTTCATATAAATCAAGATAGTCCAAAGGGAGATTTATAAATAACAAACCTTACTGGAAAAACAAACTACACATTACATATAGGACTTTCTAAATAATCGCCTTCAAATTTCTAGTCTTACTTACAACATTCATAGTCCATGTTAATCTTTTCTTTTTTCTTGTTTTCTTAAAGTAAATGAGCCATTTCAAGCCACAATGATTTCCTTTTGAATCACGGTGAATATTTTAGTGCATCTACAGATATCTTTGTGATACCTATACGTGTCATCCACTATATTGTATTTTAATTACACAACTTAGTAATTTTTTAGTTCTTTGGTTCCTTAGTCTCATTATAGGTATTATTTTATATATATATTATATATGTACTAATATAAATTGATAGAGATAAATATATATTAGTCTTTAATTTACTAACAACTTTTTCTCACATAAACCCCCAGAAAAAGGTTATCCTTAGTAACTGTACAATAATTTGAGTGAACATAGTGACGTAAAATTTGGAGTTATTGTTTCTACATAAACACTTTTAGAGAAAATGAGTTAACTGCAATTGATGGCAAAGGGAAACCTAAGATTCATAGACATATATCTATAACCAATCCTCAACGCCTTTACCCAGGCAAAATAGTAGGTCACTTTCTTACTTCCAGAGAAACCCATTCACATATTATTGTGTAATTTCATAATTCCCAATTTCTCTTTCAGGGCTTCAATAATGCTTACTTAACATAATTTCACCTAGAAATAAATTATATGTGTATATAGAGTTGAAAGTAGAAAGAATTATATCTAAGTGTGATTTGTGTTACATCTTGCTATGGACAGAATATTTGTGTCTCCCCAAAATTCATAAATTGAGACCTAATCTCCAATGTGATGTTGTTTAGAGATGAGGTCTTTGGTTATGAAGGTGGGGCTCTCATGAATGGGATTAGTGCCTTTATACAAGTGGTCCCAGAAACCTTTCTCATCCCTTCTGACAAGTGAGGACACTTAGAAGACGGCCATCGATGAGCCAGGAAGTGGGTCCTTATGAGATGCAAAATCTGCCAGTGCCATGAGCTTGAATCTCCCAGCCTATAAACTGTGAGAAATATTGTTTATAAACTACCAAATTTATGGTATTTTTTTTTTAAAGCAGCCCAAATAGACAGAGCAAGTCCCCAAAGGTGATTGAGTAATCAATCCTAAAGAGATATTTTTCAGTACTGCCTATTGAGAACATAGCCTAGGAAAAGTGTTGTTAAGCAAGATTAACATATGAATACTTTGGACACTGAGACAACCTATCAGTTCCTTTTATTTTTTTTATTTTAGTAAATTCTTCATGTTTTTCATTTTCCCATCTTTTTAGCAAATGTTTATGACATGTATGAGTATGTATATATGTGTATCTACAGCTAGAGATATAGAGATCTATTTATAATGTAACATGTATATAATATATAATATACACATACACATGTATACATGCACACACATACATATATATACACATTAATGGGATAAATATACATTTAATTTAAAAGAGAATTTTAAAATATCTCTCAAAAGAACACTGTAAAGTATTCCAAAATCAAAGTTAGAATTACTTTTGTGAAAACATAAATATAAGACAAATACACCAATAAAATTTTACACCTTTAATACTCAACATATGAATTTATTATGTCAACAGTTTTGCAATGACCATTGACTATATTTAATCTGTATGTCATGCCCTTTAAAATATATTGTTATTAATGTTTTAAAATGTATATTTTCCAAAATAAGTTATGTGCATCTGATCTATCAAAGCTTTATATAATGGGAAGAAAGACAGTTCAAGCATCAAACTGTTTACTGATATCGAAATTAGTTTTGCTTTTTAATATTTTCAATTATACATTTTTTTAAAACTCTCACTTTGAAAACTTTTCACATTTAAAATTTCATCTATTGAAATGATGCTTAACATCGCCAGCTATTAGAGAAATGCAAATCAAAACCACAATGAGATACCACTTCACACCTGTTAGAATAGCTATAATCAACAGAACAAGTAATAACAAATGCTGGAGAAGATGTGGAGAAAAAGGAACTCTCATACACTGGGGGTGGGACTGCAACTTGGCACAGCCACTATGGAAAACAATATGGAGGTTCCTCAAAAAACTAAGAATGGATCTACCATATGATCCAGCAATCCTTCTACTGGGTATTTACCCTAAAGACTTGAAAACCCATATCCATAAAGATATTTGCACACCAATGTTCATAGCAGCACTATTCACAGTGGCCAGGACATGGAAGTAACCGAAGTATCCTACGATAGATGGTTGGCTAAAGGAGCTGTGGTACATATATACAATGGAATATTGCTGAGTCATAGAAGAGATGAAATACTGCTATTTGCAACTACCTGGATGGACCTGGAGATAATCATACTAAGCAAAATAAGCCAGACAGAAAAAGTTGAAAATCACGTGATATCATTTATATGTGGGATATAAACCTAAAAGCAACAAATGAACAGGACAAACAGATAGAGACTCAGGGACATGGACAATGGACTAGTGGTTACCAGAGGGTAGGGAGTCGGGGAGGAAGTAAGAGGTAGACAAGGTAAAGGGGGTCAAATATAGGGGGTTTGGGGAAGGATGAAGTGGGTAAAGGGTATCAAATATATGGTAGCTGAAGGAAACTGGACTCTGGGTGATAATCACACAACAGAATATATAGATATCAAATTATAATGTACACCTGAAAATTATATAATTGTATTAACCATTGTTACCCCAATAAACTTAAAAAAAAAATTATCTATGAAAACTAATGATGCAAGTCCAAGTATTACTAACAGTGATTATTTTAAAATATAAGTACTATAAACTTTAGTGTGTAGACATTGAAATATCTATGAGATTGAGGAGCAAACAAAGGAAAATATCCAGGGAATTTCATGAAATTTTGAGAAAGTAGAAACATGACATAATTCAGGAAAAGAATATCATTACAGAGAGAAGTGTGTTGTACCATAAATAATACATGGGATGGGCCATAATTTCTGAAATCTCTTGTTTTCCTTTTTAGAATAGGTACGGTTTTGTCAAAGTACTGACATAATTAATTAATTAGGCAGTAACAAATAACATATACCTGAAGAAATTTGAAATTCGAATAGCATACTATATTTTAATGTAATTCAATGGTTAGCTTAATTTGGAACATTTCAGTGTTTGCTCTTGCCTCTACCATTTGTAGAGAAGATTTAATTTTATTATTTTTTTTCTATTCCTTTTTCTGATTCCTTCGTTCATTTGCAGATATGGGCTGATTAACTTTTTTCTCATATTATGGAGATTTGCCTGCATCTGTTGTTATGTTATTCAAAACTATGTAAGATGTGCTGGAAAATAGACATATTGAAAATATGAGAAAACACTCAGGAAATACTGAGATTGATTTGTGAGTTTTGAAAGGGAAAAACTGAGATTCAACCAGCATTATAGAGAGGTTTTTCAAACAGAAAGATATTAATTGTTTGTAAATAAATTTATACTCAACTTTCTGGGGTCTTTTACATTTGGCAAATAATATCTATCCAGAGGCTAATAAATATATAAAGTTATAATTTTTCCAGGCCTTATAGTAATTTTTAGTAAGTTATTTTGTAAGTAAATGCTTGACATTTCAAGATGTTTCTATGTTTTTAAACAACCAGGAAGGATTATTTGTGACTACTAAAAGAAACCCATGGTTGTCACTATTAATTCTTACTTATTGTGAAATTAGTATGCTTAGCTTTTCTTACTAAATTGACTGCTTTATTGGTATAACAAAAGATATACATAATTAAAATAATCTCGTTATCATTTGATAGTTATTCTTTGTCATTATTTTTGAGGTCTATTTTAAATCAGTCAATTTAGCATGATATTTAAGAAATTTATTCTGCATGGCACCCTGAGGATTTTGAAAGGGGTTCAGGCTGGGTTCAGGGAGAACTAGTAAAGTGGGTCAAATATTATCTCTATGTTTAGAAACAGTCATCAGACCTGTTAAAAAAAAAAATGATTGCAGCTGTTGTCTCTAACATGTAACATATGTTCCACAGGCCTTAGAGCAATGTTGAATTGAAGAAGTTCTAACAGGTAAAATAGCTACAACCTTATTTTAAGTATACACTACATTATTTTTTCTTTTTCTTCTCCTCATTACCATATCTTCTTTCTTTTTACTTTTGTTAAAAGTTGGAAGGATGATCTGACCCCTCAGGTAAAAATAGCAAGGCACTTTCGCTGACTCCCCTGAATGTGCGGATGATAAGACCGACAGAACTGCGCGTAATCTTCAGGTTTCTGGGCCTCTGTGGCATTTCTCTCCAGCTTACTATGTTTTAGTCAAGTTATATAAGGAAAGTAAAAATAAAGAGCAATTTTAAAAGGCTAAGGTGGCAGTGCTAAGCACTGTCTAATTTATTTTGAAGATTTTCTTTTTACACTTTAGAGATGTTATTCTATTATGGGTCCAGGTTAAGAAAAAAGTGCCAACTGACTGAACTTTGCCAAATTATAAAACATTGTTCAAAAAAATCTCATTTCATTCTCCAGATGGTCTAATTCCTCTTTTTTTCCCTTTACACTTTTAGGTAAGGGCTTCAAATACTGAGATAAACTATTGACTATTTCCTTAATAATCTGATGAAGGTGACTTAATTAGTCATTATTATTACTTTGAGAAAAATAATAATAAGAGTAAGGAACTCATGATTATTTAACATATGTGTATGATTTATTAGATAACATTATTTCAACAAAGATGCAAATCAGTTCTTGGAGAAGGAAGTATATCTCTTTATTATAAATGTAATTATAAAGTCATATTTCCATATATGTAAATTTGAGTGAAATTCATTTCAATTTTTCTCAAAACATGACACAATTCCCTTCAAATACAAGATTTATACCATCATATTTAAAACATATGGAAATTCTGACTTCTGCTTCTAGCCAAGATGGAGTAATAGGGACTGGATTTACTCTCCTTTCTTAAACTATTGGGGGGAAAAAAAAGTGAAAACAATAGTATTCAAGACATTGAAAAACAGCACAGTGATCTTGAGAGACTAGAAACAAATGAGGTAAGCCTTGCAGTTGCCTCAGTTTACTCCATTGAAAGAGTTTCCAGGCCACAGCACAGGGAGGAGGTTCACAGGTGGAGTGAGAGAAGCTCTGTGACTTGAACGATAGAGCTGACAGTTGGCTTAGAAAGGACAGAACACTGGAGAGAAGAGAGATGCACAAAACAAAACTTTGAAGACCTACAGAAGTTCTCCCTTGATTACTCAGCTGAATACTGATCAATGTTTGCATGTAAAGAAACTACGAGAAATCAAGGAAAAAAACACTGGAAAGAATTACAACATGATTCCTATTTCTCACAGAGGGGTGTAAAAATTATCTGTTACCATCAGCCATACTGAACAACCTTATCATTCACCAGGCATTTAAAACAGTACTTAGAAGGGTCTTGCCTCAATAATATGGAATAATTAGCCCTAAACAAAATACTGATCTGGTCCTACCTACCGAATCATAAAAGCGAGACCTAAAACAATAAAACTATTTTTAAGTAAACTAACTTGATCACAGAAAAAAAAACAAAACTCAAGAATATTTATAGGAGAATAAAAATATCTGGCACCCAAAAAGCTAAAATTTACAATGTCTGATGTTCAGTAAAATATTTCTAGTAATATCAAAAAAGGCTGGAAATCACAACTCCCAAAGAATAGAAAAATCAATTGTTCTAAATTATCCTACAGATACAAGAATTAGCAAAGACATTAAAATAGGTATTATAACTGTATTCCACACAAAGATCAATAGAATTAAATGTAGAGTACACAATGTGCCAATCAATTTCTGTCAAAGATTCAAAAGCAATTTAATAAAAACTTAATTTTTTCAACAAATGATGATGAAGTAATAGCATATCTATAGGCAAATAAATAAACCTTGACCTAACTAAACTTTATACTTGGTACAAAAATTACCTCAATATAGATTCTAGATTTAAATGTGAAATATAAAGCTATAAAACAGTAAATAAATAGGAGAAAATGTTCATGATCTCAGATTATCCAAATAGCTCTTAGCCTGACACCAGACATATGATTCATAAAAGAAAAAAATAATAAATTGTATTTTATCAAAATTAATTTTTACTTCCTCTGTGAGTGCCACTGCTGGAGAATTAAAAAAAAGAAAAGAAAAACAAAAACAAAACAATCGCACACTCAGTAAGGGGGAGACATATTTGCAAAACACATATTCAAGATAAGACTTGCATTCTAAAAACTATAAATAATTAGTAAAACTCAACAAAGAGAAAACAAATGGCCCAATTATAAATGGACAAACAGACTTCACCAAAGAGAACACAGAGATGGCCAATAAATACATACAAGTATGTTTGGCCTCAGGCATCAAAGAAAAAATTTAAATTGAAATTCTCGTTTGATACCACTATGCACCTATGTATTATTTTAGCAATTTGAATCCAACAATGTGTTAAAAAGATAATATATCATGACCTATTGTGATAAATCAATTCAAGAGTGCTTAAACATTTAAAACCAATCACTAAAATTAACTATATTAAGAAATAAAATAAAAAACATAATTACCTCAATAGACACAGAAAAAATGAAAAAAATCTAATATCTATTTTTGATAAAATTCTCACAAACAAGGAATGGAGTGACCCTCCTCCACATACTAATAAGCTTAATATTTAATGGCAATAGACTAAATGTTTTCTCTCTAAGATTGGGAAAAAGACAAGGATATCTTTTCTTATACTCTTATTCACACTATACTAGATATTTTAACCAGCAAAATATAGAAGGAGAAGAAGAAGTCATCAAGATTAGAAGGAAAGAAATAAAACAATATTAGTTTTCATGTGGAATGATTATCTATGCAGAAAACCCAAAGGATCTTCCAGAAAACTACTAAAAGTAAATTTACAAAATTTGAAGACTATAAGGCCAAAAAAAACCCAAAATTAATATTATTTCCATATACTAGCAATGAATAATCAGAAAGAAATCTACAAAAACAATGTCATTCCAATAACATAGATATATAAAATGTTTAGTAGTCACATATAAATCTGACAAATCCATGAAGGACCTGTACACTGTAATCTGTACAAATTTGCTGAGAATAAAATAAAGAAGTTCTAAATTAATGGAGATATATATCATGTTGATAGATTATGAAGCATAATATTGTTAGATGTCAATTCTCCTTAAATTTATCTATGGGATCAAGATAATACCATGTAAAATTGCAGCAAGATTTTTTTTTTTTGATAGAAACTGGCAAATTGATTTAAAATTTATGGAGAAATATAAAGTACTTAGAATAGCCAAAATCCATCTGAAAAATTAAGTGTTGAGATTAACACTACATTATATCAAAAATTAGTAGAAGCGACAGTTTTCAAGATAGTATGGTATTGTCACCAAGATAGATATATCAATGGCACGTAATAGAGAGCCAAGAAATAAACAAATATATACAGATAGACTTTTAAACAAATAGTGCTTGTATCATTGGATATCTATATCTTTCTATCATCTATCTATCTATCTATCTATCTATCTATCATCTATCATCTCTCTATCATCTATCTATGGAATTTTAATCCATCCTCACACCTCACATCTTTTAATTATGCAAAATTGTTCATATACCTAAATTACAAAACCTAAGCTATAAAATTATAGAAGACGACATAGGAAAATAACTTTGTGACCTTTGGTTAGGCAAAAATTTCTTAAATATAACATCAAAAGCACAATCTATAAATGAACAAAAATGATAAAATGGACTTACCAAAATTTAAAAATTCTGCTTTTTGAAAGAAACTGGTAAGAAAATAAAAACACAAGCCATAGATTAAGAGAAAGTATTTTGCAAATAATATTTCTAATAAAGGAAAAATCATTGGCAAAGATATAGACTATGACACTGAAACCCTCACAATAGAGTTGGTGGAAATATAAAGTAGTATAAGCAATTTGGGAAACAAATTCTTTTAAAAAGGCAATTTCTTAAAAAGCTAATCATACACTTATCATAGATTCAGTCATTTCACTCCTTGGATTAACTAAAGGGAAGCAAAAGCATATGTTCATATAATGACTTACATACAAGTGTTCACAGCAGCTTCATTTATATCACCTACAAAGTGAAAACAGACCAAAACTTTATCAACATGTAGATGGTAATCAACTTATGGTGTATCCTTACAAAAGAATACTACACAACAATAAAAAGAATGAACTACTGATATATGCAATAACATGGATGAATTACAATAAATATGCTAAAGAATTTGGGCAAAAAGAGTACATTTTATATGATCTCTAATATAAAAAATTCTAGAAAATTCAACCTAATCTATAGTGACACAAAGTAAATTAGCAGTTGCCTATTGATGAAGGAGATTGGATGGGGAGGGACTAGAAGAAAGGTTACAAAGTGGCATCAGAAAACTTTGGGAATTATAAATAGGAAGATGTTAATTGTGGGGATGATTTCATGGGCAAATATACAAATTGAAATTATCAAATTGTACACTTAAATGTATGTAGTTAATTATGTTGATTGTATATCAATAAAGCTATTAAAATTTAATAACTAAAAGTATAAAATACTAGTAAAAATATTTGAACTGAATGATAAAGCTAAATGTTAAACATTCTGTAGAAAATAATAATGTACTCATTCTTTCACTATTTTGTTCTAATTCTTTCTACAATCTTTATTTTTTAAACTTAATTTGAGTCTACTCTGTTTTTTTGTTTTTCTTTTTTAATTCAAGGGAGAAATACATTTGTGTGCGTGAAAAGTTTGAAAACACCACATTCCTTAAAATCTCCTGTCCCATAGTTGTAGGTGTTCAAAAATGATTTATCATATGAATAAATTAAATCACTAGGCTAAAAATCTAAAGGTCCAGTTTCAGGTATCAATTCTAACACTAGCAAGTTATACTAATCACAGAATATACATAAATCATTAGTGAATGTCTACAGTTTTCGAAAAATAAGAGAATTGTACTGGAATAATATTATTCAAGCAATAGATTCCAATTTATTAGTTAATTGTGAAATCAATTTATGTGACCACAGATGGTATAAAAATATAACAGAATAGTAGATATATCAGTGCATTGCTCATGCATTGCTCATGAAAAAGGTACCCAATGTTTCATGAAGCTCTGATTTCAGTTTTGAATATAAATTCAACTATATGCTATATGTAATATAAAACATATTTCTTAATGTTTATCATAATTAAACAAGTTGAAGAAGAAAAGACTAAGTAATTCCCAGGTATCCACTTAGCCCTCTAATATTGCGGTGTATAAAAATTATGTAAGCAACAGACTTCTGAAATGGGATTCAGGTAAGATGATTCATATGAACTTTTCTATCTTATTATTACTCATACTGGAAAATTAGTCAAAACCATCTTTGAAATACGTAATGTTTGATAAATTACTCTCTATCCGATAATAGTATTTCCTGATAGTTTTCTGAGCAATGACTCAGAAATCACTGGAAAAAATCTGAGAAGAATATCCGAGGATAATAAAAAGATGTTAAAAATGGCTTTGTTTTATGACTAAAAAATGTGGCATCTATCTTAGAGAGATTTTCTAGTATACTTACGTTTAACTCTCCAGTGAGATTTTCAATCTACGAAAGAAAAATTCAGCGCAATAGAGATGAAAAAATGTTCCTGTTTTTGTATATAATTTCTTCCAAAAACTTAAAAAATATTTACTATATATTTTTAAAATTTAAGACTAAAGAGAATAAAATAAGCCTAATGTGTTAAATTTTACAAATAATTTTTGATTTAAGCTTATAAAAGTAATATTTTTAAAATTTAATATAAAAAGTATAGAAAGTCATAAAAAATAAAATGCTTTAAAACTTATACAACTAATAAGAATATTTCACTTTTAATGAATCTATTAGGTCGGGGTAGGAAATCTACTTTTTCATAAGCAAAGATTCAAACATGTCTCTGCATTAGGGGACTTCCATTTTTACCAAGACAAGGTAACTTATTGGCTAAGATTATGAAGCTGTATTTGTTAGTTTGAGTCAAAATAATATAATAAAAGCAAAAAGTGTGTAGGTGGCACCTCCTATTTAGAACCGCTTAGTCAAATATATGGACTCATGGGTAAGGACCAGGCCTCAGCATATCTGGCTTCAGAGGACCACAGGCACAAATGGAAATGTCAGGAGTCAATTCCTGCCTCGCCTTGAGGATTAGAGAGAAACTGCAAGGAGGAAGTTCAGAGGAATTTTCAGCCTGCTCAGTTAGGCTGCTGTTACTAAAGGAAGCCAAGAATAAGGCAATCATGCCAATGGCAGCTGGATTGGAGTCATTAGATCCACTTAGCTGCCACATTTCAGGTCATAGGATTTCTCCCAGAGGTGAGTGCAAGGCCAGACTACAAGTGATACCCATAAGACTCACAGGGGTGCAGATCACTCTGAGTCTGCTCTCCAGTGGGAGAGATCACAGGCCTCTGGAGGGTGGAGAGGATCAATGAGCCCAAGTGGCGTCTTTTCACTCTAATGTAGTTTTCCAACTGTTTGCTCCTTCGTAGAGGAGGCCTAGCCTTTGGAATATGCTTTAATTCATCCTTTGGGATCTTAAACAATACCTAGATGCGAGTCATATGCACAGAAAACGTGAAAGTGCCAGGTCTCACACACTGAGTAGGGAGCCCCTTTAGCTCATCTCTGGTATGGAGCATGGCCAAAAATAAACAAGACTAGAAATAAAGAACTCAGTATGCAGCTGGAGAAATACCTAATCAGTGCTGGAAAAGTAATCTATGATTTTGTTGGTTAATTATATAATTCTACTTTTATAATTATACATATACGAAATATATTTACATGAAATATGGAATGTAATTATACTTGTATGGAAAAATGGTTAAGAAAATGGGTTTTGGAGTCAGACAAGTCTAGGTTTCAATTTATTTTTTTTACCTATTAATTGAATAACCTTTATGATACTGTTTAATTATCTATAAAAATGGCAAAATATCTTACAGTCTTGTTTCAAAGATTTAATAGAATAATGTAGGTAACAGTAGTTTGTACAAAGTATCATGCGGGGGCTGGCTGGATTAAAATTTTGACTGATTTATGAGTATCAAAATCTGTTTACTAAGACACTAAATAAATGATATAATCATATGTAAAACTGAAGTAAAAAGATTGGTACCAGTTACCACCTACCAGTCGTGCCAGTGATGCTTCCATTCAGAGCCATGCTAAAAAACTTATTTATATTAAACCCCAAGAAGTTAGTGAATGCAACTTTCAAAAGTGTCTCTAATATATTACCAGAGTGTGGAGTGGCTTATTTACCCAGAGATGTATGATTTCTTTTCTTTTCTTCCTCTCTCTCTCTCTCTCTCTCTTTCTTTCTTTCTTTCCTTCTTTCATTCCTTATTATTTTTTTTATGGTGAAATTGGTTAACAAAATCCAATAAGTTTCAACTGTACACTTTAACAATAAGGCATATATATATTTACACCGTGTGCTCACCTTCTATAGTTAGATTTCTTTCTCTCCCACATATTTGATCCCTTTTTCCCCGTCTACCTCCCCGCTCCTCCCACCTCCCACGCTCTGGTAACCACTAGTCTATAGTCTATTTCCATTAGTCTCTGTTTGTCCTATTCATTAATTGCTTTTAAGTTTATATCCCACATATGGTTTTTTTTTAAAGTGTGTGATTCTTCAGTGTATCAAGAAGAAGGCATTTGGCAAACAACATCACATCACCACAGGCAATCAGTCAGCAAGTACCTTGAGTTACCATATTTCCTCATTCAACTCATATTAGAATATAATGAGGTCATTTAAAAAGTAATGAATCCAAAGCGAGAAATATATCACGATAACTTTAGTAACTATAATTCTGAGATTACAAATACATTGCAATCTATAAGACATTCCCTGCAGCACTGTATTTTCTCTCTCTCTTTTTTTTAACATTGTATTAATCCAAGGTGTAGAACATAATGACTTGATATTTATGTATATTGTGAAATGATTACCACAATAAGTTTAGTTAACATTCATCATATCACATAGTTACATTTTTTTTATTGTGATGAGAATGTTTAAGATCTGTTCTTGGCAACTTTCAAAAATACGATATATTATTATTAACTATAGTCACCACGTTGTGCATTACATCCCCAGAATCTATTTATCCTAAAATGTTTTTACTTTTGATCACTTTTACCCATTTTCCATCATACCTATATTGTCATATAATCTGATGCCACAAAGACACTGCACCACATTCAGGATCCAGATATTCCTTAAAACCTATATGGTCATGAGATGAGTTCCAAATATTTCTTCATTCTCAATACCTATGTTCCCAAAGCTTGAGATCACACACTGGAGAGAACTAACAGTGAGATTTCAAGTAAGATAGAAAAGAGTGGGCCAAATTTTTATTTAGAGTCTTAGCAATAAGTTTAAGAGTGGCATGGTAAAGGGAAGAAGTTGGCAAGATCAGGCTTAAAACTAACTGACAGATCTCAGCCTTCTGGAATGAAGGGCCCACAGATTAGCCTCAGTGCTGAGCTAATTGGCATCTTGAATGTGAAGACCCAAGTGTGAACACAGGCTCTTCCCTCTACTATTTATTCCATGCCACTTAATTAGCCTGAGCCTTGCCTTTTTCATTGGGAAATCTAAGGATAATATGTGTTCAGTCAACTCACTGAAGTAATATGATATATAATGATCACGTTAGATTATCATAGTCCAACCAGGAGTTATAAATTCTGGAATTGAAATAGGAAACTGACAACACAAGAGAAAGTGCTACCAATTCATTTTCCTTGAAGAAAAAGCGAACTATGATGTAACGTAATGCTTAGTAATGTGAGATGGAAAGTAAACCTACTTAAACTCAACAATGAAAAATGGCCTCTTAAGAGAATGAAGAATAACTACTTAAATAAATGGGTCTCTTAGGGGTTTAGATCTTCAGCGTATTGATTTAAAGACAAAATAAATACTAAAATCCTGTTTTGGCATAACCATGTATTCGGTTTCTTGACTACCTACTGTGTATAACGAGCATAGGCCCCAAGTTCAAAGCGGTATCTGAATGACACAAGATGACCTCCATGTCCTGGAAGAAGGCTCATTAGGAGTACGTGGCATCACTGCTTTGTGTAGCAGCCATCTTTCCCTGAACCATGGACATGTAACTGTATAATGCATGTAACAAAGAGGATGTTTATGGCATCACAATCACTTCGTTAGTTTTAAGCTAAAAACTGCATTTATTTTCTTTAATTGTGGTAAAACATACCGTCCATAAAATTTACCATTTAACCACTTGAAAATTTATACTCTAGGGACATTTAGTACATTCATGATTTTGTGCAATTATCAGTTACCTAGTTCCATATCTTTATCATCACCCCCAAAGCCATCAATCCCTGCTGCTTTCTCCTCTCAGCTCTGGTAACCACTAATCTGTTTTCCGTCTCTGTGAATTTCTATATTCTAGGTCGTTCGTGTAAATGAAGTCACATAATTTCTGGCCTTTTGTGTCTGGCTTCTTTCACTTAGCCTGATGTTTTCATCCTGTACAGGTTTTGTAGCTGAATAATATTCCATTATGGATAGGTGACATTTGTTTATCCATTAATCAACTGGGGGATGCTTGCTTTGTTTCCATCTTTTAGTTATTGTGAATAATGTTGCTATGAACATACAAGTTTTTATATAAAGACTTTGTTACAATTTTAATGCCCACCCTTCCCCTTCTGTACTTTGACTAAGCTCTCCTCTCGGTGTGGTGTTTAGTGTTGTTCATTCTCTGCATGCCTTTCTAGATTTTTCTCTCACTACTCCCCCCTTTGTAAAAACCCCCCTTCCTAACTGCTATACACTCCCCATGACCAAGGCTGCCACACACCTCTATGCCTTTGCTCAAGCTTTGTCACTGCCAATATGCCTTCATCGTCATGTTGAAAATCTACTCACTTTCTGGCTGTTCAAGAAGCAATACAGGCATTGCCTCTTATTAGGAGCCTTTCCAGATCTCCTTTTCTCATTTTTGTTCATCCAACCCATACGTACATTAATCAATAGGCCAATAACATTCTATTATGTCTGTTTATGTGAATATAGAGGTCTCTTTGCTATGCCATGAGCCCCAGGGAAGCATAGACCAAGCCTGATGTATATGTGAATCCCAACAGAGAGTTTGGCCACATAGTAGATGCTCCATAAAAGTGTGAGAAGTAAATATATTAAATGTCTAAAAGAATGGTGCCTGCATTTTATGGAGCAAGAAGAGAAGTGAGTTCTTTATAGTTGTTTAGTCCTATCTTTAAGCAACATTTACCTTTTATCTCTCCTATGCCTCTCTACCTCTGACAGCTAATTAATCTCTCAAGCTCACCTTCCAGAAAACCCTATAGAAAAAGACCAAGACCTAGAGAAGAACAGTGGATATGGTCAGGAAAGATAAGGACAATTTATGGCTCTTCATTCTTATCTCCCTGGATTCATATAAATCCACTTTGCTTGCTGATTCCTTAATAGAGACTAAAATAGACTCAGATACAATATTGAAAGGTTCAGCTTTAGTGCCATCTCAAACCATAGATGCTAGCCATGTGATCTCAAATGACATTTTTATTTTGACTTGATAATTTAAAATATGCAATGGAGTAGGTTATAAAGAGACTTTTTAGTACATAGATTAAAATATATTCAAAATGCATTCAATCCATCATCAGTTCTTAATTGCCTATGCTAAAAAGGGGCAAAACTATATTTTATTTCAAGTGGAAAACCTTCATCTTGCCCTCATCCAACCAAATCATATGGTTTAGACAGGATAAAGTTTAAGCATCCCTTCTTCTGAGAAATGTTTCCAGCTATTTTCAGTCCAATTTAAATGCTTTTTTTCTCTGCCTTCATTGCACTTTTCACCTTTCTTTCTCATAGCACCTGCCACTGTCCTGTTAGCATGAATATAGTTGTTCTCTATCCTCCAATAAGTCATTTTATAATAGCATAAACCATGTTTTATCTACAGTGATTACTATATTGCCCTATACATAGAAGGTGCTCAATAAATATTTGTTGAGTGAATGTCATACACATTTAATCAAATTTGATAGAGGCCTCATATGACTAGAAACAACAAACTAATCAGTATGGAATGAGCATTGAATTTAATGCACCTTGAAAAATGAGAACTCAGAAGACCAGAAATATATTTTACCATTAAAACACAGCATGAAATAAGGTTTTAATCACCATTAGCACAGCTGAGGCTGAGGTCTGAGGAAGGCTGGTTTATGAAGAGGAGATTATAGAACTTCATGGAGAGGAATTTTGACTACTTTCCAGCTTTTTTGAAGTGATGCTTGTCATAAAATCACTTCTCGTAGTTAAATAATTAATTTAACTCCTAAATAACAGGCAGTGCCTTTCTCTTTTTAAAATTTTTTTGCAGTTAGGAATTGAAACATTAACTGTAATCTAAAACTGATAGGATCAAGAATAATACCATTTTAAAAACCATGCCTTTCAACTCAGAAGACTCTCTATAGTAAGTGAAGATAATAAGGCTGTTGAAAAATTTGAATAACCTATATCATGTGCCTTACCTATTATCTAAACCAGAAAGGATGTCTACATGATAAATAATGCTAATTAATAATATCTTGGATTTCTATAGGACTTTTATTGTCCATAGTGTTCAGGGTAATTTTGTATGTTGTCATCTATTTTAAAAGCATCTCTGAGTAATCACAACAGAAAAACATTACTTTTCCTCAACCTAAGTTCTCATTGTACCCGGTATTACATTTTTCACATTATGATGAAAGTGTCTGTTAATATATCAGTTCCCTTCACTAGACTGCATCCTTCTCTCCAAGGCAGGCCTGTCATATATATTCATCTCTCTGTATTCCAGCACCTTGGACATTAACTGGAACATATTTTGACAAAGGATCTGAGCAAAGTGTCAGTAGCTGAGCCAATATTAGAATCCACTAATTCAAGTGATCTTCACAGATATTCAAAAGAACTGTATCTAATCTAGATTGTATCCTTCTGGATCATTTCTGCAATATTAAAGGGCAGGTTTGACTTTAGATTTGTGAGTTTTTCAAATGGCAGTGATGCTCTCTCAATTAATATCGCTGAAATCATCAAATGAAGATTTGTCAAAATGGTTTATTTGGAAGATATGACATGAAAAGGTTGTTGGATTGTTCCAAAGATGCTCAGATATTAATCTCTCAAAGGAACCAATAGTATGCATCAATAAAGAGAATGACCTACATGGTAGGAATCGAGTTCCACACCTTCAAAAACATCTTTTTTCTCAATATCTTTCTACTTGGACCTATTGCACTGTTAGACGTATCATCCTGTGTTATAGTTGTTTATGAATCATTTATCTGATGTTTCTCTCACTGAGTAAAGGAGACATGCTCGGTATGTTTTGATGGGAGAGAAGGGAACTGAGGAGAGAATGCAGAAAGATGGTGACTACAGAGTAATCATGTGTGTGGTGAACATGAGGAGGAAGGGAAGCACTGAATCATTGGAACAGTGAAAGTAAGGAGCATTCATTAGGTTTTACCATAGAGAATGAATAAATCACAAGCAACTATGACAATGGATTTCAATGAAATAAGATTTGCATTAATATCGGTTAAAATCCACGTTTCTCTGTCCTTAGTGGTTCACTTTTAAATTATACTGCAGTATTATTTTGGGAGAAGAAGAAAAAGGTGTCAAATTATTACATCTAATTTAACAGAATCTTCTGACTGGTCATACATTTTATCTTTCCATTATAATACTTTTTATAACACATTTACACATTTATAAAATAAACCAAAATATACCATAAACTCAAATTATAGTGACTGCATTAATTCCCAGTAAATGCAATTTTAAACTTATTAAATGGAAGCTTTTATAAACCTGTTGCAGTCATAAGATGCCTGCTTACCTAAAAAAGAGCTAAAGAAAAGTTCTTATTTAAGGATTCTTATATGTAGGAGCCAAAAGATGAAAAGTTATTTTCAAATTGTCTCCAGTGAGTTGGTTGTCAAGGGAACTAAGAAATATGAAGTAGCTAGAATAATTTGTAGGAGGGAAAAAGGCACTACTGAAAGTTCCATTGATATTTCATTATAAACTCCAATTTGGGAGCTTTTTTCTTGTCATCTTACCTGTCATCAAACAAACTTTGGAACAGAAACAAAAGGATCCAACAAGTTTATCTTCTATTGTTTCCCAATCCATGAAAAGCTTTTATAACCATGATCTGCTGTCAGTATAAGAACTCATTTTTGCATAGACAAACCTTCTAAATTTGGCATGTTACTTATTTGTGTCTTTGCTCTTTTGAGAGTTATTCACTTTAAAATGCTGTGTATTTCTTGGACTTTGCAGCATGAATTTTATTTTATTGAGTCATGTCCTATTTGCACATTAACTTCAAAAGAATATGATGCTAAGGTGTTCAATAATTCTCAAAACCCCATAACAATATATCTTCTTTCCCCAAAAGTTAAAAACATAATTTTTTATTTCTAAAATTTTCCATTTAATATTTTTGGACCTGAAGTTGACCATTGGTAACTGAAACCATAGAAGGCAAAACTACGGATAAGAGGGTTACTGCTGTACTCCCAGAGCACCTTCCATCACTGACGTTCTACTTATTCTACTACTTATAAGGAATCTTCACTTGGATAGCCACAGACTCATCAAATTGCCCCCAGTCTGAACTCATCATTGCCCCACAAAATTACTCCACTTTATATTTTTAATTAATGCACCTCTACATACCCAAATGAGAAATTCAAGTGCCCACATTTAATCGGTTACCACATTATCTAGATTCTTTCTCGTTATCTCTTGAATTCTTCCTTTCCTCTCCCATCCCACTACCATCTTCTCATTTTAACTTTGGGAAACAAGAAGATAATATTGATTTTTATTTTTAAATCATATCTAGCAGACACTTATTAAATTCACGTAAAATAAATGAAATTGTATTAACTATCATTACTATATATCTATAAATCCCTATATGGTTGTTTTGAATATGTTTTGAGCTACAAGGATTTTGTTAATATGGCATATGTTCATGTTTATTAGTGTTTAGTCTATTCTCATTTCCCCTTGGATAGTCAGAGTATGATACAAAGATAGGTATTCAAATTCTATTTATTTAAAGACTATATTTATGTTACATGTTTTCTAAATAACTTATTTAACAATTTAATGACTGTTAATTGAGAAATAAAAACAGCATGCTATTGCATTAAGATTTGTACAATTATTCCATCACCTAGTAACAAACAGCCTATATTTTAGGGGAGAAAATAATTCAGGGAGAAGGGGATGGACATGGAAGGTTGACAGGATCTGCTAGAAGTAGAGAATTTTAACTCACAATATCCAGGGGAACCAAATTTTGGATTAAGAGCATCTTGATAACATATATAACATGATAAAAGATCAAGGATGTCCCAACATTCATCATATCTATAGGTTTTTAGTTTTTCAGAGTTAATAAGGATCCTGGAGACCTTCTAAATCCAAAATCCATCATTTACCAGATAGGGATACTGTGACCTGATGAAAGTAGGTGACTTCTCAACTTTAGTGGCAGATCAGAGTACATACCAGGTCTTTGGGCTGTCCAGTTAAGCGCTCTCATTTTTTCTCTCCAATGTGAAGTCTCTGAAGAGCCTTCTGAAGAACCCGCAGCATGATGCAAAAGAACTTATTTTCAGCATGAATCCTTATTGTTTAGAATATTAGCTACTTAAACCTTACTTTCTAAATTAATCAAGATTTCTCTACTTTTATAAGGTTTCTCTGCAGTGCTTTTTGTGTTATTTGATATAGTATAATATACTTCAACTAAAAGATTTCTAAAATCATTACATTTGTTAATTTCTACATTACATGACTTATCTGATTATCACTAAAGAGTTAATCATGGTAAAGGGAACAATATATTTCGGTTTTGTTCTTAATGTAATATTTCACATTTACATAGCATTTCAATGTTATTTATTTCACCTGTTTTCTCTTCAGGTATTCAGATATGCTAATAAAGCCGGCCATTGATTTCATAAAATTATCTTTGGTTTCTAGTAAAAGATACGACTATTAATTACATCTAATTCCACCACCATGAGAGTGCCTATCCCAAAGTACCAGTTTACATTAAAATTCAGAGGGTATTTATTCATTCACTCTATGTGATGAGAAGTATATGGCCTTGTTTCTGCTCTCAAGGAGCTATAGTTTCACACATGTGAATATATTGGCTGTCAGAACATGATGATATATGCACAAGTAATCAAAGAAAGATCAGCATAGACATGATTGGGCATAAATGTTCATGGAAGAAGATAAGCCTTACCAGGGCTTAGAAGGACAGGTGACCAAAATGAAGAGAGAAAAAAGTTAAAGTTCTTAAAGCTCATAAGGTCTACATTGCATAGTTCATGCTGTTCTCTTGCTTATTCAGGTCCACCTATGACCTCAGAGTAGAGCTCGCTAACATGCTAATCCTCATGCCCAGAATGCTGTTCTTACTCTCTCATCTGCCAAGCTCATAACAGGGGGCATATCTTAAATGTTAGTTCCCAATAAAGACTTTCCTTGAGAGTACCAGTTCCAAAATTTAAATGATGTTCCTTTGTCCCATTCTAATCATAAGCCTTATTTTTCCTTAATAGCATGTAAAATACAATATAATTATATATTTATTCATGTGACAATTTCTGTACCACATATTCTCACTCAACTGAACCCTCCATGAGGTTAGGAATTATATCTGTTATATTCATTTGTGTTTTTTATCTTCAGCACCAGAATAATGCTTGGGATATTGGAGGCATTCAATATTTTTTTTTTTGAGTGAATAAAATGGGAGAAAACAGAGCTCTAAAGAGTGCATCAATAGATTTTAGCAATTGCATTACAGTATAGAAAGAAGATAGACTGTGGAGTTTGGATACAGGCCAACTTTGATATGAATACTTGTTCTGTTATGTATTCTCTCTCTGAGTTTCAACTTCTTCTCAGGTAAAATGGACATTATAACCCTAGCTTATATGTATTTTATAAACATTGAAAAAAACAATGAATATAAAATGCCTAGTACGTTGTCTAATATACAATAAAAGCTTCTGATATTTATATATTAGCATTAATAATATAGTGATATGCTTGTAATACTTATTAATAATAATACTTTGAAATAGTTAAATTTCAAATGCAAACCAATATACTCAAATTACTTTTTCAGCATTCATTGTTCCTGTGAACATGAGTTTCCCCAAATCGTATTCAACACCCTAAAAATCAACTTAATAATCATAAACTTTTACTAGACTATTTCTTCTTTTGGCCTAATAATATAATTTGGTTACATGTTGTAGTTTTCAATTTTAAAACTTGGAAAAATTGCAGATAATAGTTTAATCCAGGTCTCAGAAAGTTTGGATTGCCTGTTTGCTTGTATAGAACAGAGCAGATACTGCTGATTTTATATATATATATATATATATATATATATATATATATATATATATATATATATATATATATATATATATATATATATTTAGAGAGAGAGAGAGGAGAGAGAGAGAGAGACTCTAAAGAGACTGAATCACAGGAACCTTTTGGAAAAGTATAAAACTGAAAGATTGGATCAAGTCAAGTGCCCATGAGATCTATGGCTCATGATTTTCAGACAAGAGACGAATGTTGGCTATGAGAATTCCTGTCCCTTGTCCAAAACTCCTGAGCTGGGTCTGTTTTCTAAGGAAGGAAACTTTCAAATAGAGCAATAATTGCTATCTTATATTTTTCATGAAATTCAAAAGAGAATGTTATCCACATAACTTATTTAATTTTCTTAGTCGCTTTTAGGCAGTAAAATTACCTCATACACGTTTTGTTCAGAATAAATGTACAATAAGATCTGTCCTATATCCACAATTGCTGTGCAAACAAAATAAATGGAAAACCAGTGAGGAGATATATGTTAAATTAGAACTTCAGAGAAATTACCCATATATCAGGAAAATGTGACAGGTTTCAAAATATTTACCCACGTTCATTTTATGGAAAATGCTCATTCAAATCCACGGGAACTTTAGATCTTAAATGAGCATTAAAATGAATGGAAAAATATTTCTATCAATTTAAAATAGTTCATTGCCTAAATCTCTGATCTGGCAGCTTCTTGTAAAGAAATATTAATTTTAGTTATTTAGAGCTAAAGTGACTACTCATGGATATGAAATATCTTAGATTTTAAACTTTCGATTTATCTCAGATGTGACTTTTCTGAGAAACTAACTCTCACTGCAAAGCCTATTCATGCTAATTTCTTCTTTAATCATTTCTCCCTTATTAAAAACTTCATCACCTCCAACTGTGGCTTACTCTGGGATAATTACTTTATTTTATTTTATTTTAAATCTGAAGAATCATTGCTATTTAAAGAAAAGTTTATAGAAACTCAAAGTGAAAAGCTTTGCTATATAAAATAAATAGTTCTACAAAATAAATAATGTAGTGAATAGTATATATTATCATAAATAATAAATGTAACAATTATTTAAGTTAGTAAGTTTGAAGATGAAGGCCAAATGTAGTTTTTTTAAGTATCATTTTAGTCTATTTATTCAGATTGACATAAATCTAAGGCAAAATACCTCCACATGTATGGCAATATTGATATAGTGCACATTGTCTGACAGTCTTTAACTAAACTCAGGTAAAATACCCAAATAGAACAAAAATGGAAAGATTTAGAAGTCAATGAGAACATAAGATTCATCAGAAATTATACAAAAACATAAAATTTTAAAGTATGGCAATGCCACGTGTATATCCAAAACAAACATCTATGCTGGAAAATATCTAAAAATCTTAATAATCTCTATGAATTAAGCATAGATTATAAAATCTATGTTGTTGCTTCTTTAGCAGTATATTTTCTATTTTGTTTTTGTTTTTGTTTTTGTTTTTTATTATAGGGAGAAGAACTTATTTTTCATTCAGGTGTGAAAATCCTGGGAGCGCACTCTCAATTAGAATTTAGTAACTACTCAAGTTATAAAGTTTTAATTTTTAGATACTAAACTAGTGAAATACTCCAGGTCAAACTTACTTTGACAAATTGACCTTGGCATCCATTCTTGAAACAAAAGTCTTATTAACTAAAAGATATATTCCAAAGTTACAAAGAAGTATAAATCAATCCTGTAGGTAAACATTTCTCTTTTTTATCCTAACTAAAGTAAGACTGAGGAGTGTCAGCAGATAAGAAAAGAGAAAGACATACATTTTAAATTGTGAAAAAGTCAAATGACAGACTACTGGGAATCCAGTGGCATAAACTTGATTATGAATTGTTCCTGAAGTCATCGTTTTCAAACCTGACTAAAACTGTGAAAGCTGTTAAATGCTGGCCTCCTTTCTGAAACTAGCTAGTGAAGAATTCATTTTTTTCTTATTATTCAAGGCTTCCTTCCTGGAAAGGAATGGAACTATAGACCCTGCTCTATTGTAGAAACCTGTGCATTGTTTACATCTAGAAGAGGAAGAAATCCTCCAATCCAAATGTGTCCCCATGAGTAAAGTAAAAGATGACTTTCCCCCGCATTTGGCAAGAGTGTATTGTGCTAATTCTAATAATGATTATCTGTCTGATTTAACAGAGAAGGGAAAAGATTAACTTCCACGATTCAAAACAAACAAACAAACAAACAAACAAAAAACCCCTATCTGGCAAAGAACTAAACTCCATAATTTTCAAAAAATATATCTTACCATATAGAATTCTGTTGGTCAATGAAATACTTTTTATTTAAAAATAGAGACATCACAGAGCAAAGACTGAAACAATGATACTAGACAATATAAAATATATAGAAATTACAACTTAAAACTAAGGATCTCAAGGAAAAATTAAATCCCTTTAAACCATTACTGAGGAAAGTGAACAAAGACTTGAATAAAGTCCAAGATAGGAAGACTAAATATTTTTTAAATGACAGTTCTTTCCAACTTAATTTATAGGTTGAACATAGTTTGTAAATTATCCCGGAGTTTCTTTCTTCTTTCTTCCTTTTTTAATTGAAAAATCTTAGAATGGCCAGAAATATTGTTTCTAAAATGATTAGTAAGAATTTTCTTCCCTTTTAAGCAACTAAATCATATTGTAAAATTACAACAAAAACAAATATATAAAATAGCAAAGCTTTTCAAAATAAAAAAGATATAAAATAGCTTTAAAAATTTGAATGAATTTCTAATCTCTGGGTATGGAAGAACTATAAGCACACAACAATGGAAGATAAAATAGTTGTAAATAGAAAATAAAACAGTGTAAAATATTGACCAACTTGGCAACGTATACAGTTTTTTAATCTTTTTTTCTTTTAAAGTAAATAAAATTTAAAGGCAAGTGAAACCTGGTAATGTTTGTGTAACTTTGTATATGCATTCGTTAATGTGCAAAATATATCACAAACAGCACCAAAAACTCCTTTCAAAACATTAAGAATTTATGAATATTCAAAAGAAGAATTGTCAATATGTACCAGTAGTTAATCCATAGAAAAATGTAAATAGACAATTAAATTGTAAAACATTCAGCCTCACTAGTAATCAAAGCAAGTTCATCAGTCACAATGAGATTTCATTTTTGTTCATCAAATTGGCAAAGATTAAAAATTTAATACCCTTCTTTTGCAAGAATTAGGGAAAATGAACACTGTACATGGCTTTTATGAATATAAATTTGGTGGGCAATGTGGAATAATATATCTCTATTTCTATCCCTATTTTTATCTATAGGAAGATATTTTGGAGGTCTTATAAGTGCTCATACTCTTTGACCCAATATTTCTACTTTTTAAGCTGTAGGATAATTAAACATAAAATTATAGAGGAAAAGCTCATTACAATATTATTAAATTACCAAACATTGACATCAACATAAATGTCTAATACTGGCATTATAACATGATATTTCTACACAATGAAATATCCATTAAAATAAAAATAAGAATTCCAAACATGATAAATTGTTCATGCCATGACATTATATGACATGATATATATATATATATATATATATATATATATATATATATATATATATACATACATACACACACACACACACACACACACATATATATATTTATATATATACACACACACATATATATAAAATAAAAATACCAAGAAATTATACCCACTTGTTAAGTATTGTTATGAGGCTGGTGTATGAGTTTTATTTTCTTTTTTATATTTTTATGCAAATAAAAAAGAAATTTTCATATTGGATA
The DNA here is from genome assembly GCF_902729225.1 of Pteropus medius. Classification (NCBI taxonomy): domain Eukaryota; kingdom Metazoa; phylum Chordata; class Mammalia; order Chiroptera; family Pteropodidae; genus Pteropus; species Pteropus medius. The sequence goes on from NW_024355523.1 coordinate 1,898,009, forward strand.
AAACATTTTCTATAAGATAGTTTAAGATCATACTCCCTGGTCTCGAATGCAGCCTTATTGAAATTCACTCAGAAGGATAAAGTGGAAGGAGCATAATTTTTTGAATCATAGGTACACAAGTTCAAATCCTGTAACTGCTTCTAAAATACATAAAAATCAGGATATATATACAAATTTTTTTCTGAGCCTTGCTTGGTCATCAGTATTAAAAAGAAGATAAACTTTATAAAGTGTCTAGTACAATACCTAACATATAAATATTCTCTGGTTATTAACTCCTTCCCTTTGCCTTTCCGCTATTAACAGCTGTTGACTAGACACTCTTTCTCTTAATAGCATTGCCCCTCCCAAGAGAGAAGTCTTGGAGACACATAGCTTCTGCCTCATCCACTCCACTAACATTCACTGGATAGCAAGCCTTGCAACATTCTTGTCTTAATTTCCTCCCATCTTACCCTCAGTTTCCACAACTCCCTAGTTAAAGCTCTCCTTTGTTTTTCTTCTAGAGTTCCGAGATGGCTTCCTAACTACTCTCCTAGATTCTGAACAGCTCTCTACTTTGTTACCAGAGTGAGTGTCCAAAAACACAAATCTGATCATTACTGTCTTGATTAGCCTCCTTTGTTAGCTCCTCAAGTACTGCCAGTATGAATTATAAATTCAATAGTCTTACATATGAAGTTCTTCATGATCTGATCTTTGCTTTTTCTCCAGCCTCCATTATCAACCCCATACCCTCTATTATCCGGTCCTACAAAATTTCTTATAATTTACTCCGGTGATACACGCTCATGCTAATGCTGTCTTTATCCTGATAAACTCTCTTCTCCCATCTCTCCTGGGCTGAATCACTCCTGCTCTTCATTCTCAAATATTTTCTCCTCCAGAAAGTCTTCTCTGTTCAAAGAAAACTACTATAGTTTGTCTTTTTTCTGGGTTCATATAACTTCCTCCGCACAATGCTATCATAGAAGTTGTGACCCTGTATTAACATTTACTTTTACATTCACTTATACTACTGGCCAATGGATGCCTTGAGATCAGGAACAAAGTCTTTCTCATGGCTAGAATCCCAGCTCCTAGCATAATACATGAAGTAAGCATTATTGATGAATAAATTAATAATATATGGATTTTTTTCTGCCATCTCTAAGTTAATTTGGAAAAAATAACTGGAGGTTGTGCACCCAATTGTTTCCACATTGTCTATTTTTTCAACAATTTAGAATATACCATAATGATATTTTCCTTCCTTTTATATATCCAAATGCTTTAGTAATATTCAATTTCCAAGAAAGGGGGTCATGACATAGTAAAAATAAAATTAAACTTGGTTGCCAGAGTAATTATTACTTCTAGCTTGGTGAATAACTAGCTAAATAACTGAGCGCTTCCAATAGCTTCTCTATGTTTCAGTTTTCTCATTAACTAAGGGATAATCTCTGATCATTATTCTAACTCCAAAGTGTGGTTATTCCCTCTATACTTTTTGTAAAATAATCTGTTCTCTATGATATAGTTTTATTTTCTCTATTCTTTCCTTTCCAGTTTAAAAAATTGTTTTTTTGTTGTTTGTTTTGTTTTGTTTTTTTCTTTTTAGGATTCCTTGTTACTTAAGATATAAAACATAATAACTCACTCTTTTTTGGCTTTCTAGATTCCGGTTTCTTCTCTCTCCCGGTTTGTAACATACTATTGCTAAATCATTTTAATACTATTCTCTTGAAGCTGTCATCTCTCCATTTCAGTGAATCTCCTTTGCCCTCAAATAAAACACCAACTTCTAAATGTTACCTTCAAAATGCTGAAGCTAGACTTATACTCCCTTTCTTCTCTTGTCTCCTCTTCACCTTATTCCTCACCCTGTTTCTCTTACAAATCCCTTTCCTTGCCAAGCAACATTTTGTCCATGTCGCTCAGTTCACCCCTGTTCCATATTTCTGTTCCATTAAGCTGGAGTTCAACACCTATTTCCTTCAAACATTTGTCATCAATTAACTCCATTTCTCCTCTGACCTTCTCAGAGGTCCTGAGGAAGCTTTTCAACTCAATGTTCCGAGTAATAAGCAATCTGGCTAAATATTCATATCATCAAGTTCATAGGACAAAAATACTGTTGTTCAAAGAAAAAAATTGGTTAGACTAAATTATGAAATAAATCTGGAAACACCCAGGTCTTAGTCTCAGTTTTATCCCAGATTTGTTGGTATTCTTCTTTTAATCCTCCCTGAGAATCACTGATAACTTACCTTAAGTGGTGCAGCAGCAGGCCCACAAAACTTTCTAGCTCTGTTGAAATTTTAGTAGGTGGAATCTTTTGTTTATTTGATACCTAACAAATGCACTCAATTTATTGGGATAATCAAATTCCAGTTCTCTAATACTTTCAGAACTTAAAAAAAAATCAACAAATATAAACTCTTTGGTAATTTGGTCACAATATGCTCATAACATGTTAACAACTGGAAAGGATTTTATATATAGTCTAGCTTAAATGGTATTGTACAGATGAGAAAATTGTGACCCACCAAAGGGAAGACATTTATAGAAGTTCCCACTGCTTTTAGGTTGAAAGGCAATATTAGGGCCTCATCTTTCCAGTTTCAAGTTACACCATATTCTTTTTTGTCCTTTAACATACTGTTAAGATGTAAGCAGAATAATCATATGATCACAACTCTTCTGAAGCTGATCTCTGGATATAGAACATTAGATATCGACTTGCACTTGTTACTGAAAAAAGACAACCATAGTTTTATTATAACTAGACACCAAAAAGTACCAGAAATACTTCCACATCTTCATACCAGTGCAACATGATAGGATTTGTATTAACAAATTATTCTCAATATTTCTCTGCCTGTTATCAGTTTACCTATGAAGTAAACTGGTAAAATTTGAGCTTTAACTTTCAAGATCAATAATAAACAGCTAGACAGTTGTTAGAGAAAATACTATAAATGTAGTTATAGTACATTTAGACCACATGTAAGTTTTTCATTATAATTGATCTCCAAAGCTATTTCTATAGAGAAGTAGCCTCATTATGTTAAATAATCCAGTGCAGGAGTTTGAATACCTATTCTTAATACAATTTTTAATTACATAGGTAAAATAGACACCATGAATAATTGCTTTTATATTATACACCTGTATATATTACTGATGAAAATTGACCATCTCTTTCTTTAATATATCACCTTTAGAAAAAAATATCTCAGTAACTGTTCTTTGTGATTTTAATCCCTAGCATTTATAAAATGAAGAAAGCAGAAACTTGGGAATTTGTTATTTTTAACTAAATTTGCACTCCTTAGTTATAATTATAGTTGCTATTCATTGATTGGTTACTGTCATGCACTAGATTATCAATTTATGTTAGATATTTAATCATTGAAACAACCTCAATCTTCATTTTATAGATTAAGAAATTACTCAAAATCAAACAGCTAGTATGTTTATTTGATGATCCAGGTGTTGCTCACTCTAAAAACCCATGCTCATGAAAAATAAAGTCATGTTAATTGATTACCATTTAGGTATCTGATGTCAGTGCCAGCTGGAAGAAATGCAGAAGCAAACTCCTTAGCCTCATTTATATTTTATAGAAATATACATATTCTATTCTGATGTACATATCTTTGAGCTTTACTCTATAATAAAGTTAAGTTGATTTTATCAGGTCTTATTTTTAAGATCAAAAGGGTAGACCAAAGCAATGCTCAATCAAGGCTAATTATTCCCCACTACTCAGGAAAGATTCTTTTGCATACCCTGTGTGAGGTCCTGGGAATCATGAGGTTTTCCAGTATGGCAGAGGAGGCAGGCAGTATTCTAGGCCTTATGTGGCTGCCAGGTACTCTTCTCTCTAATCCTTTCAGGTGTTTGTTTTCCTAGCCTCAGGTAATTTCCTCATACACATTTCATATCACTGGTACACATGATAATTACCTAGCTGAATACTGGAGGGGGATCCTCTACAGATTTCTGGAGTTTTCTCTCTATGAAGCTCTTCCTCTCTGGTGCTCTGTCCAATAAACTCTAGCAGCCTTAGTCTCCCTGGACGCTCAGCTGTAGACCTTTCCTTCAGAGAGTGCACTAAGACTCACTGGAATTCCCCTCCCTGCACCACAGCCTGGAAACTCACTTGGTGCAGTTAAGTAGAGGCAAGCAAAGATCTAACCCCAGTTGTTTCCCATGTCACAAGAATCATTTTTTTTCATTACCTGATGTCCAGTGTTTTGTAAACCATCATTTAATGTACTTGGTATGTTTTTAATTGTTTCCGGGGAAAGGGCACTGATGTTCTTTTTTATTCCATCTTGGCCAGAAGTGGAAGCCTTGTAATAAACAAGTTTAATAAAGGATACTTCATTGTATATTCAGAAATATCTTTGTATATTTCCTAGGTTTTGTTCAAGTGGAGTTTGACATGGTTTACACCTTGGACTGTGCTGTCATTCTTTCTACTCCTTTCGAGTTGATTACATTTCAACCACTAACCAGGGAATGCTCTGTATGCCAATTTTGCACATGAGAATATATTCTCCACTCACAACACATTGGCGAAAAATAAGTTTCTTGTTTACACTCTGAATTGGTAAGTTTTTAATTGGAACTCAGAATTTCTAGGCTTTATTCAGTAATCTAATTTCCTACTCCTTACCTCATTTGTCTGAATACCTTAATCTCTGTGTGTGTGTGTGTGTATGTGTGTGTGTGTGTGTGTGTTAAAGTATAACTCACTAGTCTATGTACTTAGACACACACTCTCTCTCATCAAATGCAACATTTACAGTACAAAAATTTTCTCTCCAGACATTATTTTATTTTACTGTAAAGTTAAGTAAGTATTTACTCTGATCCCCCCTTTTAATTTTGTCTAGAATATCTAGGTTTTTATAATTGGAAAGTGTTTGCAATTAATTTAATTGGCCATGGTATAAAAATAAGAAATCTTATCTTTATATTTCCATGTATATATATTTTGTTTAATTTTTTACTGAATGTAAAGTGTAATACATATCAATCATGAGTGATAAGCATCCCCATATCAACAAAGCTTTAAAACATCTCAAAAAATAGTGACCCAAAGTCTACAGACTAAACAATTTATAAGCATAGAAGTGTGTCTGGTTTTCACCATTGAATATGATATTAGCTGAGGATTTGTCATATAGGGCATTTATTATTGAGGTACTTTTCTTCTATACCCATTTTATTGAGTGTTTTAATCACAAATGAATGTTGTACTTTGTCAAATGCATCATTGATATGATCATATGATTTTAATCTTATATTTTGTTAACCTGGTATGTCGCATTAACCAATTTTCATATGTTGAATCATCCTTGTGCCCCGAGAAAGAACCCCACTTGATCACGATGTATTATTCTTTAAATGTATTATTGTATTTGATTTGTTAGTATTTTGTTTAGGATTTTTGCATCTGTATTCATCAGATATATTGGTCAGTAGTTTTCTTATTTTGTGTTATCCTTGCCAGAATTTGGTTATCAGAATTTGGTTCCTAGAGTTAGGAAGTATTGCCTCTTCTTCAATTTTTTTGGAAGACTTTGAGAAGGATAGGTGTTAAATCTTCTTTGAATGTTTGGTAAAATTCACCAATAAAGTCATCTGGTCCTGGACTTTTACTTTTTGAGAAGTTTTTGATGATTATTTCAATTTCTTTACTGTTGATTAGTCTATTTAGATTTTCTAGTTCTGTGTGATTCAGTCTAAGAAGGTTATGTATTTCTAAGAACTTGTATATTTATTTTAGGTTATTGAATTTGGTGGCATATGGTCTTTCATAGTATTGATTTCTGTGATGTCCATCACAACTTCTGTTTTTATTTCTAATTTTGTTTATTTGAATTTTTTCTCTTTTTTACTTAGTGAGTCTACCCAGAGGCTTGTTAATTTTATTAATCTTTTCAAGGAATTGAAAGTTTTACTTCAAAATTAAGAAACAAGACAAGGATGCCCACTCTCACCACTGCTATTCAACATAGTGTCAGAAGTCCTAGCTGGAGCAATCAGGCAAGAGAAAGAAATTAAGGGTATCCAAATTGGGAATGAAATAGTAAAATTGTCACTTTTTGCAGATGACACTATTATGTATATAGAAAACTCTAAATACTACACCGAACAACTATTAGAAATAATAAATACAGTAAAGTTGCAGTATAAAAAAATCAATGTACAAAAATCCACTGCATTCTTATATACAAACGATAAAACTTCAGAAAAATGAAAAACAATCCCTTTTGAAATTGGATCGAAAAGAATAAAATACCTAGGAATTAACAAAGAATGTGAAGGACCAATACACTGAAAACTACAAGACATTATTAAAAGAAATTGAAGAAATCACAAAGAAATTAAAAGATATTCCATGTTCATGAACTGGACATAGTTAAAATGGCCATATTACTCAAAGCAATAGAGAGATTTAATGCAAATCTTATCAAAATTCTAATTGTTTTTTAAAGAAATGGAACAACAATAAAAAGCATCTGATTTGTGTGGAATCAAAAAAGATCCCAAATAACCAAAAGAATTCCTGAAAAAAAAAAGAACAAGGCCAGAGATATCACATTCCCTGATTTCAAAGTATACTACAAAGTAATAATAATCAAAACAGCATGATATTGGCAGAAAAACAGACACACAGATCAATGGAACAGAATTGAGAGTCCATAAATAAATAAATAAATAAATAAATAAATAAATGAATGAATATACATATATATGTGTATATATATGTGTGTGTGTATATATATATACGTGTGTGTATATATATATACGTGTATATATATACATATATATGCATATATACATATATATACGTGTATATATATACATATATATGCATATATACATATATATACGTGTATATATATACATATATATACATATATACACACATATATATATATACACGTATATATATATACACAAATAATTTTCGACAAAGTAGCCAAATACACACAATGGAGAAAAGATATCCTTTTAGATAAATGATGCTGAGAAAATTGGAAAGCCACATGCAAAAGAATGAAATTAGATCCATTTGTCATCATGCACAAAAATTAACTCAAAATGGATCAAAGAACTAAATATAAAGCCTGAAACAACAAAATACATAGAAGAAAACATAATTTCTAATAAACTTATGAACCCTGATCTTAGAGAGAATTTTATGAATTTGACCTCAAAAGAAAAGGAAGTAAAAACAAAAATAAATGAACAGCACTATATCATATTAAAAGACTTCTGCAGAGCAAAAGAAACCATCAACTAAGCAAACAGGCAATCAACCAAATGGGAGAAGATATTTGCAAACAATATTTAAGGAGGCAAAATCAAAAATATATGAAAAATTCATACAACTCAACAACAAAAATATGAATAATCTAATTAAAAAATGGACAGAAGACTTCACCCAAGAAGACATACAAATGGCCAACAAATAAATGAAAACATGCTCAACTTTACCAGCTATTAGGGAAATGCAAATCAAAACCACAATGAGATACAACTTCATGCCTATTAGAATGGCTATTATCAACAAGACATGTAATAACAAGTATTGGAGAAGTTGTGGAGGAAAAGGAACCCTCATATACTGCTGGTGGGAAAGTAATTGGTATAGTCACCATGGAAAACAGTATAGAAGTTTCTCAAAAAATTAAGAATAGAATTACCATATGATGCAGCATTTCCTCTTCTGGGTAACTACTGAAAAATTTGAAAACATTTATTCATAAAGATATATGTACCCCTATCTTCATTACAGCAATACTCATGGTGGTCAAAACATGGAAACAACCAAAGTGTCCTTCAATAGATTAGATAAAGAAGATATACATATATTCAGTGGAATACTACTCAGCCATAAGAAAAGATGAAATGTTGCCATTTGCGACAATATAGATGGATATTGATAATATTATGCTAAATGAAATAAATCAAACCAAAAATGTTGAGAACCATATGATTTCACTCATATGTGGGATATAAAATTGAAAGCAACAAATGAACAAATAAGACAAACAAACAAAAACTCATAGACACAAACAACAGTATGGTGGTTACCAGAGAGAAAGTGGTGAGAGGGGAGGTAGATAAGGGTATAGGGGGTCAAATATATGGTGAGAAAAGATTTGGCTTTGGGTAGTGAACACGCGAAGCAATATACAGATGATATATTATAGAACCATACACTTGAAACCTATGTAATTTTATTAAACAATGTCACCCCATAAATTTAATAAAATTTTTAAAAGGTGTGTCTCTTTGATTTATGTGATCTATGAAATGATGCTTTCTTTTGAAATTTTAATTAAGATGAATAGGACAAAATAAAATTCAATGAGAAGTCAAATGTGTAATTTAAGAAAGTAAAGGAGTGAACTAATTTTAATGATCTATCAAAGGTTTAATTTTTAACCTCAGCTCAGCAAAAGCTCAAAGAATACAATTAACTATTTAAAATAAATTGAATAATGTTCAATATATTAATGAAGTGATGTGTTTATTTCTAAACAGAAGCTGGAGAAATATAAACTGAAACCAAGAAGCAAAATAGATTCCAACCTTAGAAAAATACAACCTGAAAAATAGAAGAAATATGATTTGAACTATATATGAAATGGAATAGAACTAAGGTAAAAAACATCTCTGATAGTAATAAATACACACACAAAAAAATGAATAAAAGGTATTTGGTACATTTTGTCTAGTGATAAAAAAGTCATAACATGAGACATTTTTGATTTCCTTATTACTCATAAGGTGAGTAATAAACCAGTCAATGTCCTATGTTTGAACAATTTGGTTTTTATAAATAAAAGAATTAAAAATCAATCAAATTTTTATAAAAGGTGCAGGTTTTATTATAGCCCTGTAACTGGAAAGATGAAACTTGAATTTCAGGTTTAAAAATATATTTAAATTGATATGCTCAATTCTCCTACATGTAACATGTACACATAGATATATTTATCTTTAAATACTTACATGTAACAGTGGTCTATACAGGATTCTAAGCTATTTTTTCTCCAAATTTTCATTGAGATTAATGTTTGTTTATAATTTTAAGATTATTATAAGACTTATAAATATGATCACCTGTGAGTTTCAAACTTTCTTATGCATCCCCCAAAACTGGGTACAAAGTCATTTTGACAAAAGACTTAATAGCTCAGGTGACATCTGCTTTACTGTTTCTGATAGAATGGTATCGCACAGTACTATTAACATTTTTGAAAAAGCACTCATTAAAAATAAATAAGCCAAATAAAAACAATTAGATAAGAAAGGAAATATTATTTTCTTACATAGTAAATAGTGAAAAATAAAATAAAAATGTGTATATCAAATGTAAAAATGTTGTCGAAGTTCTTGTTTTTGAGTTAAAACTTATAGCTATAATGCAAGATTCTACTTGAGTCTTTACAGTTCATATTTAACCTAGCAAATTCACTTCCAAGGATGTGCCTTAAGAAAATAATCAGTGATGATCACAAGATCTGTGTAAGATGATATTCAATCTCTTTGCCAGTATCCATAATAGCAATTGTGAAAATAACTTAGATGTTAGAAATGATTGAAAATTATAGAGTCAGAAAGGCAGCTCAGGGGTAATTAGAAGCACACAGGGAAAGTGTCATGGCCAGAAAGATAGCCCATCGGAGGTCAAGTCTGGGCCACGAGAGCAACTGAATAAGCAGTGACCTGGAGCAGTCAAGAGTTAAGCTACAGAGAATACTCTAGACTTAGGCATGCAGGGTCTCTGTGCCAAATCTTTGGAGTGTCCTTCTTTGCAGTGCCATCCCGGAACTAAGCTATGCCTAGACAAAGAACCAGATAGGTCTGTCCTTATTTCACCCTTTGGGGACATTCTGAAATCTTCTATTCCTCCCCAATCCATGTGCAATAAACCAGATGCCCTGAGGACCACAAGGACTCATGCCTATCAGATCATCTCTGGGCCCCATACCTTCTCCATAGTTTCAGGAGGGCATGGTTTCTGTTTGTGAGAGGATCTCCCCAGGGGGGCTATTTTTATTTCACTGGGTTGGAGAAGATTTATGCATGACAAAGATGATAACATGCTGAGTTCTACACTTTGAACCAAGGAGAGTTCAGGGTTAAGTCACTGATTTAAACCAAATGTGTGGCCAGTACACTGAGTCTTGCTCTTCCACCTTATTATCATTATCCTGCCCATTGATCTACAGCACCCAAGGGCTGTGGAGAGTCCACCACCACTGACTGGTATCTCTTCACAGGTTTTCCAGCCCATATCAGGCATTCATCTGGAAGAGTCTCAGTCTATCTCCTCCAAGGGCATTTAAGACCATCATCAAGTCTTTCCAGTCCATGTGCTCTTCTACTGCGAAATGATGTGATGTCACGCTTCTCCTGGTTGGTCCTAAGACATACCATATTTTGTCCAAATGAGACTGTTCCTCTTGCTCTGTCTAGGGACCCTAACCTAAGTTCCCTACTGGTGGCATTAAAAGGAAGGTGGGAAGATAAGGAATGTGATCAGCATCAAAACAGATTTTATTCTAGGATTATAGTGATTATAACCTACAGATTTCAGGAAAAGATAGGATTAGAGAATATGCTGTTCTACATTTCTACTAGAAAATTCTGTATAGTAAATTTCACATGACCAGAAAATGACTTACTCACATGCCCTTGTATTTGTTTTATATTGTTGTGTAAAAAATTATACAAATTTAGCCTAAAACAAAGCAGTTTTCATGGGAATGTTGCATATTTCAGGTGGGTTATCAGCTCAGGGTTTCATAAAGCTGAAATTATGATGTTGACTGAGAGTGTCTTTATGTGGAAACTTAAGTGGGGAAAGATCTACTTCCAAACTCCCTTAAATTGTGGGAAAATTCTTTTTTTTTTTTGTAGTTGTATGATCCTGTATTTTTACTGTATTTTTGCTGTTAGTCAGGATCTGCTCTCAGTTGTTAGAGGCCACTCTCAAATCCTTTCCATATAAGCCCCTCCATTGTCCTTTCTCTTATAATTTGAATTTCCTTAGTTCTTCTTTCTCTGATCTCTAGACTCTCTTAAAAGGGAATCATCTGATTAGGTCAGAAATATTTACACTTAAGGGAAGGTTATTATAAAGGGTGCTCACACCAGGAGTAAATAATGTCAGAGGCTATTTGAGAATTTTGCCTGCCATAGCCTTAATAGAAGTTCTCAGAGTATTTGTTCCAATTTGTTGGTTGCTCAATTTTACATGGCAGCTCAACAGTTACACACTTTATTATCTACCATGTGTAGTCAGAAAAACAATCAACCATGGCAGTATAATCAGTGGATTATTTCCTGAATGAATTTTCTTTATCCGGGGCTAGAAAGCCTCAAAGTCTAGTACTATAGTAATATATGCCCACATAGAAAGAAGAGAAGGAAGTGACTTTTACTTTAGGGGAGATAATGGGAGGAAACTGATAGCTGATATTTGGTCTTTCCTTCTTTTATGTAGGTAATAATAAACTAGCTAACTTATAGTGAGTGCTTGCTTTGACCAGACACTAAAACATACATTATGTGATTCCATCTTAAATAGATCATATAAAATTTACTTTTACTGTCCCCTTAAGTGTAAATATTTCTGACCTATTCAGGTGATCCCCTTTTAAGAAGGTCTAGAGATGAGAAAAAGAAGAACTAAGGAAATTCGAAATATAATTTTACAAATTAGGAAATCTAAGGTAGGAAATATATTGGATATATATTTTGCTTCTTTCTCAATATATATCTATCATTTAAAAAGTAGATCTAATTCACTTCGAATTCAGTTTCTATTAATATATCTGTCCTTTATTGCCTTTCTTGATCTTCCCAGAACTTACATTTAATGTTTAAAGAGATTACAATAAAGATTATTTTCTTACTGTTTCCCTGTAAATCTATGTTTTAAAATGGACTATTTGATCAGCTCTAATAGTGTAGAATTGAAGGTGAACTTTGTAAAAGAATTAAAATATCATTTGTCTCTGAAAGACGGTAATGTATTCACAAAATTCCCAGTATCTAACCACCTTTAAATTCTCAGATGTTTAAAACTCAGATCAATTAGACAAGTTAATAATGTTTTACTAATTTGAAATATTAAAATTTAAATGTGCATAATTAACTATGCATAAATAATTTTCAAAATTAAACAGTTGCATTATTCTTTTATAGGTATGATTATTAATGCAAATGTAGAAAAAGTGATTGTTAATAAGTATAAATATGAATGCCAAAGTAATTTTTTTTAGGCTAAGAAAACTTTCTTAGACTAAGTCGGCACTTAGGTGAATGATATTTTATTCTACATGTAAGAAATTTTAAAGTATCTCATTGGACAAAATATACTTATGTGAAATTTAGTGAGAAATACTTTTCACTTAATGTGTATTTAAAAAAAATCTTTACATGAGCTAATTCCCACAACAGAAACAAAAATAGACCAATATGTGAATTGAGATCTCATTACTACTCCTGTTAAAAAGAATCATTTATAAACTTAAATAATATTTTCTTTTCAACATTGCCAATATTAGTAGAAGAGAGTATACAAAATGTTTGGGCTAAACTTTTCTTCCTTTGCTAAATGCAACATAAATAAAAATAGAATCGTAATTCTAGAGATTTCAGTAAAAGTTTACTAAAACAAATTTCTGAATTGAAATAACAAAAGATTAAGGATATACAAGGCCTAAACTATACACCTTTTTAATTTAAAGCTGATTAGCACCATTAACCAGATCATGGCATTCCCCCACCACCACCACCTCCGCCATTGAAACTTTAAAAAACAAATTTTCATTTGTTTTCTTTACCATGACATGTATATTATTTTTGTAAAGCATGATAAAAAGCAGGCCAATTTTTGTTGATGTTTGTTCTTTTGGCAACTCTTTATGATTTCTTATAACTCAAAAAAGTATTTCTTAGATTAGTGAGCAAGTTTCAATTATCCTGAGGTATATTTTTGAAGCTTATAGATGTGAACTAAGTTGGCATAGTGCTCAATCCTCTGTGTAATGCTTGGTCTATGTTTTCTACTTATTTATTAATTCAACAAACATGATGCGTTATGGAAATGCTGCAAATGACATAAATTATAGCCCTTGCCCTCAAGAAATATCATATACAGATGGAGAGAGAGAGATAATATATTACATCATAATGTGGTCCAAGCTATAACAGAAGTGAATATAGCCTGCTCTAGAATCAGTAAAATTTTTACCTAAGTCAGGCCAGGGAGACAGGGATGGTTTATTGGTAATGTTGTTATTTGAGTTGACCTCTAAAAGTTGAATTTTGAAAAGTTTTGACATGGTTTTAAATCTTAGTGAAAAAAATAATAAAAGTCAACAAAGTGAAACTTCCTCATTGTCCACAGTCAAAATGCCATCATATGAACCCACATAGCGTTCCCTCTAATTATTAAGAAAAATGTACCTTTACTCTGATCTAGGGCTAAACCTTCCATTTAAACTATGTATCCCATGCTTTCTTTCCTCTACATGGACATCGCTCTTTTATTTATATTTTTTCTCATTTATTGTGAAACCTAAAATGTTCTCCATGAACTGGGTATTGTCTGGTCCACCAAGCCATAAAGTTGTAAATGAACGGCACTTTTCACCATCAAATGGAAATAATATCTATGGGATCAGGCCCAATAGGTCCTGAAGACATAAGTAAATTGCACACAGTAGTGTAGGTATTCATGACCTCTACTTCTGGTATTTTGCCTTTTTTCTCCCTACTTTCACTCACACGCTAATGGGAAGGTTACTATAACCTACTGAATGAAAAAGAACAAATATAGGCTTGGTTTATAGATGATTCTGCATGATATACACAGACCACTCAAAAGTAGACAACTGCAGCACTACGATGCCACTCTGAGATAACACTAAAGGACAATGATAAAGGGAAATCTTGTCAATGGGTATAACTTTGAGCAGTACACCTGGTTGATTATTTTTGGGGGAAAGGATAGATGACCAAAGGTATAGGTCTACATCAATTTATGAGATGTGATTAAGAATTTGGCTGGATGGTTCAAGGACTTGAAAAAAATATGATTGGAAAATTAGTGACAAGAAGTTCTAGAAAATATATTTCAATATGGACCTCTCTGAATAGGCAAAGAATGTGAAGATATTTGTGCCCCATGTTAATGTTTATCAAAAGGTGACCTCAGTAAAGGAAGATCTTAAAATCAGCAATGAGCTCTCAAAATGGCACCATTCCCTAGTAATATCAGACAGTTACCTGGTGGAAAGTTGATTACATTGGACTTCTTCCATCATGGAATGAGAGTGCCTTATTCTTACAGGAAAAGTTATTTATTCTGAATATAGATTTGCCTTCCTGGACTGTACTGTTTCTGCTAAAATTACGTTCTTGGAAATTATAGAGTGACTTATTGTGATTTTATGATTTATAATAAAAAATATATATTTGGTATTCATCCCAGTTTCCATCACAGAGTTCTTAAAACCCTTACAATTTCCTAAGTGATGAAAACTAGAAAGGTGTCTTTTCTTATGTTAATGAGGTGACATTTAGATCACATTGGAAGATGGGGGCTGGTTACCAGAAGAGCCAACTACGTATGATTACAGGATTGGAACTTTCAGTTCCACTCCCTTGACCTCACCAATAGCTAATGATTTATCAATCATACCCATGTAATAATGTAATAAATCCCTCATAAAAACCCCAAAGGACTGTGTTTGGAGACTTTCAGGTTGATGGGCATGGGAAAGTGTTGGGAGAGTGGTATGCTGGGAGAGGGCATGAAAGCTTCATGGCCTTTCCCCATTCTTTGTCCTATGCATCTCTTCTATCTGGTTTTTCCTTGTATCTTTTTATAATAAACCGGTATTCTGGTAAGTAAACTGTTTCTCTGAGTTCTGTGAGCCACTCTAGCAAAGAAATTGAACCCATGGAGGGCATCATTGGAACCTCCAACCTGTATCGCATTGGTCAGAAAAATAGGTGATAACCTGAGCTTGTGATTGACATCTCAAGAGGGTTAGGTGGGGAGTCTTCTGGAAATAAACACTTAACTTGTGGATCTGATACTATCTCCAGATAGTGTCGGAATTGAGCTGAATTGTTAGAACCCTAGTCAAAGAATTGTTACTGTGAAAACTCACTCGCCCCCAAACACACATGCATTAAAAGTTTTATTTATCAGATCAGAACTTTTATTTATCCACATTCATGGTATTCCATCAGCATTGATAATGACCAAGGAATCCATTTCAGAACAAATGAAGTGGAGAAATAGTCCAATGCTCAGAGAATTCACTGATTTTACCATGTCACCCATCATCACTGGTTTCATAGAATGGTAGAATAGCCTTTTGAAAACTCAGATATGATGAAAGATAGGTGGCATCATCTTTCAGAGAAGGAGCCATGCCCTCCAAGATGGGTATATGCTCTTAATCAGCTTCAGATATACAATACTCCATTAGCCAAGATTCATGAGTCTAGAAATCAGGAGATAGAAAATTAGTGACCCCTCTTCACATTATCCCTAGAAGCAAATTTTTGCTTCTTGTCCCAAGACTTTAGTCTTCAATGGTCTAGAACAGGGGTCCCCAATGCCCGGGCCGTGGACTGGTACTGGTCCGCGGTCTGTTAGGAACTGGGCTGCTGAACAACAGGCAAGTGAGCAAAGCGTTGTCTGTATTTACAGCCACTCCCCAGTACTAGCATCACCACCTCGGCTCCACCTCAGATCATCAGGCATTAGATTCTTACAGGAGCACTGGCTCCTGGTGCCAAAAAGTTGGAGACCTCTGATCTAGAGGTTTTAGTTACAAATAGAGAAAAGCATCCACCAGGTAACATAATGATTAAACTAACCTGGAAATTGAGACTATCACCTTCCCACTTCCAGCTCATATGACACTGAGCAAATAGGCTAGGCAGCAACCTGAGATAATTGATCCTAAAGAAATTGAAATTGAATTGATACTATATAATTGGGTAACGAGAAGTATGCTGGAATACAGATCTGCTAACGTGTGCCTTCTTCATTCTATATTTTAGGATTAAAGTCAATAGAAAACTAAATAACATTAAGCTAAACAAATCTAAGCAATTCAGGCAGGACAGCTAATGGCCCAGCCTTCAGGAATGAAGGTTCGGGTCACCTCAGCAGGCAAAGAACCACAACCAAATGAAGTACTTGCTGAGGGCAAATGAAATATGGAATGAGTAGTTGAAAATGTGATTATAAACATAGCCATGACCTTGTAAAGAGCTGAAGAAATGAGGACTAAAACAGTTATGGTTATTTTTTCTTTATTTTGATATGATTATGTTTATAGATCTCAAATTTTATTATTCTCTCACTTTCTCCTTATCACATGGTACAAAATATATTAAAATATATATATTATTAATAAGTATACTGGAATTAATTTCTATCTCTTCTATTATCAATAACATTATTTTTCTTTAGGTCTTTATAGCACTCTTTATATTTTGCCTTAGAATTTCTCATGCACATATCTGTCTCCTCAATATTTTTCATGCCCTTGGACTATAAAACTATATCTTATTTATCTTTGTTTCCTCCACAGTGCCTGGCATAATTTCATCTAGAATAGTTGCTCAGTTAATATTTGTTGTATTGAAACATTTAACATTTGAAATGTCAGCACCTATATACATCATTAATTCAAACTAATTTAATCAGCTGCTATTGTAATCCAGAAAAAAATTTTCTACTGTTTTTGTCTCAATGTATCATCATCCATTAGTAACTGATGATCAGATTCTAGAATGTGAACATTAGGGTAAATATTAAGTTTCTATATCAGTATAAGAATTAATTTTTGACCAGATGTTTAGTTTTGTCTGTATTTTAAATTAATTTTTCTGCTTACATAACAGGAATAGGGTTGAAGATATTAAACACAAATGATTATTTTTATTAACTAATAACATTAGATATGGACTTAGAATAAATCTTCAAAAGATGCAGTACTTACCATTAACAAATACTTCTGAAATAAGATTAGAAAGCTAAAGATGCACTATAAAGATAATTGTTTGGAATAAGAGAGGTGGGACGAAGGCTCTTGGAAGTCATTTTGACCTAGTCATTGGTCTGCACAAAATCTTTATTTGAGTTCATTTCTTTTTGGGGATATCCAATATCCTGGAAAGTTTCATAACCATGACTTGTGGCCAAATAGAATAAATTTACTTGTATATAATCATCAATGGATGAAATTTTTTAGTGACTTGGCTTAATAAATTTAGTAGACACATCATTCTCGATATCTCATCTGCAAGTTGGCAAAGCTCCTTGCCTAATTGAGAGATATACCAGTGTTTGGGAAAAGCATATTGGATTTTCTGTAAGACTGCTACCAAGAAGTACACTAGAAACCAAACAAGTGTGCCCATGTCTATCAACATCTTAACACTTATGTTTTCAAACTATGTTATTTTTTCTCCTACAGTGGGCTCTGAGATCCTTGAGAACAAAGATTATGTTATCTTATCCACTCAAAGGTGACTAGGGCTTGCCCTAGATAAGATTCTCTACATGTGGAATTTGAGCCAGGGTTTCAGGTACATGTGATTTATTGGGAAATTTTTCTCAAACAAAGGGGGAGAGGATAAAAAGAGTATGATAGAACAGGGGATGGAGAAAAATAAGGATGTGGTCTCAGCTGGATTCTGGATCATTAACTGAACCATTTGAAGACCATGGAGCTTGATATCAGTTAGTCTCCTCCAATCAGTTTAGCTGTAAACTATCTTGGGGATGGTGGGTGGAGGCTGTCCAAAGGGGTGAAAAACTGGGTTAGTTCACATCCTCTAAGAATCAGCCACCAAAATGAGTTCAGCATGCAAGATGAATATTGTGAAGAAGGCCTGTGAGGGAAAATGGGAAGGGGGTTCTGACATTTGTGAAAAAAGAGAAAAAGAATAAAGATTGGGAGACATAACAACTAAATGTAATATATCCTGAAAGAGAGAAAGTCCATTAGGTTAAAAACTAAGTGTATTAGTTTTCTGTGGTGGCTATAATGAATTATTTATTGTAAACTTAGTGGCTTAAAACAATATGAATTTATTTTCTTACAGTTCTGTAGTTTAGAAGTTCAAAATGAGTGACATTAAACAAAAATCAAGATGTTAGCAAGGCCGAATTCTTTACTGGAATGTCTAAGGGAGAACCCATTTTCTTGCCCTCTCTAGGCTTTGGAGATTGCCAGCTTCCCATGGCTTGTGATCATCTTCTTGCTCTCAAAACTGGAAACAGTAAGTTGAGTTCTCTCACACTGCATCACGCTAACGTCTTCTTCTGCTTCACTCTTCCACACTTAAAGGATCTTGTAATATACATCGGGCTTACCAGGCAAATCCAGAAGAATCTCTCTATTTTAAGGTCAGCTGTTAAACGATCTTAATTTCTTCTACAACTGTAATTCCTCTTTGCCATATAACCTAACATATACACAGGTTCAAGGAATTAGAATTCTGCCTACCACACTAAGGAAGTCTTAATAAAGTATGGACTTTGGTTAATAATAACTGTCAGGGCCGAGTGGATCATGTCGGCTTCGCCAAGTATCAGCGGTATTGCTGACCGAGAAGGGAAAGTTCAATGGTGAGACACTCAGTTGGAAGAATGTACAAGAGGCAGACATGAGAATGAAATGGCAGGCACCAACTTTATTGTGTGGAGCACACTTCTGTTTCCAGAAGTGCAATTCTATTGGGAAGTGCAGTCTACTGCAGCGGGCATGAGGTATGGCGGGCATGAGGTATTGCGTGCACTTGTTCTGCTCCCCTTACTTGTGCTCCCCTGCTGCTCTCCAGGGGATCACATGGCTCCTCATATAGCAGAGTACAATAGTGGCCTTCAGCTACACATATGATACAATAAGCTGAAGTACATTTACATATTTTCTAAATCTGCGGTCCTATTCCTAGCCGCAGGCCTGGATCACAGCTAGACCTTGGACCAGCCAGACCTTAGGCCAGTCAGGCCTGGTACCCATAATAACATATCAATAGTCGTTCATTAATTGTGACTGGTGTACATACAAATGTAAGATGTTAATAATAAAAGAAGCTAGGTGTGAGATAATAGGAATTCTCTACACATTTCACATTTTTTTGCAAATCTAAAATTATTCTAAAATAAAATGTTTATTTTTAAAAAAAATTTAAAAAATTAAGTGTATTTTTAAATTTTCAGTTTTTATTTTATTAAATTAGGTGACTGTTTCACTTGTGTGGTAAAAACCATAGTAAAGTTTTAGAAGGCTGTTTACAAACCAGGATTATTAAAAGAACTACCAAGGTTATAAAGATGTAGAGATAGTGCCATAAAAGATCTAATTGAAGTAATTAATATATCTGAAATGTTTTACTTGGAAAAAAATGAAAACAAAACAAAACACCCTAACCATTATAACTGACATATAATTTGGATGGAGCATTTTTTATGACACTGAATTCCATTTGCAAGAGTATTTAGACAGGAGATCTTGATATTAAATGGACTATTGAACATACTGACTTTTATGATTGAACTTAATTTTATTTTTATTTTTAAATATGATAAGAAAAGAAGAATTATAACACATCACCAGATTTCATTAAAAAAATAAGTTCTTTAGAAATATATTTGCAAGTTTGTATTGTACCCCATTATGAAGTGACAAAGAAATGAATTTCGGACTTCACCACAGTATGTCATTCCAAATTACATCTAAGTAAACACAAACATCTGCTTGTGATGTAAACAAAGTCTGTCGTGAAAGGACTCATCAAGAATCATCAGAGCATAATATTTAATATTCATTAGGGACATGAAAATTTTAAGGTTTTTCTTCCTCTCTATTCTCAGAGGTACTAATTATATAGTAAATGAATAATTCTAGTTTCCAGTTTCACAAATTAGAAGCTGCAACATGTACTCTTACTAAAGATTTGTTTAAATTCTAGTAAAACAATTATTCCATCTCACATTTTTCTTGAAAAAACTGGAATTACCACATGCATACAAAATAAATAAAGAGAAGATTAATAGAGTATAAATACCAAAGCATGTAAACCATACTTGAATGAAAACAAGGAGAAGGTTTCCAATGCCAAAATCTAAGTGAGAAACTGAGATAAGGAAACTTCACCAAGAAACGTTGGAAAGGAACTGGAGAACTGGAATTGAGTCAGTGGAGCAAGGCAGTAGATTCTGTTCAGTAGAATTCAAAGTACCCAGCAGAAAGCCCCAGATGGTTGTGAACGCCTAAGACAGAGTTTAATTAGATTGGAGGAAAATGCTGCTCTGAACCTTTGGCTGTACCTTTCAAAGCATTCTAGCACACAGCAGCTTAAATAGAAGGTATCTAGCATGGATAGGTCACCAAGAAAATAGATTTTGCATATCACTAAAACAAGATATTATAATTAGGACCAATATCACAGTCATCTATCTTCAGCAGTGTAATCAAGTAGTTTAAATTGAGAATGGAAGCATAAAATAGGTAATGCTGAAAGGGCAAGGTTGTAAATGAAGACTTTCTAGCTGTAGACTTTCATGCCTAGAAAATGTAAAATGTCAAAGACATACTGGCAGAGAAGTGGTTGCATCAGACTAGTTTGGTACTACTCTAAAACATGTACAAAACTATATTTGATATTTAATCTGTCAGTAGTAAAAATATTCTTTCTTCAAAAATACTCCTGCCCTCATGAAGATCTTTTCTACTTCAAGAAAAAAAATCAGATACATTTATTTTCACTGTTTCAAATGACTAAAAAAAACCATGATTAAAATGACATTTACCATGAAGGAATTTGTATTTTATTAGGTCAAATCAAAAACTTTAACAAATTTAAAATATAAGAAGTTTTCAAAAAAGCATTTGATGAGCATTAAGTTTCTGTATCACTAATAACATGTTTTATTCAATTAAGTGAAGTCTGTGAAGTCATAGTGCATTATTTACACTTAAACATATGTAAATATTCAATAAATTCAATAAAATAATAAATTACCAAGTGATTGAAAAATTGCTTATGTATAAACCTGGATTAGTTAATGCTATGTGACTCTTGTGCCTTAACTTTTCATAACTCCTCTATTTGCCAATATCACAACAGAACACTTTCCCTCCGATCTTAATTACTACCAGCCCAAGCCCCAGCCTTGGTACACTTAATAAAGAGTCATACAGCCTTTCCACATCAGTGGAGCTGTTAGGAACCAAATATTGAAGATTATGTTCTCTGATGTTCTATACAGGTCTTCCTCTGTTTCCTTTCTTACTAACCAACCCACTGAGCTAAAGTTCAGGATTCAAAATATCTGAGATTGACAGATGGTTAATATCCTGCAGTAGGCTTTTCACTCACCTGACCTGAATCCACAATCTCGAGTGCTCCTCAATCACATTTGATATATAATTCCAGAGCCCACCAATATCTCAATATCTCTGTATGTCTCAAACTTTTCATCATCCTGGGTATCCTGCCTAAGCTATTAAATAACACCTTTTAACAGACTGCCTAAGTAAGAAACCTCAGTCACATAGTACTCTTCCCTTTCCCTAAATTCCTCTATTTAATATAGGTTTAAGAAGAAAAGTCAACGTCATTTGGTGACACAGTGTTAAAAAACTAAAAAGTACTCAATAAATGTTAAGTCTCATCAATCATATATGCATGCTTGTGAAATACATACAGAAAGTTATAATCAGGAAAACTGCCTAAAATATGGAGAAAAAAGGGGGAAGAGATCAAATGACTTTTCTAAGTAACTACTTCTAATGGCACTATTAGAACTTATCTGCCATATAACACAACTCTCCAATTTAGGAAGAAATACCATTTTGACAGCATCTCTGATAGATCATCACCACTGCTTAAGTGCTTCTCATGTAGAGGAAGCAGTTGTTTCATAAGCCAGTTTATTTTATTATCTTGATATTATCCACTGTCTCTTAATTCATTTTCTAGTTCACATTTCATTTTGGAATTAAAAGCCCCGTATGGGTTTTAAACTTTCCTTAACTAATGTGGAGGAGAGTAGAGATTAAATTTGCATAAAAGGACTAAGAGCTCTGAGTGTAATTGAGAATACCACTCTGGAAGCTTTCTAAATATTAATGATTAAGTCATGGGGAGGGGAACGCCTCTTTTTCAAACTTTACAATAGTTAGGGGAAGGTTAACCAAGAACAGAATTTGCTGCCCTTCACTTAGTACTTTATTATAAGATCCAGTTTGCGTATGCATGGCAGTTTACTCTGGGCACAATGTACCTATCTCACTTCGTTTTCAGCATACTATTTACTTTAGATTGAAACGGTCATGATCATTCATGAACTTTCATGTATGCCATGCCATATGCAGAGACAATGTTTGTTTGCATGATCATCGGCCTATTGGGGAAGAATTCTCAAACAGAAACATTCAACATGCATTCTTATGAATCTATTCAGTTATTTTTTTGTTGATGCAGAGTTAAAAAGAATAATCATGCTTGGACTTATTTTTGTTGACACATATCATCAAATAATTGAACAGAAACTATTAGACAGCTGTGGGATGGCCTGTGGGGAATTGATTGAAGTATTTTTTCTACTTGACATAATTCCTTGCATCTTTTTCGAAACAATAGCAGTGCGTTTGATTATTCTTCTTCGTATTCATAGTGCCATGTTTATGTAATGTTTCAGTGGAAAAATTTTTTTTTTCCTTTTATAATGAGAAAGGAAATCAAATATCCCTTCATTTTTCCCTAAAACATTAAAAGGAGGAAAACATATTAATTTCCTCTTTTTATCTCTCAATGTCCTTTCCTATTCTATAGGTTTTGTTGTTGTTGTTGTTGTTAGAAAGCCTAGGAAATGTATGTTTTTTTATTGACAAATATATGGATTATACCATATTACTTCATTTGTTGGGAGGTATGGAGGTTACAGAGAATAATGGGAATTCATTTATGTAATAAATTCATTTGAAGTGTTTATGATGCTTGTCTCTATTTAACTTTACTCAGAACTAAGACTAGAAAGGGATGGGCATTGTTTGAAACCACTACAAGCCAAACTAAAAACCCATAGATGCCCAAGGCAAAAGATTATGGTTAAAAGACACAAGAGAACCCCTGAGACCCAGAAGCAAATGCCGAGAGGATTTTCTTTGGGAAATTAATATTTTCAGAAGTACTCACGTATATTGGAAAATTTAGAAAGACATGTCCATGCCCAGGGCAAGATGCATGCTAAGAAACAACCTGAGAAGATCCTCATCTTTCACCTCAGGCTGATCCCTAGCCTCAGTGCAAACTTAGCTAAGCATTGCCTAAATGTCCAGACACTGAGCCAGTCTCCATAGACTGGCTAAGGTGATGGTTTCTTTATATCTTATTTATTTATTTATTTATTTTGGTTTTTGTAATTTAAGGAAATCTCTGTGAAAATACTAGTTGAAAACAAGTTAAAGAACAGAGACTTCAGTAACCACACACAAGGAAGAATACTGTATGTGCAAAAAAAAAAAAAAAAAAGAAAGAAAAATCTTGAAAGTCACTAAACAAATGGATAACTATAGGCATTAATAATTTGGAAAAATTACAGTAAATCCTGGGAAAGAGAAAAAATCTGATTTCTATAGTTATTACACTCTAGTGTTCAAATCTCCATTGCTCAACAAATAATCCAATGATTTAAAAGAAGCAGGAAAGTATGGCTTATTCAAAGGAGCAAAGCAAATTGACAGACACTATCCCTGACAAAATCATTTACGAGACAAATACTTTTAAACAGTCTTAAATGTAGTCAAAGAGCTAAAGAAAAACATGAAAAAAAGAACTAAACAAAATCAGGAAAACAATGTATAAAAATAATATCAATAAAGAGATAGAACTTATAAAACAAAGTCAAATAAAAATCCTGTGGTTAAAATAACTGCTATGAGAAAAGTTACTAAAGGGGTTCAAATTCAGATTTGAGCAAAAAGAAGAGAATCGGCAAACTTAAAGATAAGGCAATTGAAATTATTGAATCTGTAAATGGTGTCGAGAAAACTGAATAAATACATGCAGAAAAATGAAACTAGACCACCTTCTTACATTATATACAAGAATAAACTCAAAATGGATTAAAGATTTAAATGTAAGACCTAAAACCATAAAACTCCTAGAAGAAAATATAGGCGATAAACTCTCTGATGTTGCTCTTCATAATATTTTTTTTTCTATCTTCTTGGACAAGGGAAACAAAAGAAATAATAAATAATAAATAAGTGGGACTACATCAAATTAAAAAGTTTTTGCACAGTAAAGGAAACCATCAACAAAACAAAAAACAATGCAATGCAAAAGATATTCACCAATGATATATCCAATAAAAAGGTTAATATCCAAAATTTATAAAAGACTTATACTACTTATACTCAGTACCACAAACAAGAAAAAAATAATACAATTAAAAATGGGCAGAGGACCTAAACAGACATTTCTCCAAAGAGGACATACAGATGGCTAATAGACATATGAAAAGATGCTTAACATCACTAATCATCAGAGAAATGCAAATTAAAACCACAATGAGCTATCACCTCACACAAATCAATAAATCAACAAACAACAAGTGTTAGTGAGGATGAGAAGAAAAGGAAAACCTCAAGCACTGTTGGTGGATTGCAGATTGGTGCAGCTTATGGAAAACAGTCTGGAGTTTCCTCAAAAAAAATTAAAAATAGAACTACTTTCCAATTCTGGGTATTTATCTGGATAAATCCAAAACGCTAATTCAAAAAGATATATACACACTTATGTTCACTGCAGTGCTATTTACAATAGCCAAATATGGAAGCAACTTAAGTGCCCATCAATAGATGACTGGAAAAAAAGAAGTAGTAAATATATACAATAGAATATTGCTTGGTCATACAAAAATAAAATTTTACCATTTGCAGCAAATGGATGGACCTAGACAGTTGTGCTAAGTGAAATAAATCAGAGAGAGAAAGACAAATACTATATAATCTCACTTACATATAACAAAATAAACAAAACAGAAAAAAGACTCATAGATACAGAGAACAAAATGATGGTTGCCAAATGGGGTGGGGATTGGAAGGCTAGGTGAAAAAGGTAAAGGAATTAAGAAGTACAGATTGGTAGTTACAAAAAAAATCATGGGGATGAGACGTTCAATCGATAATACTGCAATAACTATGTAAGTGAAAGGTGGGTACTAGGCTAATTAGGGGGATCACTTCATAAATCATAGAAATGTATAATCGCTATGCTGTACACTTGAAACTAATATAAAATAACATTGAATGTTAACTGTAAATAAAAAATAAAAATAGAAATTATTGAATCTAAAGAGCAGGAAATACAAAAATTTAAGAAAAATGAAGAGCCTAATTAACCTGTAGGATGCCATTAAATGGACTAACATGCATGTCTTGGAAGTCTCAGAAAGAGAAATATTTTTTCTTCCCCTTTATTTGACAAAATAATAGCTGAAAATGTCTCAACCATGATTGAGGACAAAATCTACAAATCCAAGAAACTCAACAAACTCCAAATAAGATAAACTCAAATAGACCCCAGCCAAGAAAGATGATAATTCTACTGTTAAAAGAAAAAGTAAAAATCTTGAGAGCAACAAATGAGACACAGTTTATCAAGTGCAAAGAATCCACAATATGATTAATAGCAAATTTCTCTTCAAAAACCACAGATGCCAGGAGGCAGTGGGAAGACATTTTAAAGACTAAAAGAAAAAAAAAAAAGAAAACTTAAAAATTCTGTGTCCAGCAAACATGTTTTTAAAAAAAATGAGAGAGAAGTTAGGACATTCCCAAGTAAACTAAAGCTGATGGAATTTATTACCATTAGACCTGCTGTACAAGAAACGTTAAAGAGAATTTTTAGGGTAAAATAAAAGGACAATTATAATTTAAAGCTGTATTAATAATTAAAGATATCTGGTGATTATAAATTCCTGTTCAAATAGAAAGTCCAGTATAATTATATTTTTCATTTATAATTTTACTTTTTATTTCCTAGAGGATTTAAAAGACAAATTCATAAAAATATTTATGAATATAATATCAGGCACACCATATATAAAGATGTAATATGTAGTAATGACAAGATAAGGCAGGGGAAGATAGAGGTGTAAAGGAAGAGATTTTTTGTATGTGACTGAAGATAAGTTGGTATCAATTTGAATCATAGTTTTCAGATGTTTAATGTAATCCCAATGATAACCACAAAAAAAAGGTCTAAAAAACACACAAAAAAAATGAGAAGAAAATAAAAACCTGTCACTATGAAAAATCAACTAAACACAAAGGAATGCAGTAATGAAGGAAATGAGGGACAAAAAAGTTATTAGGCATATGAAAATAATAGGGAAATGGCAGAAGTAAGCCATTCCTTTTCTGTAACTAAAAGTAAATGAATTAAAATTTCCAATCAAAAGCCAGAGATTGACAGAATGGATAAAACAACAATACAACATAATCTAACTATACACTCTGCAAGATACTCACTAGATCCAGAGACATAAATAGGTTGAAAGTGAGAGAATGGAAAACAATTCTTTGCATAT
Organism: Pteropus medius; assembly: GCF_902729225.1. Classification (NCBI taxonomy): domain Eukaryota; kingdom Metazoa; phylum Chordata; class Mammalia; order Chiroptera; family Pteropodidae; genus Pteropus; species Pteropus medius. The sequence continues at coordinate 1,924,677 of NW_024355523.1, forward strand.
GGTAACCAAAAGAGAGCTGGAGTGACTATACTAATATCAGACAGAATACAGTTTTAGTCAAAAACTGTTACAAATAATAAAAATGGCATTATATATTGATAAAAGTGTCAAATCATCCAAAAAAATGTAACTATTATAACTCTGAAGAACAGAGCCCCAGAACATATGAAACAATCATAGATAGAATTGAAGAGAGAAATAACTCTACAATAATTGTTGACACTTCAGTGCATCATTGTCTGTAAGGAACAAAACATCTAGCCAACAAAGAAATGAAGGACTTGAACAACACTATAAACCAAGTAGACATATGTAGAACTAATAAACACATGTAGAACACTTTACCCAAACAGCATAATATGCATTCTTTTCAAAGGCACAGAGAACATTCTCCAGGTTAGGCCAAATGTTAACCCACAAAAAGAGCCTCAATACATTTAAGAAGACTGAAAACATATAAAATAGCTTCTCTGACAACAATAGAATATAGTTTGAAGTCAATAACAGAAGGAATACTGGAAAATTATCAACTATATGAAAATTAAAAGACACATTCTTAAACATCCCATGTATCTAAGATATCACAAGGGAAATTCAAAAATACTTAGAGATGAATTAAAACAAAATGAACACACCAAAAGGTGATAGGATTTAGCAAAGGCAGTGCTCAGAGGGAAATTTATAACTGTAAACGCATATTAAAAAAGAAATATCTCAAATCAATAACCTAACTTTACATCTTTAGAAATTAGATAAAGAAGAGCAAACTAAACTCAAAGCTGGCAGAAAGGAGCAAATGATGATTAGAGCACAGAAAAATAAAATAAAAAATAGAAAAGTAATTGAAAGCATTAACGAAACCAAAAGTTGTTTCTTTACAACAAGCAACAAAATTGACAAAATTTTAGCTAAACTGACTAATAAAATAAGACAGAAAACACAAATAAATAAAATAGAAATTGAAGTGGGAGCGATACTACTAACCTTATGTCACTGGTGGGGATGGGGTGAAATCCAGCCTCATCCCAATGGTGTGGGGGAGGAAGAGGAGGTGGATAGTGGCATTGTGTGTTGTTGTTCCTCCCTTCTCCCCCACCAATGCAGTAAAGAACTACAGGTCAGTAAGACTGAGAAAAAGTAAGATTTATTGAAAGTAGAATTAAAAGGAGATGGCTCACTAAGGAAGGATGCAGTCCTGTGGAATTTAGGAGATAAAGAGATAAGATAGTACACCCCAAAGGGAGGGTGGGTTTCCAGCCAGGAGAGCTGTAACAATGCAGAGATTAGATCTGTTTATATTTGGGCCATGACAGGAGGTCCTAGATGATCCATATGTGAAGTCACCTTGATTGACAGTTGGCTACTATATAACTTTTTGCCTACTACGCATGTGCTTACCCAGAATTCAGTCTGCTATGATTAGATTTATGAACTTCCAGGCATAGTCATGATATTATAATGATGGTATAATGAGGCTGAAGTTAGGGGGAGTACTTTCATATGTAGCTAGTTTAGCCAACAGCTTTTATGGCCTTGTGCTCTAGTATTTTGGGTAATTTAAAACCCTAAAAGGGAGATGTTTCTGGGAGGTCCTTAAGGAAGGTCCTCAAGGGAAATTTCTATGGTTCCAGAGCTGGGCCTTGGGTCTGGTCGCTCATGCCTGACTAACTACCTAACACTTATAGGCAATAAAAGGATTGTAAGAAAATAGTATAAGCAAGAGTGTGACAACAAATTAATGAAACTAGACAAAATTTACAAATTCTTTGAAACACACAAATCACCAAAACAGACTGTGATGGTTATTTTTATGTCGACTCAGACTATGCTGACCAGTTGTTTTGTCAAACTCCAGATGTTGCTATAAAAATATTTTTAGATGTGATCAACATTTTAAATCAGTTAACTTTAAGTAGAGCAGATTAACTTCCATAATGTGTATCAATTGATGGATTTAAGAGCAAACATTGAGATTTCTCTCCCAAAGAAATTTTGCCTCCGGATTGCAGCACAGAAATTCTGCCTGAGTTTACAGCCTTCCTATTCAAGTCCACAACATTCCCACTTAGCAGAATCTCCAGACCTCCAGTCTTTCAGCTTGCTGTATAGATTTCAAATTCAACCATCCCCACAATTCCTAAATTGTATAACCTAATTCCTTAGAATAAATTCTCTATTTCTCTATGCCTCCCCTACCCATATATTTATTGACCCTGACACCATTTTAAATCGCTATCTAAATTTAAAGACAATTTTTTTCAGTTCTTTACTTAAGTCAAAAATCTCTACTTCTTACAACAAACTATTGAGATATTTATGAATTTCAACTTTGTTGTTCTCTTGTTTAGCGAGTTGATCAGACTATTTTATCAAAGCCTGTTTCCCCTTCAATGTTTAGCCATTGATTTCCTTAGGGGGTAGAACACAGCCTTAGGCTGTGGACAATTACCCTGGAAAGACAGAGGTTTTAGCAGCGTTATGTTTAACTATCTCATTCCCTAGTCTCTCTGTTAAACTGTCTGCCTTTGCTAGTATCACACTCAGCTTTTGGTCACCATTAGTTGCAGGCTATGGCTGTTTTGTTTTCGGGGATGCCCTGAGATGTAAATTGCTTGACTGTCTGATCCAACTCAACTCATTGCTGAGCTAGTTTTTGAGGCAAGCCTTGAGGCTTATTTTGATCTGTAGGGCAGCTCATTTTAGCTGTCTCTATCTGGTTCTCTCTGGTATGTTGCTGGCTTAAATTTTAGCTTATTGTTCTTAATTGCTACCACCAAAATTGCCTTGTTTTTGAGCAAATTTCATCTTTAAATTCACCACACTTGGTTTCAAATTAAGTCAGTTCCTTTTGTGATAGCTTTGGAGCTTTCTGTTTTTATGAATTGTCTCTCAACTAGGACAAAACATCTGAGCTTCTGCTCTGGAGCTAGGGACAGGGAGAGTGGACTGATCCTGTCAGAGTGACACTCCTGCTTTATGGTTAGGGATGGTTGCCTGTCATTCTTGGCTTTCCTTTCCAGCATTGATCTTACATTCTGTGAGTGAGTTAGAGAAAGGGTGAGTATTTCCTCAATATTCTTACCATGCCATGTCTGAGAATGAGCTTTCATTTTATTAGTGGGGCTAGAGTGGAGGAAGAAAGACCAAACTCAGCTTAGAATGTTAGGAATTCAGCCTTTGCAACTTGAATCTAAGAATGAAAAATGCTGGCAACATGTCCCTCTTCTTCAGAGAGCACATCCCTTGATTAAATGAGAGAAGAAGGAGCCACATTTTCTTAGAACTACTCACCCAGACTGGAGATTGAGATGGGGATAGCGAAGGAGAAAGCAGGTCATGTTCAAGTGCTACAGACTCTGGCTGTTGGTATCACAATATAGATTTTCTCATGTAAGTGTTTCTTTTGTTAAGGGTGGAAAATTTTCAAGTGAGCAAACTAGCTAAGTCAGCTACAGGGAAGAAATATCTTTAGATATCAGAAGTTGTCCTACTTGCTTGTGTGTGGTTTAGGAAGTGTATTGTATAAAATATGTAGATGGCCAATGTCTGCTTCTGTAATCCATTTACTTGTTAATTAAGGGTGTTGTTCCGGGCAAAGATATGTTAAAAGCCAACTCCCACTTCTGTAATCTGCTGGCTTGTTCAGGGGACCACCAGGATATGGTCTTGAGCTTTATCAGCTGCCTGCTCTGAAAGCTCGGGGCTGATCTCCTCTAGCCCTGTGTGGTAGAGAGTCAGTCGCCGGCTGGCTAATAAAGGCTCATAATTAATCTCAATTGGCTCCGTGGGTCTCAGAATCGTTCGCGCCATAACACTTTGTTTGCTTTGGACCCTAGGACAATTTCCAGAGATTTTAAATATTAAAAAAGTAATAATTTTACCAGTTACAGTTGCCTCCTAGGAAATGATTTGATAGCAGTCATTATGCTGATGCAGGACAGGGCAAATTTCCCTGAGTTGGAGGAGAGACCAAGCCCTGTACAGAGAGAAGAGGGTCCTTTGGCGGAGAGCGTAGAAAAAATTCAACATATACACCAAAGTTAGGGTCAAAAGGAAAGTTTATTAGAAAAGGGTAACACTCCACAGACAGAGTATGTTCTCCTTTCAGAGGCAGAGAGTGAGAAGTACATTGAGAAGGATAGAGTAAAGGCACTGAGAGAGACCCTGAGTGTTTGGGGAATTCAGTTTATATATCTTTCTTTAGAACCTGTGAGTTATAGTTTAAAAGACTTTATTAACACATTTCCTTTGATATGGACATTCAGTGAAGCCCGGTAAGAACTATAATGTGAAAAGGTAAGAATATGTAGAGTGAAAGGCCTGCTGGCAGTTTTCAGCCTTTAATCCATAAACTCTCCATGGTTTTAGCCTTAGGGAATGACTCTTAGTTCCTGTTTCCCCTTCACAGGTGTGGGGAATAGGGTTGTTGGCAATCCCAGTAGAAATCTTTCTTTGTTCTGAAGGTGTCCTCCTGGCCTGGTGGCTGGGCTGATCAGCATATTGCAGTCTCTGATTGTGGCTTTATTAACATTTTAATTCTCTTGCCTCCTCCCTACATTAATGCTACCATTCCAAAAGTCATGACTTGCCTAATTAGTTATTTTATCATAACTGTTACTTATTCTCTAAATTTATTACACATTTAATCAATAATATCAGGTTACACTCTTTATCCCACATAGGAATCATTTCTGTAACTAAATTATTTTTATACTTCATGCATATTTGTCCATTCTAGCATCAGATTTTAAAATTATATCTAATAAAGCCAGAAATTTTTCTTTTTCTTTTTAGTACATGCTCTTTTTAGAGGCCGAAAAATATACACCATTGTTATGCTACAAGTGATCTTAGTTCCTGTAACACTCACACACCTCTAGGTCCTTTTCACTGCTGAAGAAATGAATTTCAACTCAGTGAATATGAGAATTATTTGTTTATTAAAAGCACATTATGAGGTAGAAGATGGGTCAAGCCTAAAACTGGCTGACCTGTGGAAACAAGGTTATGTACCACTTGAGGGATAGGAGTACAGGTTACAGCCAGGAAAGATGGAGAACAGCCAGGAAAGGGAGAGGGAGAGGTCTGCATTATATTTGGGGCCATGATGGGTGATTACCAGTGTGTTCTTAGGTAATTGGCAAGTAAGATCATCTTGATTGACACCTGGCTGCTATGTAACTCTGCCTAGTGTGCATGCGCTTACCCAGAATTCAGTCTATTACAATTAGATTCATAAACTTCCAGGCATAAACAGTATTATGATGAAGCTTAAATTGTAAGCAAATTAAGGTAGCAGGCGTGTGTAGCCAAATTAGGCCAACTAAGACTATAACTCGCCTTTCCTTTGTCTCTGGGGATGTAGGAGGAATTCTCTACTTACCAATAGGGTGTTCTTTGGGTGGTCTCTGGGCTGGGCCCGTATTCCTTTGTTCCCCCTGTACATCATGTCTGACTAGCTACCTAACACCATTATGTGTGACTACATGTGGGATACATATTATTTTTTTAAAATATCATGCTAGGATTCTATTTTCTAATGCATTTGATTTGTTAAATATTGTTGATAGTTTTTTGTTTCCTTAGCTATAATTAGATATGTACTATTTTCTGTGAAAGTAATGTAGGGAGGAGGCATGAGAACTAAATGTTAAATCAAGCTATATTCAGAGACTACAATGTGCTGATCAGCCCTACAGCCAGACCAGGAGAAAACCTATAAAACAAAGAAAGATTCCTGCTGGGATTGCTAACAAACCCATAAAGTGAAGGGAAAACAGAGTCTTTAAGTTGTACCTTATATTCATTTCCATTGGCCAAAAAACATGAGGAATCCAAAGATACAAGGTTAGGAATTGCCAACAGGTTTTCTTGCTATAGACCCATTCCTTTCATCCTACAGCCCCTCATTTTCATACTGTATTCTCATATAATCAAAGGAAAATAGGTAAACAAAGTCTTTAAACTGTAATTCGTAGAAACTAAGAATGACATATAAACTGAATTTCCTGAACATTAGGGGTCCCTCTCATTGTCTCTGTCTCTCTCAGTCCCTCTGAGCCTCTCTCAGGCTCTCACTCTTTTTCTTTGAGAGGAGACCACATTCTGTCTATGGAACATTATCCCTTCTTAATAAACTTTCCTTTAGACTTTAACTCCGGGGTGCACTTGAATTCTTTTCTGCATGAAGTCAAGAATTCTCTCTCTTGGTGCAGGGCCGTTCAGGGGAATTTGCCCTGTTCTGCATCACAAGTACATTTTGTGATCTTTTATTTGAGAACCTTAGTGTTTTCAATCATAGATAACTTAATTGGCAAAGCTGATCATGAAGCCAAGTTATTACAAAATGTGTAACAGTAGAAGCAGAATATATGTTATTACCAGATTTTCTCTCTCCATTTAAAAAAATGGTATAAAATGAAATACTAAAGTTTCTGCCATGTAACACCAATGTAATTTCATATAATTAATTTGAATCAGAATGTTTTGATAGAAACAGTCTCACAATGTCAGAAAGAAATGATGGATATTATCCAGAATTATCATATAATCTGTTAGTTTGCTGAATATAATACCCTACTTTTCTAATAGACAGATCAGAGTTGCATTTGTTGCTTCTGGGATGTGAATTTGATGGAAATAATTGTCTTTTTTATCCTTATTATATTAATTATAATTAAATGTTAATTAGGAAAGACAATGAAACTCCAAGTATTTCATCTGACCTGTTCAATTTCTGGACTTGATGAGAATAATTGTATTGCTATCTATCTATATGTTCTTTCATGTATTTTTAGTATTTCCATGGCATGTGGCCACGCTAAAGTGTAGAGTTTAAGGCAGTTACCCTAATAGAAAAATATAATGTTTTACATTTAAATTCTAAAGGTATTATTTAATCCAACCAATCTGCAGATAGGAGATGGCCAATGAAAAAGATTGCAAGTCATATTCTTTCTTGAAATATTTAAAACTGAGATTTTGTGACTATATCTTTTACTTTTATTACTCAAGATTTTTCATTATTTATAATCGCTCCCAAAATAATTAAGGTGACAATAAGTAGAGGACTCTGATTCACAGATGGCAAAGACAAACTTCTTGATTTTTGTTTCTGGAGCTTCTGCCAAGACTCAGATTCAGTTGAGATGATGAATGGCAACATGAAAAAAAACTTTTGTTATCCTTGATTTAAAATCAAAATAGGTTTCTGAATATCAGTAGTGTGTTCATGTAGGAGTCAGGAGTGAGCTTATTTTATTTCCCCAAGCAGGGATTTCAATTGTACTAAATTTTAGTACCAGCAGCTGGTGTTCAGTATTCAAAGTGGATCAAGCACCTCATTGAGATGCAGGGGATAAGTGGAAAAATTCAAAGCTATTCTCAATATTTCTTTATAACAAGTCTTTTAACAATTGAATCACTGGAAGCCCAAAGTTTTTTGCTAAGATTGCTAAAGAAACTGCTCCACTTACAGACCTCAATGAAATCTTAGATGATTTCTCTTGTCCCATTCTCCCCTTGGTTCTTGAGAATATGCACAGATATACCAAACAAAGCACAGACCAGATATCCAGTTCAATAGACAAAGGCTAATATTGAATGACTGGGATTCCACTCAGCTCTGAAACACAATACGAAAATTGCATGTGTTGAGAGGTAGGCAAGAGAAGCAAAAGTAGATGAGACAAGAGATACAAGCAAACGTATAGAAAGAGAACCCCTAAAAAATTTGGAGAACTCACTTGTGAAGTATGAGACTAAGACATAGGAAAATATAAAGAATATTACATGCTCTCCTGGAAATGGTAACCTAGCAGGCATAGCTAATTTGTATTCATATGTATGAAGCATTAAAACACTAAATCATATGTTGATTGTGATGTTGACTGTGAGTATGGTTGGTTTGGTAGAAAGAACACTAGCTGGATAATCAGATCACCTCATGGTACTTTCACAATTTAGGTGGATATGAGTTTGGGAGAATGTCACTAAATTGTCTCTACTCAAAAAGTGCCCTTGAAATTCCCAATGTTCTCTATATAATTTGTTTCTTCCTTGAAAAACTTTTAAATCTTATCTCCATTTATAATGCATTTATTGTTTTTTCTTTCATATTGACTGCTTCTGCTCAGATTTTCTTCTTCCAAGTACCTCACTGAATATTCTTTCTCGAATTTTTTTTTATCTTCTATTACTTAACTCTTTAATTTGTACTTTTTATCCTTTGACTTTAATTATTATGTACATTTGTATATGATATTTATATCTGCCCTTTGTTCCTATCAGTGTGTGTGTGTGTGTGTGTGTGTGTGTGTGTGTGTGTGTATGTATGTGTTTTGGGAAACAATAGTAACTAACCCTGCCTCAATTAAAATTAAGCAGGAAATACATTTTACTAAAGAATATTTGATTAAACACAAAATTCTGGGAAGGGCCACAGAGCTTGGCTTGGAAGTAAACAGCCAGGAGCAACTCTACTAGTGTGACACAGAAATGATCTCATGAAAGCACCATTAGCCGCAGATACTGATGCTTCACTATCATTAATTATATTCAGTCCTGCCTCTAAAACTCATGTAAGGGCCATTCTGATTACCTCTCAAAAAACAAGTGTTTTTATCATTCTTTCTTCTTCACTTACAAGTTTGTATTTTAGAATCTGGATAGATAAATCTCATTAGTGGAGCTTTGATCATGCATATGGACTTTAGCTGCAAGAAAGGCCAGGGAAATATTTACCTGGCATCTTCTTCTGTTTCTAGAGTAAGAAATTACCCCATAAGATGAAGGAATACCTCAAACATAGAAAGGGTGATCAGATGCAGGAAAGACAATTTCTTTCATTTCTAATTTTTTAAAAAAGAGTTACAAAGTGTTGGTTGAATATCAAGGTTTATACCACTAAAAACATCAAATACAAAATGTTTCTGAATAATGCATTATCTCCTGGCCTTTAAACTGAGCTATCATGACTTTCTCCTTACTCAGTCCTTTCTTCCTCCAAATTACCTTACATATATTGTAGTTGATGGGTCATATATCTGCAAGGCTAAATCTTCACCTTGTTTGTATCCTCACTCATATTTTATCTCTTTAATAATCCTCAGTCTCACAATCTATTTAAAATTTTTGCTGATACTTACTTTACATACTCATCTCTTATAGCCTATTCTTTTTTCTTTCTTATTAACTCTTATCAGCATTTACTAAACCACATTATTTGTTTATTTAGTATATCTAGTATAACTCCTTACAGAAATATAAATTCCATGAGAACAAGGATCTTTATCTGTTTAGTTAAAGTGCTGTGTCTAAACGATCTAGAGAACCCATCGTGCTCAGGAGGTGCTTGATACATGTTTGTTAAGTACACGTGTCATCGAATCATCTTAGAAAAGGAAATAATAAAACTGAAGTGGAACATGGGAACGTTATTTTGGTTTTAAGAGAAAAAAATTTATGCAGGGTAACATGAGATTCCGTGAGATAAAGAATGAGTTTCAGAGAAATATATAATATAAATATATGAATATATATCTATATATGCATATAACAGTAGCTTCAGACTGAAACCTAAAAGAAAAAACAGATGAAAACTTTGAGTTTACTAGAAGAAAGCCAGTGGTACTTGAGATTAAGTACAGGAGTCTATAACTAGGGACGACCACCAGGGAAACTGATAGAAACTTTCAGTATTACCCAAGTATATCTTATTAAATGTATCCATATTAAACATCCAAAATTTCAACTCTTGGATAGGCTAGTGAATAGATTCTAATAGTTCTTTTATATAAAGAATCACCATTTTTATCTTTGACATCTCAATTTTCATTAAAACTATATTTCTAAATTCTTTTTTTTTAATTTTTATTTTTTAATTAGAGTTGACATTCAATATTATTTTATGTTAATTTCAGGTGTACAGCATAGTGGTTAGACATTTATATAATTTATGAAGATTCCCCCAATTATTCTAGTACCCATCTGGCACCATACAGAGTTATTTCAATATTATTGACTATATTCCCTATGCTTTACTTTACATCCTCATGATTATTTTGTAACTACCAATTTGTACTTCTTAATCTCTTCACCTTTTTCTCCCAGCCTCTAAACCCCCTCTCATCTGGTAATCATCAATTCTAAATTCTTAACAATATTTCCCTTTTGATTTCCTGCTGCTGCTTCATATTCTCTGCTAAGAAATCAATGCCAACAAACCAATTGCATTTTAAAAGTTCCCAGTTCAATCATCACTACAAAAAAATGTGAAAATTGGAGGCAATGGAGCCAGTTTTTTTTTTTAAAGACTGTTTCAAATTTTAAGTAAGCTCTGTTCTTTCTCCCTAAGTTTGTAAAGTGAAGACAGTAGTCATGATATCACAGTTATTAATTCAGTTATTCAATTATTTATACATTTTATAATTTATTCATTACATAAATAAGTATTCGTATAGTATGACAGATTAATTAGTTTATTTAACAAAAGCAACAAAATAACAAAGTACCTACTATAATCCAGGCACCGTACTGGACACTGTGGCTTTAGTCGTTAAACGAATAAAATGTTTTCCTTTATATTCTATTTGTAGAGACAGAAATAAACAAAACTAAAAATAATAACATATAATTTTGGTTCATGATACTAAGAAATATGATGTGCTGTGTGTGTGTGTGTGTATGTGTATGTGTGTGTGTATGAGAGAGAGAGAGAGAGAGAGAGAGAGAGAAGAAAGTACTAAGTGTTCCATTTCATAATTAGCTTTTTAACACTTTGGAATCTCTTTAAAATGCCAATATTTCTATCTGGAGAGATGTCCTTGTCCGTATACTGAATGAATTGAGAAATAAATAAACTTGTGCTTAGCCAAAAGATCCATCATTGCCTAAAGGACTGCATCCTTATGGAATTATAAAAAATTGAGCAACAAAGTAGCATGTTGGGGCAAAATGCCATAAGAAACATTAAAATGCTATTATAGTTACCAAGCTGAGTAAAAAGTATTATTTCAGAGTGTGTTAATGCAATCTACTGCAAGAGGACAAGGTAGTTTCTGATCTGTGCATATAAAATGCATCTATCTACTGCATAATGCTTCAAGTGGTGACTAATATATTTTTCTTGCTTCAATATAATATATTTCCTTTCCATAAAGTCTTTTCAAGCACATTTATTTTCTTTCGTACTATGTATTTAAAGCTGTATATTTAGAATTCAAGCATCAGTGGTTATCCAGTTTTAATCCACAATTTAAAGTTGTTCTGGCCAGTCAACACTGTTCTATAGCCTGTCTATCAATAAACTGTGAGAAGACACAAGACTCCTCATCAAATGGTCTTTTTGCATAGCTGAATAACTCAGGTGAGAGTACAATATATAAGAATTTCAGGAAAGTATGTGACATCCTTGCTAAGAAATTTAGATGTAGATAAACCATTCTATAAAGAATAGATGATTGAACTCAGACTACAAGGATGACTTGATTCTAAATAAAAGTGACTTAATTTAAAATAAAATTCTGGAAAACTGGACTTTAGTAATCATAGTCCACTAATAACTTATTGATATGCACTGAGGATAATTAAACACTGCGTGTTGTAAATTCATTCTAGAGATTCCATCCAAGAAAAACTTATCAATGAGAATTTAAGAGAATTGAAAAGAACCAGTTCTTGAAGTACTCATTTAAATCAATTTATGTCAACTACAATTCAAGGGAGCATCTTAAGAAAAGAAGGAATAGGTCGAATAAACCTCATATGCCTCAATCAATAAATAATATTTCTTTTGGTCAAGGAATAAAAAACTGTGTTTTAAATATCTTCATACTTTTAGCAACAAGAACTATATAAAACCATAGCAAAGAAAATCTTTGGCTATAGTTCCCTTTCTGTCAAGACATATTTAAAATGTAGTGCACAATATGATTTAGTAGTAAATTTAATAGAGTGGAAGTTTCTGCTCTCATAAAATAATTTTTCTTTGCTTGTATTGATTCACTAACACCTTATTGAGTGGAATGCATGTTTTGTGGGGTGTTTTTGGTAGTCTTATTGATTCTCTGAAAGTTGAGAGGATGGAAAGCATGAAAAAGGTTTTGATTTTATTTTTCATTAAAGTCAGTTTTGATCAAGCTTAACTCAAAGGTATCTCTGTGTTAAACTATGCCCCTTTAAAAATGTTTTTCCTATGAAGCCAAATGAAGCTAATTGGGTTTTAAATTTTATTAATGGAAAGAAAGACGATGATCTCTTTCGGTTCTAAGTTAGTGAGAAAAAAACTACAGAAATGTATTTAAATCTGAGCAATAAACTATAGGAAGATAAAGAGATAAATTGCAAATGCATTAAGAAGAGTGAGACCAAAATACTGAGAAAATTCAATGCCAGGTAAATGAATATTAGAGTGGTTTTTTGTCTGCTTTGATTTCTTTTTGCATTTTGTTAGTGTATTTATGCATTTGGAAGATTGCCATGTAAAAATAGGGATTATACCTCAAAAAGTATGAGTATAACCTATCGATTTTGAATCAACAGAAGAAAGAATATTCTCAGCACTTTGAAGATAGATAGACTGAAACAGATGATAACTATTGTTGTCATGAGATGTGCTAAAGCTAAAAGTCCAGCTACAAAGGCATGTATTATAGAGAAGAGTCTAGGAGACAAAAGCACCAGATTAGAATCTAAATTGCATGAATGTTGACTTTCATCTACATCAGAAAATGTATAATGTCATTAAAGCTACATATGTGTATGTTAAATAAATATTCCTGAAAAGGTATCATCAATCCTTATTTTAAAGTTAAATAGTTTTTGTTTTCATAAAAGAGAATATTTGTATCATAAGAGAGAATTATTCCACTATCGAGAAATTTTAGATAAAACGATAACATAGAGAAAAGAAAAAAATGATTCTGATATTTCTATTGCAGAATATTAGCATGCTAACACATTAGTGCATTTATCAATTTTATGACTCTCTATTTCTTTTATATTATAACCATGCTATAAATGTAACATGTTGGATTTAACATGTAAAATAGTTTTATTTCTATAGAACTACATAGTTTAATGATATAAATGGATTTTTAAATAATGCTTAATAATTTATCAATAACTTCCTTGTGGAATATTTAATGTAAATTAGAAGCTTGATATAACAATACTGAGATAAAAATATTAATGCATATGTATTCCCCTATATATTAAATTATTTTTGCAGGAAAGCTTTCCAGGAATTATCTTACTAAGTCACATGGCATAGGGAGTATATGGCTCATTATAGAGAACACCAACTTTTTTTCAAAAGTGCTGCATCTTTTCATTCACCTACAATTTGATTTTAATTTTACAAATACATTGATTAACTTCTTAATATGTTTTCTGTAAATGTTTTTAACAGTTGAAATATAAGATAATCTTCTTCCATTGTCTTTTTACACATGACACATTCAGTATTTTTTCCACCCAAATAGGCATAAGTAAGAGAAAGTAAGGAGCAATTACTTTTTAACTTACCTATATAAAAACTAAGTAAAATACAATTGGCTTTTTAAAATATGAATGCAGTAATAATATTCTATTACAGCTATAACCCTACATGATGCTCCAAGTTTCATACTTACTGTCGGCACAGCAAGTGTCTTAGTCTACTTTCCCATATTTCCTACTTCTAAGGGCTTAAGCCTTTTCCTGCATCTCTCATCTAAGAAGCACCTTACCCTGGTATTATGTCCCCTTTTCTTCTTAAATAATCACAGATGCAAAGAATCCTCAGGATAGATTTCTTGACTGATGTTGATGATAATGATAGCTACATTAATTGTAACAAATGATAAGTTATTTCAAATTGACACTTTTTATATGGCAGACACTATGCCAACAACATAAAAATCAACTTATTTAATTCCTACCAATACCCTTTATGCTATCACACCCATTTTACAGAGGACACTGAAGCTCAAAGGTCATTTTCCTAACATAACATTTCTTATAAGTGCTAGAACAAGTATTTGAATCCATACCTTTCTTACCTCAAAGCTATTTTTAATTCCTTCTGCTTTAGACAAATGATAATAATATTCAAACTAGAAACAGAGAGGCCCTAACAGTTATTTTTGTTATCCACTCATGGGCTATCTTTATTACATTTAGGAGTCAAGTTTAGTAAAACCTCCTCTTTCCAGAGTTCTTTGTACTTGGTTTAAACTAGTATTGATCCTGAAGAAATATTGATTATGTTTTCATTAGTAATCTTCTATCCAAAGCCACAACCTTTGTTTTTTAGTTGTTCAAAACTATTCTTTTTTTTTTTTTTTCATTTTACAACTTCTATTCCCAATTCAGTTACCCTGACTACTCTAAAGTAGAGGCTTCTCAACTCCCATTGAATACTACTGTCATTCTCTTTCAACTGTAAATACCATTACCATCTCATTTGTTCTTTCATGGAAACTGTAATGTCATTTTTTTTTCTTAATTAATGGAACTAGACAGTGCAGTTTTTGTTTGTTTGTGTTTGTTTTGCTCAATAATCGCATACAATCCACATTAGTTTTCAAATATAAAAAATCACTGGGATTTCACATTCAATAAACATGGGAGACAGAGTATAAGAAAGGGTGATGGAAAGAATTTTTCTGTGCCATATTGAGTTGAAACTACATAGGTACAGTTCAAACCTGTCTCAGTAAAGATATATTGTACCTTCCAAAAGGCTTCAGTTATAACATGTGGAAAGTTAAGCACAAGGAAAAATTAAGTATGAAATGATAAAATAAAATTAGTTAATAATAAACATTTATCTGATGAATCAGCAAAATTACCCTTTGGCACAGAATCAGGCCATTTAGGCATTCTAAAATGATAGTATTACCTGGGTGATTGGATAGTCTGGGATAATAATTCTTGAAATAAATATATCAGTTTTTGTTCCCTCTCTCGTTCTCCCTTTCTCTCTCTCTCTCTCTCTCTCTCTCTCTCTCTCTCTCTCTCTCTCTCTCTCTCTCTCTCTCTCTCTCTCTCTGTCCTCCCATAAGTACATCAATATAAAAGATAAATGTTTTTTAGCATTTCCATTTTAGCATTGGAAAATGAGCAGTGCAATCAAGCAGTACCTGAAAGAAGGAAAACTCAAGAGGCGAGCCCTGTGTACATCTTGGCACTTTGGGAACAATTTTCAGAACATGGCATAGTGAAATGGAAACCAAGGAGTCAAGTGTTGTTAAATGATTACAGATGTAACCAATTGAAGCACCTATAATCTGTGGGAAAATTTATTGGTGAGAAAGATGTGCAGGTGGGGAATGGAGACAGAAATCTAAGGGGTAAGGGTGAAACTAATCAAGACTTACTAGATAGAGATCAGCTGCTCTGAGATTGAGAACACAAAAGAGATACAAAAGTTCAAGTTGTATGAGGAACTTTGGAGTTCTGGTCCAGTGAAAGCAGAAAGATATTTATATAATACATCATTAAAATGTCAGGAATTCATTGCTACAGCAGTATTTATGGTACTTCTTAAAACCTATATAAGAAGACAGTTCCCAAATTAATGATCTCAGTTGCCACCTTAAACAATGAACGAGAGCAAATAAAACTCGAAATAAGTAAATAAAAGGAAATAATCAAAATACTAGTGGAAATTAATAAATTATAAAACAAAAAATGAAAAAATAAGCCATAGAGCTGCTTCTTTGTTAAAACTGATAAATCTTTAGCCAGATTGATCAGGAAAACCAAGATAAAAAGCACAAATTACCAAATCGGAAATAAATGTGATATCATCATTACACAGTCCACAAATATTTAAAGGCAAAAGACATCTACAAACCTCTTACAGCTACCACTATAATTAATGCTAAAAGAATGACTTATTTCCCTTTAAAATCAGGAACAGAATAAAAGTGTCCTCATTTACTACTTACATCATGGAAGTCTAGTCAAAAAAAAAAAAAGAAAAGAAAAGAAAAAAATGAAGAAAGAAAAAAGAAAAGACAGACAATGAAAGACATCCAGATTAGAAAGTAAAGGTAAAACTGTCTTTATTCACACATGACATATTTGTACAAAATCTGATGAATTCTATTTTAAAAAAGACAAAAAAATACTAGATCAATGAGTTAAAGAGTTTGAGTTTAGCAAGCTTGCAGTATACAAAAACAATACGCAAAAAAACAAACATTGAACATATGAATTACCTTTCACCTAGGTCCATATGCACTTCTATAAAAGCATAACTTGTAATAAAGTATTAATGAAAAAAATATGAATTACTTATAAATCAATTTAACAAAAGATACAAAAGGTCTGTACATAACAGAATTGCTAAGGGATATCAAATATATCATGTTCCTGGATCAGAAGATTCAATATTATTAAGATGTCATTTCATCTTTATATTGATATAAACATTCAGAGCAATCTCAATTAACATTCCATTTAAATTGATTGTAAAATTCATATGGTAATGTAAAAGCCTACAATAGCCAAACAACTTTGAAAAAGGATGCAGTTGTATAAATAACACTACCTGTTTTCAAGACTTATTATAACCCTACAGTCAATAGAAAATGAACAACTCAATTTTAAAAACTGGAAAAGACTTTAACAGCTACTTTGACAAAGAAGATACATAGGTGTCAAATAAATACCTGAAAAAATTGCTAAATACCATTTTTCTTTAGGGAAATATGAATTAAAACCATAATGAGATATCACTATACAACTATTAGAAAGGATAAAAATAAAAATGCAAAACATACAAAGTGTTGAAAAGGACATGAAAGAACTGGAATTTTATACACTATTGATGAAAATTTAAAATGGAGCAATTTTGGAGCAGTTTGGCAGTATCTTAAATAGTTAAACATGAAACTACCACATCAACAAACGAAGTCATTCAATAAAAATCAGTCTCAAAATCACATACTGTTGCAGTTAGCAGACAAAGCCAATAAAAGCATGTAGTTCAAAGAACTAAAGGAAAACATTCAAAATATTAAAATAAGTAAACTAGGAATATCAGTTTTAAAAAACTATAAAAAGTTCCCCAATTAATAGGAAATTTTCTCTAAATTAACTTGATAGTAGTTTGAAGATGTCAGTCAGAAAATAAGTGTCAGTGAAAGAGAAAGCAGATAAATAGAAATTATCTGATCTGAGGAAGAGACAGAATAGGATTCAAGAATAACAGACTCTCAGGAACCTGTAGGAAAATATTTAATGAATTAAATATAAGTGCAATTAAATGTCCTAAAGGAGAAGAATGAGACAAAAAGAAAAAGAAAAAAAAAAAAGATAGCACAATGGTCCTAAATTTGTTTTAAAAAATCAATTTACTGGTTCAAGAAACTTATGAAGCCCACGCAGAAGGAATGCAAACAAACAAAACATCTTATATAGACACATAAATGTGAAACTTTTGAAAAATTTAGAGAAAATAATGTTAAAATCAAGACATTTTCAGATAAATGAAAGCTAAAGGAATCTGTCGCCAAGAAAGCTCTATCACAAAAAGTGCCGAAAGATATTCTTCAGCCTGAAGGAAAATGATACCAAATTAGACCCTGCTTCTAGAAGGAAAAAAAGCTTCAGAAACAATTAAAAATCATGATTTCTTCTTGTAACTTCTTTATAATAACTGTTTAAGAAAAAATAAGAACAGTGGTAGGTGGTGATTACTATATATGTGGATGGAAAACATGTGAAAAATAATGCAGAGAGGAAGGTTGGGCAAATGGAATTATGCTGCTTTAAGGTTATATTTTTTAAAAGAAAGTGAGAAATGTAAAAGATAAAATGAGACTTTAGCAAAGTTAAAAATCTACTTTTCAAAAAATATCATTGAGGGGCATAAAAAGGCATGCTATAGATTCTCAAGAGCATTCCAGCATACATCTCTGACAAGGACTTGAAACTAGGATATGGAAGTAACTAAATAATTAAGAAAACAGCCCAGTGTAAAAAAAATTCAACTAAACTTTACAAAAACAAATAAAAGCCTAATTAGATACCCTTGTAACCCTAACAGAATTTCTCAATTTAGAAAGAATGACAGCTCCAAGTGCTAATAAGGATGCAAAGTAACTGAAACCCTAATACATCACTAATGGAAATGCAAAAGTGTACAACCACTTCTGAGTAAATAACTGCTTCTCATATGACTCATCAATGTCAACCCTCGGCATTCACCCAAGAGAAATGAAAATCTATGTCCACAAACAGACTTAAAGAAGAATGCTCACAGCAATGTTATTCCTAAACATCAAGAATTGGAAGCAACCAAATGGATGTCCATCAACAGGTTAATGGATAAGCAAGTTGGAGTAAATTTATATAATGGAATTAATGAATATGCATGAATTAATTAATAAATAATAATAGCATTAATAAACAAATAATAAAAATGAACTAACCATGGATATAGGCAACAACATAATTGAATCTTAAAAACATGTTGAGCAAAAGAATCTAGATTATTATATATTGTGTAAAGAATTTATATAAAATTTAGAACCGATACTCATAAAATAAAATTTAACAGGATCAGACATAATTCTTAAGGCCATATTTTAACTGTAGTCACAGCTTCCTTATATTTTTTTAGACAGTTGCAACTTTCGACACACAAGGGAACTTTCAAATACAGCATGTGAGTATATGAGTGCAGAAAAGAAGAAACTTAAATATCATCCTGTTACAGTGGGAAGGAAATATAACATGACAATGCTAATACAGCGTGAGAATTCAGTGTGCTGAATGACATTCCTTTTTTTAAGAGTAACTGTCAATAGACATTCAGAACACTGACCACGCACTTCGTGCAAATCTAAGACTTAACAAAACAGAAGAGTAAGTCAGGAGTATGCTTCCTATATGTATTTGTGTATGTATAAAAGCAAAACTGCCTAGAAAAAGTCATTTTATGGTTATTTACAAAGATTTGGCTGTCACTTTTCCTTCAGGAACCACATTCAGAGATAACTTTCATTTGAACATAATGTTCCTTAACCTTAGGATTTCTTTAGAAGTCTAGTATTTCTAAAACTCTATAAACAAGAACTATATATTCTATTTTTTTCCTCACTTAGTTGTTTCTGGATTGAATAGTGTGACTATTTTATCCTTTCATAAAAGTAGTGGCTGATAGATAGTGATACAGATCATGTACATTTATATTGTTTTCTTCAAGCTAATACTTACTAATAAGAAGCTGGGTTTACTGTCATTGCTATATCATCCATATGGTCTTTGGAAGACTTTCCTGCAGATGAGTTTAA
The DNA here is from genome assembly GCF_902729225.1 of Pteropus medius. Classification (NCBI taxonomy): domain Eukaryota; kingdom Metazoa; phylum Chordata; class Mammalia; order Chiroptera; family Pteropodidae; genus Pteropus; species Pteropus medius. Next base: position 1,943,963 of record NW_024355523.1, read on the forward strand.
TCAAATTTGGGGGAAAAACTACTTTCATTTTACATCTGACTTAACAACTGAACAGAACCACTGTATTTTATATAATAGCCTTATTTTTTCAACCATCGTCTCCTAGACAAGGACTATTTTAAAATGATTGTATATCAATATGGAAAATAAAGATTTTACTTTTAGAGGTTGCTATATCAAATGGAAATAAAATTATATGAATTACATCATTATATTAGTTATTTGGAGTTGACAGGTGGGTGAGGTGAAGACCAGAAAGGCTGATTGCGTTGAAGTGAGTTAGTTTCGTTTGAGGGCAGGTGTTAAGCTATATCACAAAAGGCTGGAAAGAGTAACTGATTTTCAAATCCATGAGGCAAGGAGAAAATATAAATTGATCTTCAAATTCATGAGGCAAAAAATCAAGTCATTGTCCAATAAATTCCAAGCATAAAATAATTTCAAAGTCAAACCTATCATATTACTACAATAAGGTCAATTGCATGGTTATATACAAAGAAATACATTAAATATTAAGAGTTAAACTTCTAATCTATCAAGATTATTTTTCTCATTTTTTTCTAATCTGAATATACCATTAGGTATCATTATGATAGGCTTCGGTGTGCTCATAATAGCATGAATAAATATTTTCATGTAAAAAAAATACAGAGAAGTAGATGAGAATAAATGTTAGCCCTTTCATTTCATCAATTTTCAGTTCCCTATTCTAGATCCTAATTTTGAATAAACAAAAGCTCCCCAAAATTAATGTGGTTGAAATTGCCTGAATTTTCAGACTAGATTTCTTTCAAATACATCAATAGACAAGGAAGGAGGCAATGAGGTTTTAGAGAAGTGCATATAATGAGATCTTGACTAAACTCCAGGTGCTTTCTTAAGTCCGGGCAATTATTATAACAAGAGACATTAAGAACTTATGAAATCATGCATTTCCATGTACCATGAAATCTATCATTAATTAAAACATATCCACATTTAAGTGATCTCAGAAAGATTCTGGTTACCAGGCATTTACTCTTATGCCCAGATAAAAGTGAATTTCAAGCTTATAGACTAAATCAACTATTCAGATTTTTTTTCAAAATCAGATTACTATTGATTTTTTTTGTCCTTTTTGGTTCTTATATGAGTGTTTGAATCATAGGTGTAAAATAGAGACCATATAGCCGACCACATTTTATTCATGGATGTAGTATGGGATTAAGTACCAAAGGCACTGTGTGTCAAAGACTTGCTTATAAACATTGAATGCCTAAAGATGGTAATGGATAATTATAGTGAAAGTGAAATAGATTGGCTAATGAAGAAAAATAATGTCACTTTTAAGTTATTTTAGAAATATTTTTTAATATGTTTGAATTCCACCTCAGAAAAAGCTCGTAATTAAATTCTGTGTAGATAATTGAATAAGCACCGCACACCACGTTACTATATAGTTATCCTCCTATATGTTTTCACCTGAAGTGTGTTAATTTTATTTTAGTTGCCCCTTAGAGAGTTCTTCAATGACTATGCAAATTGCTTTTATAGTAACCAGTAGGAATTCACCTCCAAATCCCAGGGCTTTCTAGGAAAGAACTCAAATAAAAATCAGTTCTGCTCCAGTTTATAAAGTGATATTCTTCTGTTATTCACAGTTCTCATTAACTACAATAACCCACAGGCTGCAGGACAGTGAAGATCATCCTTTTACTTCTGCTGCCCAGTGGAAACATTCTTAGATGTACTAGATTAAACTCTTTCTTTTCTATTTTTTATGTTCAAATTCTTCATTGCTTATGTATACATGCTCATCAAATTTTGAAGATTCCTTTTACCTTCAAACCTTAGTTACTGAGTTTTCTCCTTCAGTATTTGACATCAACCCTCAGAGATCTCTAAAGCTGAATTTACATTATAGGCAACTAAAAATTCCCCACTGTTTCTTTTAGCAGTAAGTGTCAATGAAAATATGGTCTATCATTCTAAAATAGAGGTTTTAAAAAATTGAGACAATCATCAGAAATTCTCTTTGAGAGGTGGAAATGAGACAAATTAAACCTTCATTGAGATGAAATCCTGGAGATTTAGTCTGTCTACAGAAGCCAAACAGAAGCATAGGAGATTTATGAAAAAATCTGCTGTATCGCTATTAGTGAAATGCACTGGGGACTCTCTCCTTGATCTGGTTTTAAATCATTCCAAAGCCATACTTGGATTTTTTTTTTTCTACTAATGTAACAAAAGTATATCCCTGCCTGATCGTAATTCAGAAAAAAATGTCAGTCTTGACATTTCTGTTTTTCAAGCTTCAGGTTGTAGAGGAAAATTAAAATATTAACCACTTGCAAAGGTTTAATGTTAACTTTACACTCTGACTTTGGACGACTTTTTTTTTTTTTTTTTTTTTTTGGAAGAAATAAGTCACTATAGTTATGCCATATGTTGCAACCTTTTCTCTACTGTCCTGTCCAGGCTGTTTACTTTTTTTTGACAGTGCTTTCCTGTTGTCTTTAAATTCATTGCTATAACTCTGTGTAACAATTTATTTGGACAAGATCAGTAGCTTAAGGGAATGCTCATAATATAAATAGAACTTCAGGGCTACCTTAAGAGAAAAGAAGAGGCAAGAAAACATCCCTAAGCCCATGTTCAAAGAATTCTAAGAAGTTAATTTTGCTAGAAGAGTTGGAGTAAAATGCCATTAAAGTATTATATGATGGTGTTTTATACAGAGATGTAAGAATATTTAAATTCTGCCCTGACCCAGCCAGCTCTCCAACTTGCCAGGTTTCCAGAAGAAATAGAAATGTGTAGGAAATAATGAAAAAGAAAATAACCTTTTACATTAATGAGTGATTTGACCACAAGGCCCAATGTAGAACTCTTGTGCATTGCATTTTTTTTCTTCAAAGTCAGTAAATGATCTACGTCATGTTTCTTTAATGCTCAGGTTGAAATCTCACATCTTATCATCCCAATAAGAAAAAGAGTTAACTCAAAGCACAGCAGTCAATGTACACATGACTATGAGTGCAAGCCCATAGCATACACAAACACACAAACACATTCAAAACTTCACACACTTGCATGTTCAAGAAAGAAAGAAATAGAATACATTTTCTTAATGTTTGTTGTAGAATGTGCCAAGCCACAAACTCGCAGCCTTCTCAGCCTAGAACAATAAGCCACGATTGTTGTAGCAAAAGATAGCAATTTTGTTTTTGATATGAATAGAGCTCAGAAGTCCTTCTGCTGTATAACCCCATATGTCTCCCATTTAATCAGACACTTCTTACTTCAACTTCAATAGTTTTGATTCTGTGAAAACTAATACCTCAACATATAAATGTGAAATTTGCTTTAAGGTGTTATCTGGGTGAATAAAGTGAACAGAATGTTAAGTATTCTCTCGAGGACACGGTCCAGATCCATTGGTAAAGCAAAAGTCAATGTACTGGCCTCTTCAAGCTGACTGAGGTCTAGATAAGAGTAAGTGTAAAAAGGTATAGGGCAAGGATACTAGGAGTCATGGGGCAGTTTGCAAAGAGAAAAATGTTCTCTCTCTCTCTCCTACCCTTTCCCCCTACATTCTCTCTCTCTCTTCCCCCTTCTCTCTATCTTTCTCCCTCTCTCCCTCTCCTTTCCTACCTTTCACTCTCCCTCCCTCCCTACCTTCCTTCTCTTTGGGTATCAACATACTCTCTCTCACAGAAAGCAAAAAAATGGATTACAGACTTGCTTCTAATTATTTCCTTCTCAATCAATAACTGTCAAGGAATTGTGATGACTATGATTGTGAAATCATGTGAAAATGATATAAAAATATTTGTGAATGAATAATTCTATAGTTAGATAGATGTGATCTTACTTAGCTTTCATAGCTTCCCAAGATAAATAACAGGTTAGTTATTTTTTATGTGGGTTCGTTTCTTTACCAAATATTTATTGAGCACCTACTTAAGGTCTGACACATTTAATGATGCCATACCCTCTAGTATAACTGAAATAATCAATGCAAAGAAAATTATAAGATTCCAAGAGTCAGGAATGGGTCAATTACAATGCTAGTACAGGAAATTCCCTTACTGCACTTTGTAAATGTTAATTCATTTACACACACACACACACACACACACACAACTGGTTCTATTATTTACTTCATTTTATGGAGCCAGAAAGGAGGTGGGGGCATAAATAACTTCCCCAACGTCATGTAGCTAATGAATGGTGAAGCTGTGAATTGAACAGTTTGAATCCAATGTCTAGGTACTTAATTATCATACTGCACTTGATTAGTATTTATATGTCAATATAAGTAATACTTAAGAATTTTTACTTAAATGGAAGAAGTTAATAATATAACATTTAATATAAGAAAAATATACAAATAACCAAGAAGGTAAAGGGTGGCAGGCGGAGAGAAAGAAATACACACATAAACAAAGAAATCTAAATACTTGAGTCATTTTTTAGATGGTAATGGCTGCTGTGTCTGGCCCTCCTGGATAGGTTTTATACTCTGTTTTACTTCTGCAAAACCAAAACCCAGACAGATTTAGATTTGGAAGTTTAGTTAGGACTTCACAACTTTTTATCTCCAGTGTTTCAATATTAAATTCCTTTGAAATAAAAACAGTGTAGATATTAGGCCCACAGAAGATAAGAACATCTTGTAGAAAGAATTTAAATGAAAAAAAATCTTGAGAGATAACTATTTCTTGACTGTGAAACTATCTTCCCTCATTCAGTCTAACGAGATAGCATCTTTCAATGATGACACAATAATAATTTATCTTTTCTCTGAAATCTGCTAGAACCATAAGGTTGGCATTTTCTTTGTAGGGGCCCTGGTTCAGGGACATTCATTTCCTCTTAAGAAAAAATGAACAAAATTTTGTTTCTATCTTCTCAATTCATATCAATACTTACCTTTTGGCTCAACCTATCCAAATAAGTAGCCCAAAGCAATTTCCCAAATCTTTTTTTATTCATTAATATTATGAATTTTAGGTCTTTTTGGTATAATTTTTAAATCTCCAAATTAAATTTCTTTAGATTTGAAGTTATGAGAAACATTTTAAATAAAAATTAACTTATGGAAATTTCCAATTGTAATTTTTAAGCGATTCATTATAACTCATAAGAGAGTAGCATTCGTTATGATTAGAGATGTATTCGGTGATTCTCAAAAGATTTCTGCCTTCTGGAACAGCAGCTTTTGAAAATCATTCAATTAAAATAGAAGCCAGGGGAGTGAAACTCTTGGGCTATCCATGACACCTAGAATTCTAAACAAATGATTGATTTAAAAAAAAAAAACAGCTACGTTAAATATAAAATGTCATTATATTGTATTGTATTGTATTGTATTGTATTGATTTAGTTAGTGCATGCACTGTTGAATTTGGGTTGCCACATATTGTTGCAGTATTTTAGAGAAAGATAAATTAACTTTTATTAGGACTAGTTACATATTTTTAATTTTTAGTTATCTCAGACTGCCTTTTAAAGTCAAGTATTATTATATTTGACTACTCCCTCTTTTCTAACACACCTGCTGTTGTTCTTTAACTAACATTATTGCAGTATACATATCTGGTACTCTACTCAGATTTCCTTTACCAGCTGGTGTTGCTGCTGGGCCTGAAACTAATGGTTTACACCTGAGCCTTCTCCAGATCCTGCTTTGTCCATCAAGAAATGTCTGGAGACCTTCCCTATAGAGTTCCCCATGAATGAGTCAAGGATAGACTTTACTTAAGAAAGACCACATACCTAATGAGCTACTTTCCCTTCCTAATTCTGTTTCTCTCACTCCCTTATAGATTTTCCCTGAGGAATACTCCTTTAATAAATCACATGTACATCAATCCTTGCCTTCGGCTCATCTTCTTGGAAACCCAATCTAACCATTCCCACTCTTTCTCACCATATAAATTACCATTACTCTCCAGGGTCCAGCTCAGATGCATTTCCTCCAAAGTCTTTCAGTATATTCTCTCCATCCTGATATTCCTGGCAAAATTAATGTTGTTTTCTCTGTATTTTAATGGGATATATGACATTTATATTAATTTATAATATGTTTATTCACTCAAAAACCATTTATTGAATATCCACTATATGCCCAATACTATTTTAGGCACTAACAATACAAAAGTGAATAAAATAGACAAAGTCTGGCTCTCATGGAGCATACATTCTAGTGAAAGGAGATATGATAAATGTAAGTAGACGAATTAGTGTACAAGATAAGGTTGGACATGAATTAATGCAATAATGAAAACAACAAGTAGAGTGATAAAAGATGAAAGTTCTTTAGATTGAGTGGTCAGGGAAATGCTATTGAAGAGGTAAGCCAGAAAGTTTTTTTTATTCTTATGGAAAGCTAAGAACTCAACAAGAGAAACAAAATATGTGTTTAGCACAGTGAAATGCATAGCACCTAAAAAAAAAAAAAAAAAAAAAAAGACTAACTTGAATTAGAAACTCTACTGTCAATTGAATGGAATTCCTAAAAATAGTGTTCTCTTTCTCTTTGAAACTTTACTCCTTGATTCAATGATGCTCTAATGAGGTATTTTGAGACTTCCTATTTAAAATGTTATCTAACTAAGAGCCTCTAAATTAGCCTTACTTAATTTTCATTGAAATACCCATGAAGACTGAAAAAAAGGAAAAAAAAAATTCACAACTTGGAAAGCCAAGTCTTTCAAGCAAGAAAATAGCAAACTCTGATATAAATCTTGTAAAAAAATGGTTTGTAGAACTAGATAAAGAACTATTTGGGGGACACTTGCATACAGTCTTTTTAATTCACAAAGTGCAGTCCTACCCAGTCAATAGGGAGACTTATGGTTAGTGCTATTGCTTGCCTCTGATTCAGAGGTCGAAGATATGCACCAACCAGAAATGGAAGTTGCCATCCTGCCCTCCGGTAGATTTGTTTCATGAAGAGAGTCAATTCTCCTATTTTCATCAACCTACATCAGACTTATACAATTCTCAGACTCACTCATGTCCTTGAGAAAAGTGGCCACATGATAAACAAATGTTAAAAATGTAGATTTCTTAAAGCCAACAACCAGTTAAAAGATAATTTAAGGAATAACTGCATTCGCAGCATAGCATAAACATAAAAAAAAGATAAGAATAAACTTGACAAGAAAATTTTGAAGTACATATTTTTAAAAACTTACAAAAATAAATAGTATTAGAATAAATATATATACTGAGTTTCTATGTAAGAAAAAAAGAATACTTTAATGATGTCTCTTTTCCTAAATTTATTTACAGTTTAATGTCATTGTTTTTCCAAAAAAAGGCAAAATAAAGACATTTTCTGAAAGCAAACATTGAAAGAACTCATCACCAACAAACTTACACTAAAAAAGTGTTAAAAGAGTTTTTTAGGCAGAAGGAAAATGATACCATAAGGATATTTGGCTTTGCACAAAGAAATGAAGTGAGCTGAAAATGGTATAGATAAAATCAAAAATTTACCTGATATATTATTATTATTATTCTTTAAAATTCTTTTAAAAATAATTGAGTATTTAATTCAAATATAATAATGATGTATTTTAGAGTTTATAACATAAACAGAAACAAAATGTATGACCACAATAGCATAAAGAATCTGAAATACACTGGATGAAGTACTTGTATTATATGTGAAGCATTATATTATTTGAAAAAAGATTGTGATAAGTTAAAGATGCATATTGTAAAAATCCAAAACAAACACTAAACTAATATAAAAAAAAGTAAAGTTCTTAAGGTAATGGAGGAGATAAAGTATAATCATAAAAATATGCAATTCGTGTAAATGCAGGAGAAAAGATAAAAGGGGACAAGTGAGGAGAAATAGGAATTTTAAAAGGGTAATTTAAAACCCACCTGATCAAAAATTATATTGAATATAAATTGTCTAAATATTTAAATTAAAAGGCACAGATTGTCAGATTGGATAAAAAAAGCATATACTTACTATATGCTGCCTATAAGAAATCCACTTTAAATGTAAAGACACATAAAAGTTAATAATAAAAGGATTTTAAAAGATATTCTATGAAAACAAAAATCAAAATAAAACCGGAGTTATATTAATATTAGAAAAAGTAGATCATAGAACATAAGATATTACCAATGACAAAGAGGAAACTTTCATAAAGATGAAAGAATCAATTTAATACAGGGAGGAGGCAAGAGAACTAAAGTGTTAAATCAATCCACATTCAGAGACTGCAAGATGCTGATCAGCCCTACAGCCAGGCCAGGAGAAAACATGCAGAACAAAGGAAAATTTCTGCTGGGAGTGCTAACAACCTATTTCCCACACCTGTGAAGGGAAAACAGGAGAAACAGTCTTTAAGTGGCTTCCCTGCATACCCACATGGGTGTGGGCGGCACTTGGGAGACTACAGCCTTGGGTTGATGTGCCAGTCCTGCTTGGAAGTCAATATTATGGTTCCCCTTTCCTCCACCTCTCAGTGATGTACCTGGTGGCAGCACTCTGCTTGATGGCCTTATCTTCTTCTTGACTTGCACACAGGGCCAGGCGACAGGTGGTCAAGAGCCACTGCACAATGAAGAAGGGCCAGTATTAGGAGGCCGAGTGGCCTAGCCTCAATTTTACTGGAATCCAAGGACCGAGAGCTGTGGGTAGGCCCCCAGGCAGAGATCTGGGCAGCCGCCTACAGGCTCAGCGTTGAGCCCAGCAGGTGGCCTGGTCGGAGATGGATGGGAATGAGGCAGAGGCAGTCATCTCAGTCCAAGAGAAAGAAGACATCAAGAAGCCAGTTGAAAATCACCTGTCAGGGAAAATTGGAGCCAAGAAACTTTGGTAGTTAGAGGAGAAACAAGCACAGAAAGCCCAGTGCGAGGCAAAGGAAGCTGAGCATGAGGAAAAGAAATGCCTTGAGTCCCAACATGAGGCAGAATGGAAGAAGGAGAGGCTTCACCTAGAGGGAAAACAGGAGGAGGAGGAGAGGAAGGCCCAGGAGGAGCAGGCTCAGTGGGAACATGAAGAGTACCTGAAACTGAAGGAGGCCTTTGTGGTGGAGGAAGAGGGTGTGGGTGAGACCATGACTGAAGAACAGTCCCACAGCTTCCTGACAGAGTTTATCAACTACGTTAAGCAGTCTAAAGTTGTACTCTTGGAAGACCTGGCTTCCCAGGTGGGCCTATGGACTCAGGACACAATAAACCGCATCCAGGACCTGCTGGTTGAGGGTACTCTGACAGGCGTGATTGATGACTGGGGCAAGTTCATCTATATAATCCCAGAAGAACTAGCTTATGTGGCTAACTTCATCTGACAGCAAGGCCAGGTGTCCATCACTGTGCTTGCCCAGGCCAGCAACAAACTCATCGCCTGGGGCTGGAAGTTCCCTGCCTGGGCCCTAACCTGACCTAGCCCTTCCCTCTTGGATTCAGAGCTGGCACAGCCTACCTGACCATACATCTTTATCCCTCCCTACTATCCTGGGGCAGTGATGGAGTGTGGCCAGGCAGTTATAGATTAAAGGTCTGTGAGCACTGCTGAAAAAATAAAATAAAGTCATTCATTCCTTTATGCTAACTCTAAAAACCATAGGGAATTTCTGGATTAAAGGTTGGGAACTGCCAGCAGGTCTTTCACTTTACATATTCTTACTTTTTCGCTATATACTCTTCTTCCCCTTCCCCTTCCTCACTGTATGTCTGTATCAAAGGAAATGCATAAACAAAGTCTTTAAACTGTAACTTTCAGGAAATAAAGAATGATATATAAACTGAATTCCCCGAAGTCGGGGTCTCTCTCACTGTCTTTCTCTCAGTCCCTCTCAGTGCCTTTACTCTGTCTCTCTCACTGTCCTTGTCTCTCTCTATTCCTCTGAGTCTCTCTCACTCTCTGCCTCTGAGAGGAGGCCATACTCTGTCTATGGAGTGTGACCCTTTCTCCAATAAACTTTCCTTTTAATTCTAACTTTGGTGTGTGTATTGAATTCTTTCTCAGTTAAAGAACCCTCTTTTCTCAGTGCACAGATTGGTCTCCCCCCAACTCTGGGGAATTTGCCCTGCCCTACATCAAGTTGAGAAGACATAATCCCAAATGTATGTGGACACAATAACAGAGCTTCATATATATGAAGCAAAATTTCATGAGAAAAAAAATGGACAACTCTATAATTATCACTGGAGATTTTAACACTTTTCTATCAATAGGACACCTATTTGAATTATAAAGTTTTGTGTAATGCTTTTGTATCCCAGCTCTGAATCAGAATGTCTCTGTTTAAATAGTCCATTTACTGTCTGCTTGACCTGGGGAAGGCTTTGAATCTCTTCCTTTGTCCAATGAAGAAAATAACAAACTTATTTCATTGTCATGGAGATAATGAGTTTAGAACAAAGCCTGACATATAATGTGTATTTAATAATTGTTCATCTTACTTTTAACATTATTACTATGAACTAAATGCAGTTTCTCTTCCCTGAGAATTCTTGTGCTTTGCACAGACTTGCACTCTGCTCCAGAGACATTTAACATACAGATATCTCATGCATAAGCAGCTACATTTCTTGTGGCAATGAATTAGTCTCTCATTTTAAATTGCAAAAGACATAGGTGATCTTTTACGATGTTGATCTAAACAAATAATTGTAATTCCCGGACTGGAGTAAGATATCAGGGTCTAAAAGGCAAGAGAAATTTTTGACTTCACACAGTTGATATGCCTTAATTTCTAATATTTACTGTCAATTTGCAAGTAATGAAATATGAAGGGAAGGTCTAAAATTATGTATTTGCTGTTTTAACAAATTTCCAACAGAGCACATGATTTTAACAGGAAAAGCATATTCATTTACATGCTTCCAACTGCTTATTACAAATAATTAAACAAATGATGTAGTATACTAATACTGTCTCATTCTTTTCATCCTTATAAGTTAATGAAAAATACACAAATAAAAGCACATTAATTAGCATAAAAATTCACTGGGAAATCAAAGCTCTCAAATTTACAGAAAAGCAGGAAATATATAATGCTTCATAAGTAGAGCCAAATGTTTGTAAAATAAATACAGGATTTATTTTTCAGAGTTTAAGAGAAACAACAGTCGATATAACCACATAACAAATTCGAGTATCAGATGACAGTACTTAAAAGTGATGTCTAAGTTTATGAAGACTAAATGGAGTCCTGAGCACAGTAATGCTAATCTAAGGACCATTTCCTATCAAGCCTAGCTGGCTGAATTGGGGTGGGAGTAGGGGATACAAATACATACTTATCATGCTTTTTGTGCAGAAATCTCAGATTTAAGGAGAGTTGCTTTACCTTTGTCACCATTCTTTGGAGTGAGCTAATTTTCTAAAAGATAATAATATGTGCGTAATAATAATGGCTTAAATTTACTGAACTCTTATTATTGGCAGACATTTGATAATCACCTCAAATTCTGAGAAAACTGAGGCACATAGATATTAAAAAGCAATACCAAAATCATGTGGTTATTACTGGTTAAAAATGAATGAATTACAAGTGAACAAGAAGTCTGACTCTGACAACTAACCATATTGCAATTTGACTAAGTCATATACTATAATAAATGTCTCAATTTAATATTGCCTTGAATCTCTTCTTACTTGAACCATAGCAATATACCTCATAAATTGTCACTGATTCATTGTATTAATTCTAACCATGCTGTCAGTCTAGTTTCAATTAAATACAGCTTCATAGTGTCAAATTTCAGGTCAAAAAATGTTAACGGCTCCCCATAGCACAATCCAAAATAAAATCGTATAATTCTTAAGATGTAGTCATTTCCCAGAAATATCCTTTTTTCTTGACTTGGCTCACATTGTTTCCCCTGCATAAGGTGAAAATCTAAGTAAAGATGACATTAAGCTAACATTCTGTAATTTGCTTCTCATAACTTATTAAAATATTTATGGAAAAATCAAAAAAGTCAAAAGGGTATAATAATCATCAAAATTAAGAAAAAAAGCAAGACAAAGTTTTAGAAGTAATTACTAATAATATCAAGACAGATTAAGAAATGAAATGCTAAAGTAAACTCTCCTGTCAATGTTATGGAAGAATATCACTAACAAGAAGCATGCAAGGGGAATACTAGCTTCTCTCCAACTTTATATCCTTTGATTGAAAAATAGAAGTCCATCAGAAAATCAGAAAATCCAGCAGAAAACCACTGTTGCCAAACTTTCTTCCTTCTCAACTTATCATTCTCATTGTCTGACTTTATAAATTCATTGAAAGGCTACAATTTCATTGAAAGCCATGTCAGGAAATAAAAGGTTTCTTTTTGCACATTGTGTGCAAGACTTAACAGTTTTTCGCATATAGAACATGATTCACTTAATGAGGGAAGGCAACAGATGGCCTTGTGGTGTTTTATTGTTCATAATCAGAAACTTGTGAGGAGTGGGAAAGGATGACAGAAGTAGAGGCATTTAGTTCTGTAAAAAGCTAATAGGTAAATGTCAATTAAGAATTTGAGGGAGGACCAAAATTTAGGCACATTATTCTGCTTTCCAATTTTAGATGTGAAGGGAAGATTCTAACGGCACCTAAATGAGCAATATAATGGTTGAAAATCAATTCAAGCATGCTCTTTATTATTATAAATAGTAGTGATGAAAAATTCTATAGCTCAAAAGAAAGAAAATATTGCTTAAAGACTAAGAAAGAATACAGCTCTAGAAATAAAATAAAGAAAATACTAGATATATCTGTTACCAAAGGTATAAAAAAGTATCAGTTCGATGGAACATAATGCTAAGTTTTTTGATTATTCCAGAAAGAATTTATTATTTTGTGGCCTCAAATGGTTGGAATTTCTGTATAAGGAAATAGAAAGAATACAGAAATACCAATCTGTTTATTTTTTTAAAAGTTATTCAGTGTCTAGTACATACCTAAGCAATGTATCAAAGCCAAAAAGAAACACTTGAAGAGCTAGTTTTAATATCTTTATCAGATCAGGCAACATAAACAGAAATAAATATCAACCTAGGCACATTGAGGCAACTTGATACATTATAGAAAAAAGTAAACTAAAGAAGCACATAAATACAAAAAAGGACAACAAAATTATTTTATCCTCAAATTCAAATATATTTTTATTCACACACCAGCTAAGAAATCATAATATCAACAAATTATTTCTAAAAGATAACATACAGTTTTCTTTAAATCAAAATTTTAAAAATATATTGGAGTTTTAATGATACGGAAAATTTAAGATATGAAGAGTTTTGAAATATCTCAACATAGAGCTAAGTTAAAATAATTGCTATAAATTGTTTTTGCTATAAATTTCTTAAACTCAAACGCAATAACAATATTGTTGAAAGGATGTAAAATAAAAAATAAATTACAAAATTTATATAAAGTACAGTACCAATTTATATAAATGGATGTATAGGTAGGTAGCTAGACAAATAGAGAGATGATTAAATAGATGATTGACTAGATAGATAGATAGATAGATAGATGGATAGATAGATGATAAATAGAATAATTTATTTCATTTTTCTGTTTTCTAAGTTTTCTTCAATGTGATTTAATAATCTGATAGGCAGAAATTGTTATTAAAGTACTTGTAATATAATAAAATAAAATTCATGAAATAATTCTTCTCAACAAATTGTTTTGGACCTGAATATTTTATAGATGATCTTTTTAAACATATATTTTGAATTTTCTTGATATTAAAAAGAGGAAAAAATGCTTCCAAAGTAAGGAATAAACAGAAAGCTAAATAATTCATATTCTGAATATGGTATAATTTTGTGTCAAATCTAAAAAAAAAAAAAACATAAAATAAATATTTTCAATTATAAACATGGATGAAAAAGTTATAAATAAAATAGATCAATTTAACAGAAAACTTACTACTACTAAATAGGGTTTATCTTAGAAATGAATAGGTATATTAATATCACAAAATTATTAATAGGAAATATCACATTAATGAAGTCACAAGAAAAAATACATTGAATTGATGTTAGAAAAGCATTAAAAACTCGTATTAACATGATAAAGACTATCTAGTTTAAACTAACAGTCAATAGCATTCTTCACAGTGAAACATCAATGGCTTTCTCATTAAAAGCAGAATCAAAACAAAAATTGTGGCTATTATCACAATTTTTCAAGCATTACTCAGGAATTAATACAGAAAAGCAAAGGACAAATAAAGAGAAGAAAATCATTTTGGAAAGGAAAAAAAATATTACATATTTTAAAAATTAAGATCACTAATTGAACTACTTAGTCACTGTTTATGAGCTAAAGTGAAAATATGCAACATTCAAAAACTTTCTTTGATGCAATCAAAAATTATTTAGATTAGATAAAGTAAACAAATATTTCAGTTGTAGTAACATCAAAAAATGTGAAATACTCCAGGATAAACTGAGCAAGGTCTATGTAAAGAAACCAAAATCCCACTGAACTATTTCAAGAAAGACTGAAATTAATTAATATGATTTTATTATGAAATTAGATAGAGAGAATAAACAAATTACAAAGCCCAAACAATCAAAGAAGTTTGATTTTGGCATATAGTAGACAAGAATATCAACAGAACAGACAAGGCAGACCAGAAGTAGACCTGAGTATACAGGTGATTGGTTAATGTGTCCTAAAGGACAAAATAAAAATGGACAAGAGAATGATTCCATAAATGGTGCTTGATAGTTTATTTTTCAGTAAAGCAAATCTCAAAAGGATCAAAGAATAAAACATAATTTAAAAAAATTATTTTAAAAATAAAATAAATTATATACTTAGTATTTGATTTTTTGATATTGAAAGAATTTAACATCTTAGGAGCAACGAAAAAACAAAAATTGAATGGTTGGTAGAGTTGATTTTCTCCATTTTAAATAATCTGATAACCATAACAATATAATCTGAAGCATATTTCAAAAAATATATGACAAAGGCTTACTATTTTAATCTATAGTGAAATCATATAATAAAAACTTTAAACTCCAGTGCCTAGTTATAAATCTCAATACAATTATATTAAACATTCCTCTAAAAGAAGAATGTTAAAGCTAATAAATTATTAGAAAACTATTTAACCTTTTGAATCAATGAAATATGCATTTTTTTAAAGACATGTGTTTTTCATTCTGATCATGAAATACTCAATAAAAGTAAAAATATCAAACAAAATAAGAGTACATTGAAATATAGCATTTTACTCATATAGCATTATACATTTTCACACTCAAATAGCATTATACATTTTCACAATTTCTACAGCAAGCTATTTGGTAATGTTTATCAGAAGCTTTCAAATGATTCATGCTTTTCACATGGTGATATGACTGACAGCAATCTACCTTAAAACACTAACCAGACAAGCTGTTAGGCAATTATTTATACTAAAGAAATTTAGAAACATCGGAACAAGAGATTCGATAAAACATAATGTACCCATTATATTTTATAACTAGAAAATATTGCTGTCTGTGACTTCCAGAAACACTTGGGATTTAGTATTAAGTAGTAAAATCGAGTTATGTAACATAGATACAGTTTATCTATTAAAAAAAATAAGAAAAAAACAAAATGTTTTCTGTGGTTATTTCACTGTTGTATAACTAAACTATTTTCATTCTTCTCTCTATATTTTTTATAGTTTCAACTTTTTAAAACTAGACAATCTTACATCAATAATATTTATTTTTGAAAAACTTAATCATAGTTCACTATAGAACTCAAATTTTTCTACTCCTAAAACCTTTCTCTTGTAGATGAATGATCTTTTTGGCCAGAAGAATTTCTCAGTCCTCTGAACTCTAATAATATGTTTATTACAAATTTTGTAGTCCACTGACTGTGTTTCCTTTGTATAGTATTGTGTCTGTGTGTCTCTGCTCTCTGTACTAAATTAGAAGATCCTGAAGCCACATCTATTATGGTTTATCAGTCCATTTTCCAAGCAAAATTGGTAATTGAATATATACACACAGGTCTTGAGATATGACATATAAAGACATATCCGAGGAAAACTCATATAATAGGTGACCTGAAATGGCTGGTACGTATGTGGCCAAATGTGAGGTTAGCCATGCATTTTACTGTTTACTTGGGAATAGGAGCTTCTGCTCTCATGATTCCTGTTGTAACATAAGCCCTGACTTATCCTTTGTGCTATAACTTCACATTTTTAATATGATCTTGAGAGTCTATCAGTAGCCCTGCCTGCATCTTAAATGCAATACCTAAAAATTATGAATGTTAGATTATTTACCTATTAATCATTTAATAATGTCATAGTATAGAAAATAATTCACAGTATCTTAGAGTCTTGTAGAAAGTAGTAAAACATGCACATGGTAAATGATGGCATCCATAGAATGTATATTTAAGAATTTTCCATACATTATTTTGGCTCTAGAGAGGAGAAAGATCAACATGCTTGGGGGAGGGGAATAGTGAGTGGCAGAGGGATAAGAGAAAGCTTCAGGGACAAAGGGGGTGCTGGGATTGTAGGATCTGAATGTGAAATAAAAGAAAGACATTGTTTGGGAGTGGGTGCAGGAAAGAACTATATAAGCAAAAACTCTGTGATATGAAAAATAAAGGAACAACAGTGGAATGCTTTCTCTAGAATGGAGAGTTTGTGAAGGAGTAGAGGAGCATAGATAGCATTAATGCTGCAAAGGGTCTGGAAAGCCAAGCTTGTGGCCCATATACTTACAGCTATGTGAACTCAGGAGCAAGATCCATCCCATTGGTAAAATGGAGTAGCAGGTGTATGAGCATTAAATAAGTTAAGTTTCTAGCATGCCTTCAGCTTACAAGACATAGTATCTCTCCTTTTTTTCAGTAGGCAACGTAAGCCAGCTAAAGTGACTGATAGGGGAATGAAAGGGAATGACCTGGCCAGAACTGTGCCTTCAGACAAAATAACCAAGCGGCAATATGCTATGTAACATTGTAAAACACAGAGAAAAGGAAAAAAGATGTGTGTGTGTGTGTGTGTGTGTGTGTGTGTGTGTAATACAGTGATCTACTCCAGCTTTTGGACCTGCCTTAAACTAGATTAGGCCAAAATTTCACTCAATTTATTTCTCCTAAAAAACACAGCATGTTACATAAGGCTAACAAGTACAAGGTTCCCAAGCAGAATCTTTAAAAAGAATGTGAGACATAGTGTAGTCTGGGGCACTTACTTGGTATTTTAACACATAATGGAGAAATTTATGGACAGAAGTGTAAAGATTGCAGCTAAAACTGAAAACGTACATTTAGACAGACCGAAAACAGCATTTAGCAGAGTGTCTGAGCCAAGCTAGGAAATGACAGTGGCAGACAGGCCAGCCTTGCTCCTGGCATGCAGTAATGGGGTTGCTCTTTTGGAACAAAGATTCAAAACAGACACGGAGGATGAGAGGTAGGTCCAGATTGCTGAGAGAAATCTGACAATAGTGCCATTTGCACCAATCTGATGCCATGGAATGTTTGTATAATTAAGGAAGACTTTTTCTGTGACCCTCAAAGAAAAAGAGAACATAATTAACCACATGGAACACAATTTTTTAATTCTTAGGTTGTAAATTGTACAGACCTAGTTTCACCTGCATAAAAGAATCTCTGGTTCATTTCCTGGTCCTAGTGTGTCATTTCCTTTTTTTTTTTTTTCCATCTCTTTTCAACATGTGAGCAAACCCCCTACCCAAAAAACCCAGGCAACTTCCCTACAAAGATTTTTGAAGATTCTATCAGGAACGAGAGCAACAATACTTGCTATTAGTTGAATGTTCATCTTTGCTTTCCTGCTGCCTTTAGTTGAGCCTTATTTTATATTTAGTCCTACCCAGTAAAAAGAATTCTATGCTTTAAGTAAATCATATGCCCAAGATTTGGATCATAGCTTCTATATTTTAAAAGTATGTTGGTAATTTTTTAAACATAGGAAAAAGCATATTAATACATTAGAAGAATATTCTTATCTAATAAAAATAGGTCAATAGATTCATTGATCAATTGATAGATTTGGATGTCAATATGTATATATATATAGAGAGAGAGGAATAGAAATAGATATTGAGATGATAGAGATGAGAGAGAGAGAAAGGTCTTAAATTTCTTTTAAAGTTATTGATAAGTTTCCCCATAAATATTCCAAAATGTTGAACTATATGGTGGTTTTTCCTCTTTCTCAACAGAAATTTAGGGTTTAAACTTTATCTAGGTTTTAAACAGATTAATTAAAATGGTAGCCAAACTTACAGAGCTAAAAATTGGAAATGTTTGCTCCACTTTTCATGTCCCTTCCTTAATCTTCTTCATACATATATAATAGAATGAAGACTCTAAGGGGAGAAAGGAGTATCTGTTTGGAGGCCGACACTCTTGTATTCAAGTAGGCTACTGCCTTTGAACAAGTTATTTATCTCTCTTACCATTAATTCTTTCATTTATAAAGCTGAAATGATATTATCTACCTTAAATGACTTTCTGAGAATTGAAATAGTGTAAATCATAATAGATAACCCCCAATTGTTATTTCTTTTCCTTCCTTGTTAATGAGAAATGAAACTTGAGATGACTTATTAGACACCTTGTAAGCTCAAGAAATAAAACAAACTACTTCTCTTTTCAGATTTATTACATCTGTTTAGAAAGGCATTGCTGGCCTCTTTTCTAGAACAACTATATAACAGGAACAATCTTAAAGCACAATTATTTTTCTCAAGTAGCTAATGAAAGCTTCGAAAATAACCTCTCCACAAAGAAGGAGAAGATGAGGTAAAGATTCAGAAATGTTAACACAACATAGATGAGTCCTTCTAAGTCTTACTTATCATGTCAACAATAGGCAAATTATTCTTCTTGAAAACTTCTCTCATTGCTCACTCTTAAAATTCAATTCTCACTGTTAATTCATGGTACAATAATTCCAACCTTGGCACAAGGAAGCTTTTAATATTGGCTCCCATGGTTATGTAAATCCTGTATCACCATTTACTCAACTATGTTTATAGATGTACCACCTCCCTGCCAGCTAGATTTTAAATTCTATGAGGATGAACACATATTTATTAACTAGAAAATCAATACATAGAGAATAGTAGACTAGTGTTTAAGAACACAAATTGGGTTCAAATGCCAGCTCTACCACTTATTAGCTATATGCTCTAGTAAAAGTTCTCAAGCCTATCTACAATTTAATTTTCTCATTTGGAAAAGTTGGAATGTTAGGTAATTAGCCAGGAATGAGCGACGCGGGAACAAAGGAATGAAGCCCAGCCCAGAGACAACTCAAAGATCGTCCAAAGAACACCCCATTGGTAGTTAAAGAATCCTTCCTACATCCTGAGAAACAAAGGTCTGGGGCAGGGTGGGAGTGGGGGACATAAACGTACAGCTGGTTTAATCCAGCCACAAACACATGAGCAGAATGTACTACCCTGACAATAGTGCCATTTGCACCAATCTGATGCCATGGAATGTTTGTATAATTAAGGAAGACTTTTTCTGTGACCCACTCCACTCCACACTGCCCATGATGCTAGGGTGATGCCAGATTTCACATCACCCCAGTGGTAACAGGAACAATAAAAATAACTACTTTATAGGATTGTGAAAGTATTAAGTTCCTGGTACAAATGAATTACTCATTAAATTGTTGCCATTACAACAGTAACTATTTGCATGCCTACTATGAGTATGACATAGTCTGGACATGATATATACATCATCTCCAAATCTATAAGTTCTTTTATCATCAACTTCTAGATAAGAACATTGAAGCATAGAGGTTGAAGTTTATGACAATTGATCCAGCTTGCGATGGCTCAGTAGGGATTTGAAACTATGTATTTCTGGTGCACAATACCCTCCCAATTTGTCTACTAAAGCGTACATTTATTTTTCTTTGCTGTTATTTATCAATCACTTACTACATGCCAGACATTGCTGTAAGTGTTGTCTATAATTTTCTCTTTAAAATCTTTACACGAAGCATATGAGATGTGTCCAATTATTCTCAGATTAAAAATAAATAAATAAAAAACTTAAAGCACGGAGATTATTAACTTGTCCAAGGTTGCAGAGGTAGTAAGTGGGACAGCCAGGACCTTGTACCTGTCTTTGTTTCCTTTACACATCATTGATTGACACATATTGATGATCACTCACTATACGCCAGTCTCTGATCTGGATATAAGTGATACAGCTGTGAACAAAATAGATAAAATCTGATTGTCATGGAGCTTATATTCATTAAGCATTATAAACAAGTGCATATGTAATATTTCATATGGTATTAAGTACTTTGAAGGAAAGTTATGTAAGATAAAGGTGATTGGGAGAGTTGAGGAGTAGCTTGGGGGAGTCAGAGCTCAGATTTATATATTGTCATTGAGAATGGCCTCATGAATTCAGTGATATGTCAGAAGAAAGACCTGAAGGCAGTGAGAGACAACTCTCATGATATCAGGGGAAAAGCATGCCAGACATAGGGACCAACAATGCTGAGACCTTGCGGAAGAACCATGCTTGGTACATTTGAAGAACCACAAGGGGGCCCATGTGTCTGCTGTGGGAGAGGAGGGTAGAGAGTAGGAGGAAGTGATGTCAGTGGAGTAGATTATTAAGGTTCCCTAGGCAATGATAAAAAGATTTTTTTTTATCTGAATGGAATGGAAAATGTTTGGAGATTTTTGAGCAAAGAAATGATGTAGTGTATATATATATGTGTGTATATATATATATATATATATATATATATATATATATATATATATATATATATATATATACACACATATATATATATATAAACAGAATATAAAAGACCAAAGGAGAAAGAGAGACTAGTTAGGAAGGTACTGTAGTTTGTTCAAGTGAGAGATTATGGTTAATTGTATAAGAAGGAGAATGGTTAAAAGCTGTTGTATATTTACAAATGTAACTATAGTGTATTTTGAAGTTCACAGGATCTGCCAATGGACTAATTTAGCATTGTGAAATAAGGAAGAAGTCAAGACCTGTTCAACAGAAGGTATGGAATCACTATTTAGTGACATAAAGAAGACTGTATGAGGAAAAGATGGAAAAGAATTGAAGGGAAATGGTGAAGATTTTATTTGGGACTTGTAAAATACTAATATGCAGGAGTTTAGTGAGAGTAAACACATGAGATCTGGAGAAACAGAAGTGTTTGTACCAATCAAACTATTTCATTATGTAGTAGTTAACAGAAGACTTCCAAATCTCAGTGGCTTATGGTAAATACATCATTATTTATCACTTCTATTCCATGCCTATCTCAGGGCTGCTCAGGCTCTGCTCCAAGTTGCCTTAATTCTGAGACCTAGGCTCTCAGAGTAGATCTGTTTACACTTTGCCAGTCTCATAGTAGAAGAAAATGACAACACAGTGAATCACACACTGCATAAAGTTTATAGAGGGCACCAACATGATTTCCATTCTCATTTCATTGACTAAAGCAAGTCACATAGTAGAGTCTGATATTTTTAGAGTGAAGAAATATAATTCTCATCTAGAGAAGAGAGGAATAATTTAATTAACCACCAAGATAAAGGATATAGATTTGAGCATCATTAGCATACATACACTAGTTAAAGTCATAGTCTAGATAAGATCACCAAGAAGATGATCACAGGAAAGTATAGAAGTCTGATGCCTGGGGCACTCCAGATTTTAGAGGTCTGGATAAATCAGGAAAATAGTCCACAGTGAAATTGTCAGTAATATAGAAGAACAAAGATTGGTATCCTGGATGCCAAGTAAAATAAATGCTTCAAGAACGAAAGATCAACACACTGTTGATCAAATACACTGAAGACTGGGAATTGACTATTGTATTTAACAATGTGCAGGTTATTTGTTACCTTGACAATAGCAGTTTTATAGAAAGATTAGGATGAAAGCCTGATTCAGGTGGGTTGAAGAGTAAATGAAGGAGAGGAAATGGAGTATAAACAACTCTCTCAAGGAGTTTTGCTATAGGTAACACAGCACAATGTCAGTAGTAAAAAGCCCCTCTCCATGGGGCTATAATCAAATCAGCAGCTGAGATTGATAGAAGCTTCTAGTTCTTAAAGAAAGGACAGATGTCATAGAAACAGCAGACACTAATTTGCGAACTCTTGGAAAACAGGAGAAATAACCAGAATAACAGTTGGGAACTAACACTTTGCTTTAAAAATAGTGTTATCTATTCATTCATTTCAATTCATTCATATTGATAGTCTTATAATAAGTCATTACTTCCCTGAAAAACTATATGTAGTATCCTCTAGTCCTTTTATGAGACTTCATTTTTCCTTCTAAAATAGTATGTATTGCCCTTGTTTGTTTGCTTGTTCAATTGTAGATAGCACTAGATTATAGGGAGATTGAGACATTGGCTGTCATTGTGGCACACCTATTATTTTACATATTTAACATATAATATTCACCTAAAATGCTAAGTGAATACATTAAATCAACTCATTTTCCAAGCTCTTTGTACATTTATTGTCTACATTTTCCTTTTTAAGAATCTGTGACTATATTCTGGACTTTAATCGTTATGAGTACAGGGACAGCTCACAGCATAAACCAGAGAGTCAAGCTTGGTGATATCGGCACCTGCATATCCTTATGCAATTACCAAATATCTGTTCAGGTCCTCTGCCCCTTTTTAAACTTGTTTGTTTCTCTGCTGTTAAATAGTATGTGTTCTTTATATATTTGGGGTATTAACCCTTTATTAGATGTGTAATTTGTGACTATCTTCTCCTAGTTGGCATGTTGTCTTTCATTTTGTTGATGGTTTCTTCACTGTGTAGAGCTTTTTAGTTTGATGGAGTCCCATGTGTTTCTTTTGTTGCCTTTGCCCAAAGAGATATATCCAGAAAGATGTTGCTAAGACTAATGTTAAAGAGTTTATAGCCTGTGTTTTATTCTAGGAGTTTTGTGGTTTCAGGTCTTAAATTTAAGTCTTTAATCCACTTTGAAT
Source organism: Pteropus medius (assembly GCF_902729225.1). Taxonomy (NCBI): domain Eukaryota; kingdom Metazoa; phylum Chordata; class Mammalia; order Chiroptera; family Pteropodidae; genus Pteropus; species Pteropus medius. Next base: position 1,966,958 of record NW_024355523.1, read on the forward strand.
TTATTTTTGTATATACTGTAAGAAGTCGGTTTAATTTGTGTGTGTGTGTGTGTGTGTGTGTGTGTGTCTGTCCCATTTTCCCAGCATCTCTTATCGAAGAGGCTGTCTTTACCATCTCTTTACAATACACATTGTATATTCTTGTCTCCTTTGTCAGATTGATGGACCATATAGGTGTGGGTTTCTTTCTGGGCTGTTTTATTACATTGAAATATAGATATAGATATCTCAATGTAATAAAACAGCCCAGGAATGTATATATATCTGTTTTTATGCCATTATCACACTATTTTGATGGTTGTAGTTTTGTCGTGTAGTTTGAAATTAGGGAATGTGATACTTCATTCTTTCCTCTTTTTCTTGAGGTTTCCTTGGCTATTCAGGGCCTTTTGTAGTTCCATATAAATTTTAGGATTAGTTGTTCTAGTTCTGAGAAGAAGGCTATTGCTATTTTGTAGAAACTGCGCTGAATCTGTATATTGCTTTGGGTGGTAAGGACGTTTTAACAATATTAATCCTTCCAATCGATGAGCATGGTATATCCTTCCATTGATGTATATCCTCTTTAATTTCTTCGGTGTTTTACTGTTTTCAGGATTCAAATCTTTCACTGGTTTACACTTTTTGGTGCAACTGTAAATGGGATTGTTTTTATTTCTCCTTCTGAGAGTTTCTTATTGGTGTAGAGAAATGCAACAGATCTCTATCAATTTGGTATCCAAGAGATAATTAGTTGGCCATCATCACTTATCAGGACATCTCTCTCATTTTTGTTCCCATATTTTCTTTATCTCTCCTAAATAGAGCCAGTTCTAAATGATGATGATACTACTACTAATAATAATAATTAATAATAATAATAATAATAATAATTAGTAGTAGTAGTAGTAGTAAGAATAGTAATAATAAAAGAAAGCATTTCTTGAGTAATCTTGAAATGATTCTTCTGACATATTAAATAAGCACTACTGTCAAGGTAAATGACCTTTGGTTATCTGACATACAGAAGCAATCACAAAATCTGTGCATTGGGGTTCAATTTCAAAAGTAAAGTGTAATCTGGTTTTGTTTTAGTGTATATAGTGTTTACCTCTTTACAAGTCAACATTTTATCTCTTTTGAGACTTAAGAATTTTTTTGCCTAGGAACTATGGACTGTTACACTCTTAAAGTAGCATAAAATGCACACTTGAGGATAAAGAGCTTTTCTCTTTCACATTTTTTTACCAGTCACCTGAATGAGAATGGATTGATGATGAGTCAGTCTTGCTTTTCTTTTGAATGCTTGGGCTGAATTCTCTGAAAATTTCTATTCATTTAAAGGAAGATTAGACTCGAGCTATTTAAAATCATATATATACCACAGTGAGTTTAAGTAACTACTAGCAATATTTAAATGTTTCCTTCCTGGAACAGGAAGCAAGGACCCAACTTTATACTCTTCAGAGAAATTGATTTATCAGAAGAAATCCTTGGCTTTGCTGATATTGTATTTTAAGTTGTTAAATAAACAACATCGAGTTAGATGTTTTTCAGAAAAAAAATGTATAAGGCAATGGTAAAAATGAGTCATTTGCTATGACCAATGTAAGTTTATGAAATATGTAATCTATAGGAAATAAATAGCAATAAAAATGTAATATATATGTAGGATCGAAGTATGTGTGTGGGGGAAGGTAATGACACCAATTATTAAATAACTTTTGCTAAATATTTATTTTTCTGAAATTGAACATATCTATGCATTGCTTTTGCTGAATTTATATACATATATATATACACACACACACACATATATATATATATATGTATGTATAGTCTTAATTTTTTAAGGAACTGAAATTCCAAGTGAAAGAAAATTCTCTCTTCTTACCATGGATGCTGCTTTCCACTGAAGCAGACAATAGCTTGACTTGCAAATATTTTATGCTTAACCAAGTCCTATAAGTGGAAAGGAAGGCTCAAATAATTGGGACATTAGAAATCAGACTTTTATTGAATTTGAGCTCAAGGTCAAACACATTTTCAATAAACTCAAAATATATCTATAGCCCAGAAATGTTGGTAAAGAGCAAATTTAAATCCATAAATCACTTGTTCTTGGATATGTGTGTGTGTGTGTGTGTGTGTGTGTGTGTGTGTGTGTGTATTCAGAGTTAGGGAATATATCGTGTACACATTTCAAAATTGAGCCTATATTGAGAGGTCAGTAAGGCATGTCAGAAAGTTAGTACAGCCTGTATTATTTTAATGATGAAGAGATTACACTCTTCAAAAAAAGTTCCAAGGGGAACAAATTGCTCTCCTCATTCATTGAGACACATTCTAGATGGGACTAGAGAAAGTGAAAGAGAATTTCCAGGGTCAAGAGATTTTAAATTAAGAGTGAATCTTGAGAGAAGATTTGATCAAATTTTAAACGCTAATATACAAGACAAATTTACAACAAATATAAAGTGGTAGTTCAGACCATAGACTGTAGAATAAAAGTTTTCCAAAATCCATTTTTTTTAAATTATTAGCTTAGTTTAAGTGGCGTTTTAACCTCTTTGAGCCTTACTTTCTTCATAATAAAACCTAGGACACGCTGTTGTTATGAGGATTGATTGAGAAAAATGCATGGAAAGCATTTTACTTAGTACCTGGCTTAACTTAAGTCTACAATCCAAATGCATGTTATTTTTATTATTGGGTGTGGTGGGGAGTTGAAAAGGGATGAATAGTAAAAAAAAATTTCAGAATTAAAGAATGGAAGTGGCTTACCAGTGAGATGGTAGGAAATGTGTAAGGATTCCTTCAACTGCCATGTTGTTGCTGCACAGATTGTGACCTTGAGATATGCATTAACCCCTTTGGTCTTGCAAGGTATTAAACCTACAGGTTACAGTGTACTACATAGAAAAGAGGATCTTCAGTAGAAAAAATCATGACTACAAGTCAAGGGAAGAATGTAATCTGTCTCACTCTACAATGAAAGGGAAGAGAATCCCATTTAATTATAAGCCTAACTTGTGCACATAAATAAGATGCAGACATGGGCACTCATCATTCTATGTCAAGGACTTTACCTACATTCTAAACACTTAAGTATAAAAGATATATGTAAAAGAATAAATATTTCTAAAAGTATATTTAAAATGAACTTTAAGAAATATGGAATAGTTAAAATGTTATTTCAGCCTTGTAACTATTCCATATCAGAGTTTAAAGAAGAGCAAGTGTGAGAGAAATTCAAAATATAAATTGTAGTTTTAAATTATTGATGAGAAAATAGAGGTGTGTAAAGAAATTATTCCAAATCTGAAAATTTATAGTTTTTATTTACAAACTTGCATTTATATATTAGTAAACTTGAAGTAATGTATACTTACATTGCTATTTTACTATAATTATGATGTTCTTTAGGGAAGCATTAAAATTTAGTCTAACTCTTCATACTTCATAGCTTTTTCTAAGAGTTCAAAAATGCACTTATTAATTCAAATTCAAAAGTTCTGGTTGGTATCTATTATGTACTAATTTTTTTATTTTTACTACTAGTTGAGTCCCAAAGTAAGAGGGAATACAAGCCGATGCAGTTTTCCTATAGGAATGCGTGGCTATTACATGATCTTTTATATTAAAAGCTTTGGAAAGGTAGTATTTTAGGTAGTATTAGGTAGTATTTTTTATGTTTCTAACATTAATTGCTACTTCTATGCACTGTAACACTCCAACTAGATTTTGTGATTTATTTTTAAAGAATTTATTTTGAGAAGAAATTTGAAAGTTAAATACTTATGAAGGTCAATATTACCTTCTGCTAACATTAAAAGATTGAGTCCTAAATAATTTCATTTTTTATCATAATTAAAATTATAACATGATAAGGGAAAGAAAAGCTGATTTTTCTAAACAAAAACTTGATATTTGAAATTTTCTATTCTCCATGTTTCTTTTTTAATGAGAAAAAAATAGAATGAATACATCTACCAATAATCTGAAAGTCCTATGGTTAAAGATTTTAATAGTGTTGAGTTAAACAACAGTGACAGATTTGGACCACATATAAAACACAGCTCAGAGCTAAAAATGTAATCCTGGGGATGCTAGAAATGAAGGAAGCTAGAAATTATAAGAAGTCTATAAGGCCAATTGTACCATCTAACCAAAATTTTTATTACAATAAAATAGTTTTGCTCTTGTTTTTAAATCAAATATAACAAACATTGGGCTCTTTCTTTGCTGTAAGAAATTGCACTTTATTTTCAAATTTGAAATCATCAACACAAATTATACTGAGTTTAGTGTAAGTTTTTTTTAACTCTTTTCTCTACTTTTATGTAAAATTCAGGATAAAAAATTGAGCCTCGACTTGCCTCAAATCCTCATTGAACATGAAGATGGGGATGTGATATAAATGTGAAAAAATAAACAAATTCTCCTGAGGCGTGTGCCAAACCACAAACTCCAGCAACCGAAAATGAAAGAGCTTTACTTTATAAAAAGAATGTAACTAAAAGTTGTTTGTAAAAGTCATTTTATTTTTCCAAGTCAATTTCAAGTATGTTTCAGAGACTGCCATTTTAAATGCACCTCCTTTCTATCCCTGAAAATACTTCTTGCAACTTACCACACTAAAGCATAATTCTACTTTTACTCCATGGGATTGTTGGTGGTGATAGTAATTGTATAGGTCATGACTCTTTTTTTAATGCACTTCACTGCACAGCTCCAAGTACCACTACCATGCCAAAGGCTAGCAATGTTAGAACTCTAATCTTGTCTTCTGTACTTAATTCCAGACTCACCTAACCAGAAAGTTTTGAAGACCTTTACCTGAAATTCTCACAATAATTTAAACTGCAGAGAAATGAATTTATTATCTTTCTCTCACCTATAAAACTTACATAATTAAAGGTCACCAGTACCCATCAGATAACCTCAGATAAATAAATCTTTCCTTTTTTTTTTTTTTTTTTTCCCCTGGGAAAAGAAACCTACACTAACCTAACACATCTACTTAAACTCCGTAAGTAGCTCTTACTCCTCTCTTCAATTACAACACTCCTAGTGAATACAGGGATGGGTATATTACCCAAGCCTGACCTGAACAATGTATCCCCTGACTGCAAATGTGTGTATGTGTGGAGGTGGGGGATAAGGGTGCAGGGTGGGAGACTGGAAATTAGAAACATTCTTGGCATTTTTCTGCATCATTGGAAAACAGAAATCTTCTCTTCTGAAAAATGGCCATATGAACCTGGAGTGGCTGGCCACCAAAGGAAGTAGATCCATGAGAGAGATAAAGAGGGTACCTCATCCTAATGACACGTTTCAGCTCTCTGGATTTTGATGTGCATGGAGATAGATGCATCTCTGGAATTTTTAGTTGATTACATGGGCACTTTTATAACTTAAACTGTCACTGCAATAAGAGAGGCCTAACTCATGTACACACCATATTACTAATTTTTTTTTTTTTTTTTTTTTGCTTGCTCTCTTTTACTTTCCTTAGAACACAGACTTAAGGCAACCAGTGGCTGGGTCTTATTTATCTTTGATTTATGATGCTTAAATAATTCTGTCCCATGAAACACGATCATTTCCTCTCAGTTAGTTAATGCTAAAGAATAATTTTATTTCAGAGTCTTATATTTTATTTTACTGATACATAAAAATTAATGTTTCACCTCTGAATAATAAAGGAGTGACTTTGACATGAGAAAAACTAATGCAACATGACATTATATCCTATAGAACAGGATTCTGATCAAATATCTCATTTAAAATTCTACTTAGTAAAAGTCATATGAAGAACTGGCATGAGTGTCTTGGGAAATAGACCATGTGGTACTGTCAGAACCACCAATAAACTATCAAAGACATGGCTGTTTTGTATTTCTGGGTTGTTGCTGTAGATACAAGGAGAACTGCAAATAAAAATAAATTAACAGGACCTCAGGGGATAAAAACCATCTTCGTGAAGTCCCAATTCCTCAGCGTTCCACATCCTTTAGTCACCTTATCCACACTTAGAAATTCAAAAGGAAAGGACTGTTCCAGGTCTTGAATTGGGCTCTACAATCTCTGTCTTCTACCTTCTCTATTTCTCCTATTCTGAAACTGTCTTATTCCCATTCTAACTTCTCTATTATCTTTATTCCTAAATCCTAAACCACTCCTATTAGAAGGATAAATTCTAAGTCTGTGTTTGTCTAGAAATCCTCAATTGTAATGTGCTAACCATTTTTGGAGTAGATGGTGTGGACTTTTTGGTTCTTATTTAAGAAATCTTTTGTCAATCTTTGTAATATAAATATACATTTGGATTTTCTTTTAAAAGCTTTAATGGTATACTTCAACACATTTAGGTTTTATCATATAATTTATTATTCTAATCTGAACATCTTTGATAGTGAAAGGAGATTTTATCATAATTACCTCAGTGTGGCAGGTATAAACTGGGACTGGTCTGAGCAAGGTGAGACTCATGGTCTTCCTTTCTAAATTCACCTGGATTTCATATTTGTGCATGGCATGAGAAAGGGATAAAAATATTTTCCACATGGATAGACAATTCTCCCAACATGAGTTTTTTAATATTATTTTTTTCTAGTGATCTCTATGATACAATCATCGAACATCAAATTTTATAGGTATATGGGCTTTTTCTTATGCTTCATTCCTTTTCTTTACTCATATTCTTAATTACTGTATCTTTATAAGGATTTTATACTTGGTAGAAGAATCTCTTGACTTTATTATTTTTCTTCAAAATTGTCTTAGCTAATTTTAACCCTTTTCTCTTCCAGTTTTGATCTAGCTGGTCAAATTCCATATATAAACATAAAATTTCTATTGGGATTTGCTTGGAATTGCATAAATGTGTAAAAAATGGGAGAATTAAAATCTTAAAGGTATAAACTCTTTCTATCTAAGAATACAGTATATTTATCTATTTAGGTCTTTTGGGATAATTTTCAAAATATTTTATGCATTTTTCTATAATGATTATGCACATCTTTTGCTACATTTAGAAATAGATACCAAGGTAAGTTTATTGATTTTTATCATTTATATTTCTAAGTTGTATGTCATATGAATTAATTTTCTAAATGTCAGTTTCTAACATTTAGGGGTAAAACTTAATTTGACAAGTTAGTCATATGTACAGAACACTTGCTGAATTATATAAACACTTTTTTTAATGTAAGTTGTGAATGTTTTTTATATATCGTTTGTACAAGTCCTTTATGAGATGTATATTTTGCAAATATTTTCTCCCAGTCTGTGACTTGGCTTTATTTTCTTAACACTATTTTTCAGAGAGTAGAAGTTTTTATTTTTGATGAAATTGATTTTTTTTTCTTTTATGGGGCATGCTTTTTGTGTTTAATATACAAAATCTTTGCCTGGCCCAAGCTTAAAAAGACTTTTTCTTATTTATTTTAGAAGCGTTATAGTTTTAGCTGTTTCATTTAAATCTATGATCCATTGTGGATCATTTTCCTTTTTTACTAAAGTCACATCATTGAACACATATCGTTGTTCACATACTAGCTCTTCCATTTGTTAACTGTATGGCTTTGAGAGAGTTTCTCAAAACATTCTTAGTCCAAGTTTTCTCATCTTTAAAATGAGGATAACATAACCCAAGGGCTTGTTACAATGATACAACGAGATAATGGTTTGCAACTCTTAGTGCATCCTTAGGCACTCGGTAAGTGTTCATTAACTGGTCACTTTCACATAAATATGCAGAACACAATACATATTCGACATATAGAACGTACTAAACCTAAATGTATGATAATGTCTCTTACATGAACCTTAATTCATACAGGTAATCATTTCTATAATTTATACATTCTGTAATTTAATACTATTTTCTAATAAACATACTTTTAAAAGAAGAGTCTCTGCACTGACATATATTTAAATGATATATTGTATAAAAAGCAGTTTACTGAATCAATATTTTTTAGAATGTTATTTTGCCGGAGTCAGTTATATAGTATCGAGTTAATGTGACAAATGATAAATTTGGTGGGAAAGCAAGTCTAAAAAGAAATGCAGTGTAGCTCTGAACTGTATGAAGCTTATGTCATAAAAGCTGTTAAAATGACAACACATATATCCAAGGTAATAGGAGGCCTCTGAGACTTGGCTATTAGGAAATGCTAAGCAGTTAAAAATAAATCATAATAGTGCTGTACTTACATTCTCTTTTGTGCTTATATGATGGACACTTGAGCTATTTAGAATCCATGAGAGACGATAACAAAGGAATTAAAATTGTTGATTCATACAGTACTTAAGTGAACATTTTACTCTATTTACTAAATTTTTATTATAAAAAGAAAAAAACCCAAAACAAACTAAAGAGCATATTATTTACTAAAAAGCCTAGATGATATCAGCACCTCTATGGGTTGGTTCTATTAATAGGAATTGGGTCTTTGGTGCAACCTCATCTAGCCCCAAGCAGAAAGCACCTATTATGGCTTTCCCGATAATCTCTGAATATTACTTATTATATTCCCATTAAGTGAAATAAATTTTGAGCACTGAACTTTGGCCAAGAGTCATCCTAAACTTCTGAGCTTATCTCTGTGGACAAGGGTGACCTTAGCCAAGGAGGTAACATCTAAAGTCACTGACAACATAGTTGCCAAAGGCTAATTCTGATTATCCTGTTATCCCAGGACCCACATTAATTCTCTTGTGTGGGTAAAAGTTCCATTGTGTTCATTACCTCTACATTTCCTACAATTTACTTCACTCTGAAAATTCATAATTCTCACTATGGCCAAAATTCAAAAGCAGGTGTAAGTGGAGGACTGAGTTAAGCATATGCCGAATATAATGCTTTCTTCAATTCTGTGCTCTGACATGCAAATTTAGACGAGTTGTTTAAATTCTGTCTAAATATTCTCATGTGCAGGATGATGATAGTTTCTACTTCATCAGATTATTCCAAAGATGAAATGAGATCAAGTATATAAGGTGGCCTGCACAATATTCATGTTCAGTAAAATGACTTGCACAACACACTTGAGAAACAGACTGTGCACCTTCTAAAATCTGTCAGTGATATTTAACCTCCTGTGTTTACCTTCTGCTACTTCTGACTAAAGAAATATCCTTATGCATCTTTAGGTTGATGTTCACAGTCCTGCATTTATAGAGATTACAGGTTTTACACAAAGTCTCCACTCATTTTTTAAATATGAAATCATGATGAAATTTCTCTAAAATAATAATCAGTTGATTAAAAAGAATTCTGAAACTTATTTTGGTATAGCAAGAGATAGCTGAATGTATTCTTCTAAAACCGACCTTATAGAAGGTATTTATCATTTTGTAGAGACAAATGGATAAAGAGAAATACTGAGCTTTTGTTGACAACTCATCCTTTTGAAATTCTGACACAATTACTTACAAACCACCCCCCCATTCCCCTGACAAAATGTACATACTTCTGTTTCTGCACATTAAGGGCTAGCCCTGAGCAATTTTAAAAAGCTTTCACAGGAATTCAGGGGTGAACTATAACTAGAAATGACAAAAAGCCTCTTGTTCTTCTGAATCCCTAAATCTGTAAAGAAAAACACTCCAGACTAGCAACATGTATATGAATTAAGAGAGAGATTTTTGCTCTTGAACACAGAGTGGTATTTATTTTCTCTTTGGATTTTTGTTTACAGTATTTGTAAGCAATATATTTTGCCTCTCTCCCTCTATATCACTTTTCAAGAAGAAAGTCTCTTTCAACAAAACCATTTTTAATAAGAATGTCATATATGTGCCTATAGCAAATTAACACAAATTTCCTAGAGTGTGATGAAATACAGTCATCAGTAGCAATGTATTCAAATATATAGATGCAATAATTTTGAAGACTACAGGCAGATGGAAAGCTTTGAGTAAAATCAATATGTTTCCAACTTTCCCTGATTCCCTATTAAACCTTAAATCTTACATTTTGGCAGCTGACTACTTAAAAGAATGAAAGGATGTAAGGTCCCCACCCGTATTACAAAATAGTATTTATGTATGAAGCACATTCAACTTTTAGTTCTCTGAAAAGAAGATTGTTTATATCCATAATCACTACCTATTTCTAACCACAGAAGTTGAGATGATCTAATCTCTTTGAGGTCAACCCCTTCATCCATGCCTTTGATTTCATTTACCTTCTCCTAGAATCTTTCTCTAGAAAAAATCAATGCCTTTCTTTCGTTGCTGGCATTTTCCTGTGTATTGACTCCTTTCTACAAGACTATATATAGGGCCAGTTCTGACTCATTCTTAAAAAGAATTCTCATTGGTAATTAAAATTTCGATTGTCTCCTTTCTTTCCTTACCATCTAATAAAATTTTCTTTAAAGAAAGGACTATAATCATTTTCTCCAAGTTCCCCATTTCCCTTTTATATTTCCGTGTAAAGCGGTCAGATTCTGAAACCTACCATACTCATTCAACTCACTTGCAAGGGGCTATCAGTGGCGTAGCCAAACCCAACGCGTTGTCAGTGGGGAGACTTCGCGTAACTGTTCTATGTACTTTATCTATTATGGTTGCCATTCCACATATATATTGATCTTAATCACATTCTATGTGTTGATGACTCATAATTCTATGTATTTACCTTGACATCTGATCCCTCAACACATTTAGTAATGTGGACTCATTCACAATCACAAAATCAACATTTAAAATCTGAACACATTATCTTTCTTCTACTCTCAAACCTGTCCTGGCTCCTCTATTCCACAGCTTAATAAAGAAATCACCATCATCACTATCTTGCAAACATGAAGTCAGAAACCTAAGAGAAATTGTGGGCTTCTTTTTATGATACTCATCTAATTCAGTGCCAAATGCTGCTTGTTTGATTTTATGAAATTTTCTGAATCCCTACCTTTCCATTTCTTCTCCTTTATACTTCTATTCAGGTTTTCATATGTTTAATTTTAATTGTGTTCACCCTAAATGACTTTAACTATATTCTTCTCTCTGCTGCTAGACCAACCTACATAAAATGTTATATGCAAAATCCTTTCATGGATCTGAATGAGGTTGATATTCTTTGGGAATATACACAAGGACCTCCAAGGTACATAGTATATGAATTAAAGCTCATTTATAAATGTGATTTAACTTCCAGTATACATTTTTCTTCAAACCCATGATTACTTAAAAGTATAATTTGTTATTTCTAGACATTTCGTATTTCTTTTTAGTTATATGTGTGAATTTTAACTTAATGACATTTTAGATAGAAAATGTAGTTTGCATGATTTCAATCCTTTGAAATTTTTGAGGCTAATTTAAAGGCTAGAATGTTTTATCTAGGTTAGTCTAAACAGAATAGGTATTTTTGTTACTAGATTTAATATTCTAGATGTGTTCAGCGTATACAGGTTGACAAGCTGTTTAAATTTTTCTCTATCTGGATTAATACATTGTGTGATTTATCTGTCAATTTAATGATGCTTTGTCAAGTTTTCCTAGTGTTCCTAGTAGCTTTGTTAAATTTTATTTTATATATATTGAGCCTATGTAATTGTAATTAGAAAAATATAGTTTAAAAAATTTATATACATTTGTTCAACTTAGCTTTTTATCGTTTTATAGAACCCTACTTTATTTCTGATATTACTTTTTGCCTATTGTCCATTTTGTCTGATATTAATGCATTCATACCTTCTTCAAGTTTGTTTTTCCCTGTCACGTATTTTTCTACCCTTGACTTTCAATCTTTCTCTTTCTTTATATCTTCATTATATAGCAGTAAACATTATATAGCGGCATTTTCTCAACATATATAAGGTAACAATATGTCTTTTGTGTTTTGAGACTTTAGTCTATGTACATTAATTATAATTATTGATATATTTGAATTTATTCTTATCTTCTTATGTATTCTCTATTTGCCTCTCTTTTTCAGTTTATTTTTTTCTGTCTTTCTTGCTTTCTTTGGCAACTATTCAGTTTGTAGTTTTATTTCCTCATTCTACTTTCCCCTATAGTTGTTGAGAAGTTGTTTCTTTCTATTGATGTATAATTTACATACACTAATAGCTCAGGTCTTCTGTGTACACTTTGATCATTTTAAAATGCACCTGTATATTCTATAGTCCAAAAATATATAGAACATTTTCATCCCCCCGAAAGATCCTTTTTGCCCCTTCTCAGTCAATTCCCACCCCCATCCCATGAAACAGCTATGCATTGGATTTCTATCATAGATAGCATAGATTAGTTTAATTTGTTATAGAACATATAAATTGAATCATATGGTATTCTCTTTTGTGTCAAGCCTTTTTTCATGCAGCATATTTTTGAAATCCATCCATCCTGTGTACACCAGTTATTTTAAATTGATGAGTAGTATTCCATTCTTTGAATATACTATAAATTTGTATTTTTGTTTTGTTTTATTAAAATACATTCTCCTATTCATGGCCATCTGGGCTATTTCCAGTTTGAGGCTAGTGAATAAAACTGTCCTAAATATTCTTGTTCAAGGCTATTCGAGGAGGAGCAGAGGTTCCATTTCCTTTGGATAAATAACTAGTAGCAGAATTACTGGGTCATAGGGTAGACACATGTTTAACTTCTTAAGAAACTGACAACAGCTTTTTTAGCTTTTAATTATGCTCATCTTTCTCACCCCTTATGTGCTTTGATAGTATTTAATTTTCATTCTTTTTCTCTTTACAAATATAGGCATTATCATTGCTTCACACAAAGTTCATTTCATCTTACCTACACATTTGCTAATATCTTTTATCACTATTCACTCTAGCATCAAGCACAGATCTTCTCTATGGGATTATTTTATTTCTTCCTCAATTCCTGCACTATGGCATGTTATCCTGTGAGTATAAACTGGTGGTAAGATTACTCAGGTTTTGTGTATAAAGTATCAGTATTTTACCTTCATTCTAGAAAGGTTTCTCTCCAGATTGAATATTTGATTGTTATTTTCTCTCAGAATTTGGAAGCTATTCCACTGTCCTCTACTTCCATTGGTGCTGATAAGTAGCAGCCATCAAACTAATTCTGGTGTTTTGGAGGTGATCTCTGTTTTCTCTCTGGCTACTTTTAAGCTAGACTCCCTTTTTCTTCATCGTGTACACTTTCAATATTACCGGTCTGGGTTGGATTTCTCTTCACTAATCTATTGAGATTTAGGGAGCTTCTTAGATTTAGGATTGTTATTTCACCACTTCAAGTGTTAGATTTCCCCCATTTTCATTCTTATCTCATTCTGGGACTCTGAAAAGACAAATGTTGCAACTTCTCGTTCTATCTTCCCTTACTTTTAAATACTCTTTTATATCTTCCTCTCTCTGAATTCTGGGTAATTTTTAAAATTATTCTCTTGTCTTCAAATTCCGTATTAAACTCTGCTAGTTAATTCATCTATTGATTTTAAATTTCGATTAGATGTATAATATATTGTATTCATATATAATATTTGCACATCTTATTTTGTTACATTTACTTCTATAATTCTTTGTAGTTTTTCTTTTTTAATTTTTATAATGTCCTATATTTCCTTAAATGCATTTAAGATAAGTATATTATATTCTTTGCCTGATCATTTTTTATTATCTGAAATATATGTGTATGTCATTACACTTTTTAGTATTTCTTCTGGGTCTCATTTCAGAGGTGTTATTTCAATATGTGCTATGTGACATTTTATTGCAAACTCATTGGAATTGTGTCTGCAGAAAATTTTTAGTTTTTAGTTGATACTATCAGTTGAGTTGAGGGCCTATCATCTAGGGACCACAGTAAATTAAATTATCTGCTTGATATTTTTCAAACCAAAAAAGTATTATAAATTCGGACATAAACTAGGAATTGATTAGCTTGTAAAAAAATTCTCAAGAGAGATTATTTTTTTTCTATCTGCTCAATATCCATCTCAGGTCAGATTTGTTTATTATTTTCTCTGAGCAGGGAATTTATTTAGTATTCATTTTTACTCCGAGACTGGTCCCAACTTTCTTATAAGGGTCTTTTCTAATATACTCCATCTTTAGCAGACAGTAAGCTTTACCTACTATTTTCTAAAGCTCAAGGTCTCCACAGTATGAAAGAAACCCCTCCTTGGAGAAAAATGATTTTGATATGCACTATTAAGAGCACTTTTGCTTTCACTTTATGAGCTCCACAGAATTCTTCCTTCCAACGTCAGATCAGAATTGCACTGCAAAAGATGTTTGAAATATCTTATCAAACACTTTAGTTGTTTTGTCTGAAAGGGTAGTAGCTAGTCTGCCAGATTGCTAGAGAAGAGAGATCTTAGTTTTCTTTATAAGCTAACTCTCATATTTTAAGAGTCAGTTCAGCCATCGTGCCTCCTCCAGAAAAGCTTTCCTCTCAGTCCAGATTAAGAATAATTCCTGTGCTGCAAATTATTTCAGAGTTTGCCATTTTGTATTTAAATTATCTCCCTATGTGACCTCTGCCACCATTAGAATGTTGACTTCCTTGGGAAGGAAACATGACATATAACTGTTTTTCAAGGATTCCTTAATGTGTCAATTAACAACTTGACCAGATTTACAAATTTCTGAGTTTTTCTGGCTCCCTGGTTTCCTTCTGAAGGAAACACCTCTTGCACAGCTGTTTCAATCCCTGGTTCCAGTGCCTTTAGCATTTTATTTTTCAGGTTTTCACTTTATGTAATTAGTGTATGTGTATGTGTATGTTGCGAACACTTAAGATCTACTCTTATAACAAATTTCTCTCTTTTTTTTTTTAAGGTGAGGCAACCCTTGGTTGGAACCCTTGCAAGGAACTTGTCATCTTATAATCCCTTATTTCTTTTTATTTTTACGCCTACAGCACCTGGTCTTCCTAGGTGGTCTCTCATCCAAGTACTAACCAGGCCCAACCCTGCTTAGCTTCCGAGATCAGACGAGATCAGGCTTGTTCAGGGTAGCATGGCCATAGACACAAATTTCAAGTATACAATGCAGAACACTTTAACTAAATCACAGTGTTGTACATTAGATATCAGAATTTCACTTTATAACTGAAACTTTGTATCCTTTTACCAATATCTCCCTATTTCTCTCCAAAATATCCACTCCTGGAAACCACCATTTTATTCTCTGGTTCTGTAAATTAGACTTTTTAAGATTCCACATATAAGTGAGATCATCCAGTATTTGTCTTTCTCTGTCTGACTTATTTCATTTAGCATAATGTCTTCCAGGTTCGTTCATCTATGTCGTCACAATTAACAGAATTTCTTTCTTTTTTATGATCAAAAAATATTCCACACACCATATTATCTTTATTCTTCCACAGAGACTTGGTATATTTCCATATCTTGGTTATTATGAATAATGCTGCAATGAACATGGCAGTGCAGATATCTCTTCAAGACATTGATATCATTTCTTTTATATATATACCCAGAAGTGGGATTGCTGGATCATATGGTAGATTTATTTTTAATTTTTTGAAAAACATCCACATTGTTTTCCATAACAGCCTTTCCAATTTACATTCCTACCAACACAAAATGGGAAAAAATATTTGCAAACCATATATCTGCTAAGGGTATAATATCCAAAATACATAAGAAACTCATATAACTCAACAGCAAAAATATAAAATAAAAATAAAGATAAACCAATATAAAAAATGGGCGAAAGACCTGAATAAATATTTTTACAAAGAAGACATAAATGGCTAACAAGTATAAAAAAAGGTACTCAACATCACTAATCATTAGGGAAATTTGAATCAAAATCATGAGTTATCACCTTACACTTGTGAGCATGGCCATTTATCAGAGATGATAAATGTTAGTGATGGTTTGGAGAAAAAAGAACACTATATACTGTTGGTTGAAATGTAAATCAATGCCTTTAGCTTCTAACCTGAAATATTTGTATATGGTTATCTTAACTTGAAATTATAAGAGCCTATTTTGGAAACATAAAAAGAAAATGACCACTTGCATCTAGACAAGATTTTAATATTTATCTAGAATTGACCCATAGCTTTGATCCCAATTTTGCTTTTAGTCAAGATCTTTATTGCCATTCATTAATTCCTATTATTTTTATATTTTCGAAGTCTTAAACTTCATTTTGAAGAAGTACCAATACCATCATTTGAGGAACTAATTTATTAATGTCTAAGAACTCATGCTTCCTGAAAATATTTACCAGTTTTTATCATGGGGTTGGTGAGAGGATTAGAATGGATAAAATTTAAAAAGTACATATTAGAATTCCTGGCATATGATGAACGTTCAACACAAAATAAGGCTATAGTTATTATTACAATCATTATTAGGGATATATTAAACAAATAATCATTAGTACAATCGCTACATTACTAAGGAAATTTCTGATTAGGTCTCTACTAGAGATCTTTTATCCCCTTATAAACCACATATTTGTTATTATTTTGTGGAAATGAATAAATCTTAAAAACATCTAGTCAGGAGCAATGTTAAACAAAATTGTAATGTGGGAGAAAGTTTGTTTCCATGCCCTGATTCCTTTCTTCTCTGTCACCAAACATTTAAACACGTTGTTCCTTCACAAATGTCCTGTGCTTTCGCACTGTGTTGGGCCCATGACTTCTAAATTCAAAATAAATGAGGCATTCACTAAAACTACAGAGTTATAGAATTTTAATATTATCTCATGTCTTAGAGAATTTTCTTAACAAAAAAAAAGTTAAGGACAATCCTCAATCCAGTGAAATAAATCCATATTGTCATACAATGAACATGGGGTTTGGCACTAGGGTATATCTGATTAGAGCCACAACTCTTCTAATTAATGAGAGAAATCTTGGTCAAGTTTCCTAATCTCTCTGAGCTCCAGAGTGTTCATTTGCAAATTGGGTAAGTAATGCTTAAATCATATGGTTGATGAGAGGATTAAAATGAATAAAATAAGCAAAGCACATGTTAGAATCCCTGGTGTATAACAAATGTTCCACAAAAAATGGGGCCATTGTGATTGTCATTGTTATTACTATTAATATATTAACTAAATAATCATTGTTACAATTATGATTATATTTTAGGGAAATCTCAGGGCCAGGGTGCTAGTGGAATTATAAATTTGCATTCTATGTTATACCGGCCTGGTCCTCTCCTTCCCAGGATCAGCACAAGTTAACATCCCATCAGAATGGCTGCAGTTGTACAAAGCATCCCTGTGACATCTGTAACCCACTATCAAGGATTTGTTAAAGTATTGAACTAGGAAAAAAACACCTGGAAAGTGCTAGGACTGGAGGAAAATGGATTAAATAAACAAAAAGTTGATTTGTATTTGAATAACTCTTCCAGCCCAAAACCAGTGTGTGTGCGGGGGTGGGGGTGGGGAGGAGTGGAAAGATAAAGAAAAAACTTAAAATATTATTAAAACAGAAATTCCTCTGCTGGTCAATGGCACCATAGAGAAAAATAAGAGACAGCAAATTCTGTAGTGAAGTCACATTGTCTGCACATGTGCAGTTACAACTTTCATTCTAGCTGCCTATTCTTTACTCGGCAGGGTTAAGCACGAGCTAGTTACCACTCTCTGCAGTATCTTCCTCAGGCCTCCCTTGAAATGTTAGAACTGGCTTCCAGACATTGCTCTTTTTTTCACCAAATTTTATCTAATTCAGTACTTGCCTCCTGTTATCCACTCATCTTATTTCTGACTCACATTTAAATGGCTGCCTCATGAAAGACCCTCATTACTTCTCCCTCTTTTGTTTCCATTTGCACCCATGTCATTGCTTTTCTTTCAGTTAAATGTAACCGCTGCTGACCTTCAACATAACTGTTTCACCTTCTTTTTTCTTTTATGGACGTTTTTCCAATCTCTATGTTAAAATCAACTTCTTTTTCCTTTGTACCACCTACCTGAGAAATTCCATTTGTAATCAAAGCCTTATCATAACCTGCACGCACATAATGGCCAAATCAACTTCCCACACCCATTCTTTGGCATTGACTTTAGTTATTCAGCTCCAGTCATGCATTGGTTTCATGTCAAAACCAATATTACCTTTCAAACCTGATGTTATAGTATTTAACTCTAGGTCCATTTCTCTAAAACACTATTTCATGATGCAGTGTGAGAGTTATTATGACACATACTGGAAAAAAGGCACTGACATTTATCAACCTTGTCATTGGATAAGGTCTGATTTACTGTAATTAAGGTTGGACTGTACTGAAAATGCTTTTTTTAAAATATAGGGGATATACTTAACTTCACTATTAATCCCAAACATCCAGAGCACTGCTGCACAGTCACCGATGTGGATTTAGGTGTTTTAAGCTACTGTGAATATAAAACTGGAAAAGATTTATGGGCAATAAAAAGAAATGTGCTCATAATTCACAACTGGCCTGTGAGACCCTGGCTGTGCTTTGGAGCCACCAAGACAGTTCATTAGTTTCACGAGACAACCCTGGAATTGAAACAGAATGGTCAGGCATCACTAATGTGATTAAGGCTCTTGATTTCACGGTTTAAAAAAAATAGATTAGTTGACCTAAATGTGATTTCAGAGCTGTTTTTTTTTTTTTTTTTTTATGCATATGCATCAGGGTCAATAACCACTTGTTGACAAGAGATAGTATAACCTTGAAATGTCAGCAAGTACTAAGGTTAGAACTCCAAGGAAGCTTTTGTGTGCTAATTTTCTTCCACATTGGAAATAAAAATCCCACTGGCACATTCAAAAGAATTGTCTGAAATGATGAAATAGCTCTATTTATTTGGTAAAACAACCCACATTCATTTTCACATAGTGAATCACCATCCACTTTCACTCTCTTTTGAATGTTTGATGAAGCAACCAAATGCAATTTAATAAACTTGCCTAAGTTAAGCCATCCACTATGCATTTTGCAACACTGACATGTTTAACACATAAAAAAAAAAAAACTTGAACTTCACTGAACATCTTTGTGTTGTTCTTAATAAGCGACACAATATTTCTACTTATTTCTGCTTATGTATTTTTATTAATTTTCAATCATCAGAACTACAAGTCATGATTACAACATATATACCCTTGGTATTTACTAAGTGGTCCCTTTTTAGGACACATGTAAATCTAGATTTCCATAAGTGATAATCTATGTTTTTCCTCTCCCCCCAAATTTTTACTGGAAGTGAGATATGAAAAACTTTGGCCTAATAGAATTTGAATGGCAAAGTGCAAGCCACTCCTACTTATAGACTGTGCAACATGTTATAATAAATTCTAACAGATAGGGTTTCATCTACAGCCTCAAGAAAAGATTACAAATTATTTTAAGTTGTTGATAGATACATTTTCTATAATATAAATGTAAATAACAAAAATCATTCAATTCACTTAATTTCCAGGAAAAAAATATGTGCTCTTATCCAGGGGACATAGAGTGATCTGAGAAACAGATCAGGGCAAATGAACAACACAAGCTTACACAGAAATCAGGGGCATAGATGGAATAGAACCTAGAACTACATAATCTAGTCTGGTTGACTTAACCACTGCTCACAGCTTTTTTTTCTTTAATATAATTTTTTTAAGTAGACCATTGACATTCATGCATTTAATATTACTTCTTTTGATTATTTGAAAACAGCCATGATATGCAATACTGTTTCCTGTTTTTGTTTTTGAGGCAAGATTTGAGATGTTCATATGGTGAGATTGCTGTACATGAAGGCATCACCATCTATCATAGGGGACTCCTGAAAGCACATGGGCCGAGTCAAAGTCTATTTGCCTCTCTATAATTTTTTATCTTTCCTACTAATCATTTCTCATTCGACTATCTTCAGAAGAAAACTTAGTTCTATTTTTAATAATTAAATTCTAAAAGAAACGCAAATGATAATATTAATCAAGATAGTAAGAATAATACAGAAGAAGAAATATTTTCTAAAGCAAGTACAAATTTGGGATCGATTAAAAAACTAATATGAATCAATCACATATTGCTGAATGGAATTTTAAAAAGTGACACAGCTACTTTGGAAATCTCTTCAGTCCTAGAAAATTAAACATACAACTACTCTACAGCCTAACAATTACATCCATGGGTGTTTATCCCAGAGAAATAAAACCTTATGTTCACACAGAAATCTGTACATAAATTTTTATAGCAGTTGTATTTGTAATAGTCAGAAATTGGAAGGAGCCAGATTCCATCAACAGATGAATGGTTAAACAAAGTGTGGTACATACAAGCCACAGAACACTACTCAGCTATTAAATGGAATGAATTATTGATACATACAACAATTTGAATGCATCTCCAGAGAGTTGTGCTAAGCAAAAATACTCAATCTCAAAAGGTTACATACTGTAAGACTCCATTTATATTACATTTTTGAAATGACAAAATTTTAGCAGTGGTGAATATAGTGGTCTCCAGGTGTTAGGACTGAGAAGGAGAGAGGCAGACAGAAGGGAGATGGGTGTGTTTATAAAAGGGCATCACAAGGGGGCCTTACAGTGATGGAACTGTTAGTATCTTGACTATGTAGTGGATACATGAACCTATACATGTGATAAAAATATATAGAACAAAATGTATGTACACATAAACATACAAGCAATTAATACAAGTAAAACTGGGCAAATCTGAATAAGATCAGTTAATTATACTGGTGTCAAAATACAAGTTATGATATTGTATCATGATTTTGCAAAATGATATCATTGGAGGAAATTGGCAAAGTGTACATGGGATCTACTTAAAATGTTGATATTGTTGAAAATATTGATGGCACCAATTTATGAGATGTATATATTTATATTTATGCATGCACAAAATATAGTATGTAGAATTGCTATATAAGTAAATAATAACAAGCCATTTAACAATTTGTTTTAATGAGAGCTTCAGCTAGGACTATACAAATAATACTGAATTTTAGAGTAAGAATCAGTGATAGATTCAGGAAGCACCTCTTAAAAATACTTAACAACAACTACAGCACAAGTCTTGATAGTTCAAAAATAGTGTGTGAACAACGCAAGCTTACACGGAAATCAGGGGCATAGATGGAATAGAACCCATGTCTATATTAGTGCACTAGGAAAACCATGTCTATATTAGTGCACTAGGAAGTACTGGTTAAATATAGATCCAAACTCATGTGTCTAAGTCCATAGATTGGGGACAATTGACCCAATGACTAATACAAATCCACAATCAGACAGGGTTCAAATGAGATCACCAAGCTGGCACAAAGTCACAGTACAGATAAATGTGACAAGGAAAACTCCACTCTTTAGACATCAGCCTTGACTTTTATTTTCCTAAGAGAAGAAGGTCTGAAACTACTTGGCATGTTTTGAAAAATTCTTTCATCTCTCCAAAAGGAAAATTACCCTTACATGTTAGATAACTGCTATTCAATAACTTATTTCAAAGAAGCAGAAAATAATTGTTCATGATGTAGAAGTATTATAAGCTTTGAGAGACAGTGATTTGACTTAAGATATGGAATTTTTTGGAACTGATAAAAACTAAAATAAAAAAACTGAAATGTGGCAAGGTGTTCCTTCCTTTAGATCAATCCTTGGGAGAAATCCTAGACTAGAATAGAGCAATTGCCCTGGTTTTTGTCCTTCGATAGAATACATGGTAAGCAGGAAAGGACACACTCTTTTAGCATAATAAAGTCCAAAAGACATGCTAGAAGTCTTCATAATCTTGATACAAACCCAGAAATAGAACTACTGACAAGGAACAAATTCTCTCAATGAGAGTTATCTGATTTATTAAAATACCATGGCTGTAAAATTATGTTTCCATATTATATAATGCTTGAAATTGTTGACAATTAAGAAGATGAAAATACAGGCAGTAGACTTAAAATACACTTTCATCAAAAAAGAATGTGTGACTCTATGGTTATATATATCAATAGTTTACATATAGCAGATGTATACAAATGATTAGAAAGATATGTCTATATAATTAGACAATAGACAACTTTGAAGGTTAAAGCAAGGTTCATGCTCACTGACAATCAATGACCAGCATATAAACAGCAAAATAAAAAATGACCATGATCTCTGTGAATTGATGTGAAGAGAATCTTCCTACAGGGTTGGTTCAAATGGGATCAATCTTTTGGGGAAGCAATTTGTCAATATCCACAAATTGTTATGCATGTAACTCTCAACCTCTAAGTTTGTCTGTTAGCACCTCAATTCAGAGAACTAATATCAAGCATATTAGCTAATAACATTTGATTATAGTCTGTAATTTAATAATATTATTGTATTAATAATGTTTATTTTCTAACTTTGACAATAGTACTATGGTTACATAAGATATCAAAAATTAAGGGAAGCTGGGTGAAGGATGCATGGAGATTCTTTGTACTATGCATTTTCTTATTAGTTCTGCTTTAGCTGGAACCCACATTTTCATTACATTGGTTTTATTTTTTTATTTTATGTAATTCTATGCAATTTTTATTTTCTTGAGTCTTCCTCTTTGATGAATGGATTATTTAAGTAATGTTTAATTTTCACATATATAGAGATTTTATTTTTGTCATTAAATTTTATTTTGAGCCAATTATGGTCAGGAGTATGCTCTGAGTTACACTGATTCTTTTAAATGTTTTAAAGTTCGTTTCATGGCTAAAGATATGTTTTATAGTAGTGAATGTTTCATGAAAACATTTGAAAAAACTTTTATTTTTAATCTCACAGGTCCTTAGGGATCTATTCACTTAATTTTTATTTCAAATTGGGTAAATTCACTTGACCTGTTCGGTTCACTTATTCTCTCTTCTGTCATTCAACTATTGAGCCCATCTAGCAATTTTTGTATTCATATATGTTATTATTTTTTCACTTTCATAATTCTTATTTGGTTCTTTATTATACGCTGATATTTTTTAAATTTTTTTATTTGCTTAATAAGAATTTTCAACCACTTAGATTATTTTTGTGATAGTTACTTTAAAATCTTTTTCACATAATTCCACCATCCCAATGTTTTCTATGATAATCGAATTTTTTAGAGCCTTTCTGCTGTTATGTTAGTCTTCTGGGCTTGTCTCATGTCACAGGGGCTATCAATGGTCCCTGCTGGTACTGCTTGAGGAGAAAAAAGTTTCTCCAGTCTGGGCAAGCTGGTGCTTCTAGATGGGGAAATGTAGTCTCCAGCCCATGGACATAAAGTACTTCCCAAGTGAGTAATGGTGATGTAGGTTGCAAGTGTCTGGCAGGAAGAAGGTAGCCTTAGGCCCATAGGGACAAAGAGGCTTTCCAAGCTGAGTGCTTTTAGTGTCAGAATCCCACCTCTTGTCTCTTCTCCTTGGCTGCCTGGTAACTCAGGTGGGAGAAGGAAATGTCAGGCCTGGCAGGACAGGAAAACATTTCCAGGCTGTGGTCTCTCACTGCAGGGAGATCTCATCGTCAGCGCCTCAGCCACACGGAGTCATTGAGTGAGGGAGGCAAGTTGTCTGCAACAGCAACTAGTAAAGACCTGTTTCTTATCTTAAAATTCATTTATAATATTCATATAACACAAATAGCTTTAATAAAATCTTCAAGGAGTTGCCTAAAATTTTAAATGGGAAATAAATTTGGGCATCTATAACAATAATTCACAGTGTTTCTCTTAAGTCTAGTGCTCCTGAGTTGTCTAAGGGAGTCAAACAGTTTTCACTTTACAATTAAATCTGTTCCACATATTTTGTGTTTTTAGCTGACACAATGAAGTTCATAGAATTTCTTATTGAGCATCTAAAACATACATTCAAGTTCTTACTGAAATTGTTTAAGGAAAGCTAAAATTCATGATATGCTTTAAAAATCACTACTGCAGTGAGTGCTTTCTATATATGTCAGACAATTTATGTTTGACACGCTTCTGTGCCTCCTGAAAGGGTAGGCAGGGTTTTTCTGTCATTTTTAGGGCATATCTATATCGAAAAAAGAGCTGATCATGTGGAACCAATATTCTGGACAGCTCAATAGCAAAAGGATATACCAATACAACAAAAAAACAGCTTGCTTCTTGTAGGTGCTACTATAGTTTGTGATGTAGCTCAATGATTTAAAACCGGCCAGTACTCATCAAACCTACACAGCTGACTTGTAATGTGTTGGTTTTTCAGTATCTCAAATATAACATAGGGGACATTTCATACTTTAAAAGTCAGAACTATCTTTCTGAAACAGGCTCTTTCCCAGAAACTTGAAGGAGGAATGGTAATTTGCTGATGAGATATTATATTTTGCCTCAAAAAATAGGATAAGGGTAGAATTTCTGAAAGTATGAACAAGGTAGTTGTTAATCTCAAGATATAAATGAAAAATACTTGTGCTCAGATAAAAAGAAAAATTCACCATATATGCACCATGGCTGTTGAATTTCAATGCAATAAAAAAATGTCAAGATAGAACTATTAAGAGAGGAAATTTCAATTTCTTGATACTTTTGTTCATTTTACAATAACATATACAATGATACCTTCAAGTTAGTAAAACAGAACACAGCATAATAGATCTCAAATTTCAAATTCCATTTACAAACATTGCTAAAATTTTCATACATTAGCTGTGGAAGCATCAATTTTGAGAAATGCTGATTATTTCTTGATGAATATGAAAATGTTCTGAGACTGTATTTCCAAATATCATAACTTCCATTTCTGTAAAAATACATCAAGTACTCAATGTGATCCACATTGAATAGATTTTCCTATTGTTATCTTTCATGAGTGTACTTGAATTGGTGCATCTGAGCAAGATAGAGGCAGCCTATTAAGTTTAAGAGTAAGGAATTCGACAGTAGAGAAATAATTTGACATTTGCCAAGAGTTCCTTCTCTCTAAAGGCATGAGTAAAACTCTAAAAAGGAATATTAAATAGTTATTGAGTATACTGTTTGTGCTGGACACTCTTCTAGGTAAATAAAACAGATAAAGTTTTCTCCTCTCATAAAGCTAACCCAGTTGCTAAATGGGAACATAGATGTTAAATAGAGTAGATAGTGATAAATGTTGAAATAAAAATAAGTTTGGGGCAATGTCAGAAGACAGACTTGGGAGGAGGGGTCTTTAAGGAGGTCAATAAAGGGCTAGATCTTTTAGAAGTGATATTTCTCCAGATTTAAAGGTAATTTATTAAACTCTGTACAAAGGAAAAAATAAAACTACCTATCTTGCTTGATTAATGAAAGGACCAAACACAATTCAAATAAAGAGGATGGGTGCTCACTGAATAAGAGGGTCTATTATCATTATTGTTAAAATTAGTTTATTCACTTCTGATCTCAGCTCTTTATCTCCAAAATAAAGTCAATTGGAAAGGGGATTAACTGTGAATTTCACCTTAGTGGAAACAATTGGGGACTACGTACTACAATTAAAGCACGATGACAACACACGATTTTTTTGTCTTTACAATCATGGATTGATTATTAAAATACTACCTAAATGATATATTAATATAGTTAATTTAACCTTCATTCAGTTGCAAGAACTTACTGAGCACCAACTCTGTCCAAAGAATTTTACTAGGCATGATTTATCCATTCATAAATTTCTTTGGTTAATAAAATTACTACTTTTAAAGACAATCTTAGTTAATAGAAGTAAAAAAAGATATGTACCAGCTTTGCTGATAATTCATACAACCTTTCTGTAAGCTTCCACCTCTATAAAGTGGTTAAAATAATAAGCCTAAATATCTAAAGTTCTAATGAAGACTGACAAACTGAAGGTTAAAGTGTCTTGTAAAGAAAAAAGCATCTACAGAAGTGTTGTGCCTTAAAGTAAAGATGGAGGACCTTGTCTTAGTCCCTTTTCTATAATAAGAGACTAAGTAACTTTAATGTGTTGACACCTTAATTGCACACGGTCCATTATTCTTACAATAAATTTAAGTATTAATAATTATTAAAATAATACACATATAAATTTACCTTTCAAATTAAACATACAAATGCATCTAAATCTCCCTTATTTCCTGCTTTTCCAATTCAGTTCCCTTTTATGCTACCACAACACCCTAGATGTAAGTTCTACTATAGTAAATTCTACTATTCTTATTAGCTATGTATACCTCTAAAATGTTTTCTCTTTATAAGCATATATTCATCCCCAAATAAAATAATTAGTATTGTTTTGTTAACTTTTGTAAATATCTTCTACATTGCTTTTTTTGGTCAATAATATATAGTCACTGGGAATTAAAGAAACTTAAAATAATGACTCTAAAAGAAAATCAGTCTCATTAACTTATAACTGTATGTCATATATAAAAATACATAATGATTTATGATGAGTTTTATTTGTAAATACTCACTTGGGGGGAAACAGCTTGCTGGGTGCTATCTTTAGAATTCTATTGTCTCCTTGTCCAGTTTGACACTGAGTCTGAGTCTGGTTATGATAATTGCTGATGTTAAAATAATATCCTTCAATAAAAAATATAGTTGTATAGTTTCATTATTATAAATGAGAAATAAAATTAGTTGGATGTTTCATAATAAATGTCTTACTTGGTAGTAGTATAAATACCTTATTTTGTTTAAGTACTAATTAATGAGGTGTCCTTGGAAAGTATTTTGACTATTGCATGTAAGCAGAGAATTTTGTCATTAAAGACTTTCCCTATTCATTTAAAAATACTCCCTAACCATTACTTTATCAGTCAATATTAATAAATACTAACAGATATATGATATTTTGGCAATATTTTAAACTCTTATAAGAGATTTGCTTTTTCATAAGTCTTATTTCAAGCTGAATGTTATCTGGTAGGTCATAATGGCAGCCATTGAAAAGCCAAGTTTTCTCTCAATGCATTTTATGGATGACATATTTAAAGCAAGACTTTAACAAAAAACACATCAAAGGACTTATGAATCTATCTTAAATTTAATTAGCACCAGTAATTATATAATACATTTATATTGTGGAAATCTTATGCTGTATTTTATTTAATTTCTAAGAAAATCCCGAGTCAAGAAGTAAATCATTAATTTGGAAAAAAGAGATAAAGTGAACATTATTCTATTGTTTCCTCTAGGTGGTCTAACTGAAAATTTACAGAAGCAGGTCTGTTAGAACTGAGAGATGTTAGTATTTATAAGTGTCAAAAGACCTGAGTGTGATGATGATGATGATAATAATTAACATAAATTAAGCACATATTTTGTCTTCTTTATCCTCAAAACCAACTCATGATGTAAATTATCTCTATTTCTCCACTGAAATAACAAAGGCCTCTTAGATGTTAAGTAATTCGCTAATGTCAGACCACACAGCCTATAAAAGATGAAACTATGATTCAAGCCCATATGTTTCTCACTTTAAAGCCAAATACTTTTAGCTTCTATGCTGTCATTCCCAGACTATATAGCTATGTCATTTAATCTCTCTGAAACTTTTTTACCTTATCTGTTAAAAGGTAATCTCTTCTTTCCCCTAGAATTACTGTGAAACTGGAGATAAGAAATGTGTGAGAACATACACTAAATGTTATGAGCCATGGTGATGACTTTAGAAACTTAACTTCTGGAAAAACTAGTTAGCCACAAGGAGGCTAATATCTTTTGCTACCCTGTGGAGTGTCCTACTGTTCTTTGCAGTCTAAACACAATAGAAAACATTGCAAGGAGCTAAGTTCGCAGATTCTGGAGCCTCCTTAATTCCCCAAATCTTGCCTACCTCCCTCGCAAGGCAAAGGATAGTTTGGCAGAAAACCTATGGACAGTCTAAAAAAGGATTAGATAGTCAGTAATAAAATAAAATGTGATTTAGCAATGGTTTCCAACATATTAGGGAAAAATCACAAAGCCAAAGCAAATTACTGCTTCCTGTGCTCAAACTGAATGACAAATATAACATATGCCTGAGAGAGAACATTGAAAGCAACTCGGCAAGCTCTGTGTAACTTATCTATGAATGCTAGCATTATAAACCATGGCAGCTGGAATTCATAAAAACAAAACTACTTCTAGTGGCTATTTCTATATAGTTTCTCAACCTTGATAAAGCATTTTAACCCTGAGATCATACAACATGATTATACCTTCTGTACTGAATCAATATTGAATTAACTGTGGTACTTGGATAAATTAATTAAACTACTTTTTTTAGGAAATTAAAAATTCACATAATCTCAATTTATTTGAGATAGATTGTTCATAGAGTTTAAAGCACACAAAATATAAATAACTATTCATTTTTAAAGTATTGTCACAAATGATTGCATACATATAATCAGAAGAGCCTTTCCTTTAACATGCTGAAACGTCATAGGTTATCAGATTTGAAGGAGGATGTTAAGCAAGCAAGTGACAAAGAGAGAGGACAAAGGGGCAAATTAATTAAACCAATTAACTAACAGAAGTGCATAAATAAATATATCATGATAATTAGACCAGCTATATTTAGCAAGCCCTTGCTTCTTCTTAAAACATTTATTTTGTGATATGACTTTCTCAGTTTTCCTCTTGCTTGTCTGGCCACAGATTTCCTGGTTTCTTTGTGTGACAATCCCTTAAGTGATATGGTTTCTCAGAATTTCTTTTTCTCTTCACCTTGCATATATTCCCTGGGCTATGTCATTCACTCCTATAACTTTAGTTAGCATCTGTTTGCTTTCTCTTATTCAGCTCTTTTCTAAGCTCCGAATCCATACATATGACACTGCCTAAAGGAATCTTGAGTATCTCACATGGGCAGAATTATAATCACACAATTAAACAAAATATCAATCACCTCTCATAAGCCAGTATGAACATAACAGAGCTGTCAGCTGTCACCTGGATTACTCACAATTGTCTCTAGTCTTGCACCTTTCTATTATATTCTCTTAAAAACAATAATTTAACATGCAAATCTAATATTATTCTTCTGCT
The DNA here is from genome assembly GCF_902729225.1 of Pteropus medius. Taxonomy (NCBI): domain Eukaryota; kingdom Metazoa; phylum Chordata; class Mammalia; order Chiroptera; family Pteropodidae; genus Pteropus; species Pteropus medius. Next base: position 1,995,843 of record NW_024355523.1, read on the forward strand.
TATGATCCCCCAAATTCAAACTCTTTAACATGTCCTGTAAAACTTTTAAGAATCTATTCTTTGTAACCTCATTTTCCCCACTATTTCTATTACTCCAGATTCATATCTGCATGTATGATGCATTCAGTTCTTTGGGCGTGCCATGCTTGCTTCTGTGAGAAGCCCATTATATATCTCATGCTCTATACTTGGAACAGTTCTCCTGTCATTTCTCCAATTATTTCAATCTCTTCTCGTAGATCTCCTTTTCCTCTAAGAATCTTAATCTATATGTACTAATTCCTTTCCCACCTCTCTCTATTTTGGGTTCTTTCCATATTTTTTCAAAAAAAATTCTTTAATTATAAAACTTGGGAGAGCCTAATTTTGATGTAATTGTCTTATTTTTCTATTATAATATAACAGTCATTATATTGGCACTGTATCTATTTTCACTTCATTGTATTCCCAATGCTCAACACAGTGTTTAACAAATAATAGGCAATCAATAATATTTGTAGTATAAATTAATAAACAAGTGAATGAGTGCAGCACCTAATAACTGTGAGATTCTTTTATATACATATTGATTTAATCTTCAAAATTACCTTGCATCACAAGCATTGTTTAATTTTCAAGTATCTGTGGTTTTCCCAAATTTCATTCTGGTATTGATTTCTAATTTAATTACGTGATTGGACTCTAATTTAACTAATTCCATTTTGGCCAAAGAATATGCTTTGCATAATTTCAATCCTTCAAAATTTATTTAACTTGTTTATGGCCAAACGTATGATCTATAGTGAAGAATGTTCCTTAAATACTTGAGAATAGTAAATTCTGCTATTGTCGAATAGAGTGTTCTATAGATTTAATTAGGTCGAATTGTTTAGTAGTATTGTTCAGGTCTTCCATATCCTAGTTTAATTTCTGTCTTGTTCTATTAGTCATTTAGAATAAGGTATTGATGTCTGCAGCTACTGTTAATAAATTATTTTTTATTTCTCCCTTCAAATCTGCTAATTTTTGTTTCATGTATTTGGGGCCTCTGTTGCTTAGTTCATATATGTTTTTAACTAGATATCTTCATGATAAAAATATCCACTTTTCATTATAATATGTATCTCTGTTGCTAGTAACACCTTTTTGTCATAAAATCAATTTTGTCTGATATTAGTGTAGCCACTTCAGCTTTCTTATGATTACTGTTTGCATGTCATGTTTTTTCATCTTTTTAATTTTAATTTATTTGCTTTTTTAACTATAAAGCCTATCTCTTACAAACAACATTTAGTTGGATTCCATTTTTTTTATTCAGTCAGATAACCTCTACATTTTGATTACATTGTTTATTTTATATTTAATGTGATTAGCGAGATGGTAGAATTTACATCTCTATTTTTCCATTGAATTTTTATTTCTCCTGTCTTTTTTTGTTTCTGTGTTTTTCCTCCACTGCCTTTCTTTGTGTTACATAGATACTTTCTAGTGTGTCACTTACACTGTTTTTTTTTCCTATATATTTTGACTTATTTTCTGTTATTATCGGCATTGCTTAGGTTACTCCAAAAATTATAAAATGCATCAATTTAAAATATCTATTTCTGACTAATAGCAACTTAAACAGTATGTAGAAACTTTGCTTATGTACTTGCCTTTTGAATCAGTTAAGAGTAAAATATATATTTATATACTATCTTATATGTTTATCTGTGTAATTATCTTTATCGGTACCTTTTTTCTTTTTTTGATTTTAGCTACTTCTTATCAGCCTGAAGAACTTTATTTAGTATATCTTATAAGGCAAGTCTGCAAGCAACGAACTTTCTCAATCTTTATTTACCTGAGAATATCTTTATTTTGGTTGGTAGCATTTTTTTCCAGCACTTTAAATGTAACATCCCACTGTCTCTGGCACCCATTGCGTCAGTAGCTGTCAATCCTATTGAGGTTCCTTGTATGTCATGGGTCATTTTTTTTCTTTTTTCATTTAAGACTTTCTCTTTACCTTTGGCTTTTGCAGTTTGACTATGGTAGGTCTAGGTATGGAGCTCTTTGAGTTTATCGCACTTGGATTTTGTTGAGCTTCTTATATATGTATAGTAATGATTTTCATCAACTTTGAAATGTTTTAGTCATTATCTTTTCTAATTTTTTCTTACTCTTTTTTTTTTCTCTCCTCTCCTTCTGGGATTCCTATCATGTACATATTGGCATAGTAATGATATGCTACAGGTCTTTCTTGATCTATTCATTTTCTTCATTGATAATTCATTCTGTTCTTCAGACTGATAATCTCTATTGACTTATCTTTATATTTACTGATCCTTTATTCAGCCAACTCAATGTGCAGTCAAGCACTTCTAGTAAAATTTTCAGTTACTGTTTCTTTTAAACCTCAGAATTTCCATTTTTTTCTAATTATTTTATTTATTCATATTCTGTAGTTGGTGAATTTGGAGTGTCATAAATTTCTTTAATTACACAAACATATTCTTTTTGTTTTACAAACATATTTATAATAGTTGACTTAAAGTCAGAGATAGTTTCTATTGATTGCTTTATTTTTCTCCCTATGGGCCAGTTTTTTTCTCTGTATGTATGTCTCATGATTTTAGGAGAAGACTGGACATTCTAGATAAATTATTGTAGCAATTTTGAATTCTTTTTTTTTAAATTAAGTTTATTGGGGTAACATTGGTTAATACAATTATGTAATTTTCAGGTGTACATTATCATTTGACATCTGTATATTCTATTGTGTGTTTACCACCCAAAGTCCAGTTTCCTTCAGCTACCATATATTTGATCCCCTTTACCAACCTCACCCTCTTCCTAAACCTTATATTTAACTCTCTTTACCCCGTTTACTTCCCTCCTCCTCCCCAACCCTACTAGTAACCACTAGTCTATAGTCCTCTGGTAATCACTAACCTATAGTCCATGTCCATGAGTCTCTGTTTATCCTGCTCATTTGTTGCTTTTAGGTTTATATCCCACATATAAGTGATATCATGTGATTTTCAACTTTTTCTGTCTGGCTTATTTCACTTAGCATGATTATCTCAAGTTCCATCCATGTTGTCACAAATGGCAATATTTCATCTCTTTTTATGGCTGTGTAATATTCCATTATATATACACGCCACAGCTTCTTTAGCCTATCATCTATCGTAGGACTCTTTGGTTGCTTCCATGTCTTGGCCACTGTGAATAATGCTACTATGAACGTCGGTGTGCAAATATCTTTTTGGATATGAGTTTTCAAGTCTTTAGGGTAAATACCCAGTAGAGGAATTGCTGGATCATATGGTAGATCAATTCTTAGTTTTTTGAGGAAACTCCATACTGTTTTCCATAGTGGCTGTACCAATTTGCAGTCTCATCAACAATGTATAAAGGTTCCTTTTTCTCCACATCCTCTCCAACATTTGTTATTACTTGTTCTGTTGATTATAGCTATTCAAACAGGTATGGATGGTATCTCATTGTGGTTTTGATTTGCATTTCCCTAATAGCTAGCAATGTTGAACATCTTTTCATATATTTGTTGGCCATTTGTATGTCCTCTGGGTAGAAGTGTCTGTTCAGGTCCTCTGCCCATTTTTGATTGGATCATTTTGTTGTTGTTGTTGTTACTGAGTCGTATGAGTTCTTTGTATATTTTGGATATTAAGCCCTTATCGGAGACATTGTTTGCAAATATATTTTCCCATTTGAATGGTTGTCTCTTTGCCTTGTTGACAGTTTCTTTTGCTGAGCAGAAGCTTTTTAGTTTGATGTAGTCCCATTCATTTATTTGAACTTTTGCTTCCTTTGCTTTTGAGATCAAATTCATAAAATCATCTTTAAGTCCAAGAGGATAACTCATAACTCATTAAAGATTCCTAGTTACAAAAAAAAAAAGTTTCTATGTTTTCTTCTATGCATTTTATTGTTTCAGGTCTTATATTTAGGTCCTTAATTCTAAATATAATTTTGGTGTGTGGTGATAGACAACAGTCTAGTTTCATTCTTTCGCAGGTAGCTCTCCAGTTTTCCCAGCACCATTTATTGAAGAGGCTTTCCTTTCTTCATTATATGTTTTTGGCTTCTTTGTCTAAAATTATTTATCTATATAGATATGGGTTTACTTCTGGACTTTCAATTCTGTTCCACTGGTCTGTGAACTGTTTTGCTGCCAATACCATGTCATTTTGATTACTGTCACTTTGTAAAATAATTTGAAGTTGGGCAGAGTGATGCCTCCAACCTCGTTCTTTTTTCTCAGGATGGCTTTGGCAATTCGGGGTCTTTTGTGCTTCCATACAAATCTGATGATTTTTTGTTCTATATCTTTAAAAAATGCCAATGAGATTCGGATGGGGATTGCATTAAGTCTGTATAATGCTTTAGATAATATGGTCATTTTAACTATGTTGATTCTTCCAATCCAAGAACACGGAATATCTTTCCATTTCTTTGTATCTTCTTCGATTTCCTTTAATAGGGTCTTAGAGTTTTCATTATATAGGTCTTTCACTTGCTCTGTTAAATTTATTTCTAGGTATTTTATTCTTTCTGTGGCAGTTGCAAAAGGATTTATTTTTTCCACTTCTTTTTCTGACACTTCATTATTAGAGTATAGGAACACTATAGATTTATGAATGTTGATTTTGTATCCAGAGACTTTACTGTATTTGCTTATTGTTTCTAGTAGTGTTCTTGTGGAGTCTTTAGAGTTTTCTATATAGAGATTCATGTCATACACAAATATGACAGTTTGACTTCATTTCCTATTTAGATGACTTTTATATCTTTCTCTTGTTTGATTGCACTTGCTAGGACTTCTAATGTTATATTGAATAACAGTGGCGAAAGTGGACAGCCTTGCCTTGTACCTGATCTTAGAGGGAAGGTTTTTAGTTTTTCACCATTAAGTGTAATGTTGGTTGAGGGTTTGTCATATATGGTCTTTATTATGTTAAAATACTTTCCTTCTATACCGATTTTGTTAAGTGTTTTGATCATAAATGGATGCTGTATCTTGTCGAAGGCTTTTTCTGCTCTATTGATATGATCATATGATTCTTATTTTTTAATTTGTTAATGTAGTGTATCACATTAAACCACATTAAGTGATTTGCATATGTTGAACCATTCCTGTGCCCCTGGGATGAAGCCTACTTGATCATGGTGTATAATCTTTTTAATATATTGTTATATTTGGTTTGCTGGTATCTTATTTAGAATTTTTGCATCTGTGCTCATGAGAGATATTGGTCTGTAGTTTTGTGTGTGTGTGTGTGTTATCTTTACCAGGTTTTGGTATCAGAGTAATATTGGCCTCATAAAACGTGTTGAGAAGTATTGCCTCCTCTTCAACTTTTTGGAAGAGTTCGAGGAGAATAGAAATTAAATCTTGGAATGTTTGGTAGAATTCACTAGATTTTTACTTTTTGGTACATTTTTGATGATTGTTTCAATTTCCATACTGCTGATCAGTCTGTTTAGATTTTCCAGTTCTTCTTGATTCAGTCTAGGAAGGTTGTATTTTTCTAAGTACTGGTCCATTTCTTCTAGGTTATTAAATTTGGTGTTGTATACTTTTTCATAGTATTCTTGCATGATCCTTTGTATTTCTGTGATGTCAGTCGTAATTTCCCCTCTTTCATCTCTGATTTTGTTTATTGTGTTCTTTCTCTTTTTTCTTTAAGAAGTCTAGCCAGAGGTTTGTTAATTTTATTAACCTTCTCAAAGAAAGTTTCTATCGTTTTTTTTGTTTGTTTGTTTTCAATTTCATTTATTTCTGCTCTAATTTTGATGATTTCTTTCCTTCTACTGACTTTAGGCTTCACTTATTCTTTCTTTTCTAGTTTTTTAAGATGAAGCATTAGGTTGTTTATTTGGGCTTCTTCTTGTTTTTAGAGATAGGCCTGTAATAATATGAACTTTTCTTTTATGACTGCTTTTGCCATGTCCAAAAGTTTTGATATTTTGTACTATCATTATCATTTGTTTCCATGTATCTCTTTATCTCTCTTTTTATTTCTTCTCTGACCCAATTATTCTTCAGTAACATGTTGTTTAATCTCCATGTATTTGTGGTTCTTCCTAATTTCTTTTTGCAGTTGAACTGTGGTTTCAAAGTATTATGATCAGAAAATATGGTTGGTATGATTTCAACCCTCTTATATTTGTTGAGGCTATTTCTGTGTCCCAGTATGTGGTCGATTCTTGAGAATGTTCCATGCGCACTAGAGAAGAATGTATAAGCAGCTGTTTTGGGATGGAAGGCTCTGTAAATGTCAATTATGTCCAGTTGATCTAATGTGTCCAGTTGATCTAATGTGTCATTTAAGAATGTTATTTCCTTATTGATTTTCTGTTTGGATGACCTGTCCATATCCAACAGTGGGATATTTAGGTTCCCTACTAGGATAGTGTTTTGGTCTGTTTCTCTCTTTCATTCTATTAGTAATTGCTTTACATATTTCGGGGCGCCCTGATTGGTAGCATAGATATTAATAAGTGTTATGTCTATTTTGTGCATGATTCTCTTTATCATTAGAAAGTGCCTCTCAGTATCTTTCTTTACCTTTTTTATTTTAAAGTCTATTTCATCTGATAGTACTGCTACTCCCACTTTTCGCTGAATGCCATTTGCTTGAAATATTGTCCACCCTTTCACTCTGAGTCTATATTTGTCTTCGGAGCTGAGATGTGTCTCCTCGAAGCAGCATATGGTTGGATTTTGTTTTTTGATCCATTCTACAACTCTGTGCCATTTTATTGATGAGTTCAATCCATTTACATTAAGGGTGATTATTGAAATATGAGGTCTTCTTATAGCCATTGTATCTTTTGCTTTCTGATAGTTCAGTGTTTCCATTGCTTCCTTGTCCATGTGTTTCTGTTTTCTTTATTTTGGTTGGCTTTTGTGAGTTTTCCCTCTGATCCTTCTTGTTTTATGTTATATACTTCAGTTCTGACTCTATGATGTGTGGTTACCATTACCAATATTAAAAAAAAAAATAGTTACCATGACAAATATAAAAAAAATCTCCATTGGACCCTTTGTGAATCTGGATCTTTGAATCCCCCTCTTTTCAGTCATTGTCATCTCAATTTGTTCCTATGTATGCTGAATGTTCATTACTATCTTGTTATAACAATTCTTTAAGCTTATAATTCCCTGTTCTTAGTAAGGGTTGCACTCCTCTGCTTCTATTTGCCTGATTGTTACTTTACTCCTAATTATGTATTACTTTTTTTTGTCATTTTGTTTTAGGTGAACTGACTCCTTTCAGTATTTCCTGTAGTGTAGACCTTGTAGTAGAGAATTCCTTCAATTTTTATATGTCTGGAAAGGTCTTAATTTCTCCTTCACATCTAAAGGAAAGCTTTGCTCGATACATTATTCTAGGCTGGTAGTTCCTTTCACTTAATAGTTTAAATATTTGATTCCATTCCTTTCTGGCTTATAAGGTTTGTGCTGAGAAGTTCAAGGATAATCTAATGGGTTTACCTTTATATAGTATCATTTTTTTCTCCTGGCTGCCTTGAGAATTCTATCTTTGTCATTGATTCTTGATAATTTTAATACAATGTGTCTTGGTGAAGGCCTTTTTGGATTGAGATAATTGGGTGTTTTGTTGACTTATTGAATTCCAACCTGCAGCTCATTCCTTAGCTGGGAAATTCTAGTCAAGTATTTGTCTGAAAATGCTTTCTAATCCCTGTTCCTTTTCCTTGCTTTCGATAATGCCCATTATTCTTATGTTTCCTCTCTTAATGGTATCAGCTAGTTCTTGCATTCCTCTTTCATTATTTTTCATTCTTCAGTTTCTCTCTTCTTCCTTCTGATTTATTTCTAGATTTCTGTCTTCAATATCACTGATACTTTCCTCCATTTGGTCGACTCTATTTCCCAAGCTTGCTATTTTATTTTTCAACCCTTGCAGTGTGTTCTTTATTTCCAGAAGTTCTATTTGGTTCCTTTTGAGAATTTCAATCTTCTTGCTCTGTGCATCTAGTTTTTTTTTTTTAATTCTTGAAATTGTTGATTTGAGTTGTTTTGGATTTCATTGAGTTTTTCCAGAAGTATCATCCTGAATTCTCTGTCATTTAAGTTGCATATTTCTATGTCTGTAAGATTATTTTCTGGAGATTTTTCTCTTTCTTTCTGAGATGCCTTGTAATCTTGGTTGTTCATGGTGTTTAGCAGACTTGTTCTCCACTTGGTCATTAATGGAAGTGTATCCTACTGTTTTTCCAGAAAGAAGATTTATTATATAACATTCTCTCTTTAGCCTGCTACAAAGAAGGCACTTTTCTTTTGGTTTCCAGTAGATGGCGTCTAAGCCTCTTGGATTCCTGCTTTGTATAAAATATTAATAATGCTTTTATAATTTTTTTGCAGATGTTTAATCACGCTCGCTACCCTCAGTTTCGGTCCCTGTCAGTGTCAGCGACAGTCTTGGCAGCGTTTGCTCAGATTCCCCTGGGGCTCCGCAGTGATCGGTCTTGGAGGGTATGGGGGGAGGGGCCCTCTGGGTTGGGGATTGAATGCTGTGGCTCAGCCTCGGTGTTACAACCATGGCCAGCCAAAATCAGCTATTGTTCCTCTGCAGTCCTGTCCCATTTCTCTGCTTTCTGCCCTGATGACTGTGCCCTGCAGCCACAGCTATCCCAGGCAGGAATGTTCAGGGAATTCGCTGCTCCTTCCTCTTCTCCTTCCTCCTGCAAGGAGCTCTGGTGGCTGCAGGAGGCAGCATCTTTATTACTCCCATTTTACCTCCCGACACCTGGGATTCTGACCTGTGATAGCTCTTATGTGCAGATCCCACGCTTAGACATGCTGTATGCAGTTTGGGTGTTTTTTGTTGAGTTTTAGATGTTCAGCTTATTGTTGTTTCAAGGAGAGAGATCTGGGGACATCTCTCAATCTGCTATGTTTCCGAAGAACCTTAAATTCACAATTCTGGATTCTAATGTCCTCCAGTTGTTGGCTTTGTTTCCTTTTTTTTGTTTATTAGTGACTTGCCTGGATTAACTCTGTGGAAACAGTCTTCCCTAAAATATCTAAACATTAAAATCTCTGCCTATATTTTAAAATTATTTTTTATTATTATTTTAAAATCCAATTTCCCAAGCAGAGCTTAGTGGTCACCCAGAGATTGGACAAAGCATTTTTTTAAACATCATGAGCCGTTAAGATTTCTGCCATTTGCCGAGGAAATCTGTGAGTGTATTGTGGCACACATTCAAAGCTCAGGTAATTTACATAATTACTTTGACTTTGACTTTCTTCTTGTAAAGTGTCCCATGGTCTGTCAGATACAAGTAACTAACTGGAATCCTCTCCCTGATTTCCTGAGCATGCATGCTGCCCTGTAGTTGAACATACACATGTTCATACACACAGCTTTCTAGATTACCAGGAATATGATGAAGCTTTTCAAATCTCTATAACTGTCTCATTCTCTAGATCTCCCTTTTAAGTTTTTGGCGGGTCCCTTGCTTGTTTCAAGTAGCATCACATCCTGAATCACCTGAAATATTAACTTTTCTCAATTATTTGCCATAAATTACTCATGTTTTTGACAATACCCCTGAGTGAGTCTTCTCCACGGAGCCTCAGACTTGATGAGCCCTGACAAGAATTATGCAGTTAGAAGAACCACATACCCCACTGTCATTACTAAGATTCAGTAGTTTTCTTGCATAATTTTTAACAAATTTGTTGTATGCCTTCAGTTAATTTCTAGAGTTTTGAAATGGTTATTTTTGGTAATATGGAAGGTTTTATTGTTTTTTTTTAGGAAGAGGATTTGCCAAGGTGCTCATTCAGCCATTCCTGAAGATACAACGTATTTGCACAGAATTTTAAAACATAAATAATAGGTTTCCAGAAAAATAGTAAGAGAAAAATTATTCTGGATAGCAAGAATAAGTAAATAGATACATGAATTGCAGTGTGGGTTTAGGTTAACTACAAACCATTTACTGAAAGCAGAGAATAATGAAAGATAAGGCTGAACAAATTTACAAGATATTGTAATAATATCATGTTAAGGAAGTAAGATATCATTCTGTAGGTATTCGGATATGAATAAAGAATTTTGAGCAAGTGAATAAAGGTTATTTAGAAAAGTCACTCTGATATGGAATTTAGGTATATTGGAAAAGATAAGACTAAAGAAAGGGATAATGGAACACAGGCTGTTTTTATATTATGACTGAGAAATGATGACATTTTGAACTAAGTCTGGGGCAGTGTGGAGATGGATAAATATGAGAATTGTTTAAATGTTCAGAGGGTAGTATTGATAGAACTAATTATCTAAAAGTGGAAGGTGAACTCTAGCAATAAAACAAATCCAAGATTCTAAGATGTAGTTCAAAGACACTGAATGGTACTATCATTCTCTTATGCAATCTTAATAAACATTTTAGAAAAAAGAAAATGCAAATGGTAACCTTATGATTGGTACACAGCTTTCTATAAATACTTATTTTCCTGATAACACATTAATTTTGCTCATGAATATCCAAACACTTCTGAATTACTTTGTAATGAATACATTTGTTATTAAAATTATCAAAGGTGAAATATGATAGTTTTAAACCTGAATATAAAAATCCTGTCAGTCAGAAATAGATTTGTTCATTCAGTCAAGTATGTGAATACAGACAAAATAGGGATAAACTGATAAATGAATGTAACTGTATTATGTTCTTAAATGTGCAATTTTAATATAAAGCAGATGAAGATATATCTCATAAGTCTCTAAAATTTATTTAAATAATTATTCTATTGCATGAAAATAAGAGAGAAAAAAGATTAAGGATATAAATTCCTAAGAACTCAGGAAAAAATATCTAATTCTCTTTAATGTTAGGAATATGTTCTAGCCTTGTATGTGCAGTTTCAATAAGTAATAAATCTTAAATAATATAATTTAAAAGAATTGAATGTCTTAAACACCGAGTTTAAGAAATTTACTCTCAGTAAAGCCAATAAATAAGTAACCATGCCTGAAAATTGACAAAGGCAAATTCCATCAAGATTGCAGGCAGCACATTTCCTATCAGCATAAATAAAATTAAATCATGAAAATCAGTGAATATATTGTTGTGGAGAATAAAAACTAGATTATGCAAAATCCCGAAGTGTTTATTTTACAGAAATATGCACACACTGAGAAAAATTCTGTATCTTATGTTAATCTCATGTTTTTCATTTGTATGAAAATTCTTCGCTAGCATTCCAGGACTTATTTTTAGGTATTAAGCATTTAGCAATTTTGATAACCAAAAAAATGGAAATTTTGTATTAACATATGTAAGCTAGATTATTAATAAAAATAATTTGAAAATATAGTGTTGTCACTTAAAATCCAGATGGGCCAATTCTTTCAACTAAAGAGTAAAAGCACAAGTTTCTTCTTTTCTCTATTAATAGTGCTAATTCCAAACTTCATTTATACCATGCTTATCAGTCTCTGAAGATTTGGTTAATATCAGCAGTTAATGGTTGGTTTGCTCTTTAGGCCTGTGATGAAACTCAGAGCAAATGAATAGCTTCAAAAGCTACGTAATAATTATGTTAATAAATGCTTTGGAAGGATTGATACTATTAAAAGCTGTAAATATATCTTTAATGATCAGAATGTGCATTTAAGTTACAACTGAGTTTCCATGTAGTGAAATGAGGCATTGGATGGTTTTCACTACATGTGCTGCAGACATACTACACTGTTTTGAATCTCCATCAGCTTTTTCCAACTACTTTTTTTAAAAAGTTAGCAATTATCCCATAATACAATGGGTTTTTAAACAATGCTGTTTCTCAAAGTCCAGAGAAGCAATGGGCCCATATCCATGCAGCATGACAGCTGCAAAAACAAATGTATCTGCCCTACATCATTGTCAGACACTTCAAGAAAGCATTTAAATATTGTAAGACGTAAACCAAAATGTAATCATAGAATAAATTTAGTCCATTTTCTCTGATAAATTTACCAAAGAATATTTTACCAACACAATTTCAAAGAAGCACTTAGCACATAATAATAGATCTATAAATATAGTATATTGAAATATAAGCTAGAGGAAACTATTTAGCATATAAAAAGCAAACTGGCCAAACTTCACACTTCATTAAGTTTTGAAGGAACATTTTGCCACTGCAGTTTGGTAAATGGTGTTATAAAGGAGGAAGGAGAATGACCTCACAATCAATCTCATTTTCTGAAACTTGGTTTACAAATAAATTACAGGTAAAGCCTAGGTATGAACTTTCAGTTTTGGTCTAAGTTTTTCCACTGACTTACTAGTGTTTCTGAAATTGTTTCTTTACTAGTGTCGTTTGATTCTGTACAAAAAGAATACAAAATATTTACATTTCCCTGTTTCTCCTCTTCTACCATCCACTAAAAATCCCTAGCCCTATCATCCTGCTATCTCAACTTTTACTGAAAACTGCAGATCTCAAAAGCCAAAAGTAATCACACTTTCCAATAATATATATTATGCCTTTATACCTTTTTCTCCTCAAAATTAAAAAGGAGAGTTATTTATATACCTCATGGTGATATCTAGAATATAATGTTTAATTAATCCTATGTACATAGAATAAGTAAACCTATATGTCACCTCAAGGTCGTTTGAACTCCAGCTACTACTTAATGTCTGTTAGAGCTCCCTTACATAAGTTATATCTCCTCTTAGAACCTGAAAAATGGACTTGAAAGATAACTTGTATTTCTTAAAAGCTGCCTTTTTTATTGTAATAGTTTAAGAAATAAGTCATAAATTATATCAAATTAGTCTGGATTTATTTTTAAATAAAAGAATTTTGTGTGTTGAAAAGTGTACTTTAATTGAAAGAGTATGAATAATTATAAATCAAAAAAAGCTGAATTAATACTTATATCACAAATTTACTGTAATCCTAAAACTATTTTATTGTGTATGTGGTCATAGAGACATGATGAAGGATTTCTTCATGGAGATAAATGAACTACAGAGCATTCAGATACATATATTTGTCCCAGTGGTTCTTACTGTTGAATGTGGTTAAGTTGAAAAACGATTGTGTATAACGAACTTTGTTTCAACCATCCATCCATTCACTTCTTGATTAGAAAAATCATATAGAAGAATGACTATATTAAAGATTTCTTTTAAACGTTTATTTTTAAAAGATATCTGAAAATAGAAGAAAAAGGAAATTTTCGTAATTCAGTTTCCCTTTGTTCTAAGCAGGAGATCCCAGAGGGTTGCAGGGCCAGCACAGATTTAGCAGACATTTAGGTACTTTAGATTCAGGGCAGATATACCACTACCAGTACACTTCTTGGTTAGCCTAATGATGGTTTCTATTTCATTTGTTCAACAACTATTTTTTTTTCACTTATTATGTGCCAAACATTGTTCTGCGTAATGGTGATGCAGTACTGACCTCAGTACAACTAGTTTTAAAAAATTCTGATAAGAATTCTGATGCCAATAGTTTCATTATTTTTTAGGGCACTCTCTCTTTTTATTTCCTTTGTAAAAATGTTTGGGATGTTTTGTTTATCCTTGGTATTGAGATAGTTTACTAGAATACATTTCAATATAAGGTGTGTGTATATGTGTGTGTGTGAGCGTGTGTGTGTGAGCGTGTGTGTGTTTATTCTTGTGACTGTTGTTTCTTCACTAAACCCTTTCAAATTCTGGGAATGCCTATTTTCTCTTCTCCATTTTTATTTCTATTATTAGAATTTCTATTAGCTAGAAGATGCCCCTCCTATAATGATCCTCTGTATCAAATATCAGCAAACTTTTTTTGTTATGGGCCAGATAGTAAAAATTTTAGACTTAGAGGAAGGGTCACAAGTCTTACTGCTTCTCCTCCTTCTCCTCCTCCTTCTTTTGCAATCTTTTAAAAATATTTTTTTTAAAAAACACATAGTTTATTCTGCTGAAATATTTTAATTACTATTCTTTTATAGATTTCATATCTAGTTAGGTACAACTTGGGAAGTCTTTTAATTTCTCTATGTCTCATTGTCTCATCTACAACTGAGGATAATAATAGTCATTGGAAATTTAAATGAGATGATCTATGTAATCCTTTTAGCACAGGGCATGGCATGTGAAGTAGACACTCAGTGAATACTATCAATTGTTTTCATGGATGCGGTATATTCCCTCAAGCTCTCTAAGTACACTAAAAATAATTTTAAAGTACTTTTCTCCTCTCTAAATTAATTTTGCGTCTTCTAGTATAAATTGTTGCATGTTTTAATATTAGAACTTCTCATATTGTCTCAAACATCTAGTAAACTTGGTTGTCCATTTATTTTTGAGAGAAGATCAAAGTAGTTTGACTACTTTAATACAGGTTAGTGCAGGGATTTTCTGCACTAACCTGTATTTCTCCTTTCCTTGTAGACATCTCTCATAAATGAGGTGGCTGACTGCTAGGTCTGAGCACATAGACTAGGCATGTTAGTGGATGAGATTTATTTTGTATGTGTGAATGATGGGTATGCCAAATTTTAGTAGGGGCCAACTCTGGGATACCAGTCTCATTCTAAGGGCTAGATCATCCAAAGTATGTTCAGTTTCTTGGACAATATCTCCTTGGTTTCATCCTGAAGACAATTACATTGCATCTATGGGATGTGATTGGAAAAGAAGGAAGTTTACTCATTTTGTTTTTCAACAAATAGTCTTTCAATAAAATACTCCATCTCAGCTCTTGGTTCACTGTACCTACTTATGGAGAGCCCAGAAACCTCATTTTATATTCTTAAGAAGGAATTATAACTTCAATGTTACTTTTCTGTGCATGCTCTGAGTTTCACTCATTTTAAGCATCCATGTAATATTATCACCTTGCATATTCCAGAAATTTATGAAAAACTATGGTGCACTATTAGCCAACCCCAACTCTTACTTCATTTCACCAATTATAGTCCTTCTGTAAATATATTATTTTGCATATTTCATTACTATCATTTCAATGATATTTGTGAAGGTAAACGAGTTAAACAGATGGGCTCAGTACAGCAGTCTACTGTAAGTTTATAGTGATCATTTACAATGTTTAAATTTTTACCTTTTAAGTGAAATAATATAGCCACCATGCAACATGGATCCAAAAATTAATCTCAATAAAATTTTGAGATTGGTGAATGAAAGAAATATTTAATTAAATGGTAAGTATTTAGTTTGTATGGATCTCTTAAATAAATTATTTTGCTCCAGTTATTAAGTATCTTTTCTGTATAGGCATTAATTCTTAGCTTCATTCTATTAAAATTGTATTTTATAGCATAATACGGTGGTTAAGAGTTTATAATCTGGAATCATAGAGACCTGGGTTCAAATCTTCCACTTCCATTAACTTTGTGAACATGAAAAAATTTATTTAACTCCTCGAGGCATTTTTTTCTCATCTGTACAATTTTATTTAGTTATTCAATGAACATTTATTAGATACTAACTTTACTAGTTTTTTATAAAGATTAATAAAAGAATGGAAGCAAAGTGTTAACATTTAATAAGCCCTTGATAGACATTGCTGTTTATGTTATTTTCAACTCTCTATTTTAAAGCAAAAGAAGAATTAAACATGACAATATTATGTTTTCAATCTTTTTTCATTACATGGTATATAACTGCTGAAAAAAAACTATAAATATATAAAATATGTTCAAAGTTTTGACATTCATGTTGACCAGAAAATAGATTTCTATTAAACAATATCAACCAAGGATAGATGTGGAAATCTAATCTCAGAACCAGTTCAAAATAGTCCTATACTGTTTAATGTAATACTGAGTTGCTTTTCAGAGACAACAGACTAAAATTGCATGTCATGGAGCTGAAGCACACACAAAGCATGCACAAAGGAGAAAACTGTAACCTCCAGCTATACCCAAAACCAAAGTCTCTCCTTCTCCAATCTCCCATACACATGGAACCAAAGGACTAGGACATAACTGAAACTTTAACACCAGAACCCTTTCAGAAGCAGAGTTCTTTGTCCAGGAAGATCCTGTGTTGATGTTCCTTACTGTAAATGGCCAAGCTCCAAGTTTCTCCAGTTAAAAATTGCCCTGCTAGCGCTTCTGCATACTTGTTCCCCCTACACCCTTAAAAACCTGTCTTGAACTCTGGATGGGAAAGTTCAAGATTTTGAGCATTAGCTTCCCATTCTCCTGGGTGTCACCATTCATAATAAAATAGCTAAATTTTCTCCACAGCAATTTTCCATGTTTAGTGTTTGGCTCTGCTGGTGCCAGGCAGACAAACTCTTTCTGTTCTGTAACAGAAACCATGATGAAAACATTTTGCATAAACTCTTCCATGCCCTCTAAAAATCTTTTGAAAGCAAATATTTAAATTGAATTCTAAAAAGAAATGCAGGAAATGATTTAATCTCCAAAATTCTTCTATTTTGTCTTTCAAGGTCGCTTTTCTGAAATTAATATATAAGAGTCATGCATGGTTTCCTATATTAACTAAAAGGGAAGGACGAGATTATATAATGGGACTTGTTTTTATGTAGAAACTCAGTATTCCCTGAGCTGGAACTCTAGGTTAGTTTGTCTCATGAGCTCACACTGCCTTTCTCCTTGGTCTTCTGACTGACAGCGTTCATGCTTATCTTCACAGAGGTGGCACTGATCCCCTGTTCTAGATGATTACTAGCAGCATTCACTTGGCAATAATGGAAATATATTTCTCAAGCAAACGTAAACACCTTGGCTGAAGAGCTAAGGAAGAGCTAAAGTTAGTTTCTTTTCTAAATGATTTCTCATATTCCAAAATTCACAAACTAAATGCTTTAGGAATTTTCTCTTTAGATGCTCACAAGGTGATATTCAGAAATTCTCATCCCTAGTTATCTAATTTGCTAGGGTTGCCCTAACAAAGTACCCCAGAAATTTATTTCCTCACACTTACGGAAGCTAGAAGTCCAAGGTCAAGGTGTCATAAGGGTTTGTTTCTTTTCATGTCTCTTTCCTTGCTTTGCAGATAGCTGGCTTATCCCTGTCTTTACATCATGTTCTCTCTGAGCCTTGGCTGTATTCAAATTTCCTCTTCATATAAGGTCATGGGTCATATTAAATTACGGACCATCTCCATAACATCATTTAATCTTAATGACCTCTTTAAAACCTTATTTCCAGTCACATTCTAAGGTACTGGAGGTTAGGACTTCAACATATGAACTTGGGAGTGTGAGATACAATTTATTCCATAACATCTGATAACTGGTTCCATAGTTTAAAAAGTATGTCCCTCACATACCATGTCTGTGAAATTTTCTCAAAAACTGCATGAGACTGGTCTTCCAAATGGGAGTAATTATCTTTTTTTTTTTTTAACAATTAACATTTTATTTAAAAAATTCTAACTCACCACTTGGGAATTGTGAAAAAAATAAATGTCCTGGGATTAAACAGACAATAATAATTCAAAGACCTTTAGTTCTCAGGAATCAGTGTTGGAGAATGCTAATTCAGAAAATCCAGAAATGAGACAGATATGATAGAGAAAATGTTTTAACCTATGTTTAAAAATACAACATCATCATAAGAAAAGACAGGGGCAGCACAATGAACGGCACTGCCAATTTTAAGAAAAGAGGGAGACCCACTTCCACTAAACAAAATTCACCTTTTTTCTTAGAAAAGTTTCAGGAATCAAACATAACTTAAAAAGTAGGGACTACTACATCATTATATCGAACAACTCTTCCTTAAAAATGGTCTGATCACAAGACTGAACCTGTAAACACAGGAATTTGTTTCTGATAGTAATGTAGAAAGTCAATTAAATCTGAAAGACACTTTTTACTATTCTAAATTATAGAATTTTAAATATGTTTGATATAATACAGCATCACTTAAATTTTTACTTTAAGCACTGGATCCAGTCCAGCTTTGGGCTAAAAAAAAAAAAAAGAAACTTAACATAGTTCTAACAATACCTCAGCTGCATCCTTTACACAGGTGATACACTGTTTAAACTCACAGAAGACTGAATTGGTCCTGCTAATATTGGAAGGAATAAATGTGAAGGCAAGGACAGTTTTACCCTCACCATCATTAAGTATAATATAAGAGATGACAGTCAGGAGTTTGGGTCTTTTAGTTTTAGGACCAAACTCTGCCTCATTACATGATCTCTTCAAGATTAATTTCCTCATTAAAAAGATGTCTGATAAATATAGCTGATCCGTCTATCCAACCATATTATTATTATTAACCATATCATATTATCAGCATATTTTTAATGCTTTATAACCTTTCTCTCATTACAGATCAGCTTTCTTTTCTCAGATTCTGGAATTTAAAATATTCATTATTATTCTGTTCATACACTAATCTTTCTATGCACAGTCTTCATCTGAAAATGGGGGATAAATATCTCATCTATATCATAAACTTACCTTGTCTGAAGGAGATAACGCTGATAAAAATTTTTAACACTTTGGCACATACTTGTCACTCACAAGCTAACTTGTATCATTTCAAATTGGGATTGATGTTGTTCCATATTTAATGTACTATATTTTCTCTGAGGTCATGGGCATATAACAGAGAACTTAGTATGGCAACCCAGATGGATTGAGGGAAGGAAAGAAGTTAGATACTGGCTCATGCTCACTCTGAGTAAGGCTGAACAAATATTGGAGAGATTTAAAATCTATGCAAGCACAGTGGTTCAGTGGACTACAGCCACAGTCACTGACCAAAGATTACATTCCAAATGGTGGAAGTTTGTTACTCTCATTTGGGAGGCCTGTGCCTAGTGTCTCAGCCACTGAGAATAAATAAACCATCAGGCCCTGGACAGGAACTTGCAAGAGCAAATCAAGGAAATAAATATCTATTTCTGGCAAATGGGATGCATGGCATTGGGGAGAATAAGCACTCTTGGAGTTAGACAATAACTTTGAATGGTCAGTCTTGGGCCAATCACAGAGAAGATTCAGAAAATTGATTTAATATTAATGTTTTACATTTGATACTTTATAAAATCCCTGCCTCTATAAAGATTATGTTAAGAATAGGGAGCAACCAAGTTTACTGGGCATGAAAGAAACGAGTACCTTAAAAGTAAGTTCCTGGGAAAGTGGCAGATGTGCTTCCCAATTTTAAAGACTTCCCTTCTTTCTACTAATGCTCATAATGCATTGTCCTCTAAGAAGAGATCATCCTCCAAATATTTTTATCTTTGTTCTGAAAAACAAGACTGCTTAAACATTTTGTACAGTAGTGGAAAGAACATTGGAAATTTGAGTTCTGCCTTTGGCCTTATCATTGATTTATCAGCTGTAAGAATTCGAGAACATAGTGGACATCTCTGGGGCCCAGTTTTCTTAATTTCAAAATGAAAATGGACCTTTGTGAGGTAGATTCTTGATTGAATGAGGGGAGGGAAGAGAGATTGAAAACCACTGGTTAAAGAATCTATAAAGTTTATTCCAGAAATATGACTCTATTAACTCATGATGCAAGAGAGTTGCACTTTAGGTGGTTGCTCATGGTAAGAAGAGGTTTTACCCGAATCAGCTCCTTCTATAAACCATTGTGCAGCTTGGGCCATTCTATGGCTCACTTAACGCTTGTGGTCCTTAATTTCCACATTATCAAAGTGAGAGGAATAAGACATTTCAGTCTTTCTCATTTGGGGCTTCATGGTGGTGTAGAAAGTATATATGAACTCTGCATAATCCTGACTCCCACCACTTATGTGTGAACTTGGACAGGTTATATAATTTGTCCCAGATTGGGATACTGGAAAATATAAAAACGCCTTCTTCTTATGGTTGTTGTGAGGTTAACTAAAATCTCTTACTTAGAGTAACTATTTCTTGCTTACTATCTTTATAACAGTGGGCTGGCATATTGGTATCCAGGTGTCAAGGATGTGGAAGACACAGTTCTGTTTCTCAAAATACTTTCCTATTCTACAGAATGCCAAGCATGGGGCCTGATCTATAGTAGGGACTCATCAGTAACTACTTTTTTTTTTCCTCCAAAGGCAAAATTGCATGCTTACATAAGAGCACAGGACACATACTTTAAAACAACATAGCTATATTTTCAGTGCAGCCTTCTGGAACCCATATCGTAACCCAAATGAATGGCTCTAATAATATAATTTCAGGTAAATTGGTAGGTAATAGAGATCCATTTGGAAAGGCAAACATTTTTCTCTCACTCAGAATAAACACATTTCCCTGCATATTCTCTCATAGAAAGCATTTGTATTAAAATACATGTTAAGATCCTGATTTGCATTTAAAATTATAGAGACTACCTAAATGTGTAAATTACATTGCCTCATTTATTTTACTTTGTCAGTAGAATGATCTCACCTTGAGAATTTTGAAATCATTGACAAAGTTTTCTTTTTGTTGTTGCTGTTACCTTTAAATTTATCATTTAGCATTGTGGGAAATGCACAGTCGATTCACCTAGCAATAGCACTGTACTATTTTTAATAGCATTTTACAGAAATGTTATATTCAGTTAGTAATTTTACTATGCCTCCTCAACAATTAGTGAACTAATACAGAAAATGCCCATAAAAATCACATCATGTGATACTTTTCTCAGCCATTTACAAGTTATTAATATGCTATTAAGTTCAGAACTCAAGATTAATTCAAAGCAGAGTCCATGGTCTTCAGATTTGCTCAATGAACCATTGTGAACCAGTGATGCATAAGCAAAAGGCTCTATTAACTTATTCTCTTTTATCTAACTCATAATCTCTTCATTTCCCTATGCATCTCCACTGTCCTCACTACACGACTAGAATCATGAGTGGTGTTAGCACTAAACCAAATCTCCTAGTCAACTCAACTTCTGCCCATTCCTCTTTTCCAGTCAGAATATGATGGGTTTGGCTGAACTTTCAAAGCTAGTATATGCCATTAGCATTGATTTTTTAATGTCTAATAAGGTATTGTGTTGGCATCTCTCCATTGAAATTCTAAGTGTGTGAATTAATCACAAAACCATATTCTTCAGAAATATTGAAATTACAGTATTTATGTTTTCATATTTCAAAACTGCATTTGTGCTATGTTTTCTCATTCATTCTTTCTTATTCTCTTGTAATATGTTAAAATGCAGGAAGCAATTCCTAGTTGTTGCTTTTCATAAATTTTAGGATGAAAATCAAGATCTGCTTTTTATGGGGCATTGTTTTAGAACAATTGCATAGTTACATATTTCCCTGACACCAGGATATTAATTAAGTTATTCATTAACCAACCAATATTTTTACATGTCATTTTAAAGAAGACTTCAGGGGACTGTGAAGAAATGCCAACATTTTGTCCTCAAAGAGTTCATAATTTGGTTTGGAAGAAAATGCTTAAAATGGAATGAAATGCTAGTTCATAGGATGTCATTAGATATTATACAACTAACTGTTCAATGAATGGTGCTAATAAAATTTCTATGGTCCAGTGAAACTTCAAAGCACTTTAACTTGGCCTTGAAGGACAGCATTAAAATTTAGGGAATTTTGTAGATAACTCAGTACTATGCTTCAATATCAACACATAATAAAATAGAATTCCCTGTTAGGGTCATCTCACTTGAAATTGCCCTTAACTGACCATCCCAGCTACTTAACACCTGTACAGAGCACAGACAGTCTCTAATGCTGACATCAGTAGCCATACCCAAGATGAGCTGCTGTGTTGAATCGCTGACCTAACTTTGCCCTTGATACTTCCATTCAAATTAAGCAACGACTATCCATCAATACATGTGGTGGGTGCTTCAGGGGATATAAAAATGAGTATGATATGCTTGTTATTTATATTTTCACGCCTTGTAGGAGAGATATAGAGGTACAAAGATCCCAAATCAAGTAGGATATGAGAGTTAAAATGAAGGTAGAAAACAAGTAAGCTGCATGGAAACCACACTTCATTCAATCTAAAAACTTGTAGTCTAAAATAATAATATAAACAGTTTTCCAAGCTAAACACTCAGATTCTTTTAGAGAAATGATTAGGCCTTCCAATTTCCCATCCCTCCTTCTGCTCCTTTCTAAAATAGCATCTGACTATTTGGTAGAGGAAGTATGTTTTAAATGACTTTAAGGATTTATAGGAAAAGGCATACTCACAGTCATAGGGATCTTCAGGAATCACTCAGATTATGGTGTTTGAGTAGTTTGTCTTGTCCGAAAACTGAACTGTAACTGAAAAGCTGCAACTGATTATATCTGGATCTTGGGCGGCGGGGAGGGGTGGGGGGCGGTGTTAAATCTGATATGTTGGTATCCAGCACTGCAATCTGTGATCCTGGTCACTGATCCTGGTCTTGAAGCCGAAACCTTCAATAGCTTCTCATCCTGATCTAGGTTCCTGCTTTTATACCTATGTTCTCAGGCCAGATAGAAATTCCTAGGATCATTGTCTAATAACTTGATAACCAGGACCTCTGTTCCAGGATCATCTGTTTGGACGCCTCTATAAGTGTGTCTATATACTTATAAAGACCTTCGGTAGTATCCCAAGGGAAGCGTGAAACACTTGAGGTTCAGGCATGAAAAGGTATATTTAAGTATCTTACTTTCTTTACCATATATTATTTTATTACTCTTAAATAGCACACTTCATAATTATTATGGATAGAAGAGATATCTTCTCTATACTTATTGAAGAACTTCTACAATAAGCCTTTATACTTGGTTCTTATTATTTTAAAGGAATTTAGAAAATCCTGTGTTTCTTGTCCAAATCAATGTTAAATCCTGGTGTTTTGGTACACAATCTAATTTTAACTATCTGATAAAACCAAGGAGATATTGTCCAAGAAACTGAACATACTTTGGATGATCTAGCCCTTAGAATGAGACTGGTATCCCAGAGTTGGCCCCTACTAAAATTTGACATACCCATCATTCACACATACAAAATAAATCCCATCCACTAACATGCCTAGTCTATGTGCCCAGACCTAGCAGACAGCCACCTCATTTATGAGAGATGTCTACAAGGAAAGGAGAAATACAGGTTAGTGCAGAAAATCCCTGATATCTACCAGTGTCAAACTACTTTGATCTTCTCTCAAAAATAAATGGACAACCAAGTTTACTAGATGTTTGAGACAATATGAGAAGTTCTAATATTAAAACATGCAACAATTTATACTAGAGGATGCAAAATTAATTTAGAGAGGAGAAAAGTACTTTATGCATATAAGAGGAGAACAGAGGGAAAGAGAGAGAGAGAGAGAGAGAGGTGTATTGGGTAGGCTGAAACCTCTAGAGTAGGAGCTAATGCTTCAGTCCACTGGCAGAATTTTTTTTATTCAGGGAAAACTATTTGGATGTTAAGAACCTTTCATCTGACTGGATAATCTCATTTATTTAATGTCAACCGATTGCAGATATTAGTCACATCTACAAAATACCTACACAATACATAGATTAGTGTTTTAATGAGTAAATGGATACTATAGTTTAGCCTTCTTAAAGAGAAAACCAACCATCATCAGGCCAAATTAAATTAGTGATAATAGGAAAAGAATATAGAGGATTAACTATGAAGGAACAACTAACTAAATTAAAAAGGTAAAGGTAATGGAGCACTCAAGGACAGTTTTAAGAGCTTTAATTTGAACACCTGGAAAGTGTTGTACAGGCAACGAAACTATAGGGAGCTGATTTGGAGAAGAGGCTAATTAATCCAATTTTAGATATTGAGGGATGTGAGTTAAATGGCCAAATTTTTGGAGGTGATTTATTGCTAAAAGTATGGGCACATACCTCTACTTCCCTGCCTGGACACAGCAGAAAGGACCAGTAGTGCACACGTGACTCAATTCAAAGTTAAAGCTTAATCACATTTAACTATCATACACACAAGCTAGTCAGATGGTGATGAGTCCTACAACTAAGCATAGAGTTCTGGAGCCAGCAGCCATAGAGTTGCTAGAGTATGCATTATAGCTCAACCAGAAAGAAAAAAAAAATGTTAGAAAAGCATAGAAGAGAGAGATCAGGCAACCCTTAAATATGGAGAATATGACTTTAGTTCCTGTATTTCTAAACATTGTTTTTATGATACCTGGCTTTTTACTTCATTCGCTTTTTCCAAGTTTTAGTATTATTAAAATCTCCATTTTCTAAATACATTTGAGTTAGATTGAGTGGATTTCTGTCTCTTATCCAGGAATAAAAACCAAGTACTAGGAAGAAATCTAGTTGAAATATCAGCACTACTTTCAAATATTCTGCTACCTCAATAGTTAATTAGTATGTTTGGTAGTGGTAAAGGAGAGAGAATTTTAAAACTGGGATCAATATAAGTCTTTATATAGTTGAACTGGAGAATAATGAACTCTAAAATTAGTTGCACTTAGTAAAACATGTTACTTGCAGGATCAAAACCAAATGTTTGTAAAGAAATACTTTTTGATGCCTGGAGTGCAACAGTTATTTAACTGCAGTTGGAATTATAATCCACTGACCCTACCATATTTTCACTACCTATTATTCTGCTTATGCCCTCAACTCCCACTTTATTCAGCTTACATTTCTTGATCCATCATAACCTTCACTTTCTTACATAAGTTTCTAACTCCTATGTCACTTTTTGCTTTGTTATTCTCAGCTGCTAAAATCCCATAGTTCCAACTCTGTTTATTCCATACTTCTTCCATTCAGAACATCATTGGAAAAATATACCTAGCCATGTCGTCTGATCTAAATTGAAATTTATTACCACTAGCCTCACATAACCCTTTATGCTGACAAATAATCATACTACATTAACTTAATTCATTCACTCCCGCTTTTCTGGACAATGATTTTATACTTTCTCCTACTATCCATTAAAACTTCAACACTTTCTCCTCTTCCATCTAATTCTTATAATAATTATTATGTTTCCTATTTTATTAAGAGCATAGAATCAATCACTTACATAAACTCATTACCACATCTTCCTTGCCCATCAGTTAGATTGTATAACTTCCCTCAAATCCTCTCTTTGTTATTCATGCAGATTAATTTTTCCCCTTCTGTTGGTCAATTCCTATTGACAAGAGCTGGGAATTGAGAGGGAGAGAATGAGAAGTAACTGCTAATGGATGCAGGGTTCCTTTGGGGCTGATGAAAATGTTCTGTAATTATATTAGGGTGATGGTTGTGCAAATTGGTATTTAGAATAAAAATTAATAAAATATACATGTTAAACAGGTGAACTTTTTGGTATATATATTATATCTCAATAAAGCTTCTTTAAAAGAATATATGGGGGAAGAATTTTATGACCTTATAATGTGGTAAGATATCTTTGGCAGCATGCGCGCGCACGCGCGCGCGCACACACACACACACACACACACACACACACAAGCACACTTATAATCATTAAAAATCAGTAAGTTGATCTCTTTCAAAATGAAAATTTTCTGCTCATCAAAGTCATCCTTGAAAAATGGACAAGCTACCATGTAGGTCAAAATATTCACAATACATATATTTGACAAAACACATATGTAGAAGATGTAAAAACCTCCTAAATCTCAAAATTAAAAATCAAGTAACTCAATTAAACAATGAGCAAAAGACTTGGCTATTTCACAGTGAAAGATACACAAATAGTAAGTAGATTAAAAGTACTCAAACTGTCATTAGAGGAAAAATAAACTCCATTCCACTATACACCCACTAACATAGCTAAAATTAACAACAATAATAGTAACTAAAATCATGAATAACAGTGAAGATGTAAGGCAACTAAAACTCTCATTCATTGACAGTGGAAGTATAAAATGGTAACAATTTGTAAAACTATGTCTTTATAAAAGAGAAATAAAAACATATATCCACAGAAAAGACAAGTATAAGAATGTTCAAAGCCCCAAACTGGAAACACTTTAATTGTCTATCAATAGAAGAATGATTTAAAAAATATTGTAGTATATTTACACAATGCAATACTACTCAGCAAATAAAATTAATTAAAAACTGATATACGTAAAAACAAATGAAATAAAAAACCTTACATAAAACAAAAGAAGTCATATGCAAAATAAAACATATACACGATCTAAGTTATATACATTTCAAGAAAAGGCAAAGCACAACAAATATGTAAAAAAAAATGCTTAATATCACTAAGCTATTAGGGAAATGCAAATCAAAACCACAATGAGATACCATCTCGCACCTGTTAGAATAATCATAATTAATAGGACAAGTAATAACAAATGTTGGAGTGGATGCAGAGAAAAAGGAACCCTCATACAATGCTGGTGGGACTGCAAATTGGTACAGCCACTATGGAAAACAGTATGGAGTTTCCTCAAAAAGCTAAGAATGGATCTACCATATGATCCAGCAATCCCTCTACTGAGTATTTACTCCAAAGACTTGAAAACCCTTATCCAAAAAGATATTTGCACACCGATGTTCACAGCAGCATTATTCACAGTGGCCAAGACATGGAAGCAACCGAAGTGTCCTACAATAGATGATAGGCTAAAGAAGCTGTGGTACATATATCCAATGGAATATTACTCAGCCATAAAAAGAGATGAAACACTGCCATTTGTGACAACATGGATGGAACTCGAAATAATCATGCTAAGTGAAATAAGCCAGACAGAAAAAGTTGAAAATCACATGATATCACTTATATGTGTGATATAAACTTAAAAGCAACGAATGAGCAGGACGAACAAAGAGAGACTCATGGACATGAACTATAGTCTAGTGGTTACCAGAGGACTATAGACTAGTGGTTAATAGTAGGGTAAGGGAGGAGTGGGGAGGTAGATGGGATAAAGGGGGTTAATTATAGGGTTTGGGGGGTGAAGCGGGTAAAGGGGATCAAATACATGGTAGCTGAAGGAAACTGGACTTTGGGTGGTAAACACACAATAGAATATACAGATGTCAAATGATAATGTACACCTGAAAATTACATAATTATATTAACCAATGTTACCTCAATAAACTTAATTAATTTTTTTTAAATTAAAGAAAAAATAAAAACGCTAATGACAAAAACAAAAAAGAAAAGGCAAAACAAATCTATGATTATAAAAATCAGATTACTGGATGCCTTTTGGCAGTAAGGGAATCATCTGGAAAGAGATACGAAGAAACTTCCTAGGTGATGAAATTTGTAAGTTGGCTGTGGAATTAGTTACACAGTTAAATAGTTGTCAAAACTAAACTATAGAGGAAGTTCATTTCTCTACATGTAAATTATACCTCATAATAAAATAAAATTAATTAAAAAGTTAACCTGCCTCAATTGGCTTAGTTATCAAGTAGCTGTCAGTGTTATCAGATGCTGGAAAGATGCCAATGCATATTGTTGCAATAGCTAAACATTTTGTAAAATTGTTTCCTTTGAACATCTGGATAACCACAGAGGAAAACAGCTAAACAGCAGAGTATCAGTAATGTATGCTGTTTGTAAAGTGATGCTTACAGCAAGGTATTACAAAAAAGAGATGAGCCCTGGGAAGAATTCTCTAGTTTGAGAGGAAAAGTGAATTAAAACCAGGAGAATTTAAAAATCTGGTCTTTGCAGGATTGAAAAAGCCAAGTATTTTTATATCTCCAACTGGAAAAGGTCAACTGAGATCTTTGAGTTGAACAAGGGCTTAATTCTGGGCAGAGAGGGACTGAATAGTGGAGAGGGCTGATGAACAGCCATGTTCAAATCACATGGCCTCAAGATACTTGTCATTAATTTCAGAGGGAGAGAAAGACAATTTGAAGAGGCAAAACCCAAACAAAAATAATCATGCTAGAAGATTACATCTAGCAAAGAACTTGAGTATGTTTACAGATGTATGGTACTGACTGAGGTAATTAGATTCATTTCTGTAAGACTTGTATTACCGAATAAACCAAAGCATGGCCTAAAAATACCCGCAAACCTGCACTTGCAGAATGTGGGTAGAGAATGTGAATTTTACAAGGAGGACATGCTGCCTAATGCCCACTGCAAGTGTATAGGCGTAGACTGCAGAAAAAAAAAAAAAACAAATGGACAAACGATTTGTTCCCAGAGAAGAGTCAGGGTCTACTCTGGTAACTTTCTCCAATACCTAGGCAGAGAGTGTTTAGGAAGTCAGTCCTCTAGGATTTCATTGCTATGGAGTCTTCCATTCTTCCTTTTTCCTAATGAGACTTTTAAGAGCAGTTTGCAATCACCCCATCCCTGCTCCAGAGCAGGGGAGATCACTTGTCTTTTGCCCATTGATTGTCAGAGTAGTTGTCATATTGATGAAGAGGATTCTATAACACCCACAGATGCCTCCTGAACTTTGAGGTGGACACATTACCTAGATGGGGGAACGGTATGTAATGAGGCTTTAGAGGCAGGCCATGAAGAATCTTGTAAGCCAAGTTATTTAATTTAACTTAAAAACAATGGTCAGTCATCAAAGGGTTTTAGCTTGTAAGGCATGATCTAATGCACATTTCAAGAATGCCTCTTCAGCTATAGTGTACTGAGTAGATTGGAAGTGGATCAGAGTGAATAATAGGCACTAAATTAGGTTTTACAGCAAACAACATAAGAGATGACGGTAGCTTGTATTAGTCGTGCAGCAGTAGAGATTTAAGAGAATGGATCAATATGAGAAATATTTAAAAGGTAGAGTTAATTGAACTTTTTGATGCATTGGAAATAGGAGAGAGGGAGGGAATAGCAAGGGTGTCTTTTTGAATTCTAACATAAAAATTCAGTTGGATAGTGCTGTCATTGATGAGTAAACAAGAAAATAACCAGGTTTGGGGGAAATAGCTTGAAATTGGACCAGTTGGATAGGAGGGGTTTGCAGTCACTGGGAGACATGTAATGTTTTGAATTCAGAAATGTTACCTTGGACAATTTATCTAGGAATAAGAAGGATATAAATAAAGGTTGAGGCTTTATACTTAAATTAGCCTAGGAAGAGACTATAGAATAAAAACAGAAGAAAGCCTAGGTAAATGGGAGAGGCAGTTCCATAAAATAATTCTCTCTAATGATAGTTCTGTAGCACTTAGATTAAGTTCAAATCGAATTCCAAACATACGATGTTATGTAATTCCAAATATGCTACAGTAATAAAAATCCAAGCTCTTAAGCCAAAATATTATTTTACAATGTAATAGCTGTTGATCTTGGGTTAATTATTTAACCAGTCTGAGCTTTAGATCTTCAATAGGAAAAATAAGAGCTACTTGAAGAGCTATTGTGGAGGATTATATATTTTTTTCTTTAAAAACAGTTTATTTCATATAAATAGTCAAGTTTATTAGCATGAAAGTTTTCACGATAATCTTTTTGTATACTTTTAATGTTAGTAGGACTTGTAATAATGTCTTTTCTTTCATTCTTATTGTTAATTTGTGTCCTCTCTTTTTTATTTTCTTCTCTAAAATATATATATTCTTTTTGTTTTTCAGTTATAGTTGGCATACAAAATATATCTAGTTGAGGGGCAAGTCAGAAACCGAGGCCGATTGCCACTGGTGCGGGGCTTGGGGCTGCTCAACAAGAGGTACAGGGCACACCGAGACCAGATTCTGCTTCTTTGGGTTTTGTGAGCCTTTGAGAGATTTTAGGAAAGTCCATAGCAGGATCCAAGATAGACCATTGGTATGAAATAAACAGCTAGAAGCAGATTGGGTGGGCCCGCAAGTTGGGAGAGGCCAAATTTTGGGGAATCTTTTGGGCGGCGTGACCTGTGTTATCCAGGTAGTTGGGGCCTGTGTTCTTACGCTGGGAGTAGGGAGGGCTCAACAAAGAAACAATGGATACTGTCAGCATTTCTGATGAGAGAAAGCCATCCCTCCAGCTCTTTCCCTGAAGCCCAACAACTCGGTGACTCCTGGTATGTCTCTGGCACCTCTCAAGCAGCTGCCCTATAGCTCAAGCTCAGAGGGAGTGAGTCCATCAGTTAGTAAGATTGGGCACAGGCCCTTTAAGAGGCTCTTCTGCAACTTCCGCAGCCCTCCTTCTCACTTAGCTGCAACCTCCACTGATTTTCACAGTCAGGAGTTGTGGGGACTTCTCTTCCCGACACTGGAATTCTGGGGTGGGGAGCCTAGTGTGGGGCCGAAACCCCTCTTTCCTCAGGTTGGGGGTGGGAGCTCTATAGCCAAGTTAGCCCTCCCGTTTCTTGATGGCCACACACAGTTGTGGAACCTGGCTATTCTGCGTCTCCATCCTTCCTACCAGTTTGAGGTGACCTATTATTTTTGTCCCTTGTTGTAGGGCTTCTTTTCAGCCAGACTTCAGGTGACAATGCCTGCTGATTGCTCTGTAGTTTTGTTATAATTTTAGTGTGGTTGCAAGAGGAGGTGTGCACAGTCTTTACCTTCTACACCATCTCGACTGGTCCTCCTATATATTGGTTTTAAAAAAATAAATAAAACATTTAATATATGACAAGATTTAATTTAGAAAAAACAGGTAGCTTTTATATTATCAACTCTGTGACATTAGAAATACTGAGAAAAAAATAGGTACCTGTTTAAAATTTTAAATATTAACTTTTTAAAAAATAAATGTACTAATAATTATTAGAAGCCAGAGTTATTTAAAATCTTTTTTTAAAAAAATTCATTTTCATTGTTTATAATCATGATAGGATTAAAAGGGTACCTTGAAATTTAACTGAAGAAGAGAATATTATTTTTCTAAGGCCATCTATAAGAATAAAAAAGATGACTCTGCTATTGCATACTAGGACAACTGTAATATTAAACTGAGTTTTTTTTCAGTAGTTATCAATGTCATTTTCCTGTCTCATTATTTCCAAGATAAGAGAAAAATAATGGCTCTTGGCTACAGTTACTCTGAAACATTTCATTAATGTGGCTTATATTATTCGTCATTTAATCATTCACTCTTTCTTTCTCTCTTGAAAAAGGATTATTATTAATCTGTTGGCTGGGAAAGGACTTAACAGACACTAAATATGCACAGGAGAAAATGTTTTTTTTGTATTTCCTTCTAATGTCTTTATTCTGTTGCTATGTTAGAAAGTAAACTGTTTGAGAGTGTAAAATGTCTCATTTTATTACAAAGTTTTAATCTCTACAGAGTTCTTCTGTCCCACAAAGTCCTCGACATCAGTCGATACCTGATAAAGACTGCTGATTAAAACCAGGAAACAACATTTAAATGCGTGGTCTGTTAGATATTTGGCCACTTTATTTTCTATTAAATATTTTATTTATGCTACATCTATATAGCTTTATGTATGAAATTCAATTTTGCAGAATTTCCCTGAGGTAGCCTGTGATGTGGATAAAAGGTTAGGGTCAGGCTAGAAATAGACAAGAAAACATGTTGTGTTATCTATTGTCAGAAAGCAATATATTTAAAATTAACAATTACTATATTACCATCAGAGTAGGGTCAAGGGAAGGAGCAAGCTACTGGGAAAAAAAGACACTAATCTGTCTTGTTAAACAAGAAGTCACCAATTTGTGACCAATTTAAGAAAAAGCGACAAAACTATTCTTGCTAGCCTCTTCACAAAGATTCACTTTTTGTGCAAAGCAATAACTTCAAGTATGTCCCTGTGTTAAACTCAGAATTGTGTTGTTATCAGTTTCAGTTTCAACTATCCAAAGATTTCCAATCTGATTTTGCTATTTACCACTCTACTTGTTTCTAGACTGGCTACTACAAACATGGATTAGTTCCTGCCCACCTAAACAACAGGGAAAAAAGTTCTGCGTGGATTTCATTTTAGAGAATAAATAGTCATTAAAGGAGTGGCATTTAGATAGAATACTTTGATGATGCCAAATTAATTTTATATATTTTAATGGACACGTGTTCACAAACATTTGCTTCTTTAGTTAATCGATTTTCTTCCCAGAACTGTTTATCAAAGTAGGAAAGATGGGATTTATCTCTCATTTGCATTCTTAAAGAAAAGAAAGCCATTAGAAAGTTTAGAATAGTTCGAGTTTTTATGTAGTCTTAATAATGTATTTTATGCTTCTTTGTTCAGTTTAGATTTGTTAACTTTTATCTTAAGAATTTCAATATGGAGGTTGGAAAGCTTCCACCTTATGCTTTGTCTTCAGTGTTTAAACTGCATTTGGTTGTCTAATTTAGGAATCTACTTTTTTTGTTTTGTTTTGTTTTGTTCACTGAAGTTACTATAACTGGTTAAAAACAATTAGACGATTCATTCATATTTTTCTCCTTAGTGACATCGATGTACGAAGGGGGTAGATTTGACTCATAAGACTGAAGCCAACCTTTCACTTCTTTGTTTCAATTCCCTACTCAGTCTCACCGCAGGGGACTCCTCCAGTGTTCATCATGTCTGGCTGAACTCAGCTGGCTGTGCTGAGCTTCCAGAGTGACTTGGGCACTGGAGACAATCTGGCTCATTTACCAGCATCTGACATTTTGGCCCAAAGAACAAAATCTCATAAACACCACTTACAAAAGGCTCAGTTTTTCAGGATGTCAAGCTTTAGGACAATCTTCCTCTTGGAAAAGATATATTGTTTTTGCTTATTCTACCTCATTATTACATTGACAACTTTTCTTTTTAGAAAGAAGAGCTGTGGAATTTAATTGGGGAAAAAAAAAGAATAGCAAAAACAAACAAACAAAAAAAGAGGAAAAAAGAAAAAAACCTAAATGCTTCAAATGGAAGTACAGGTAGAACTAAATCAGCAAATCACTCTATATTTACAAAACATTTAGTCACCAAACCAAGTGTTCTAAAGTAAATATTGAATAATTGCTAGATTCTTAGTCCCATTGAAATCATTTTTCAAAAAATGACATATCCACTATTTTAAATTCTAACTCAGATTGGCAAGAGGGCTTTGTTTTAGCAGAAGGCTATTGCAGCCCATACACAAAAGATTTTTTTCTGTAAAATTTACACAGGATTACAATATCAATAAGCTAGCAATAAATAATTTAATAATTTTCAAATCTTGTTGTTTTATGCAAGTGACAGTTTCTTTACTTTTTAGAGAGTGAGACATGAATTGAGATGACATAAAGATAATATAGTGGTTATATCCAACACTTATTCACAGTAATTGTCATTTCAAAGCTCCAGGGCAGACATAGCAAGACAGAAGTCAAGGGCACACGAGACCTGCACTGAATCAGCAGCAAATAGATATAGACATGGCCATGGCAGAGTCTAATGTCAAAACTAGAGTTAAACACCTGATATCAAATAGAGGGCAAAAACGCCAGTGGGTAAAATGATGGGAATGTAGGCCTGCAAAACTAAGTCAATAACCAAAAAGGTAAATGAGGTGGCAGAAAATGAGGCCCTCCAAAGGAAAGCCAAACAGTACAACTAGATTTTAACTTACATAGCTCCTTCTCAAAGCTGGTATCTAAACACTGGGTTTCAGCCTCGAAAATAAATAATTGAGACTTTGAGGCCCAAAGAAGCATTCTTCTGAGTTAAATACCCTGAAGATTCAGTAGCTACCAAGTTAATTTCCATACCTAAGTGTCTGTATGAACTTATTACTGGATGGTGCTTTAAAAAAAATGTTGTTAAGAATTTATTTATTTATTCTCTATATCTTATCACTAGAATAAAAAGGGAGTAGCATCATTTTCTATCGCATTCATAACCATATTGCCAGCTGATGGACTAAGACTAGCACATATCAGTCACTTTATAAATATTTAGTAAATGGATCAATCAAAAGCTATCTTTTTGTACACTGATACTCTATTCTTAAACTTAAAAATTATGTTTTTTTAACACTCTTTTTTGTACAATTTTAATCTGTTTTATTACATATAAAAACAACATCTTTACTACAGAAAGTTTGCTGCTCAGCAGTGACAGCAGTTAATGCCATACCATTTTTCTACTAGAAACACATCCAAAATTCTAGTAGCTTGTATAGATGAAACAGTGGCATATGGTGTGATTACATTAAACAGGGCAGAAGTATAAATCCATGACATCATCTCTTTAAAAAATGAAAGAAAACAATATTTTGAAAAGAAACATTTTTATCATAAAACATCATGAATGCATAATATTAACAATATTTATTAGTTGGTAATACAATTTTAAGAATTTCTACAAGTCATGAAGACCATATATATAACATATATATTATATATAAATATATATTTTATAGATTATATAATCTTTGTGATTTCCATAGGATTATATCTTTTGGAAAATCTGTTGTATACTGAACAAATAATAAATAGTACAAATCTGGGATTTAGTATATGCCTTTGTTTTGGTTTCATATTAGCTTACTATAAGGACTCTTTATAGATTTCCTATGGCAGTTGACTGCTTACAGCAGAAAAAATTCTCAAATTTGGTTTCAATATAGAATCCAAATTAGTCCAGTTGTATTGTTGTCCAAGGGTTAGATCATGTGATACATAATGTGGCAAAAGAATTACTGTCTCTACAAAGAGGCTGAAAGGAGCACTTTGCTTACTAGGGTCAGAGACCTATTAACAGGTCTACCATCAAAGGAAAGTTTGAATGGAACTCAAGAACTCCCCATAAAACATTCCACCATTTACTTTTGGAGTTTTATGAGGTCAATAAATAACTTCTTTATTTTCTTGACAAAAGTAGAAATAATGGAGAAATAGACCCAGGAGTCACACAAATGGAGATCAAAATGCCGGCTTCATAGCAAGTAAGGCTATTTGGGGAGTTCATCTTAGCTTTATAGCAACAGTGAACTTATTAATGCTCTATTCCAGAATTAAATTTATCCATCTAGTCACTGACCATGCTGAAACACCCCAGAGCTTCACCATATTGACTGTGCCTCTAAAATTTATGCCATGTAGAAGCAAAGATAACCCAGTGGCAATGTGCAAGAATAAACAATAAATTTTCTCAGATTCATCAGTCACATAAATCTCTCTATATAGTGGAGTGGTGACTGAAAGGGCACAGGGAGAGAGGGCAGGATTATCCTAGGAAGTCCTTCCCCATGAGAAGCCAAAGAGGTGGGACTAAGCATCACACTCTAACATTATTATTCTTCTTACCTCTCTTGTTAGTTTTCTTTCCTAATAAATAACTATATATCATTATGGATTATTATTTTTTCCTTTTTACTCCTTTATTATTTTCTTACTCTTACATTCCTATCTCTTTTATTTTATGTATTCTTATTTTTACAATAAAACTTTATTATTAAATAAATATTCAAAAATAAATTTGCTCTATATGAAAATAAGGTACTTAAAAGAATAGAAAATTCCCATAATGAATGTCTCAATCAGAACGAAATTGGGAAAAAGCAAAATCACCAATAGTTTAGTTAAAGCAGAGGGGTTTTATTAAATGTTCACATGAAATGAATTATCATGGAGGGCAGAAGTATATGAAGAGCCACAGAGAAATTACTGGGAAAACAAAAGGTGAGTAAACACTGATAAAAAGATCTTGCCTATATATAACAGCCAGGAATATTAAAAAAAATAATAATAATAACAGCCAGGAATATTTAAAAAAAAAAGTATGATTCATGGTAATGAGAGTTTTTCATGCTTAACTATAATCAGACATTTCAGAAAATGTAGTGCTTCACTATTAAGACACAATCTCTGCAACTAGCATAAAGCTTCAAACACAGAAAACTTGTAGCTTTGAAACATTTTAATAGCAAAGTTTGCAACTAATAAGAAATAATTAAAGTAGCTTTAAGAAATCAGAGAAATCTTAAAATGTTTTAAAAAAATTTGGCCTACTTTAAAATAGCGTCTCATCCCATACACATTCTTATAAAGTATGATTTTAAGTAATCATTAAAATATATGTTCTTTAATCTACTATTTATGTAAAGATTGAATTTGATTACTGATCATGTAACATATATACCTTTGAAGACTCAGCTCTCAGACAGTGAACAGTCTGTGCTACTCCAACTGTGCTACCATAATAACATAAAGCTGTATACTAAAAGGAAGGGCCTGGAAGAGTCTTCACCCCAATTCAGAAGTAGCAAGAGTCATTTCCAATGTTTGATGTAAGCATAAAAGTCCAATTTCACTTTTACACCCAAGACCTAAAGAGCAGATAGAAAAAGCTGATCAAGAAGAGTCAAGAGGAGAGTAGCTCAGGCTGAAGATGGACCAGCTAAGGTCTAAGGGCTGTTGCAGGTCAAGAACAGCCAGAGGTCTGGACCTCAATCCTTGGAATGAAGGTTACACAATTTTAATTTTGACTGAATGAATGAAAGCTGAAGATATGGAAAGTGGAAATTTAGCATGAGAAAGCTGAAACTGGTCGAGATAGCAGACGTCAGTAGATATAAAATATCCCAAGCAAACTGAAATCTCAAGTGTGGCTGACTCTATATCTAGAGTCATTTTTTTTTTAATATTTGCTTTGAATATTTTAATATATTTTGTCAAGAATAAGAGCCGTTGGCTCACAAATAAGTATAGAAAATTAGAGTCAAAGGAGAAGTCAAAATTCCCTCAGAAATTGTCTAAGCATTTCCCTTTAAACAGGCTACAGACACACAGGCATACTTGTTGTCCACTGCATTTTTTTTTCTCAGAAAAAAATGGAATATATTCAATTTTAATACTTGTGCTCTTTTTCTCAATACTTTCCATTGCATTCGTAGCCTCTAGATCTTCTGTCTTTGATTCACTTTTGGTGTCTAGATTCGAAAATGAAATTCGAATTCATAGTTTTAGTCCTTAGTGCTAAGACTCCCATAACGAAATATAACTTCGGGTGATTTAAACAACAAAAGGCAGTTGTCTTACAGTTTCGGAGGCTAGAAATCTGTGATTAAGTTGCTGATAGAGTTGATTCCTTCTGAAGGTTGTAAGGAAAAGTCTGTTCTATATCTTCTAGCTTCCTATGGTTTGCTGCCAATCTTTGGCATTTCTTGACTTGTAGATGCATCACCCCATATCTGCTCTGTGTTTACATGGAGTTCTCCCTGTGGGCATTAATATGTATAAATTTCATTTTTTTATAAGAACACTAGTTTTGTTGGATTAGGGGTTCACTCTACTTCAGAATGATCTCATCTTAACTAATTACATCTGCAACAACCCTATTTCCACACAAAATCATATTCTGAGGTACTGTGAGGTACTTCAACGTATTAATTTTGGAAGAACACAACCAACCCATAACAAGCTTCTGAGTACATGGTTTACGCACAAATCTTGTGCATAAATCTTGTTTTAGACCTACTCATTTGAAGAGTTGATTGTGATTTGTACAGCCACTATAAAAAACAATGTAAAGATTTCTCAAAAAATTAAAACTAGAGCTATCATATGATCCAGCCATCCTACTTCTAGGTATATATCTAAAGGAAATGAAATCACCATTTCAAAGAGGTATCTGTACCCCCATGTTTATTTGCAGCATTATTCACAATAGCAAAGACATGGAAACAATCTAAATATGCACTGATGGGTGAAGAGATGAAGATTATGTGGCATATTTACAATGGAATACTATTCAGTCATAAGAATAAAGGAAATCCTGACATTAGAGACAACATGGATAGATCTCGAGGGCATTACAATAAGTGAAATAAGTCGAATAGAAGATGGAAAATTGTATATGATCTCACTGTGTGTGGAATCTAAAATAATAATAATAATAAAAAAAAATAAAAACTCATAGAAATAGAGTGTAGAATGGTGGTTGCCAGGGGCTGAAGGGTGGAGGAAATGAAGAGATGCTGATCAAAGGGTCCAACTTTCATTTATAAAACGATAAGTTCTGGGGACCTAATGTGCAGCATGGTGACTATAGTTAACAATATTATATACTTGAAAGTTATTAAAAGAGTAGGTCTTAAGTGTTCTCTTCATACACACACACACACACAAATGGTAACTACGTGAGGTAATGGATATGTTAACTAATCTTATTGTGGTAATCATTCCACTATATATATATATATATCAAATCATCAAGTAATGCATCTTAAACTTATGCAAGGTTATATCTCAATAAATATATCTCAATAAACCTGGAAAAAATAAAACAAATGAAGAATTGATTGTGAAGCAGAAGAACATTGAAAACCTGAATAAGAGCAGTAAGAGTGATGATAGTTGTGTTATAACCAATTAAAACTTCATTTCTTAGAAAAACGGTACTTTACTCACTATTTCTATTTTTTACCACCTACCGAGTCCTTAACCATTTTTTTTTCTGGCTTTATTCTTAGCTTTCTGACAACAGTGATCACTAGAAGGCTGCTTTATGTGACTAAAATTCCAAATTGAAAGTTCCATTCTTGATCTGTTTCTCTAATTCTGCAATGATTCTGCTTAGGACTTCCTTCAGACTACATATGCTCCAGGAATTTATCACACTCAATCTCTTGTCTCGTTCTTTTCTTCTCTGACCACATGTTTTTGATTGTCCTGTCTGTCTCTCTATCGCTCTTCTGCTTATGTAAATATTTTTGAATAATTAAATGCATAGTTGAATAGATGGATGGATAGGTAGATAAAAGAATAAATTTGGGACCTAAGAGCAATGGGAAGGCAGTGTAAAGTTTTAACCAAAAAATTAAGTAACTAGATGTTTATTTCTTTATTAAGATAAAGTTATCTATATAGAAACTATACAACATGATATGATATACATAGAGAAATGATTATTTCATTCAAGCTAATCGACATTATCTCTTCATATAGTTAACATTATTTTGTGTATGTGATGAGAATCCCTGAAACCCACTCTCTCAACAAATTTCCAGTATTCAATACAGTATTATTAACTATATTTATCATAGTGTATATTGAATCTCTAGATTTATTTATAACATAACTGCAACTGTGTACCCTTTGACCAACATGTTCCCATTTCCCTCGCCTTCCTGCCCCTGGTAACCACTGGCCTACTCTGCTCCTGCGTATTCACCTTTTTTAGATTCCATGTTTAAGAGAGATCATACAGTCATTTTCTCTCTGTGTTTGGCTTATTTCACTTAGCATAATTTAATGGTATTCCTGCATTTTTTTTCTAACCTCTATTTTTCCTATACTTCTTTCAAACAATTCTCTCAGTCAAGAACTTCAATGGTACTCATTATCTAATGAGAAATAACAGTACACACTCCTGATCAAGTTTTATTTACTTTATTATCATGCTGCTTTCGAATCACTTAGGCTACTTTTAAACTTGGAAAAAATTTCTCATACCAAAGGATTTAATAAATATTAGTTTCTGTTTTCAAGGTTTTCAATTGTTTGATTTTTTACATATAACTTTTAATCCAGATAAAATTTCAGTATAGTATGAGGTAAGAGATTCAAAATTTATGAATTTCCAAATTTGTCTGACAATATACTTTTTCTCAATATCCTTGATATAAAATTGTTTGGATATTTGATATTTTTACTCTTACTGAGAAAGAAAAGTAATAGCTATTTCTTAAGTCAGGTAAATTTGAGGTTATTACTAGAAAGTACTTCTGTCATTTTTTTTCTTTCATTTTAAAAAGAAAGCCTTAAGTCATCTTGGCAGTCAATCATTGGATCTGCCATCAAAAAGAAATCTACAGAAATCTGTCTCTTGTTTTCGTTACCATAGTGCCAATTAATAAATTTTGATACCAAACTAATGAGATTATGTGAACAATTATAAATGTAGATCCTGGGACACCTAAGGGAAAACAATCATTTTACTTCTAAGCTATTAAAAATTAGTCAAGCTCCTACATTTGTAAGAGATTGAAATAATAAAATAAAGTATATTTTTACAATGAAGTAAGGATGGAGCAGAAGTGTACCTCATAGGATGTATATAGGGTAAAAAAGTATGAAAAATATAAAGATAAAGCAAGCACCCAAATACCATGTTCCACCTACATTTGAGTTTTACCATTTCAGGATAGCTCTTCTGCTTAAAGATTTTACCACTTAGATTAATTTAAAAGAATTGGCTTTCATGAAGATTGAAGGTATATGTTGATCCTTAAGGTATACATTTAAAAAAATTGTTCTTATAATATTTTCTTTGTCTCTAAACTATAGGGTAAAATATTTGAAGAATTTATTCTACACAGAAGTTAAGTAAAGTCTTGGCAACTTTGTGCAATAGGGAAGGATCTTATTAAATGTTTAAAAAATGTAAGTCGCATACATAAATATGAAGTCTTTTCAAAGGAGATATTCTTTAGTATGTGTGTAACTAAGACATGAATAACTGCAAGATTATACTGCAGTGCTGGCCATTGTTATCTGAAAGATTAATCAATTAGATTTTTTCCTAAAGCACCCAGTCTTTCATAGCTGAAAATGTCATTTGAGATATATAATATAGAGCAATAGTTCTGACCCGATAAACTCAGAAAAATGTAATTTAAAAGATGATTTTTTTCTCTTTCTTGAGAAGAACATTGTATCTTTCTATTAATTAAAGAAAAGTGATTTTGAGGTGATAAAAGAAATGTATAAGAGACCTTAAAACAGATGACATTAAGCTTAAATATACAAACATATCTGATTTTCTTAAACATACTATCAGCTCCAAAGAAGTGTTAAATGTGCTATAAGGTTTAACATAAATTTAGAAGAGGTTCAATAGTTGCACTCATGTGAATGAGGTACAAGGTATGGAATTAATTTAATTCTATATATCCTTGTTGAGATCTCATCATATATTAGAGAAAGATTGCACTAAATTGTACATATGCATGCCCACAGATTTAATCACTTTGTATCAGAACCACTTCTAATGTTTGCAAAGCCTGTGACAATACAATGGAGCCCACATACAACACATCAAAACATTTAATTTATAAATCAATTCTTAAAATTGCTAAGCTATCTAAAACAAATCCATTAAATAAAATATGTCCTAACCTCCTATACTGACTAACACATCTTTGTAATGATTTGCAACATTGATACAGGGAAAATCAGCTAACTCAGTCCCTGGGCCCTGGCTCTGCACCCCTCACCCAAATATTTCTTTTCCTACCCATGACTTTATCCTTCATTACGAGAGACCTTAAATCCACATGTGCACACACTCCAAGATGCGTCAGTTCCATCAGTATCCCTAAAGAGTCACTCTTTGGCCCCAAGCTCCTGCAAGCTTAGGCTTGGCTACTGTGGTCGTACAGTCTGTTCTCAGGAAGACAAGCCAGGAAATGTGCCAAACATGCTCTAGGAGAGGTTAGGACCATTCCAACAGGAAATTCCATGCTTCCAGTTGCCCAGAATGTCATGTCAAAGGGAAATGCAGAATCCATATGCTCTACCTCCTTTTCCCATAAACTCCTAGCCCATGAGTTGGAGGACTGCAAATCATGACCGTTAAAAGCTATCCAAAACATGAAGTCCACTGCAGGGACCTCTTCTGCCAGGATCTCTAAGGGCAGTACTGCCTTCCATAGTCAATCAGGTAAGACTTTTGAAAAAACATTAAATATAAATAAACACTTCAAACCTGTATATTATTTTTACTGAGAGTGAACAGAATCTGGGCATGTCAAAATAATATTTCAATTATATTTTCAATGTAAAATATGTACGAACTTGATATGATACCAGTGTTTATAGCTTTAGGAAATATCAAAATACATATGAAGTCTTCATTTTCAGTTTCATATAATGATTATTTCCATTGCTTCCACTGTGTGCCAAATACCATATTAACCACTGTGGATATAAAATTGAGCAAAACAGGCACAATCTCAAGTATGGCAGGAAATAGATAATCAGTGTATAATAAGCACTGGGATAGATGTAGGCCTCTATGAGGCATCTGATATGAGTTTAAGAGTTTAGGGAATTTTCCTGGAGAAAGTGATTTTAAGTTGGGATGTGTAGAATAAATAGGAATTCGGCCACTAAATAAAACAGGGTGTGAAAACCCATAAAGTATAGTGAGAAAAGTAAGACAAATTCCAAGAACTAAAAAGAAATTCATGGCTCCATATGATTTGGATCAGGAGATGAATGGCAGAATTAAGCCTGGAAAGGTAAGCTTGGGCCATATCATGAAGATCCTTGTGTAACAAGATCACTGTGTGGCCTTGAGCCTAAAAGAGTCATTGAAAGTTTTAAGCCAGGGAATTCCAAGATCAGACCACGTTAGCTCCAATACAGGAAAATGAATAAGTTGGTAGAAAACTGAGGATAGGGATATAGGTGAGAGAGTAAGTCCAGCCAGAATAGTTTTTGTGAAGATAAAGTGGGGAGATGTAAG
This sequence comes from Pteropus medius, assembly GCF_902729225.1. NCBI lineage: Eukaryota > Metazoa > Chordata > Mammalia > Chiroptera > Pteropodidae > Pteropus > Pteropus medius. The sequence continues at coordinate 2,038,019 of NW_024355523.1, forward strand.
AAGTCTCTAGAAGGTATAACTGACAAGAACTGCTGATTGGTGGCTATAAAGGATGGGAGAAAAGAGAATCAAAGGTGACAAGCTTAAATCAGGTGTTTGCTAATGCCATTTATGGAGAACATAAGAAGAATAAGAGATTTTGGTAGTCATGTGTGAGAAGCTGTCCTGTCTTTAATTTGAAACCCAAGACAAAAGTACTAATGAGCCCTCCTCGCATATGTCTGAATATATGGACATTACAAAGCAAATAACAGTTAAATAAAAGGTGTTCTATTGTCTTTTCTTCATAACAACCTGGAAAGAAAGCCAGTTTTAAGTTTTGAATTCCTGGGCTCCTCAAAGTTTTGTACTTGCAGACTGTGACAGGAGATTGCTTATCCCCACTGCCCTTCTCTTCCTACAACTGATCTTGTGTCATGTGAAGACCTCAGGCTGCATGTCGAAACTCCTTGGAAACAGATATCCCCTGGAACACCCACCCCTCAGGTGTCGGGGAGAGTATACCTACAGGTGAGGCCAGCTGTCAGGAGGACAGATCATAGGAAGAAATTCATGCAGGCCTAGGAGGGAACTGTGAAGTCCTGAAACAATAATTGTGGTCCAGAAGTGGGGTCCCAGCCCCAAGAGAGCACATCCGTTAGTCCTGACAACTTCTCAGCTGGTGCAGAGGAAATTGGCTATGGAGCAGCCAGAAAAGAGTACATTTAAGCATACGGCCCCAGGCCTATTCCTCTAGTCTGTGTCTTTTGTGAATGGGGTGTGGTAAAATTTAGATGCGCAGACAGTAAGTTATATGAATTCAGTTTAGTACAGGTCCAGTTAGAATTGCTAGTAGGATATCTAAATAACATTCTAAATAATAATGTGTCTAAATAATAATGCCTATTGAAATACAGGTATACATTTTTAGAAAATCAGTATATCAGTTTGCCAGGGCTGCCATAACAAAACATTACAGAATGGGTGGCTTAAGCAACAGAAATTTATTCTTATGGTTCTGGAGGCTAAAAATCTAAGGTTAAGACATTAGCATGTTTTTTTTTTCTCCAGAAGCCTCTCTGTCTTGCAGATGGCCACCTACCTTCTGGGTCCTCACATAATTATCCCTTTGCGAATACCAATCCCTGGAATCTCTTCATGAGTCCAAATTTCCTTTTCTTTTAAGAACTTCAGTCAGATTGAATTAGGGCCCTCCCTAATAGCCTTATTTTAACTTAATCACTTCTTTAAAGTCCTTATTTCTAAATACAGTCATATTCTGAGGCACTTAATGATAGTGCTTCAACATATGAATTTGAGAGGGGTACAATTCAGATCATAATAGCCATTCTGGCCAGAATATAGACTTGGTTGATATTAATTGCTATGGACTGAACTATGTCTTTCCAAAATCCATATTTTGAGTCTTAACCTCCAATGTCATAGTACTTGGATGTGAAGTTTTTGAGAGGTAAATAGGTTTAGGTAAGATCATCAGAAGTGGTTTCTCCGTATAGGATTAATGCCTCTATAGGAAGACATATGGAAGAGCTCACTCACTCACGCTGTCTGCCATGTGAGAGCACAGCAGGTATCTACAAGTCAGGGAGAGAGGTCTCACCATAAAATGCCTGTGCTGGCACATTGATCTCAGACTTCCAGCCTCCAGACCTGTGAAAAAATTAATTTCTGTTATGTAAGCCACCTAATCTCTTGTATTTTGCATGGCAGCCTGAGCAGACTAAAACATCAATAAACAGATAGCAGTTGAAGACATGTGAGCAATGAAATCACCTAAGAAAGATTGTCCTTGGAAGAACCCTGAGGAATGAATGCCATCACTTAAAGCATGGGCAGGAATGGAAAGGCCTGTAAAGGACACTAGAAAAAAAATGATACAAAGAAATTAGATTGAAGAGGGAGAAAATTACCTTTATCTATGACAAGGTGGCTTACATAATTATGAATCAAAAGACATAACCTAAATAAATGAAAAAGGAACCCGTGATGGTTAATTTTATGTGTCATGAGGTGACCGGACATTTGGTCAAACATTTTTCTTGTGTGTTTGTGAGGGTGTTTCTGTGTGAGATTAATGTTTGAACAGGTAGACTGAGTAATAAAGAGTGCTTTGCCTAATGTGGGTGGGTCTCACTCAATCAGGCACTAACTGGCTGACCCTTCTATGAATCCTCCTGGCTGACTGCCTTGAGCTGAGACATAGTTTTCTTTTTCTTTCTTTCTTTCTTTCTTTCTTTCTTTCTTTCTTTCTTTCTTTCTTTCTTTCTTTCTTTCTTTCTTTCTTCTTTCAACAACAACAACTTTCTTTTTCTTTCTTTCTTTCTTTCTTTTTCAACAACAACAACTTTTCTTTCTTTCTCTCTCTCCTCTCTCTCTCTCTCTCTCTCCTCTCTCTTTTCTTTCTTTCTTTCCTTCTTTCCTTCTTTCTCTTTTCTTTCTTTCTCTTTCCTTCTTTCTCTTTCTTTCTTTCTTTTCTTTCTTTCTTCTTTCTTTTCTTTCTTTCAACAACATAACAACAACAACTTTCTTTTAACAACAACAACAACTTTTCTCTCTCTCTCTCTCTCTCTCTCTCTCTCTCTCTCTCTCTCTCTCTCTCTCTCTCTCTCCTTATTTTTATGTATTTATCTAGTTAGTTGGTTGTTTTGTTTTCCTGCCTTCATACTTGAACTGAAATGTTGGCTTTTCTCTAGGTTTTAAGTCTGCTATCTTTTGGATGGGAACTACACCATTAGCTCTCCTGGGTCTCTAGATTGATAAATGCAGATCTTGAAACTTGTCAGCCTTAATAATCACATTATCCCTTATAATGCCATACAATAATAAATCTCTCTTCTTTCTCTCTCTCTCATAGATATATCAGAGTTCTCCTAATATAGTACCTAATATTATCTAAATATTCCAAAATAGTAGGCAATTTTAGTAACAATTTGCCAAATGCATCCACTTTTTAGAAATCAGAAATATATTCATAAATTAGAAAAAAATTATCAGATGATTAATGAAAGAAGAAAATCCAGGAAAATATACAGAGTAAATATGCAGTTATATACTATGATTTAGAAGATATGTCATAAGTGAGGAGAGCATAGTACTGTTCAAAGATGGCTGTAAATTAAACTTAACCAATTAATAACAGTTCTTACAGAATGAGTTTACTACTGTAAGATGAGAAAAAATGAGAAAAAGACATTTCTCAAAATTTGTATTTAAACAAAAATAAAATAAAAGTGATAGAGAATATGCCTCATTCAGTATATTAACTATTGAATCCTAACCTGAGTTAGGCATTGTGCTGTTTGATCTAGCTTCAGGGATATATGAGATATGAGATATGCAGCAAAAGGAGAAGAGATATATATATTTAGAGTTACACGTATTACTATTTAAACAATACTCAAGCACTATTTTTAACTCTCATCGTATCTCTGTACCTATACATATAGTCTTATACACATAATATTTTTAATTAAATTAATAAATAGTTACATACTGTTATTAAAGTGTCAATCAGTGTCTAGTGTATTTATAACCCTTTAACAACAAAGTATATTTAATAGAAGAATAATATTATCTGTTTTATTATCATAAATAGTTTTCAGTTATTTTTAAATATCTTTTTGAATAATTTCATTGTAGAGATATATACCACAATGATAGGTAGTTATCTTCCTAACCATTACATTGAGGGTTGCAATTTTTATTTCTGTGCTTTCCTTTGTGTTAATTGATATCGTTTATACAGAGAAAAAGAACTAAAACTACAAGAAATGACAACTCAGGAAGTTATACAGTCTCATGAAGTCACATACTCATTTTTATTTATTTATTCACACAAAACCACACAACTTTTTGTCATAATATGTGTGCTATTAAAACTATTGACTCCCTTTATTCTCTCCCCATTAAATTTACTTGCAGTTTAGAAACTGCCTTTTCCTTTTATCTATCACTGGAATAATCACTTCAGTCCTTTAATTTGACAGCTCCAATAACTGTGACCATTAACAGGAAACCATCCTCTTTACCATTTCTGTGCTAAACAGACACGTACTGGCTTTCAGTATTGATTAATCCGTTCTGCCTTTCCCTCTTTTCAGAGCCAAGGATAATAATCTGCCTAAATCCTAAATCTCAGAACTGAAAACACAATTGGCCCAGCTTTGGCAAAATATACAATCCTGATTAAATCACCTGGAGCTCAGGATGTAGGTTTATATAGTAGCATAAGTAGATGGTGTGTGTGTGTGTGTGTGAGAAAGAGAGAGAGAGAGAGAGAGAGAGAGAGAGAGAGAGAGAGAGGGAGAGAGAAGAGAGAAGAGAGAAGAAAGAAGAGAGGAGAGAGAGAAGAAAGAAGAGAGGAGAGAGGAAGAGAGAGGAGAGAGAAGAGAGGAGAGAGGAGAGAAAGAGAGAGCAAGAGATCCCTGTTGGAGGCAGTATTTTATTAACTAGGGTCCTATGCGCTAATACTCTCTCCTTAGAGACATCTCCTTTGTGGCTGAATGTAGCCAGTATGCTATAAATTTTTGACATTTTTCATTTTAGTTTGTAAATTAGTATTATTGTTTTTACCTAGTACTGTGTAACCAGAACATTTAGTGAAAAAAAAAATTGAATTCAAACATTTTATAAATACTAAAAAAAATTATTTAACCAAATATAATGTTTTGTAAAAGACATTATACAACTATAAAACTTCTTACAATTGTATTGACATAAAAATACTTGTAAAACATTTCATCAAAGCAATGTAAATAATAAGAACAGCCTGATCATAGGTAATCGTTAAATATGAATTAATTCAATCCTTCAGAGAACTATTTTGTCAGAGGTGCTATTATTGTCCTCCCCTTTTGAATAGATGAGGAAACTGAGACAAAGAGCTTATGGAAATGTAGTCTTCAATTAGAAAGTAATGGAAAAGAGTTTTGAACCCAGTCAGTTTTTCATCAAAGCCTAATCTCTAAAACAATTTATAAAAAATACACTATATAAATACTAAATTTAATAAATCACTATATTTTAAGGCAAATAGTAAAACCAAAAATCAAAAAATTCAAAGTATTTCTTACTCTAAATAGAGGCTAAAATAAAGCTCAGATACATTGAAAAGTTAAATTTTATGAAAATATATATTAAAATAAAACCATAGACATAAAAAATGGAGACATACATTTATATGCACAGTGATTAAAGCATTGGAGAAGGAAAGGTTTCTAAGTTTAGAAACAAGATGAACATATTTCACTATCTTGAACAACCAAAATCTTCTACCATGCATGATAAAAATGATGTTTAAATTAACAAAAACAAATTAAGAATGTATTTGCAATAATTGCAAAAATCAAAAGTTATTAACACATAAAGAATTTTCATAGATTTAATTCATTGGTCTAAGTTATTAATATTTTCATCCATAAAAGAAAGAACAAAGAAAGCATGAAAATTTTAAGAGAAATTCTCAAATTCATATATAAGAATAAATTCAAAATTCACAAAAGAAATATAATAGATTTAAAATTACAGAAAATTATTTATTCCTTTTGGTAATACAATCATTATAAATTTAAATATTAAGGTGTTATTTTCATCATTTAAATTGGGAAATAGTCATAAGATACTAAATGTTGCTGAGTCAAATAAAAAGGATATTTTCATATATTAGCATATAAATATAATATCTGATATTATTAGTTGTCTTATGCTGTTAATAGACTGTGATATAAAAATTTCCATTTGTGAAACTGATCCTTAACTCATTAGGAATAAAATTTTTATATACATCATGAAAAACTAAAAATAATCTAGATATCTAATCTTTGGTAGAATATTAAATCTAGATTATAGTAATTCACAGGAGTATTAGACATATCATTTTTCTTTATAATAAAAAGGATATGTTGATATAACAGTAAATGGAAAGTACAGGCCATAATATTGTACACTGAGTATAAAAAAGAATGTTCTTATTTATGCCAATAGTTATCTATTGAGATATAGATATAAATATCAGTATAAATGTGTGTCTGTGTATATTTGTACAGATAGAGAAAATCTAAAATGAAATTTACCAATATGCCAACTAATTTTTGTGACTATTTTTGAGTTTCCAAAACACTTTTATTAAGAATGGATTACCTTTAGAACGAGATTTTAAAAAATTAATAAAACAATGGAAACAGCATATGAATAAGGTAATATAATGAATTTCAAAATCTTCCTATTAAAAATATCGGAATTAAAAATGCGTGCTTTTATTTTCTCTAATACTTCGTTGCTTACATATAAAATATTTCATGAAGGCTGTGAGTTTTGGGAAAATGCCAGCAGAAAGCCACAACTATTTTTCATCATTTAGAAAAGTACTTGTCAGAAAAAGACTCAAATTTTAGTTAGCTTTCGTTAACTACTGCCTTAAACTGCGACATACACTTCAGGTTACGATTCAAAGATAAAAATGTGAGAATATTCTCCTGAGCTGAAAATAAGTCCTGGGGGACTAATAAGTAATAAAGCCATCCAGCTGCTCATGAAAATCTACTCTTTCCTTGCATTCTTAGCCCTCTTGGCCATTTCAGAGTTATCCTCGTGGGGAGAGAACTGATAGCTAGAATTACCACATTACAGGACAGCATATTTCCCAGGAGTCATGAGCAATGTCACAGGCTGTTGAAAACATTGGCCCTTTCTAGAGTCAATTAAGTAGCCTATGAAATCAAGAGAATGACAATATAATAGAAATTCTTCTCATATATTTTTCAAGTAAATAACTATATTCTAATACATTATTCTACTACATTGTTATATTGAAAGAATAATTCTAATAAATATAAAGTCAACATGATTTTTTTTCCTGCCTTAGAATTTATAAAGTCAAAAAGCTACTTTACCTGAAACTTTACAGTTGTGGTTTTTAGTTTTAAGTGATTTTACTTATACAGTTTTATTCCAAAAGCTAAGGTACATTTATTTTACCAAGGCATAAATTAGTAGTCTATTAGTATTCCATATTCTATGGACAAGCAGAATTAAACCTAAAATAGCATATTTATAGGAACGAGAACAAGGTAAAAATAAAATTGTAGTATGAAAGACAAAGCAAAGTTATTCTTCCCTTTTTGGAGTATTTTAAGGAATTCTAATTTCATGAAATTTAAAAAAAAAAATTTTCTATCTTTCAAAGATTTTGATAACTCTCTTTTTCTTTTCCTCTACACATTTCTAATCTATCTTATCTCCTAATTACTATCAATTTTATTAAGTTATTTAATTGATCAGTTATCTCATCCATCACTCCCATAACCATGAATCTCAGAGTCATAGACCACAGCTAGAACTAACTTACCTGTTCTGATCTAACTCCTGGAAGTCTATTTTGCCTTGTAAATTCCCTGAAGTTGAAAGATAATATTTAATATTTTATTTCTCTCATATTTATGTGGTCTTTTGTACTTGTTAGGTATAATTCTGTTTAATACTTTAAGGTTCAAGAAACTATATATCACTGAAGTTAATACCATAAAATGTACTCTCTCTCTCTCTTTATATATATATATATATATATATATATATATATATATATATATATATATGTGTGTGTGTGTGTGTGTGTGTGTGTGTGTGTGTTACTGAATCAGCTTCATTCCATTAGCAGCCATTTTAAATGGTAATGCATGCAGTGCTAAAATATACATTCATTATATGTACAAAAGTATGTAAACAAGGTTTTTGTTGTCATGTTCATATACTTTTCAGGTATAAAGTCACTTTGAAAAATGCACATAAACCACTTTTTCAATAGTTCCAAGCATATCGTCCAAATGGAAAATTAGTATTTGTTCAGCAAAAACAATGTCAGTTTGACTCTATTTTCATTGTCTTTAAAATATAATGAAAAAAAAGTCTTAGCCATACTATAAGTTAAGGCCAAAGTTATACACTGCTTCTACTTAATGTATAAGACTGAGTTTTCTAAACATCATCATTAACTGAGATATAAAACAAAGGAGGCTAAGGAGGAGAAAAAAGAGTGTTGAGAATATTAATTTATTTTGGACTCCTCAAGGTTGAGTTTCATTTTGGCTAAGTGAAGATGAAGTAGATAAAGGAATGAAATGGCTCTAGACCTCAGAAACAGATTTAGATTCCTGTATCAGCTGGAATAAGGTGATTAGAGCTGGATCGTGATGAGAGTATATAAAATTTACCAAGAAGTTCAGAGAATTAAACTTTGAAGACCACCACATCATAAAAGGATGACAACAAAGAATATGACAGAGCGGTTTTTGAGGTGAAAAGGGCACCAATGGTTAGATGTCACTGTAAGTCAAAGAAAGGGACAGGTCAAAGGAGAATGTCTCAAAATGTTGACTATCAGAGGAGTCAAAGTAAAAGAAAAATTAAAATTTTTCCATTGCATTTGATATTAAGAAGTCAGCAGTATTATCCTGATAATTTAAATGAACTTACTCAGGCAAAGAGACTGCAGTGGATTGAGGAAGAAATGGACAATAAAAATAAATAGAGCCATAGAAGATCTATACTGACCATTCAAAAACCATACAGTGTTAGAAAAAACCACAGATTTGAAACAGGGTTTTTTTCCCTTCCCCTTTATCACTAGTAAAAACATGATCTTTCTATATGTTTCTATATAAAGCCACCAGAAAAAAAAAAAAAAAAGTGAACAAATGATGGTGCAAGGTTTTGGACCAAAAAAAAAAAAAAAAAAAAAAAAAATATATATATATATATATATATATATATATATATATATTTTTATTTAATGATCCCAGCCTCTAGATAAGTAGTGATGTTTAAAAAAAATATATATATATATATATATTTTTAAATATATATCATATAGATAAGTGGTAGTGATTATATATATATATATATATATATTTTTTTTTTAAACATCACTACTTATCTAGAGGCTGGGATCATTAAATTTCAATGCTCTATGGGAACAAAATCCCTTAGTGTTTGCTTCCTGTTAATTCCAAAAGAAAAATTATTAAACTTAAGAATACAACTAAAGTACGACAACAAAAAATCATCTAAAGGCTGACTGTTACAATAAATTGCATAATATTTCCTTGACAGTAATTACTTACAAGTAAGCATTTCTTTAGTAAATCTCTGTGCCTACCTAGATCATAGTGTTTATTATAAAACCTCTCCCTCTTATTTAAAATTCATATACCAAGCTTCTGCAAACTATGCTATTTCTTCCATCTTATATTCTTATAAACCTTTAAGTTTAATTATTCCAGTAAGTTTGTCATTTTTTGTTATCCTCTCCCTGCCTCTTAGCCTTCTTTATGCATTACTGATGTCTACAATAATGTCCCATTGGTTAAAGCTACTTCCTTTTATTTCTTATGCTAATAATTATACTAAAATCATTATTGTTCACAAAAAATAAAGTATACACATTTAATTCTCTCATGAACTTGATGAGGTAGTGTGGTATATTGAATTATTGCTTCCATCAATTACCTTCCTTCTAGCAGCCAAAATGCAGTATACCATCAACATCCGACTTTTAGTTGGACCACGTGACTTACCTTGATCTATGGAGAGTGTGTAGAAGTATCAGTTTGTCAAATGTGAGCAAAGGCTTTCAGAGCATTGCATGTTTCCAGTTGCCTCTAGAGCTTCTCTTGTCCTTACAACAGTATTCTCCATTCAGTGGTGCCTCCTTGTGCCTATGTTTTAAAAAGATATGGCATGTATCATGGAGCAAAGGCCCACCAATCTCAGACGAATCCAGCGAAGATTAGATTACTTTGCCTGATATGAGATAAGAGGATTGTTTGTTGCTACAGTAAAGTTGTCTAATGCAATTATGTATTTTAACAGGGGGAAATAAAGAGCATCAGAGAGTTTAAATGAATTAGTAAGTCATTATTTACTGACTCTGTAGTCAAACCTAGGTCTTCTGAAAAGTAGACAAATCAATTTTACTTAACATCACAGTGATATCTCAACTAAAAAAGCCTAATTCCTTAAAGCAGACATTTCTAAACATATAGAAAAAAAAAGAGTAAGTATTTTCCTTCATAGCTTCCTATCTCTCAAAACCCAACAAGAACATAAAAAATTTCTCTTCATTTACTTTTTCGCAGATGAATTTATTTCACTGATATATGTAATATATCACTCTTACTTCCTTCATGACTATTTTATGTGTATGAAATACTTTTTATCTTCTCATATCAGTTTTTTTGGGTTAGAGATTAATTTTATAATTACTATTAGAGTAGCAGTGGTTTCTAAATGGTAAAAAGAATGAATATGCTGGGTTTGCTAATATCCAGGCATGTAGCTCTTTCTAAACCAAGAAAATACCTTCCTGATATTAATCCAAAGCTTTCTACTAAAATAAGAGACCTGTTTAAGAATGGTCCATGCAAAAAGAAAAAAATAACACCTATAGGCTCCAAGATATGAGGCCAACTAAGTTAGCAAAGTGTCCCAGGTTTATAAAATAAATATCAAATAATTACTCATGTATTTGTTTACTTAGTCATTCATTTAATCAATCAGTTTAGATTACCACAGTAAAATACCATAGAACGAGTGGCTTAAAAGCAGAAACTTATTTTCTCACAGTTCCAAAGGGAGGGGAGAGGGAGAGAGAAGGAGAGGGAGGTTGCAAGTTCTGTGGTATTTCTTCATATAGGAGCACTAACCCCACTTTCATCACCTCATCTAAATCTAATTATATTTCTAAGGCCCCATCTCTAAATACTATCACATTAGGATTTAGGGTTTCAACATACAAATTTGAGAGGGACACCATTCAGTGCTATTACTGAATTGCTATCAGTATGTGTTATAAGTATAATATGTATTGCTATTAATACATGGCTAACATGTATTGATTATGTGCCAGATACTTTGCTAACACTAGATATATATTGGTAAACAAAGTGTCGTGTTCCCTGCTCTTGTGGATATTTTGGTATAGTGGGGAGGTCTAGAAAATACAATATAGTTCATGATTACTTTTCCTGGGGATATGTAGAGATCATAGGAGCACATAGAGAGACATCTTACCCAGAGATCTATAGTTAGGAAAGGCTTCCCCAAAAACTTGCTCTAAAGCTGAAATCAAGTGAATGAGTACAGGTTAGCCAGGTGAAGCGGGCAGGAGCAAGGCTATGGAATGGTATATGTAGAATTCTTAAGTCAAAGCAGAGTAAAGTAAAATAAAAGACTTGAAATACATACTAGCCGAAGCCTACTTTTTTTTAATCACACATGTTGATAGGTCATCATGGTGACAGATGTTGCAGAAGTTAGCAAAGACCAAATAATTCAAGAATAAATAATGCATGTTAAGAGCTGATTTGACACTAAGATCGAACTCATAGCCATTTTAATTTCTTGAAGAAGAAAGAGTTTGTCTGTAAAACCCATTATATAGGATACCTAAAGCAAACTTATTCTCTATTAAGACGATGAGGAATGCAAAAAATATGTTCTCCAAGTTTATAAAGGTAATTCAATTTGAAAATTTATATTGGTGTTATAGTATTATGATTTCTTCTTTATGTAATAATCATACTTGTATTCACATTGTGTAAAAGCAGCACAGGTACCTGACTATGTACGTAATGGGACAGGATACAAGAAAAACTCTAATACAACTGCCAGTGTCTCAAGTGCCACATTAAACTGTGCCTTTCATTTATTGAGTCATTTTAAAGGTATTTATTGAAAATGTATTATGAGCCCAGCACTAAGTAGTTGTGATATGCCTGTGAATAAAACAATTATTCTTGTCCTCATGGAGTTTAAATTATAGGAGAATAGTGAACCTGCTAAGTAAGTGTAAATTAGGTAGCATGTTAGAAGGTGACCAATGCTTTGAAGAAGAAAATAGAACAGGGAAAAGATTTTAGGAGAATCTAGATTAGGAATAGTAATGGTTGCTATTTTTAATGAGCTGTTCAAGGTAGTCTCATTCAGAAAATGGGCATTTGAATAAAACTTGAAAGAGAGATTAGCCATGAAGACATTGGAAGGAGGAGCCTACGGGCAGAATGAAGACTATTACAGACATAGGAATAGTCTTAACAAGGAAAGTCTTAATAAGGAAGCATTCTTAATATTTAAGACACCAGAGGAAGGCTGACATGCCTACATCAAGTAAGTGAGAAGAAAAAAATAAAAGAAGATGTGGTTAAAATATGAGGGAGAGTCATCTCATGGAGGGCTTTATACGTTATTATAAAGGTTTTGGAGGGTTAAAATATGAGGGAGGGTCATCTCATGGAGGGCTTTATAAGTTATTGTAAAGGTTTTGGCTTTTATTGTAAATTAAATACAAAGTCATTTTAGGGTTTTTTAATACAAGAGTAACAAAATTTTGTTAAAATAAATCACTTTAGTTACTGTGGTAGGCAAAATAATGGCCCCTCAGAGATGTCTTCATACTAATAACTTGAATCCTCAAATATATTACCTTATATGGCAAAAAGGAATTTATAGATGTGATTAGCTTAAATAATTTGAGATAGATTATCTGAGTAGATCCAATCTAATCACTTAAGTGAAGAATTTGGAAATTGAAAGAGGGAGGCAGACTGGGTCAGAGAGATGCAACATGAGGAGTCTATCTATCATTGCTAGCTTTAAAAATGGTGAAAGGGTCCAGCAGCCAAGGAATGTACTGGTCTCTAAAAGCAAAGAATGGCTCTCAGTTTATAGGCAGCAAGATAATAGGAACCTCAATACTAAAACCACGAGGAACGAATTCTTCCAATAACTGAGATGAACAAGAGGCAGATTCTCTCCTAGCGTTTCCAGAAAGGAACATGGTCTGTCAACAACCTCAGTTTTGTCCAATGAGATCTTTATCAGATTTCTGATCTAGCGAACTGTAAAATAATAAATTTGTGCCATTTAAAGCCACTAAGTCTGTAGTGATTTGTTAGAGTAGCAACAAAAAACTAATATAACTATAGTGTTGATAAAATTATTGTGGAAGATGGGAAGGAAAGGCAAAACAGAGAAGAGTTAGGAAGTTATTGTAGCAATCAGGTGAAGGATAAAGGTTTAGATAAAGATAGTAGCTGTGGACGTGAAAAAGGATCCAATTCTTACTATCTTCTGAAGGTAGAGCCAACAGGATTTCCTGACAGACTGGATGTAGCATAGAGGAAGAGTCAAAGATTGCTTCAAGATTGTTGGCCTGAGCAACTGAAACGGTAGAATCGCCATAAATTAAAATGAAGAAGAGTGTGACATGAGCACATATAAGGGGAAGTCCAAGCGATCAATTGGGGTGCAATCTAGACATCTGAGTAAAGTCTGAAAGTAAAGAGTTGAATATAAAAGTCTGAGTGCATGAGAGAGTACTGAGCTGGTATCAGAAATTTGGTTGTCAGTGGCATGTAGATTGCTGTTAAGCTGTAGACTAGATAGATCACTCCTGGAATAATTGTTGATAAACCTATGTCTAGCTAAATATTTTTCTCCAGAAATATATAAGTTAAAAATATATACATTTGGCAAAGTAGCCAATGATATGTTTGGAGAAATTACCCTTTCAGATCACTTCCTTTCATGACAGGAAAAATACAAAACCTATAGAGCCTGTGGACATTTGGATGCAGGATCCGTAGGATAGGCATAGAAGGCACTGAGAGGATCCAGACATAAGAAATGTGGATATACAAAAATAAACATTGCTTATTGGGCAGTTCTGCCTAATTTCTTCTCTAATCATATAGGCATTTAATTTTTTTTTTTTTTTTTTTTTTTTGCTGAAAACCTTCCATGCTAGAAGCTGAGGCATGCTCAAAACATTAGTGCCTGGGTTATTGCTTGCTTTGCCTTTAGAAAATGGCTACATCACTTTAACAAACTCTTAGTTTCTTCAAATGCTACGACTCTTTGAGAAAGACCAGTAATAGGTAAATCTGAAATAGGAGAGCCATTTTGAAAGGGAAATGAGCAGACTCAGATGTCTACTTTTCCTCCACCCCCAAAATGCCCACTAGAACCTGTCAGATGTTGTGCTAAAAGCTCTGCATGTGTTATTTCACTTAATTCTTCTTAACAATCTCATGAGGTGGCATTACAATTATACATGAGAAAATTAAATTTTGGAGATATTAAAAACTTGCCAAATGTCATTTATAGAGCTAGAGAACGTCAGAGTTGGGATTCAGATGCAACTCAGATCGCCTCTAAAGCTTGCTCTCTTCGCTGTTGTGCTTTGGTGCAACTAGTCAGTCACAAATCCTGCCACTTTTAACTCCAATATATTTTTTGAATCTTCCCATTCTTTCCTTAGCTACTGTAATGCTTATCCCTTGTCCTTTTTACCTTATTTTATTTTTCTTAATTTATATCACACATACACTGCTTTTCTTGTTCCCAGTTCTATTTTCCTCCCAAACATACTTTTGTGAGCTACCAAAATGATCTGTCAAAAGCAACCTAACTATGCAGATCTCTTGCTTAAAATCATTTTGTGGTTTCTTAATTCTTACAAAATGAAGTGCATAGTCCTTACTATGCTATAGAACTTCTTAGTTTTATATCTCCAGTCTCACATATCATAAGCTATTCTTGCCAGTCACCTTATGTTCCACCACAAAAAAATACACATCCTTATATAAGCCCCAAACATCTGACCACTTCACTATGAATGCCGCCATATTTGCCCTTGAATAACTCCTATTCAGGACTACAATTCAGTGCAGAATTCTTTCCCTTATAGTACTTTCCCCTACAAAAAAAATAATTATTGAACATTTACTCTATGCTACACGCTATGCTAATTACTCTGAATATATAACTAGAGAATATGCCTATTCTTAAGGAACTACAACGTATCTTGGAATAATCACATCAACAAATAAAAATATAATGTTCAAAGTAATGAGAGTTCAGCCTAAGAAATCCTAAGATACACTCAGTAATTCTCTCAGATCTCACAACTTTCTTATTGTGACATTAAAATGATCCGCTAGTGATTCTAAAATAATATTTATTTTAAATTATAAAAGATTTTTCTAATATGCTGTTAAGATCATACCAGAATTCATTTGAAATAAATTTAAATGCATGAACTAATTTATTTAACAAGTTTGATTTTCCTTTACAAAAAGAATATTCTTAATTATAGGAATGAAAGTAAATATGAAAATATAAATAAGAATATAATGAATATAAGTATTGTTAGAAAATATTTCTAAAAATTCAAAAATTAAAACATCAGTCTTCATAAAATAAAATATTATCATAGATCAATGCACATAATTCAAATTTTTTATTACTGTTTATTTTTTTAATTTTTAAATTAAATTAATTGGGATGACATTGGTTAATAAAATCATGTAGGTTTCGAGTGTATAATTCAATAATCTATCATATGTATATTGCATTGTGTGTTCATCATCCAAAGTTAAATTTCCTTTCATCACCATATATTTGACCTCCTTTTACCCTTACCTACCTCTCACCTACCTTCCCTCTGGTAACCACTAAATTATTGTCCATGTCCATGAGTCTCTGTTTGTCATATTTGTTTGTTGCTTTCAGTTTTATATCTTATACATAAGTGAAATCATGATTCTCCACTTTTTCTGTCTGACTTATTTTGCTTAGCATGATAATCTGAAGATCATTTCATATTGTCACAAATGGCAGTATTTCATCTTTTCTTATGATCGAGTAATATTTCATTGTATATATTTACCAAAACTTCTTTATTCAATCATCTGTTGAAGGACACTGATTTTACTAGTGTTTAAATCACTCTCATATTGTGGAATTTAACTCACTGTCATGCTGTTACTTTAAACTAACCCATTATTTTTCTTTCTTTATTTCTCATTTATGCCTTTTTAACTGATCGAGTCTATATCATTATTATATTTGATACACTCTCTTAGATTGTTTGATATAATTTGTATATTAATTTATTTACAATTAACATTTTTCATAATATAAAACATTTAGAGCAGATTTTTTCATTTACAAAAATATTCTAAACAATCTAAATGTCTATTGTCAAGAAAATGGATCAACCAATATTCTTACAATAGAATAATACAAAACATTGAAAATGAATAAACCAAACTTGCATAAAATTTTACAAATATCGAAGGGATAAAAAGGTGAGTTACCAAGAACATATGTAGTACAGCAGTTTAACTTCAGCATCATGAGAGATTATCATACCTCATATCATTAACACAGGAAAAGACCTAATTCAAAATACAGTTTCTACTAAATGTGTATGGCTTTTGCACCATTGTAAAGTCAAAAAATTGTAAGTTAAACCATTGTTAAGTCAGGAACCATCTGTACATATAAATCTATGAATACATGGATAAGATTATATGTACCCCTTTTAGTTTTTTAGTGCTATGTAACAAATCACCCTAATATTCGATGGCTTAAAACAATAATTTATTATTTTCTGTCATATTCTGTGAGCTGATTGGGCTTATTTGGATGGTTTAGTTTATACTTGGATTTTTTTCAGAGGGCTGCAGAAGAATGGCAGTTGGGTTGGAGCCACTAGAAAGTTCTTTGCCTGGATCCTCCCTGGTCTTTCTTCACATTGTGGCTCATCCTCCAGGGCCTTACCATGGGGCTTAGGCTTCCCAGAACATGGCAGTTTCAGTGGTGTCATACTTTTTACATGGTGGCTGGCTTTCAAGAGTCAGTAAGAGGAATTACCATCAGTTGAAGACTTTACCCAAAACTGACCTAACATCATTTTTGCCATTGGAAAAAATCTCAGAGCTTGCCTCGATTCAATTCCATCTATTATTGCAGGATTTACACAGCCACATGAGAATAGCCTGTAGAATGCAGAATATTATCGTGGGCAATTTTTGAAAATACAATCTGCCACAACACGTACTTCAGGCTAATGGTAATCACAGTGGAAACAGGGAGAAGAGAAATGAAATAGGTAATATTACAAAGAGAACTTTAACCGAACTTACATTGTTTTATCTCTAAAAATGAAGTATCTAAAATAAATTTGACAAACCACATTTATGATGCTACTCTATATATTTTATATTTTAAGTATTTTGTAGTTTTGAAAACATCCACTGTTTCAGAAAAAGGTATTATAGCTTTCAAAGGGTGAAAGAAGCTCTTTTCATCTTAAATTTATCTTTATCCAAGGTGCCATATAATATTACATGTCAGAAATTTTAGTTTGGGATAGTTTTTAAATATTTAAATTGTAAATTATCCTTTGAAGCAGCTCAAAGATAATTATGTTTTCAAAATAATTAAAAATCTATAATCAGCAATTCTGTAATACTATTTTATTTCCTTGAATAAAATATAGTTGAATAATTCTTGATTTAAAATTCCTTACATGAAGTTATAGTAAATGTACTATGACATTTCTGTAAGGTTTATAGAATGAAAAAAAATTGCATCCTGTGTTCTTTCATTACAAAAACAGAGTGGCAACTTAAATATGAATTCCAATTTAGAATATCAGGTAATTAACTGAGTTTACTCTGTTTTTTAGTTCTTTCATTGATTTATTGCTGTAAGAAGCTAAAAACATTACAACTGTAAAAAAATGAAAGACATGGGAGTCAGCCAAGGTCAATCATAGACCATGGTTTGCATTTTAATCCAGCATTGGTTTGGCGAGACTTAAAATTCTTCAATCTAAAATACTTCTAGGTGCTACTAGTTCTAGGGGAAGGATTTAGTCATTTTATAATTTTTTTTTTAATCTACACTTCTATGCTTTATTTGCCATATAATCTAAAATTAGTATTATGGACACAGAGTATGATTTGTGTCTGGCATGCACTATCCTAAAGACCCTGGTTAAAGAAAGACCCATTTAAGTCACTATTTTCCTTCTCTTAGCATTCTCCTAATAGATATACTACATTTATTGGTCAAATGTGCATAGAATGTTTTGCTTCAATATGGGAAAATCTTGATTTTTATGTCATTTGTAATATACTGACATGTATCACAAGATCCTTGGTGAGTGTGATAAGTGTGTCTATACTCTTAACAGCTATTATCTTTTTCAGCACTTTAACTTTGTCAGCCATGATATTTTGATTTAAGCCAATATATGAATTGAAATTTGAGGGAAAAAAGCAATGAAATAGTATAAACTCCAATAAATATTAAAATTTAAATTAAAAAAATAAAAATTATGATAATGAAATCTTTAAAAAAATGAATATATTCATTTGCTCTACAATTTTTTATCTACAAATTCAAGTGAACAGAGAATTTATTTGTATTTTTATGATTCAAATTCTTTTTAATTTTGAGAGCTTCTCCTGTTGCATAAGAGAAACTTGATATCAATCACCTTCCATCTCCATTTTCTCCTACTTCTGGCTAAATTTTAGTGATCTTACAGAAGGCTGTGGCATTCAAAGCATCATTTTCTATTTAATCCATTTATACTCATAGGTATCTGCAGAGATGCTTGTCCGCCCATCTTGGCTAGGACATTTACAGATGGCAGCTGCAATGCCCCTCACTTTCATAAGTTTCCTTCAGATCTTGGAGATCTTTCATACATTTCTCTTTCACCTTCGAGGGCTAGAACTTATTCTGGTGCTTTTTGTGTGTGTGTCCTGGATCATGAACATCTTCGTGAGACCATCTGTTGTCTCCATCTGCCTAGACACCCTACATAGAACAGTCAGAGGGGAAAGATCAGGGTGATGAAGTGAGTCGAAAATCAGATAATGTTAAAAGCAGTTGGGAGTTCAGAGGAAGATGGCAGACTAGGTAAAAGCAGGGTTTGTTTTCTCCCAGGACCGCATTTAAATTACAACCAAATTATAAAATAATCAATGTAGAGAATTACCTGAAGTCCAGCTGATCATAACACCTACACCTGATAATATAAAGGAGCCACATTGAAGCTGTTCCAGCATAGGCAACAATCATCATTGCATCACTTTTTAGTTCTCATCAAGTAGCCCTGAGCAATCAAAAGCAGTGGCTGACCTTGGCTTATGGGAAAGCCCCTCGCAAGGGGCCAAAAACCAACACATGTGGAGGCTAGCATCAGACCACAACGGAGCAACTCCTGACTAGTTCCAGTAGTGACACAAAGGGTAGTTGCAACAAGTACACAAGTCTCCTAGGGCAAATCCCACTCAGTGGTGTCAGCCCCCACACAACAACTCTTATCCTGAAAGTGCAACCTATTCCCATAATTAGTCAGCCTGAATGTGAATCCCACTCACTGATCTACTAACAACAATAAAGGCTTGGCAACAACAGAAGATCACACACAACCCACACAAAGGTCACATCCAGAGCTCCCGGCATAAGGGATCGGGGAGAGTGCACCACTGGGCCACACAGGACACCATCTACATTAGACCTTCTTGCTAAGGCTGAGAGACAAAACAAATATACCTGACACATAGAAACAAACACAGAGAAGCTAATAAAATGAGAAAACAAAGAAACATACCACAAAGAAAACAACAGGAGAAAACTCCAGAAAATAAGTTGAATGAAATAGAGGCAATCAACCTACCAGAGTTAGAGTTCAAAATAATTGTTATAAGGTTGCTCAATAAACTTATGGGGAGAATGGATGAGCACCATGAGAACCTCAACAGCATAAAAAAGAACATAGAAACTATAGAAATGAACAAGACAGAAATGAAGAATACAATAACCGAAATGAAGAATACACCAGAAGGATTCAATAGTAGATTGGACGAAGTAGATTATTAAATCAGCTATCAGAATAACAAAAAGAAAAAAGAATTTAAAAAATGAGGATAGTTTAACAGACCTCTGGGACAACATGAAGCATAAATATATCCAAATCATAGGAGTACCTGAAGAGCAAGAGAGAGAACAAGAGATTGAGACTCTATTTGAAGAAATAATGACAGAAAACTTCCCTAACCTGACAAAGGAATTAGACATACAAGTTCAAGAAGCAAAAAGAGTTTCAAACAAGAGGAATTCAAACAGATCTACACCAAGACACATCATAATAAAAATGCCAAAAGTCAAAGACAAAGAGAGAATCTTAAAAGGAACAAAAGAAAGGAAGCTGGTTACTTACAAAGGGTACCCCTATAAGAATGTCCACTGACTTTTCAATGAAAACTTTGCAGGTCAGAAGGGAATGGCAAGAAATATTCAGAATTATGAAAAACAAGAATCTACAACCACGGATACTCTATCCAGCAAGGCTTTCGATTAAAATGGAAGGTGAGACAGAGAGCTTCCCAGACAGGAAAAACTTAAGGAATTCATCACCAACAAGCCAGCATTACAAGAAATGTTAAAGCAACTTCTGTAAAAAGAGAAGGGGTAAAAAAAAAAAAATAGAAATAACAAATATGAATAATAAAATGGCAGTGACAATGTATCTATCAGTAATCACTTTAAGTGTAAATGGATTAAATACTCCAATCAAAAGACATAGGGTAACCAAATGATTAAGAAAACAAGACCCATGCATATGCTGTCTACAAGAGACCCACTTCAGATCAAATAACACTCATAGACTGAAAGTAAACGGATGGAAAAAGATATTTCACTCAAATGGAAATGAAAAAAAAAAAAGAAAGAAAGAAAGCCGGGGCAGCAATAATTATATCAGATAAAATAGACTTTAAAACAAAGGCTGTAATAAGAGATAAAAAAAGGGGAGGAGGGCATTACATAATAATAAAGGGATCGATAAATCAAGAGGACATAACCCTAGTAAACATATACGCACCCAACATAGGAGCACCTACATATATAAAGCAATTATTGCCTGACATAAAAGAAGAGATCAATAGTAATACACTCATAGTAGGAGACTTTAACATCCCATTGACACCAATGGACAGATCTTCCAGGCAAAGAATAAACAAGGAAACAATGGACCTAAAAGAGATACTAGAACAGATGGACTTAATAAATATTTCAGAGCATTTTACCCCAAAGCAGCAAAATATACATTCTTCTCAAATGCACATGGAACATTTTCAAGGATAGACCACACATTAGGACACAAATCAAGTCTCAATAAATTTAAGAAGATTGAAACCATATTATCTGTCTTCTCTAATCACAATGGTATGAAACTACATATCAACTACAAAAAGAAAAATTGGAAAATACACAAACACATGGAAGTTAAATAACATTCTACTAAACAACAAATGGGTTATTAATGAGATCAAGGAAGAAATCAAAAGATACCTAGAGACAAATGAAAATTAAAACACAACGACTCAAAATTTATGGAACACAGTGAAAGTAGTCCTAAGAGGGAAATTCATAGTAATACAGACCTACCTCAAGAAACAAGAAAAAGCTCAAATAAACAATCTAACCTTACAATTAAAAGAACCAGCAAAAGAACAGCAAACAAAGCCCAAAGTAAATAGAAGGAGGAAATAATAAAGATCAGAGCAAAAATAAGTGAAATAGAGTCTAGAAAAACAATAAAAAAGATTAATGAACCCAAGAGCTGGTTCTTTGAAAGGATAAACAGACCCTTAGTCAGACTCATCAAGGAAAACAGAGAGAGGACTCAAATAAATAAAATCAGAAATGAAAGAGGAGAAATAATCACAGACTCCACAGAAATAGAACGGATCATAAGAAAATACTACAAGCAATTATATGCCAACAAATTGGACAATCTGGAAGGAATGTATACATTTCTAGAAACATACAATCTCCCAAGACTGAGTCAAGAAGAAACAGAAAATCTGAACTGACCAATTACCACCAATGAAATAGAATCAGTAATCAAAAACCTCCCAAAAAACAAAAGTCCTGGACCAGATGGCTTCATAGGAGAATTTTACCAAACATTCAAAGAATGATCATCTATTCTTCTCAAACTATTCCAAAAAAATTCAAGAAGAGGGAAGACTCCCTAACTCCTTTTATGAGGCCACCATTATCTTGATTCCAAAACCAAGCAAAGACATTACAAAAAAAGAAAATTATAGACAGATATTTCTTATGAACGTTGAATCAAAAAGCCTCAACAAAATATTAGAAAACCAAATTCAGCAATACATTAAAAATATCATACACCATGATCAAATTGGATTTATTCCTGGGATGCAAGTTTGGTTCAATATCTGCAAATCAATTAATATGATATACCACATTAACAAATTGAAAGATAAAAACCATATGATCATATCAATAGATGCAGAAAAAGCATCCATTTATTATAAAAACTTTCAGCAAAGTGGGAATAAAGGGAACATATCTCAACATAATAAAGGGCATATATGACAAACCTACAGCTAAAGTCATACTCAATAGGGAAAGGTTAAAAGCATTTTCCTTAAGATCAGGAACCAGACAATGATGCCCACTTTCACTACTCCTCTTCAACATTGTATTGGAAGTCTTAGCCACAGCAATAAGTCAAGAAAGAGAAATAAAAGTCATCCGAATTGGAAAGGAAGAAGTAAAACTCTCATTATTTGCTGATGCCATGATACTGTATATAGAGAATCCTAAAGATTCCCCCCAAAACCTGTTAGAACTGATCAATGAATTCAGTAAAGTAATGGGTTACAAAATAAATATTCAAAAGTCAGGGGCATTTTTGTACACCAATAATGAACTTTCAAAAAGGGAAATTAAGAAAACAGTCCCATTTACAATTGCATCGAAAATTATAAAATACCTAGGAATCAAATTACCCAAGAAAATAGAAGACTTGTTTTCAGAAAGTTATGTCATTGAAAAAAGAAATTGATGAAGACACAAATAAATGGAAGCATATACCATGTTCATGTGTAGGAAGAATCAACATCATTAAAATGGCCATACTACCCAAAGCAATCTATAGATTCAATGCAATCCCTATTAAAATACCAATGGCATTTTTCAGAGAGCTAGAACAAATAATCCTAAAATTTATATGGAGCCATAAAAAACTCCGAATAGCCAAGGCAATCCTGAGAAAGAAGAACAAAGTTGGAAGTATCTCACTACCTGATATCAAACTATACTACAAGTCTACAGTAATCAAAACAGCAAGGTACTGGCATAAAAAAAGATACATTGATCAATGGAACAGATTAGAGAGCCCAGAAATAAATCCATGCCTATACGCTCACTTAATATATGACAAAGGAGGTAAGAATATACAATAAGGTAAAAACAGTCTCTTCAATAAATGGTGTTGGGAAAATTGAACACATACATGCAGAAAAAAAGAAACTGGACCATTTTCTTACATCGTATACAAGAATAGACTCAAAATGGATTAAAGACTTAAATGTATGACCCAAAACCATAAAACTTTTTAGAAAAAGACATAGGCAGTAAATTCTCTGATATTACTAACAGGCATTTCTTTTCAGATATATCTCATTGGGCAAGGAAACAAAAGAAAAAATAAGCAAATGGGACTACATCAAACTAAAAAGCTTTCATACAGCAAAGGAAACCATCGACAAAAAAAAAAACAATGACTGTTTGGGAGAAAATATTTGCTAATGATACATCTGATAAGGGGTTAATGTCCAAAATTCATAAAGAATTTATACAACTCAACAACAAAAAAACAAACAATCCAATTAAAAAATGTGCAGAAGACTTAAACAGATACTTCTCTAAAGAGGAAATACACATGGCTAACAGACATATGAAAAGATGCTCAAGGTCGCTAATCATTAGAGAAATGCAAATTAAAACCACAATGAGATATCACTTCACACCTGTCAGAATGGCTATCATCAATAAATCAAAAAACAGCAAGTGTTGGCAAGATACCTTGTTGGTGGGATTGCAAATAGGTATAGCCGCTATGGAAGAAAGTCTGGAGGTTTCTCAAAAAATTAAAAATGGATATACCTTTTGACCCAGAAATTGCACTTCTGGGTATTTATCCAAATTAAACCAAAACAATGATTCATAAAGATCTATGCACTCCAATATTCAAGGCAGTATAATTTACAATAGTCAAGATATGGAAGCAACTTAAATGCTCATCAACAGGCGATTGGATAAAGAAATTATGGTTCATATATACAATAGAATACTCAGTCTTTTTTTTAACTCAGCCATTAAAAAAAATGAAATCTTACCATTTGCAATGACATGGATGGACCTAGAGGTTATTATGCTGAGTGAAATGAGTCAGACAGAGAAATATAAATGCCATATGATTTCATTTATATGCGGTATCTAAGGAAAAAAAAAGAACAAACTAATCAAACACAGACTCACAAATATAGTGGACAATTTGGTGATGGACAGAGTGGAGGCGGGTTGGGAGGCTGGGAGAATGGGGTAAGGGTTAAAGTAGTACAAATTAGTAGTTGATAGTTGGGCATGGGGATGGTGAGCACGGCAGAAGGAATGCAGTTAACATTAATATGATAGCTAAGTGGAGGGCCAAGGGAGAGAGGAAGCAATTGGAGGGATCTTTTTATGAACAATATAGCTGTCTAACCAATCTGCTGTAAACTTGAAACTAATTTAAATAAATAAATTGAAAAAAAAAAGCAGTTGGAGGAACCAAGGGGTAGATCGAAGGAACAAAAAAAGTGACTTTCAACCTTTATCCAACAAATAGACAAAGAACTCTTATAAATTAATAAGATACATAAATTAATAAGATAAACTAGTAAAAACTTCAACAAAAGTTTTGAAAAGGTACTTTAAAAAAGGATATTCAAAAGAAGCATGTGCAAATATAATCAATACCTTTAGTTATCAGGAAAATACAAATTAAAATCAGAATGAGACACCATTACATATTTAGTGTAGATAATTTTTTTTAATGAAAGAGCTGTTATGTATGTAAAGCAACTAGGCCTCTCTTTTACAGGTAGAATTACAAATTAGTACTACTGCTCTTAAACTTGTGGACAATACAAATTATGGATAAAATATGCATTAATCATGACCCTGTAACTTTTATTTATCTACTTATTTATCTATCTGCCCACCCAATCACATGTACAAGTATGACCAGATATGTATTATTCATAATATCCAAAATTTCTATCAGGAGTATAATGGATAAATAACCGTGGTATATTCATGAAATGGAACACTACAGATCAATAGGTTTCAAAGTCTGATTCTTGGGCCAACAGCATCAATACCACCTGAGAACTTTTTATAATTGCAAAATCTTAGTCCCCATGACATACCTATTGATTTAGAGGCTCTAGAGGTGTGGCTCCGCCTTTCATTTTTAAACAAACCCTCCAGGTGATTCCGATGTATGTGTAAGTTGTGAAGCACTTCTCAATATGCAAAACAAATATATATAAAAAATAAATATATAAAACAATGAATATATACCATATGGTTAGAGACTGAGAGAGAGCATGAGGAAACTTCTGAGGTAATTTTCTGTTTGGATGCTGGTTACGAGGTGTTTACTTTGCCAAAATTTGTAAACCTATGCACTTACAATTTGTTAATTATATGTATAATAAAATAGTTTTAAAATATTGTTTCCCAGTACTAACTCAGTCCTTTTAATATTACATTCCCAATTATGTGTGGTTATTATATCCTTTGAATTGGATACCATCCTTCTACAAGAAAGATAAAATTTACTTATTTGTTAAAGAACAAAAAGTATTTATTTTAAGAAAATTCATCCAGCCAACCAATTATACTTTGAGCATTTGTCTGTCTGTATGTTAGACTTTAACAAAAACTTTACAGGAATATAAATTAAATATTTTCTCTTAGTAGTTATTCATGTCACGATTGTTTATCAGATGGTTACTGATGGCTTTATTTGTTGTCCACTACCATGTGGTAGATACTTCACATATGAGACTTTATTAAATCTTACTATAAAATGAACGGTATTCTTATTTTTGAGATAAAAGTATTAAAGCCTAGCAAAACTACATAATGTCCTCAAAACCATAAGTGATAAATTCAGGGTTGGAAATGAAGTCTGTCTGATTTCAAGTTCACAATCTTTCTGCATTATCTTTGGTCACATTATAACAGAAACAGAGACTGTACCTAGTAGAAGCACAAAATAATTATTAAATCTACTTGGAATAAGATGATAGGAAAGGCAGATGAGGTTGATAGTGCTAGAAATATTATACATTCTCCATAAACTAGCCAAGATCATAGATTGTCTGAGTTGGAAGGCATCTTAAAAGTCATCAAATTAAACCACTTTGAATTTCCTTTGAAATCACCTCTAGCAACTGAGATCTTGGTTTCTTATGAGCTAGACCTTTTTATAAACTTTCTTTATTACAAAATCGTTTTCTATATTGAGGTTAAATACATTTCTCTGTGTGTTTTATCCATTGGTTCAATTCTGCCTGTTATAGTGATATGAAAAAAAAAAAATGTTCACTCACCGTGAACATCAAGTATTCAAAGAAAGTCACTTTTTTTTATTCCTTGTGTCTACTCTCTTGGTTCCTCCAACTGCTTTTAGCATTATCTGATTTTTGAGTCACTTCATCATCCTGATCTTTCCCCTCTGACTGTTTCAATTTGTTTATATCTCCTTTAAAGAATGGTCATATTTAGATGTTGTCTAAAATGCAAAGCAGAGCAAGAACACTTCATTTATCTTCTTCCAAACCTCAAGGTCCTTTCATTGCAACAGAGAATTTCAAGAACCAGAAGGAAATAAACTGCCTTTTTTGTTTAAGATATACTTCACTATAGATCAGTTCCTTGTAAGAACTTAGACAGAGGTAAGAGTTTAACAATTATGATTATAGAATGTGAAAATAGCTCATCCTCAGTTGTACAAAGCAATTGTTATCAGAACTAAATGAAATGACCCAATATAAGCCATGTTAGAGTCCTAAACAAAATGCTTAACAGTTAATGTGTGCACACTTCTAAGCTGTGTGAACTAGAGATATGTTCTCCTCTCTTTGTCTCAGCTTCCTTACTAATAAAAATAGGTTGAATGGATTAAGTGAAAAAATTATTTAAGTAACAGAGCTTAATAATAAAAGTTTCATTTCCTCTTTCCACAGTTTCCAAAAAGAAACAAATATATAGGGCTAGCTTATTTAAATGGCAGATATGATTATCACTGTCATCATCATCACAGCTATAATTGTCATTATCATCATCATCATCATCATCATTGCAAACATTTGTTACATGCTTACTGTGTGCCACTTCCATAGCCCTTTGCATGTTTTATTTTATTTAAATCTTACATTAATTTTCCTGTAGTAGCTATATGTATTAATCTCATCTTACATATGAGAAAATTAAGGTATGGAAAAGTTATTAACTTGACATTCCCAAGTTTACACAGGTAGTAAATAATAATGTACAGTTCCAAAGTGCAGGTTCAAGACCTTATAAATGAAAGATAGCTCTAAATCTATGTCTTTATTATCCATACATTTGGGCATACATGCTTGATTTTAATCAAAAAGTTATTGAGAACTTTACTCTGAGTCAAGGATTGTAATAACTAAATATGACTAAGACACAATCTATTCCTCCATGGAGTTCATATGCAAGAGGTGACACTGATGTTAAAGCAGTCAAACCAATATGACAAAGGGAAATTATAATATACTGTGATATGTCCTATGGAATAAGGAAAGCTCATAGAAAAAGTTAATAGTCATGAAAGGTCAGGAGGAAAAAAACCTTCCTAAAAATGAAAACATCAAATGCAGATACCCAGAATCTAGCAAAAGAACTTTTTGGTATTAAGTAATTTTTAAATTGACTTTGAGTAACCAAAACATGGAGCGAATAAAGGGCCCTCACAAGTGATAAGACTGGAAAGGGTTAACTCTAGACATAATGCTTATGCGTTTTGGACTTTATCCTAAAAGTGACATAGAGTTTCTGAAGAGTTTTTATCATGGAAATAATGCGACTAGTTAGAGGTTTTATAATATCTTTCAGGCAGTGTTGTGAAAATTAGTGAAAAGAAAGAGCAAAAAGTTTGAGGAAAACTGGTGTCAGAGAGGATTAGTAACCTGTGGAATGTCTAAAAATTTTTAAAAAGTGGTTAAGCACTGAAGAGGAAGATAGAAGGGGGCAAGTATGAGACACATTAACAAGACTGAACCAATTAGATATGGTGATCGTGTGTGTGCATGTGTATGTGTGTGTTTGAGGTGGAGAGGAGGTGAAATAATGGAAAAAAACAGAGATGAGTCCCATTTTGTTAAAATGTATCTATCGTGATGATGCCCATAACCTTATTTTCCTTCTTAAATACAATACCCTGCAGATTTTAGCAGATTAAACCTGATTTTCCCCACCAGAGTTTCAATATTTCCCCAATTTTCAGGATAAAACAAACTAGAGAAACAAAATACATAAGCAACTTCAGACTCAGTATGTTTAGATTTAAATCACTTTACCTCATATACAGAATATAGATAGATTAAAAACCCCTGATAACCACAGATCAATTGTTTTTCCTGAGTCAGCCTCCTGTCAAGGCGAAACAGGGAGACAGCGGTCCAGGACTCATCATCAGGTTTCAGGAATTTTGTGTGCTTCTCTCTAACATGGAGCAAAGCCATTGCTAATCAATGATTTCTCACAGATCAGACTTTCATCTTTATGCTCTTATTCACATAACGAGACTCCTACGCCTAAGATCAAGTGTGTATCTCCACATATAATTTTTATTATTTGGTTTTAGTTCTGGCTTCTTTTTCCACATACTTGTTTTTGTTACCTGCTTAGTATTTCAGACCTCTCCTAAAACAGTCACACTTTTGCGCTAGGTCCACACCCCAGGAACAACAACACTGTTACTGATTCTCATCTCAGGGCAGGGAGCCAGTTACTTATTTTTCACACATCCCCCAAACTATCTTTCTGAAGTTCTAAATATCTTATGATTGTCATTTCATGGATTATTCGTTGTCGTGAAAACATCTTGATATGTTTTTGCTTCACAATACTGATCATATATCTGAGAAATTTAGATTATAATACTCCAGATACAGAGTAATGTCTTTTGGAAGCCAAGCTTAACCTATATTCTCAGTACCATTCTGAGTCTAGCACCGAGCTCCAATCTTGTTCTGTATCACCTTGTTATGACTACACAGTCATGCCATGTCATTTTACTCTGAGCTGTGTTAGGGGCCATCTATAAATTGTCTTTTCCCTGGGATAGGGTATCAGATATATAAAATGTCTCTAAATTATAAAAAAATGATATAAAGTATTATTCTGAGTATATTACAGGTAAAAAATATGCTATGATAAGAATCAATAAGAACATTCACATGCCTTGCTTCTTTGCACTTATCTTAAAGGAGACTTTATAAATAGCCACAGTAAAAAGTGTTTGCAAAATAGTTCACTTTAAATTTCTTTAAATTTGAATTCCAATATCATGCGATCTGAAAAAGTTTTCTGCCTCTCGTCAATTCCAAAACACATCTGTTGCTTAGTCCAAAAATATGTTAGAGTACTGGCACGGTTATGGCAACACTGGAACGCTCACACATTGCTGGTGGGAATGGAGAATGGTGCAGCTGCTTTGGAAATAGTTTGGCAGTTCTTCAGAAAGTTAAACATAGAGTTACCATATGATCCAGTAATTCTACTCCTATAAAACATGTGTTTACACAAAAACTCGTATATGAGGGATCATAGCAGCATTATTTGTAATAGTCAAAAAGTAGAAGCAATGCAAGTGTCCATCAACTGGTGAATGGAAAAGCAAAATGTGCTATATTGGTACAATGGAATATTATTCAGCTGAAAAGTAATGAGACACTGATATATGCTATAATATGGATGAATCTTGAAAACCTTGAAAATCATGCTAAGTGAAAGAAGCCAGACAAAAATAATGCCAAATAGTGTATGATCCCATTTATATGAAATAGCCATAATATGAAAATCCACAGAAACAGAAAGCAGATTAATGTTTACCTAGGGAAGAAGGTGAAGGGAGAACAGGAGTGAATGCTACTGGGCGTGACGTTTCTTTTTGGATTGATGAAAATATTCTGGTTACACAACTTTGTAAATATACTAAAAATCACTAAAATTTAAACTTAAGAATAAATTTTATAGTATGTGAATTATGTATTTTTAAAAATAGGGAAGAATAGAGTCAGAGTGCATTATAATGATATATTTGAGAATGTCATAAAGAAAATCACTAGGTTTTAAATTGAAACTTAAAGCATTAAATCAGAAAGTACTAAACATCTATGAGATCCTTTTTTCTTTATGATCACAGTATTTTCTGAAACCTAACAGTAGTTAACTTCCTAGGAATTTTCAAGGTATTTCAGGACTCTTTCACCTCATATATAGTTTAAAAATTTAAAGACTACTGTGGTTCCACTTATTCTTCCTCTTCTTGCTGGATTTGGATTATTGTTTCAATCTACTGAAGGAACATTATCTAAATTCATCAATTTTCAGAGTTGAAAAAAGAAGTACAATGATGTAATCTAATCCCCTTATTCAAAAGATAGAGAACTTGAGTCTAGTATATGTTAACTGAGCTGCTGCGCATTAGTATAAAGTTAGTGGCACAACTGAAATTATGTCATAAGAATTATTATTTTGTTCTTTCAGTACTGGAAATCTTTCCTATCTTTGAAATGTTAATATTCAGTAATCACATATTATAAAGTACCCTTATCCTAATTTGTTAATTAAGTATAATAATTAGGTCAATGCTCCAGGATGAGGATTAAGATGCATGCTTTGGCCTCTGTCCACATCCTGACCTCTTTCCCCGAATTCTCCCCCTCGGTCATTCTCCAGCCACACATTGGCCTTCTTGTTCATTTTCTAAGATCTAAGTATTTTCCACCTTAGAGACTTTATATTCAATATTTCCTCCACCTGGAAAGTTCACTGCCTAGAACCGATGGGTTCCTTCATGTCATTCATACGCCTGCTCAGGGGACTTCCCTGACAACCTAACCAAATATTAATCCCTCACCACCTCAGTCCCACCCTTTCCTTTCTAGCCTCTCCCTCTGCAATATTTTTCTTTACAGAACTTATCATTATCTGTTTGTTGTTTTTTTTTAATTTAATATGCTGGGTTTTTTTTTTTAATATATTGCCATTCTCTCTCACCAGAACATAAGTTCCTTTAAGGGAAGAACTTTGCCTCTGTATTTCTATATCTCCAACACTTAGAACCATACTTGACCCATCTCAAATTATGTACATATATATACACATATATGTAAATAAATATATATTCATACATATATATACACATATATATGTTGAAAAAATAAATTAAGTAGAATTGGTCATTTTTTATCTTATAAATAATAGAAGGCTACAGATTGAGATTTTTAATATATTTTCTGGCAAAGGATGGTTATTTTGTGTTACAAATTTAGTTACTTGTTTCTATTATGAAGGGGCCAGAAAAAGAAAGGCCAGAATTGGTTACTGAGAGTCACTGTGAAATCTGTAATTGCAGATTTTTTCATGCCTAAATTAGAATTCTACCTGTATGCTTCTTAGTAGCTGATAAGATGAGGTTTTCTGTCTTGAGATGCTGTTAATGTGATATACGTATTTTCACTCTTTCCCATAAATTAATGCGACAGACAATGAAGCTATTAGATATACAAATAGTGCTTAATAATATCAAATAAGAGTAAATAAAAATTCAACTTATTAAAGCATTCTATTATTCTCAGGGTTTTCCATAATGCATAGATGTCAAATGCTAATTAGAGCTACTGTTTTATTGTTGAGTTGTCACAGCCATGGTAATTTTACTGTTTATATGAGAGCAGCAGGCTGTACGATCTTTCTGTCAATTGTTTTTATAATTAGTGACAGATTGGATTATTTTTTGATTGGAATTAATTTGTTCCCTAGTCCGTTCCTACTGGACATGTTTTATATAAACATGCTAGCATCAGTTATGTATTAAAAAGAGATTGCTTTGCCCTGCAAACTTAGCCCTAAAATACTCCTTAAAAAATGGAGATTCAGTATTGACCACAAATTGTGACTCGAATTGATGAATATCAGGAATCTCTCTTCCAAAGAATGTATCTCAACAACTTTCTAATGTTGATAATTCTTCAAATAATGTTTTTCAGATGATCTTTTTTAAATGCAAAATTTCTTTAAAAAGTTACAGCTTGGTAAAAGTTTAGTAGCACATAGACCACTTTCCTAAAATGAGAGTATCAGGTTGCATGAATCATTGCATATTTACAGGTTTGGATATGGGAACAGCAGTGCTACTGTATTAGTTTGCTAAGGCTGCCATAACAAAGTATCACAAATTGGATTGCTTAAAAACCAGAAATTTATTGTCTCAGTTCTGGAGAATAGAAATCTGAAATCAAGGTGTTGACAATATTGGTTGTCTCTCAGGCCTTTAATGAAAGGCTCTGTTATAGGCCTTTCTCCTCGGTTTATAGGTGACTATCCTTCCCCTGTGTCTCTTTACATTATCTTCTCTCTATGTGGATCTACCTCTAAATTTTCTCTCTTTAGAAGGACATTAGTCATATTGGATTCGGGGCCTACCCTAATTCAGCACGACCTCATCTTAACTAAATACATATACATCAACCCTATTTCCAAATAAAATCACATCCAAGGTAGTGGAGGTTTGGAATTCAGCATATGAATTTTGGGGGAACACAATTCAACCCATAACACTACTACTAATAATTAACTCTTAGGTGTTTAATATTATATTTAATCCTTTATGAGAAACGTAATATTATTCTAACTTTGCTAATGAGATTAAAAGAGTGATTTGACACAGAGTCTATTACCTACTGAGGTTAGAATTACTTCTGACTCCAAACTTACTAATGACTTCTCATTATACCACTGAACACTTTTACTGAACTTCAACAGCATTGCCATATTGGCCAAGGCTAATTGCTGAATATGCTGAAATACAATCTAATAACGAAGTGATGGCTCTATAATGTGTTGAATCATTTACTTTTAAAATTATTGGTTATCTTTGTTTTTTTGGGGGGGGGTAATTACTGCAAAAACCTAGAGGTTTAAAATAACCACCATTTTATTACATATTATGATTTGTGGGGCACTCAGATGGCTAATTATTCTGTTTGAGTTCAGTTCACTCAATGGTATTTAGCTGACAGTCGATCTGATCTGGAGAATTCAAAAAACTCTCATTCATATGTCTAGAATCTTAATGGGGACAACTGGAAGCCTGAGCTCAGACCCTCACCCTTCAGTCTCCCTCCTGAACTTCCAGTCTGAAGTTCTGTTCAGCAGGATAGTTGGACTTCTTCCATGATGGCCCAGGACTCCAAAAGTGAGTATACCAAGAGGCCAAGGCAGAAGCTACAGGACAACTGACCTAGTCTCAGAAGTCATACAGGCTTACATGGGATACATTTAATTTATCAAAAGTGATCATCTAAGATTTAAGGGGACAGGGCCAAAAAATTTCTTGGAGGTATAGTTCACTTGGGAGCCATGTTAAATAATAACTACCGAAAAATTAGAGGGGTCTCAAAAACCACCTAGTTCAGTTTTCGATCTTATTAAAGATACCAGGAAATGAAAGTTTTGATGCTTTTTGTATAATATCATAAATATTATAGTGTTAAAATAAATATTTGATAATGAGTTTAATGATATTTATCTGATCTTAGATTCTAGTATTTATAATTATAGAATTAATAAATAGAATGTTTTATCCATTGACTTATTTTTATTTCAATAAATTTTAAAAAGATCTTAATTCTTGATTACAGACTTAAAGAACCCAACTATTAGAATACAAGCCATCTTTTGAAAACATAGAGAAAAGATGAATTATTTTTATTCTCAAATTTTGATTTTGAGATATTAGAGACCTTGAAAGATGTAACTTCTTCAAGATCACGTCTGTGATAGAGGATAGGCCTCACTAAAGCTTACGCTGGTCCCTAATCAAACTATGCTGCTCTCTGCTACTTCACCAGCAAATTTTGCAGCAATACAACATAGTATGGTGGTTAAGTATAGACTCAGGATCCAAGTATTTAGCTTCACAACTCTGGTTGTGATCATTAGAAATTTAGTTTATTTCTCTGGGTCTCAGTAGTATATGGGATCCTCATTATACGGGATTAATATTACTATCTTCCTTACAAAGATCATGTGAGGGTTTAATATATGGAAAGAACTTAAGGTAATGCCTAGGACATGGTAAATGCTACATAAATATTTACTGTAATTATTATATTCACAAAAATATATAATTATTGACACACTTTAATAGAAGGCCTCTCTCTTCTCCTCCACTCTTTGATTTTAGAAAAGCTTGTTATGTAAAATTATTTAATAATATTAATTATATAACTTTAATATGGAATATAATTTATATACATCATTTTAAATATATTAGATAAAATCTATAGCATACACATGAAACCATGGACTTTTAATTCTAGAAAAACTTTTCTAAAATTCTAAACAAACTTTTCCTAAATTTTTATTTAGGATAAGGCAAATAATGCCCCAAAAGAATAAGTAATTTAGCCAAGTCTACATTGTGTACAAAGGACAAACAATATCTATTTCTTAATAAATCAGTAATATTGTTATCTCTATTTCAAATTTCAGATCAAATTGTAACTTCCTTTATTTACATTTAAATGGAAACTTGCATATCAAAATTTTTCCTTGACTTTTATGGTTATTCTGAAATGCATAGTATCTTGAGTAATTAATAAAACTTATTATATTGTAGCTGACACATTAGGAAACAGAAAGACATTAGAAGTGTGGAATATATTGAGAAACACATGCCAAAGTAAGTGACAGCTCAGCACATGACTGTGCTGTGCCCTCTGCCAAACAAGCATCTCGCATCTGTGCTGAGGAAGATTGCTGACTGACACAATGTTGCTAGAAAGAGTAGTGTGAGTGTTTTGTCTCTCAAACACATGCTGTGGAACTGAGAATTATTGAACTTTAAAAGCCAATTGTTGAGTTAAATAATTGCTTGAGAAGCCAGAGCTGTTGGAAGAACAGCAGTTCATTAAGGCAAACATCTCAGAGACTGAGAAAGCATGTATACAGCGGGGGAGGATTTATGCAGCCAGAGAGTAAAATCTGTACACTAGAAGCACTATATAGCTTTCAAAGAAATGGGAACCCCAGCGTTCAATGAGGAAGACATAACTATTAACCAGCTCCCACTGGTTGACTCAAGTCGGCCAGCTCCTTTCTAAGGCTGTTTGTGTTTCTGGCTGAGTCAGGAATGATACATATGCATTGCCATTTTTTTTTTTTTTTGAGATCAGAAAACATGTGATTTGTTCATATCTACATTGTCAGTGCTTACTTAACATGCCTGGCACACAATAGATGTGAAAAAAGTAAAGGTTGAATGACAGCACTCAATACATTAGAAGACTTAGAATGTTAAGAGATGAACTGGACTGAAGATTTAGGTTCCAGTCTGACTCCCATCCTTATAAAATGTGACCATGCACAAGATGCTTAACTTCTCCAAGTCTCAGCATCTTTTCCTATAACGTAATAGAAGTGGAGGATAACACCTTTTTCATAGAGATTAAATGAGGTGAACAAATTCTAATACATTTTAAACATCTAGAACAGAAGACGAAATACATTAGTTCAATCCACCCTACAAAACTCCACCTCTTCCTCTGCTATCATATGAAATAGGAAGTAGAATTATTCCATAGTAAATTCAAGCTCGGAAATTATGAGAATGTTGATTTTGATTAAATATAAGGAAGATGGTTCTAAAGATTATTGTTATCAAGTAGAGGATAAGATCACCTCAAAACAAAAAAGATCTTTTCCTGTACCTGGACTAAATTTAGAGAATGGATGATTAAGAAAGAAAATTTCTACCATGTAAAGCAGATGAGACTGGATACTCTCCAAGATTATTTCTAATCTGAAGATTGTATTTACTTAAACTTAACTGATAAATGCTTTTAAAAATCCCTTTTTTCTAAATTTTATGCTTTGATATATTGAGCTATTTGACATAAATGAGCTACATATTAGCCTTAAAATAAACCAGAAACATGCTGTAATATGATGTTCTATAGGTTTGCAATAAGACAGATCTCTCTTGGATCGCAGTCAATAGCATTTAGATTCAAATCTAAAGCTAAATGCTATTAGATTTATAAAAAAGAGCTTATTAAAAGACACTTTCTCTTATAAGGTGGTGTTCCAGAATGTGTTCTCATCATGTTTGTTGACATCAGGGTCCCAGAGCGATCCATTGTTAACAAACACATTAATTAGTAATTATGTAATACGATGATTACAGTTAGCTTATTAATTAAGTCCTTAACATTGAAAAGTATGCTATATAATGTCTTGAATAATTTTATAAACATTTCAATATGATTTCTCAATGCAAATTTCAACTTATGGTTTTGGGTTGAAATACGAAGTCTATATATTCATAAGAGTATCATGTCACCACACACAAAACAATTTCTAAAGTTATAACTATTACTGTGATATTTGATATTTTATTGTATTTAAAGTTAAGTGCTTTAGTGTATAGCATGAAAAGAATATCAAGAGTAAATAGCAATCATCAGAGTTTCTCAAAGTTTGTTCCAGAGAAAACCATATTACCAACATTAGAATTACATGGCATGCTTAATAAAAATTCAAACGTCTCAGCTTTTCCCCAAAACTGTTGAATAATAAATTCTGGGCTAGAGGCTAGGAACCTGTATTTTTGCAAATACCACTCATGACTCTTATAAACACAAAGTTTTAAAATTCATCTTAATAAAATACAGCTATGGACAATATAAGATAACATAAGCAGATTGTGTTTTTTTGTTTTGTTTTGTTTTTCACTTTTAGAAACTATTTATTTTCTGTCAATCTTATCTCTATTTTAAGAGTCTGTAGAAGAATAGCTTAAGAACATTCAGTGGTCATTCTTTTCATTCAGTGGCCTGAGCAGTGGGGGCCGAAGAGCAGTCCTCAGCGGCAGGCTAAGAACTTCAGTCTTCAGTAAGAAACCTCCTAATAGGCACAGAGGGCACCTGAACACCTTCAGACCAGACTGTGACTTCAGGTTGAGCAGCAGTGAACTCGGGCGCTGGAGCAGTCCATTCGCCCTGAAATTCCTCCTTGGTCACAGTCTTTTCAGCAGTGGCCTGCTATTCCTTTTCAATCTCTTCAGTATCTCTGTAGTATAGATCAGGTATGACCTCCGGTGGGTGTTCATGGGAGATGGTGTAATGTATGCACAGAACTTCTCAGACAAGCATCCACCACATCAGACTGAGTGAGCTCCTTTGCTGTTGCAAGTGACGGCAATGTCCACATAGCGCAGAGAAGAGTCTGTGTTACACAGAGCAATGGTAGGCAGGTTAACATAAGATGCCTCTGTGAGAGGCTGGTGATTGGCCCTGGGATCGATAACTACCAAAAGTCTCTACTCCCAGAAGGTTGCTTGGATTTGGTTAATAAGTTTCCAGGAGTGAAGTGGCCAATGATAGAAGAGGCTGCAGTGGCAGCAGCAAACTTCAGCACAGCTTGCTGGCCAATATCCTGGACAGTATGACACTGACATCAGCTGGATGTTCAATGGCAACAATGGCACGAGCTGCCAGCAGATTTTCCCACGTTGTCTTCAAATTTATGATGTAGATGTCATCACTTTTCCTTTTGTAGATGTACTGTTCCATTTGAAAGCCAAAGTTGGTGCCACCTGAGTGGGTTCCTGCTGCAAGGAATTTGAGAACATCCTCCTCCTTCATTTGTAGGATATCCAGGGCTCCGGATGTTGTGAGTTTCCCTTTAAGTTATGTGGGAACCTAGAACAACACTGTATGGGGCCGTCTCTGGGTAGCTTGGAAAGGAACAGATTGTGTTTTAAACTATGACTCATATGGCCAGGTTTCCAAGGTAATGTAAATGACTAAAATAGATTCTAAACTGAAAATATCATTTTGGAGATATACACTCTTGCAGCAGAAGCAAAGTAGAAGTTTGTCTAAGCAAAGGACAGTGTACGAGGAGAGGGGCTATCACCTGAGAGACCAAGAAAAAATTAATTACTATGGGGGTAGTGAGAAGACAGGCTAGCTGCAAAGTTGAACTTGCTACTTCTGAGAGCCATCAAGTTAAAGTTGAAACTTAAGTTTTGTTGATTGTTTAGCATATAGTTATTTAAAGTGCTATATTACAGAATTACAGCATCATAGAACTAGAAGAGATCTCAAAAGTTACCAAGTTCAACCTTTTATTATTATTAAATCAGCATCAAAAATCTTTGATATATTAAAGTCTATTTGTTTGAAATTGAAATTTTCCCAACTCAGCTCGGTGTCCATAGTCAAGTGTTTTTTATGCAAATATAAAGATAGATGAATATAAAGATTGTGTTAGGTGGATGGGAGGGAGAGAGAGAGAGAGAGGGAAGGAGAGAGTGGAAGGAAGGGAAGAAGCAAGACAGTCCTAATTTTCTTTAGGTGTTGCTATCTATAAAATTCTTTCTTTGCTTTCTAAATGCATATAGAAAATGATGAATTTTATAGAAAACTGAGAGTCACATCTGGCAAGCTATTTTTGATTTACTGAGCTGGGAATAGATGCAAAAACACTTCCTCTTACAGACTTATATAATCCATCATTTGTTGCTTTCCTTTTCACATCAGCATTGGTTTTACATTACTAAGCATCCCGTTTTCCAGCATTAGAGGAAGTCACAAAGCAATTTAGTTCAATTTTAAATTCAATAAAATTAAGGATATATTTATTAAGCAGCCGTTCTCTGCTAGTACTTTTCTAGGTACTGCAGCAAAGCCAGTACCTAGTAATTTTACTTGGAATCTTCCGCCAGCATATAAGAAATAATGGACTAACAAAATAGACTTTTCAAGAATTTGGGCTGAATGCAAATAGTCATAAGGCTCAGAGGTGGGAAGGGGCACTCAGTGTTAGCAGGAAGATCCAGAAAAGTCTTTGTGCTAGAGATGGACACATGAGCTGACTTAAGATTTGATAGACACCGAATAATTCTTCACCACTTCCATGGGGAAAAAAATGACTTGAAAGTTGGAATGAACACAATTGTACT
The DNA here is from genome assembly GCF_902729225.1 of Pteropus medius. Classification (NCBI taxonomy): domain Eukaryota; kingdom Metazoa; phylum Chordata; class Mammalia; order Chiroptera; family Pteropodidae; genus Pteropus; species Pteropus medius. The sequence goes on from NW_024355523.1 coordinate 2,077,035, forward strand.
GGGACTGTTAAGGAATAGTTTATGACAGAGAAGACTGAATGCCAGGCTTTTATATGTTCCAGCTACTCAGCAAGAATGTAAGGCTTTTGAGTATAAGACTAGGAAGGTAAAACTGATAATGGAATAATGATGGATTTTGGAGTCAGAAAAACCTCATGCTCAATCTTGTCCTTGAAATAACCACTAATACTACCGAGTAAATGTTCTTTGAGATTGGGTTTCTTTATAACAATGGGAATAACGAACCCTTTCTTGGAGAGTAGTAGCTAAGACTTAAAGAGATTAATATAGTATACAGCAAAATAATAAGCATTCCAAAAATATGAACTTTCTTGGTGTCAAGTATACATTCTGCATAAGAGTTCAGTATCTGTGATGTGGTTGGTAGGAGGATGATACTGTCAGTTGTGGAACATCATTATATATTTTTTCAAACATGTTAGGTACTGAAATCATGAAAATAGATTAAATCATGCAAGGGGAATATGTAGAATGAGAAGTAGATTAAACATAGAAACACAGGAGGACATTTACAGAGTGGGAAACGGAAAAGAATCTCATCAAGAAAGCAGAGAATCTCACCAAGAAAGCAGAGAATAAGTGGTCAGAAGTATACAAGTATATGCCTAGAAAGGCATAGCAATTTTTAAAGCAAGTGAATAGAAAATGTCAAGAAGTAAAGATTTTCAACAGAATTTAATATGTTGGAGTAACCAAAAATTATAAATATTGAAGTTTTTGCTGAATGGAGGTCATCATTGAGCTTCAGGAGATGAGCTTCACCTGCACTGTTGGGAAGAGAAATCAAACTGCAGGAGGCTGAGGAATGAATGGAAGCTGAGGAAGTGGCGACAGTGAGTTCCCACTGCTCTTCAAGGCTTTGACTGACAATAGGAGAGAGGAAGCAAAGTAATTAGAAGAGATGCTGTATTTAAAGGTGGATGGAGATTCAGCAGCTTGAAGCAGAGGTGTGGACCAAAAACAGGTTTCCACAGAGTGAGCTGAGGATATTTAGAGGGAATAAAGCAGAAAGTGAATTGGGATATTTACAATCTACATTAAGTTCAGTGGTGGGAATTACAGATCTTTACCACGGATCACAGGAAACATGACCGAATTTTCTTAGATAAATCGTGGTGGACCTGGGGAGGAAGAAGAGTAAGGAGGAAAAGAGGCATGTAGGATGTTTTCTTTGCTGGAATAAATATCAGCAAAAAAGAACATATTAGGCACAGAGTTTAATTGTAAATATAAACTCTTTTAAAATTATTTAGTGCCTGCATAATACCCACAGCAAAAATCAAGAAAAGAAAGGGAGGAATTTCATTTTAAATGAGCAGTAAATTTAAAAAAAAAAAAAAAGACTTCAATACATGTTTCCTTCTCTACTCAGCTCAGGTTGTAAAACCTACAACCTTGTCATTCAGGGAAGAGCTATTATAGTGTTGCTTTGAGAAAAATAAAAGCTTAGGCAAAGTGCCCATTTAGTGATATATTACCTAAAAGAAGTTGGAAAGAACCACGAAACATGAGAGAATTCTATCATGTGAACACTAAAATACACACACACAATAAAATAAGGAAGAGATCAAAGTAAAACAGGCATCATATTTGAAATTTCTGTCATATAAATTGCACAACAAAAATCTGACCATTCGTTTTCACTGAAATATTCAATTTCTTTTTCAGAAGCAACTGTGACACTGAACCGCAGGCAGGATTCCACTTGGTTTATTACAGTTTGCTTTCCCATTCACTAACTTTTATTCAAATTTCTTTACTTCCTGACATATCATGTTTTTCATTATGTTGATGTTCTCTTGGAAATAGTTGTTTTCCTAGATTCTAATGATGTCTGTGCCAGCAGCTGCAAGCTCACAGAGAATACAGTGAGTGTGTATGCACAGTACAAAATTCCTCCAATTAGGACTGGTGCTTAATTGGCAGGATTACTGTCAAGTAGCATGACCACTGCATTATATTTGAATCTGAATTCCATGTAAATGTAGATATTTAGGAGCTTATTAGAGAATTTGCATGAAAGTTGAAAGAGAAAATAGTTCCTGTGTTTGAGGGAAACAAATCTGACTCAATTTTAACATTATTCCTTTAAACCACTTGAGCAGCAAACTGTTGTAGCAAACTAGTTATGTGCATAGGCTCTGGAGTTAGTCATGGATAAAAATTCTAGCTATGAATCTTGGGAAGCCGTGTGATCTTAGACAAGGTTCTTAAAGCCATCTGAGCCTCCATTTTTCTATGTGTAAAATGAGGATAATTAAAGTGTATACCTCATAGGGTTGTTTAAAGTGTAAATGAAATGATAAATGTCAAGCATTAAGCATAGTGACTGTCAGTAAGTTCTCAATGAATTGTAGCTACTATGATTATTCAGTCAAGGATAAGAAAGATGTTTCAGGTTTCTTAATTCAATGTTATACATTATAGATTTTAGGGTCCTTATGGACATGATGATGCTTATGGTGGTCAGTGTTTTCAGAAGCAGGGGCATCCACATATCCTCATACAGTGGAATAATCAACAGTTTTCCTCATTAATTATGATGAAGAACCACTGCTGCCACAAAACTGCCATGGTCTGATTTTACTTGCTAGCCTAATCAAACTCTCATTACCTACACTGATGCTCCTTCCCTCACCAGGAGCTCAATGTCAAGATGATTAGATAATCCTCACACAGACGATAGTCAGACTTGATGGCAATTACCAGTCGTCTTCTGACAGGATGATACTTCTCATCCAGCACTTCGGACTTGGCAACCTTATTTCCCCTTAGAATTTCTAGTGACTATTGGTCTCAATGCTTACACTTTTGCCATCTCAGCTACCCTACATATCTGTCTCTAAACTCTACAAAGGAAAATCCTCAACAATCTCTCTGTACCAACACCACTACCACACTGTTACTGCTTTCATTATGGCGAGAGAAGAAATGCAGAAATTAAAACACCCTTAAACAAAGGTCCTCATTTGCTTATCCAAAATGGGATAAAAATTTACATAGTTTGCTGGTACAGAACTCATCCAAGCCATACAGCAAGACCAAACCCAACAAGTGAATGCAAAAGTTGGCAGAGTTTCCAAAAATGGTTGTTATGTCTCATGTACCTCAGACCATTTCCATCATAAATATTGGTGACGACTTCCAAAAAGTCAGGAAGACTGAGATGCCATTCTCTATGTCCACCATAGAGGGAAGAGCCCATTTGGAGCCTCATTCTAATATAATGAAAAATAGATATCTATCACATGAATTACATCTAAGATCTTTTCCCCCCATAAATGTTTATTTGTTCTATTTGGCCTAAAACTATAAGGGGATCTAGATGAGCTTAAAAACTCTGTACAGTTGCTCTTCATCTTATGGTGGAATTACATCCTGATAAACCCATCCCGAGTTGAAAATATAATCAGTTGAAAATGCATTTAATACAGCTAAACTATTAAACATCATAGTTTAGCCTAGCCTACCTTAAATGTGCTCAGAACACTTACGTTAGCCTACAATTGGACTATTATCTTGAGTTTCAAGAGCAATTGCCTTCTTCTTCTCGTCATCAGGAACAAAAGACATAGATGGTGTTTTGTAGACATGGTGGGATGCAAAAACGCAAAACACAATATCCAAAATATGCTGGCAGCACAGTGTCCTGTGGTGTATCAGTTATTTACCCTCATAATCGCGTGGCTGACTGGGAGTTGCAGCTCACTGCCACTGCTCAGCATCATCAGAGGTTATCTTACAGCAGCAGTCTCACATTTTTTGGCACCAAGGACTGGTGCTCCTGTGAGATTCTAATGCCTGATAATGTGAGGTAGAGCTGAGGCAGTGATGCTAGCGCTGGGCAGCAGCTGCAAAAACAGATGAAGCCTCACTAGCTCGCTCACTCATTCACTCATTTCCTGCTGTGTGGCCCAGTTCCTAATAGGCCTTGAACCAGTACCAGTCCGTGGCCCAGCGGTTAGGGAATCCCTGTCTTACAGCATATTGCTAGCCTAAAAAAGATCAAAATTCAAAATCTGAAGTTTGGTTTCTATTGAATATGTATTTCTTTTGCATTATTGTAAAATTGAAAAATCTAAAGTCAAACTATCATTAAGTCTGAGACCTTCTGTATTATTAATGATAAGTGGGTCCCAAGTCAGAGAGTTGGGGTTGCTGAGTGAAAGAGTTGTGTGAAAGATTATTGTGCTCCCTTTTTCTGTTCACCAGAGTATTTCCCAAGACTCTCCCTAACTTCAGTACTTTAAGAATGTTTATCATTTTTAAGAAACTCAATGTCAGAGAAGATTAGAGGGAAAAAATTAAGCAGAAAAGACAAATATTAAATTTAGAGCCTAAAATTACTGCATGTATCAGTTATGATTACAAGATTGATATGTAGATACAAAGATTAGATAGATGATGATAGATGATAGATGATAGGTAGGTAGATAGATAATAGGTAAATGGTAGATAGATGATAGATCTATGGATAGAAATATAATTATGGCTGTAATTCTTGAGATTTATTTTTTTGTTGTTGTGATATTTAAAGAAATTATCTTAAAAATATTCCAAAACTAATTTGCATGTTGGTATAACTATCATTTTACCAAGTGACAAATGACATTCTTTATGACAAGCTTGAAAATTACTTTTAAGTTAGTCAATAGTAATCTGGAATCTCTCAGGCCTTCCTACATTATTTACAAAACTGTCACCCAATATTATAAATAATGTGTGTAAAATTTAATTTTTTAGAGAATACTCTGGAATACTATGTCATACTCTAACATGCTTCTACATTTATTATATGTGGTAATTGGCCTGTTGTGATCTGTGTTATTCTTAAGGAAATTTTAATGATTTATATTGTTTCTTAACTTTATCATAAAAAATCTTACTATACATAATATACGGAAATAACAAATCTCATTTTTTTTTGTACAAAATTAGTTAATACTTTTCCCCAAAGAAAATTCTTCCTTTCGAGCAATGAACATTTTAGAACTTCTAGAGTTCCCCCTGTTGGTTACCTACCACAAATCTTTGTTTTCCCTCTGCTTTCTAGTGTCATTCAGGTTTTATTCAGCTATCCACCCTTTTCTTTACATGAATAGGGGAAACAACAGAGAGTAGATCAGGATGAGCCTAAGACGATCATGTTGATTTCACTGCATTTTTAAGTAATTGATTTAGGATTGGGTATGAGATTCTGTCCGATAAGACATAAGGACAAATCTAATAGGAAACTGCTAAAACGAGTCCTTTACTCTTAATAAAGAGATAAAGTAAGAGACAACCCTTTTTTGTACTTTGTCTATTGTCTTATTTAGATGTGACACTTGCAACTGCTAAAATCAGTTAAGAGTAATGCTATTTAATGTAAGAGGGTAAATCTATGACATGCTGGGCCTGGGGCCTACTCATCCTCTACATATTTTCTTATATAAGGTAATAAATGTCTGCATTATTTAAACCATTTTTAGATGAGCTTTTATTATACTTTAAAAATCCAATTCCTTGACCTTTATAATTCAGTGAAAAGGCTACCCAAATTGCAAACTCAAGAGATTACATTTAGGTTAGCTGCAGCAGAAAACAAATTGGATGATGGAGGTGAACATTAGCTATAATTAAGAACTCAGAGTACACTTGGCAATTTCAGTAAATCTAACATTTCTAAGTGTTTATGTCACTTTGGTTTCTTAAAAGTCAAGCAGCTTCAGAAATACCTAAATCTTGGTATGGTGATAAAAACATTTCTGTTCATTCGTCAAGATTCATTTTAGCCCAACTCTAGTTCAGTAGAGTATATCAATGATTACATAAAACAGGATTTAACATTCAGATAGAATTTAAACAAGAAGTTCCTAGCATTCAGGAATTTATATTCTAGCTTGAAAAATAAATATGAACTAATCATTTAACATGAAACAAACAAAATGCCATCAGATAATAATTACTCAAAGATGTGTCAATAACTATAAATGCTATGGGAGTACAGGGATATCAATGAGAGAAACAGACGTCTATAAAAGTGCCATAATGGGGGCAGATATTAGACAATAGAAAGTGGAAAACTGACTATAATTTGTAATACATGATATGAAGGTAGAAAAATAAGAACACTATGATAGAAGTATCACATAGTATGGGAATGTTTCCTGTCAGTTTCCACAAATAAAACCAACATTCTTCCAGTCATGTGGATTGGAAGTCACTTCTCTGTTTTCTTAGTTTTCTACAGTCAGTTTATTGAGTTGTATCAGTTCTCTCTCCATGGTTTCTTTCATGGAAGATGAGCTTATATTGTCACAACTGTTCTGCTACAGAAAATGTTTCAACTACAGAAATCTTCTTAACTGGACTTTCTGCCTCCAGTCTGTATGGCTTTCCGTCCTTCTGGTTATTCTCAAAATAACATTTTTAAAATACTGATATTAGTTTATTTATTTTTTCCTCCTTAAAACCTCCTCTAAACTGCTGTTGTTTTCAAGAAAGGATATAGAGTTAAAAAGTATAATAGCTTCTATTAAAAGCCTTACAGTCCCATAGGAAATTACAGAAAACACAAATATATGTACAATAAATTACTAAAGAGTTTTTGATAGAATTTTGCTCTTAGTAGAAATTAGCTCTGTGATTGACCAACATAAACTCTCCCCAGAGAAAGCTGTTTGTTTACCCTCTCCACCCAAAGTATTTTGCACTTCCTTATCACCACACCTTTCCACAGAACATTTCTCCTTTCTGGAAAATGTATGCTACCCAATTCATTAATTAATCTTTATATATTATTCTTCAAGATTTATTCAGAATTTATTCTTCTTTTCATTTTATAACTTCTTTAAACATTCTTAAAATGAATTCAAGCCTCTTCCTAGTCATTCACAGTGCTAGGAAGCATTGCACTTTAGGGAAAAGCCCTTTCTACTTATAAAAGTTTGAATTATCAGCATGGACTTGCTTAAATGGAACCAAAATTTTCTTTTCTCTATTAGGTTTAGTTAAATCTTATAAATAAAGCAACATTAAATAAAATTTTTCTTGTATATAACAATTGTTCAAATATCTGAAAATATTATCATGACATTCTTGTATTTTCTCTTTTCCTGATCAGGTATTAATAATGGATTTATTTGTTTCCCAAATGACATTCTTTCTAGACTCTTCTAGAAATTTGTTGCGGAATTGTTAACTTTTCTTGTAAAATAAAAATGATGACTAGGACAACTTTTTTTGGCTATGGAAGATGAGCTTATATTGTCACAACTGTTCCAAACATGACAACTAGGAAAATTTCATAAAGTAGTTTATATGCCACCTATTTGAAGACTTGTGAGAGCTATGAAAACAAAGGACTTAAGGGAAAATATCAATGAATTGACTAATGTAAAAACACAATGTATTAAATCTCCTAAGACACAGATAGAACTCATGGAGTAATAGTTTTCTGCCTCATATTATATATTTTTTAAAAAACCTGAAACATCAATGATTTAAATATCTGCCTTAAAAAGTTAAGAAAAGACTAGTACCTTTAATACAAAGTCACTAATAGCAGAAAATAAATATCAAAGAGAGAATTAACAAAGTCATAATGTTGTTTTTTGAAAAGACAAAATGATCCCCATACCACTTTATGAAGACTATATATTTGGATCAAAATCTGAGAACAGTATATGAAAGGAAAATTACCAAGCAATCTCTCATAAACAGAGATGTAATCATCCTAAACAAAGAATAACAGCCCAAATTCAGCAAAGTATAAAATGAAAATTTGTATATATAATGTATATAAATAATATGTAATATATATACCTACCATAGATTTTCATAAATATAATCCATTAGAAATATAGCTTTATAAAAACCACCACATGCATTGAATGAAATAGAAAGAGTTATTTTGATAAATGCAACAAAACATTTAATAAATTTCATCAACCATTTATTATTTTAAAAAACTCTTTGTAAGATAAAAATAGAGAGAAAATTTCTTATTCTGTTGCATCTACAATAAAATACAGCAACCGTTATATTTCAATGATGAACTGTTAAAAGCTTCCAATCACACACTGGAAAAAAGGTAAGATCTATTAACACTACTTGTACTCATTATTGTACTAAGAGGTCATAGCCAATGAAATAAGGAGAGAAAATGTAAAGACGCTTAAGTAAAAAAGAAGAAATAAGAATATCGATGTTCACAATTTTATTGTAAGCATAGAAAATCCAAATAATCTACAAATAAAATAGAATAAATAAGTAAATTTAGCAAGTTTACTGCACATGACGGCAATATTTAAATATTGAATTACATTTATATGTAGCAGCTATATCTAATATATATTTTTGGTAGAATTTTTTTAAATTAATTAATTTTTTTATGATGACATTGGATAATGAAATCCAATGTTTCAGCTGTACACTTTAACAGTAAGGCATATATATAGTTACACTGTGTGTTCACCTTCCATAGTTAGATTTCTTTCTGTCACCACATATTTGACCCTCTTTACCCTACCTACCTCCCCTCTCTCCCTCTCCCCGGACTTTGATAACCACTAGTCTATAGTCCATGTTCACAAGTCTTTGTTTGTTCATCTTGTTCATTTGTTGCTTTTAGGTTTATATCCCACATATAAGTGATATCATGTGATTTTCTACTTTTTCAGTCTGGCTTATTTCGCTTAGCATGATTATCTTGAGGTCCATCCAGGTTGTCGCAAATATCAGTATTTCTTCTCTTCTCATGGCTGAGTAATATTCCATTGTATATGTGTACCACAGCTTCTTTAGCCAACCATCTATCATAGGACATTTAGGCTCCTTCTATGTCCTGGCCACTGTGAATAATGCTGCTATAAACATCAGTGTGCAAATGTCAATTCGGATATGGGTTTTCAAGTCTTTGAGGTAAATGCCCAGTAGAAAGATTGCTCGATCATATGGTAGATTAATTCTTAGTTTTTTGAGGAACCTCCATACTGTTTTCCATAGTGGCTGAACCAATTTGCAGTCCCACCAGCGGTGTATAAGGGTTCCTTTTCCTCCGCATCTTCTCCAACTTTTGTTATTTGTTCTATTGATGATAGCTATTCTAACAGGTGTGAAATGGTATATCATTGTGGTTTTGATTTACATTTCCCTAATAGCTAGCGATGTTGAGCATCTTTTCAAATATTTGTACGTCCTCTAGGGAGAAGAGTCTGTTCAGATCCTCTGCCCATGTTTTTATTGGATTGTTTGTGTTTTTATTATTGAGTTGTATGAGTTCTTTGTATATTTTGAATATTTGGCCCTTATTGGAGGCATTGCTTGCAAATATATTTTCCCATTCGGATGGTTGTCTCTTTACCTTGTTGACAATTTCTTTTGCTGAACAAAAGCTTTTTATTTTGATGTAGTCCCATTCATTTATTTTAGCTTTTACTTTCCTTGCCTTTGAGGTGAAATTCATAAAATCTTTAAGTCCAAAGTCCTTGAGTTTAGTTCCTATGTTTTCTTCTATGCATTTTATTGCTTCAGGTCTTATATGCAGGTCCTTAATCCATTTTGAGTTAATTTTGATGTGTGGTGATAGACAACCGTCTAGTTTCATTTTCTTTTCAGGTGGCTTTCCAGTTTTCCCAGCACCATTTATTGATGAGCCTTTACTTTCCCCACTATATGTTTTGGGTTTTCTTTGTCAAGAATCATCTGCCCATATAAATATAAGTTTACTTCTGGACTCTCAATTCTGTTCACTAGTATATTTCAAATGGTATTAACACTTATAGCACTAAAAAAAGCAAGTATCTAAGAAGAAATATAACATAAGGTGACCCAACAGATGGTGAAATAAATATATTATTTTTTAAAAAATCAGTGAACTGCTTGCAGAATACCATGTTTATTAGTTGGAGCAAACAATATTATAAAAATATCCTCCCAAATGCATCTCAATTCAATACAGTCATAATCAAAATCCTAGTCAATTTGTATGTATGGTATGTGTGGAAACTGATAAGATAATGTCAAAATTTATTTGGAAAATGTAAAGTCCAAGAATAGCCAAAAAATTCTTGAAGTAGAAAAAAATAGAGGATTTGCAATATTGAATGTCAAAACTTATTATAAAACTACAAGAATTAGAATTGGTACAGGCTATACAAATACACCAACAAAACAGAACGGAATCTAGAAACAAACACTAATAGGGATGTATCCATATAAATATTACATATATGGCAAAGATGTCAATTCTGAGCATGGTTAATGATCGATCTTTTCAAGAAATTTTGCTGGGTTGATTTGCTATTCATGTTGAAAAAAATTAATCTTTTCTGATATTTCACACTATACTGAATAGTCCATTCTAGGTGGATTGCAAATCTAAATGTTAGTGGGTAAATTCTTTAGAAAATAAAATAGAAAAAAAAATACTCAGTTCTGTAAGCCATGTACATATTTTCTAAGCAGGACATAGAAAATACTAAACATGAAGGGAAAATTTTATAAATTGAGCAACATTAATATCAATAAAGTAAAGTAAATAACAATATTAAGAAAGACAAAGTAAAAATAAAAATGAAAGCCACAGATTGGGAAAAGATACTTGCCATTTATGAAACTAGAAATCTTATCCAGAAGATAAATTTTAAAACTCATCCAAATAAATTGTTTAAAAACAAGATCATTATTAGAAAGAAGAACAAAATATTAAACACTTCACAAAAGAAAATTTTCAAATGGCCAATGAATAGAAAACACATACATCTCAGTTTTCCTGGAACGGTCCTGATCTGTCTACTGGCATTACTTCCAATTAGTGACCCTTTCATTCTCAGAAGTGTCCTGATTCAGATAATAAATTATAAAATCGCTGATTGATTTTTTAAAATGCTCACAATAATACTTTCCATCCCTGTACTCACCTCTCATTAAGCGACTTTGCTCTCCTCCTCTCAAAAGGAGCCAAGACCATGTTACCTATTTCTCCATCCATCCCCTCAAATCAAGCTGGACTTGTGATTGGTATTGCCAAATAAAATGCAATCGAAGTCATGTCAAAGGAGTTCTAGCGAAAATCCCAAGCCAGACCCTTTGAAGATGAGAAACCACATAGAGAGGCCCAGCTGACAAATAACACTAACCATCAGACAGGTCAGTGCTGTCATCTTAGATTATGCAGCCTTAGCTGAGCCGTCAGGTGACTACAGCAACAGATCAACCCCAGGACACAGCAACTAATTGTTGGCTACGAGAGTGTGTTCATCTTATGAAAATTCATTCAGCTCTATCTATTATTTGTCATGTTTTTCTGTGTATATTTTATTTCAATAAGTTTTATTTTTGTAAATATAGCCCTGTGATCTTAACAGACATCTTATAAGTTCTAATCACTGTAACTATTATCACTATTATTTTGATGTTGTATTCTTAATATTCAAACTCAAATTTATTTGATTTTAACCCATTATTTAATTTGGTGGTCACCTTAGGCCACTTGAGTTTTGCCTGAATATTATGACATTTTCTCCTTTAATTTGCTATGTTGGGAAGGTTTTCTTTTTAGATCTAAGCATAATATATCTCTATTAATAATCATTTGGTTAGTTCTATTATTTGGGCATTATTTTAACTTCTAGGGATACATTTTAATTTTGCTCAGTCAAAAATCAATTATCACTATTTCCTTTGCATTGCTAACTCTATATAATTTCACATTTGAATTATCTGGAAACTTTATAAACCAGTATTAAAATGCTGAATGAAATGTTAAGTGATCGATATGTTTGTGAATTTATTGATAAATTTAAATATTTATAATTTTATGATTTGTTTTATAGACACACAGTTATAGGAAATAGCAGATCAACTCGGGACAGAGCAGCTATTGATGTATAAATGCTCCCTAAAACATGAGATTATTATCTTTCCATTCGAGTGTTCCAACTGAATGGCAGTGTAGTACAGAGATAGAGATATTTAGATTGTGAGCCAGAAAGGCAGTTTAAATCCCACCTGTGCTGCTTCCTCTCTGCATGACATCAGACAAATTACTTAAACTCCATGTGCCTAGGTTACTTTACTGTAGATAGGAGATAATAATGATAGCTACTTCAAACTGTTACTGTGAAGATTAAATAGTCTAATACATATAGATCTCTCAGAATGCAATTGTGCAATATGACAGTTCTGCCTTATATGCAGTAAATGCTCAATAAATGCTAGATAGTAGTTATTATTTGGTGAACTCATTCAGATGAAAAGCAAAGCTGCTGAAACAAAGACTCATTAATATAGTGGCCTAAGGAACATAAAATTGAATTCTCTTTCATACATCTTTTCCAAGGTGAGTGATCCAACCTAATCAGCACATTCAGGGACCCAGATTCTTTTCACCATGTTGTTTTGCCGCATTTTTAGGGCCTTTGTTTGTCTGCAAATCAAAGTCACAGACACAGGCCATTTTCCAGCTGACTGGAGACAATGCCTTAAGGCTCTTAATTAGAAGAGTTCCTACCAAATCCATTTACATTCCATGGTCAAAAAATGTTACATCACCACACCTAGCTCTAAAGGAAGTCTGGTAAATGTGATCTATTACTGTCTCACTCAGGAAAAAAGGGGAGAGTGAATTTGAGTGGAATCAAGCCACCTGGGTCACATGTGGCATCTGCAATATGAAGATGTTCCCCTTGGATGCTCCAATGGATTGCATCCATCAATCGATATGATAGAAAATGTTTCTCTGAATGAGTGTGTCCTAGAATACTAATATTAAGAAATACTTCATAAAAATAAGAGCAATGTAGGAGAGGTGCACCCCAAGGTCAAAAGCAATTTGAATCAATCTATATACAGTAGGATACTGAAAATTAGAAAAAAACTCCTGCCATGTAGAAAAATCTTAACAGGTGTTTAAGTAACAATTTATACACAATTTCCTCAATTTGATGTAAATATGAAAACTTTCTCCAAAACTTATTAATAAGCTCCAGAATTGGGATTTTGTAGAATATACTTTGGAAAATGTTGCTCTAGTTACTAAATTGCTTTCCAATTCTTTTTTTTATTTTCAGCTTTATTTAGGTTTACTTTATCACTGTTTTTTATTTAAAGTTTTTTTATTTATTGAAATATATCTCATGTATAATATTGTATAAAGTTAATGTGTACAACATGTTAATTTGATACATTTATATGTTATCGTGATTATCATTGTATAATTAATATGCAAAAAATATACACATGTAAGTATATATTTTGATGAGTTTGGATATACACATACATCCATAATACTATCATCTCAGTGTAATAAACACATCTATCATCTTCAAAGGAGTTCTTTTGTGGCCTGGCCTTCTCCTTAATGTAAGATTTACCCTCTTGTTTTTAAGTGCCCAACATTTAATTGTTAAACATAGGCACTGTGTTGTACAGCAGGTCTCTAGAACTTATTCTTCTTATATAACTGTGACTTTACACCCATTGAACAACAACTCTCCCAGTCTTTTATACTTGCTGCATTCTAGACTTCCACCCAGGATAGCAAGAGACTCACTTAAGTCAATCCCTACAGGATCTAGAGCCTGCTGCAGAATGATTGTGCTTGATTACATTTTATACTTAATCAGAGAAAGAGCATACTATTTATTTCTGACTTGGGCTGATTTGAAGATAGCCTCTGAATACAGGTGTAAACATATGATATGGTTCTATGACATTTATAAGAACTAGGTTCTATATTTTATGTTATGTTTTAAATTTGTAGAAACCTTGTGCCTTAAAGGGAAGTTTTCATCTACAGCACATATGCTGGAGGGGAAAATAAAACTATTTGTTGTTGTTATTGTCTAAGATTAGATTTTTACTCATGGGAGCACAATCAGCAGAGAAGATAGATGAAGAAGGAACATTGGCAGAAGAAACCAGCAGATATCACCATTCCTTCAATCGCCAAATTGATCTGGTTTTATCAAAATGACATCATGATAACAGCAGACTGCTGTGTCATTAAAAAAAGAAAGTTGACAGTAACTTAAAACAGGCTATCTTCAAACAGCAGTATTTAATCATAAGAATATATCTAAAATAAAATAATTAATGTCAAAGATATTTTATAAAATTAAATTAAAAATTTTTAAATTATTTGCATTTGAGGATATAAAAATTTGTAAATTGGGACTTTGATAAAATTATTTCCTATAATAACATTCTAATAGATAAAAAGAAAACTTGAAAATTAACTATTAAGGCACGCCACTGTTATGATATTTCACATCAAAATATGTTATAATACAGGGTTATTGTTTTCTTCTACCCAGAAAAGATGCAGTGTTCAATTTTTTCTTGAGGGAATACCTTAATATCTACTATTGAGGTAATTAATTGATCTTACACAGTAACTAATCTAAATTGTGTGATTAAAATTATTCTTTTTATTCAAAGTGAATAAAGAAACAAGAGCGTGAGTAGAAACTAGAGCAGCACTGAGGAGGGTTGTGAACTGGAAGCCAAGACAGGGTATTTCCCACTTCTAATTTTCTGAAGTTAATTTTAGAACTCTGATATGTACAGTGATCTCAAAAATTTCAGTAACATTGTGACAATTGTGTATAAGGGAAATATTTGATCAAATGTTTCTTTTCCTGCAATGCTAAAATTAATTTAAGTGTAGCAATCGGAAATGGTGAATTTCATAGTAAAGAAATAAAACCGCCAAGGAAGTTTCTGTAGAAGAGATTAAAAGCAAGGCCAGCTCTAAAGGCGCAGCACAGTGGCCTAGTAATAAGCTACCATGAGAGAAACTGCCCATGAATAACAGCATTTGCTTTATCTCAAACAGTGAACTTTCCTTTCATAAGTGACACACTTTCCTGAGCCAAACAACCTTTGAATATAAATTTATATAACTGGTGACATAACATAAAATATTTTACCCCAAAGATGATCAAGCTTACCTGCATCTCCATTTTAAATTTTCTAGTGAAGATATTTAAAAATATGCACCCCCTCTTTCCTAAATATAAGAATTATTCATGTTTTATTGAAATTCATTAAGAGCGAAAAAGCTGAGCTTTTGAAAATTGAACCAGAGAAGTAATTAATCCATTTTGCAAAGCAAGGAATTGATCTTGAGCAAAGAAATACGGAGGGCAGATTTAGAGCATCCAGGTAAAGGGTTGATTTTAGGGAAGCTTCCAATGTGTTAAGAATTGATAGTTTTTGGACTTGAGATTTTCTGGAAAAGCAGGTGAAGGAGATCAAATTATTTCCTTTCATTTTTTAATAGCTTTTGGATCCCCATAGCTTGAGAGAAAACTTGGATGACCAGCACAAATTTTTCATAAAATTTTATCTTCTGTTACAATGTAGGGAACTGGAGGAGACACTGCTGAGAGTCATAAAACTCTTAGAGAAAGTTTGTCATGGTTCACTTCTATCTCCTTTTCTTCTCACTGCCTTGTGTGTGTAGCATCCTTTTCTGGAAACTTAAGAAAAATGTATGAAATAGAACATACATGAAAAGGGAAAATAATTACTAGAATAACCTAGTTCTACTAAGATAGAAATACTTTAAAATTAGGCTTCAGATATATGTATGTGTATTTTTAAAATTATGTATTAATCAATCTTTTAAGTATTATTTACTTTTATGTAATGTTTACAAAACTACTAGCCAGATAAATAAGTAATTTCTTAAGAGGTAAATCTGTCAACAAATTAGGTAAGCTAATTAGCATACTTAAATATAATGACTAATGCTGCACCAAAAGGCTTTCTCTGAATCTAAAAAGATTGTGAAGGAAAGTTTATTTAAAAAATAAAATAAAATCAGATATTAGTGCTTTGTTAATTGTTAAAAATCCAAATACATAAAATAAGAGATTTCTTGTTTATATGGCGTTTTAACAAAATAAGTTATAATTCATCTATTTAAACAATCTCTTAAATCAAATAGTAATTATTTCACAATTTCATGGCACATCAGTTCTAAAATGCTCAGAACACAAATTGGAATGTTATTTAAGACACAAAATCATAGATAAATGAAATATAAAAATGCATATGCATCTACTAAAAAAGTACTTGACCTACAAAAAAAGTACATAAATCAGGAGAAAGCTGAGTCATTGATGTCTTGCATAATCTATTTTGGGACACAACACTACATAATGCTGCAGCAACAAAATGCATAATTTTTATATCAATCATTTGTGTAGTCAAAAAAATATATACACTTACCTTCTCTGCAACTATTTATTTGGAATAATCACCCTAGTCAGTGAAGCAGCATTTCCAGGGATGCAAATGAATATATTTCCCACAATATGGAAGTATTGTTTGATCCTGATTTAAAAACAATTGAGCAACTATAAAAGAATGTGAGAAAGCAAAGATTTGGAACTAGAGGCTACAATTAGTGCCTAGAGACTGGCTATATGATCTTGGATGAGAATATAAACCTCCTTGAGCCAAAATTCTCTCATCTATAAAATGGAATACCAATATTTACCTCATTTAACATTGAACATTTACGAGGATTAAGTAAGATAATATAGGCGAACCCACCTTTTAATTTAAAAACATTATGTAAGGCAATACCAATAATTGTTACAATTATAGTTAAATTACCGATGCTCTTCAAACCTCAAAGTTCTACATAAAGTGTCAAAAATTACAATCAATAGTGTTCTTTATAATGAAAATATGGCACTGAGCCAGTTGTGTGGAATATTACTCAATTTTGGGAAGGAAATTGTGCTGGCCATTTGTACTGATCCTTGAGACTTCTACAATCATCACCTGTTTGACTGAAGATCAGATCAAAATCTGACATTAAATTTAGAGATTGCACCACCATGCAGTATACCATCTGGCCAGGTGACTTATGTTAAAAACATTGGTTAGGAATGAGTGAGGCCTTGAGGTTTCACATAGGGATATTTGGTAGACACAGATGACTCTAAAATATTTGAACTCTATAAATCTCCTTGTACTATCTTGCCAGCAGAAGCAAACCTACCTTACTCTGTAGTGATTAATCCTCCCTTACATCAAAATTTGGCAACGAATTTACCTGGGCATTATCCTCATAAGACATATTGATTCACTTCAGGATTCACTTTTAATGAGAGTAAGATCTAGCACAACCCAGAATGAAAAGAATGAGCTCTGCTCTAAGAAAGGATGGTATACACATTGCAGGCATTGCAAGACCTCATCATATTTGTGTGAAATAAGAATTCAATTCTATCATTAGCAATGTCCATTGGGGATATTGTGCCCCAAATATTTATTTGTTCAAATATTATCAGTAAGTAAATAGAACCCAGAATGAGACAAATACCAACATTTTTTTCTTCCATGCTTAAAGTCAAGTCCTACTCACTCCTGTGTTTTATAAAGTTTCAAATCACTTAATAAATGTTTAGAAACCTTTTTTTAAGGTTTGTTACTTAATAGCAAAAGTAAAAAGCCATACACCATTAAAGAAATACTTATTTTTCCTGCTGCAATAAAAATGACTGAAAGAATAGACTGAAACATAATACTTTCCTTTCTCAGCTAAGAATGTCAGAAATCTCATAGAAAACATTGCTAAAGGTGTGAAAAATAAGCATTAGAAAAAAAACATGTATTGTGAACTTTTTATATGCAATTGGATGAACATACAGGCATTTGTAACATCTCTTTGCTTATTGTATTTACTAGATTCCAATTCAACAGTGAGAATAAGAACAAATTTTGTGTTTATGAGTCTGACAAATATCTCAGGTTGAATGACACACAGCAGGTAGTACATACGCTAGTTTCAGAACAGTATTTGCTGGGGAAAGTTTATAAAGCAGGAGAAGTAGCAGGTACAGAGTTCCTTTGTTGCCCATTTTACTCTGAAGTAATGAAATGAGATCTAGCCAAGCTGGATGTGGGATTCTGGAAGATGGGCCCTTGCATTTGGAGTATGGAATTAATAAAATCTATGGTTAGAGAAGTACCAGGTCCTCTTCTGACAAGGGTTAGGGACTAACATCCATCGCACATTTGTTGCTG
Source organism: Pteropus medius (assembly GCF_902729225.1). Taxonomy (NCBI): domain Eukaryota; kingdom Metazoa; phylum Chordata; class Mammalia; order Chiroptera; family Pteropodidae; genus Pteropus; species Pteropus medius. The sequence continues at coordinate 2,095,086 of NW_024355523.1, forward strand.
TATAATAAAGCATATTAGTGAGATCTTGGTTTATTTGCCACTTCAGCATTCTTAGTCAGAGGTACCTCCACCCCTCTCGGTAGTATAATTAGAGACTGGGTTCCAAATCTTCTGGATGAAGGTGTGTAACATGGTGAACAGGTGTTTTCAAGCCCTGACCCACCACCTTATCATTCTATTAGGACTGATTATCTTAAGCACTTGTAGTCAGTTCTAATGGAGATGATTTTAGCTCATAAACAGTCCTACTAAACAAAAGGCTAACTCCTTTTGTAGTAGGACAGCATGTAGAGCCTCAATCTTGGAAAAGTTAACTTAATCTCTCAGAGAAAATAAAAGAAATATTTATAGGGAAAATATATACTCAACAGTAAATTGCTTCCTCAAATAAAAATGTTTTATGGTAAAATTTTTATTTTCTCCATTGATGGACCAGCTCCTTTAACTGAATCAAAAAATGACCAAGGTGAGAAACTTAGCACCTATAGAAAATTTTCATTTTAACATCTACTGCAATCATTTGAAAATGAATGATTTAAACCAGATCAAAATTACAACTAAACTACAGAAAAAATATCATTTGGAGTCGCCTGAAGTCTATCTGAACAGAAGTCCCTCAACTGGGAACATACAGAAGAGGCCACCTCAAGACTGGTAGGAGGGACATGGATATAGAACAGGCTAGTTCCCATATCCACCTGTGGTGGCTGAGAATCAGGAAGGATATCTTGCCTGCAAAAGTCTCCTTGGAGGGGCAAGGGGTCTTGGCCCTATGCCAGGCTCCCCAGCTCAGGGTTTCAGTGCCAGGAAGAGATGTTTCCATAATTTCTTGCTGTGAAAACCAGTGGAGATTGTGGCTGAGTGAGACAGAGGGCAGCTGAAATCTTAGACCTTCCTCTTAAGGGTCCTCCGAACAGACTTACCCGCTGACAGACTCACTCCCTCTGAGCTCCAGAGCTAGGGCAGCTGCTCGGAAAGCACCAGGGGCAGACAGGAAGGAACTGACTTTGGGGTGAGAGCTGGAGGGGCAGCATTCAACCAAACAAAAGTACAGGCAGAAGCCATTGTTTCTTTGCTCCTAGCCTACAGATACAGGTGGCTACCATATCTGAGTCTTCATCAACCTGGCTAACACTGGTTTCTCTACCTTAGTGAGACCCCACCCCACCAACTTTTAGACCCACCCAAGCCACCTCCAATGATTTTTCAAGACAACTGCAGAGTTTGGTTCTAGCTGCAGACTTTCCTAAAATTTGTCAAAGATTCACAACCACCCCCCCCAAACAGCATCTGGCCTCAGCATTCTCTATACCTTTTGCTGAGCAGCCCCAAGCCTGGCACTAGCAGCAGCCACCCTTGGTTCCTGGCTTGGCCTCTTGAGGAACCTCTAAGACCAGCATGGGTGGCAACCATCTGCAGATTGCTTGATGACTCTTATAAGGTGGGCCTGGGTAGGGCACAGGCTGGAGCTGAACTTGGCCTACAGCAGGGCCCCTCCCAGAGGCCCTGGAGCTGGCATGTTCAATGGCCATCTTCTTACCAAGCTGGAACACCACACAGGGCTGCATCCAAGGATGTTGTACCCAAAGGGAAGAACTGATTTTCCTGTAGAGAACCAAAAGGAACATAAAGGTAAGAAATAAAATGGGATAGGTAAGTTGGAAGTAAAATTTAAAAACTTCCCATATGTTTTAGTTTTAATTAATTTTAGAAGCTACTAGGAGTATATAGTCACAAGAATTTTCAGAAGTTTAGATTATCACTTGTTGTCATTTTAACCATAGTCTATTACAAATTCTTTGAATGACTAGATGAAATGTTTCTCCACATGAAATACAATTAAGATGCAGCTAAATACGGAATTGTTTTAATCTATAGATCCCTAAGTAAGGATTAGAAAAGTGTTATGCCGTTTGTCCTTTTGACCCTAGATATGCAATCTTTAAATTAATTGGGGGGAGCATTTTTTTTATCAGTCCAAGTATTTTTTAATATAATTTTTTAAAACATTCTTATAAGACTACATGATCTTTTATTATTATGTTTTCTGCATCTATATAATATTTACTATTCTTTAACCGAGCTTTATGACACTTGTGAGAGGTGTCTTGTCTGTATTATTCATAAACATGCATCCATCATATAGGACAGTGGCTGAAACAAAATAAATGTTCAAAGATATTATAAGTGTATTTATAAAGATAGATACTGACACCAAATTTGGAAAAAATGGTTTAAGCAAATGATATTACATTAAAATGGTATTCTCTCATCATTTTATTTTTCTTATTTATGTTTTCTCTACCCGAAATAATGTAGTAGGTAAATATAGATCTATTTACATAGGTAGATGATAATAGATAACAATAGGTAGATAGATAATACAGATACAGATAAAAATTTCTTAATGTCTGTCTTTTCTACTTGAATATTTTCTCTCCTGAATGAACTTTAAATAAAGAGGAACTCATGAGATTTCAGTGATTTGAAAATGATTTATGAATAGCAACCAATCTTCTTTTCCCATTTAATCAAAGGAAATGTGAGAAGGTAAGATCTCTATAACAATAAAAGAAAGATTACCAGTGAATAAATATGACAGAATATTTTAGAAAATATATTATAATATTCTTAATCATTGGTTAAAATAGCTCTTTGATTGTCTGCTTTATAAAAATGTTAACTACTTTGAATAAATTTGAGGATTACTATTTAATTTTCCAAACACTACTGGCATGAATAAATGTCTAGATGAGTATATTAAATATATATGGATATGAAATATCAGGATTGAAAGTTTATACTGTCTTTAAAATACATCATATTTATGACAGAAGGTCATTCAAGTGTGCTAAATATTGCCAGTGAGGTCTTTGGAATCACTGATACAAACATTCAGAGTTTGATTTCAATACTTTTTTAACATTAGAATACTGTATTACAGAAACTCTATATTTGATATATACATGTATATATGTATATTTATAAAACTATGCACAATTGTAATAAAATACACTTAATTGCACTATTTTTCTGAAGAAATCTTTTCTTCATTCTGCTATCTACCACCTTGGACTGCAGGTTATTATGTAATAGCAAGAATAATCATAATCTTAAATAACTACCTAATAGTTATTGAATGTTTTCTATATGACAGAAATTCTCATTCCTTTGAATATATTCCAACTGTAAGTCTTTGACAGAGATACTGTTATTCATGTTATAAATGAATACAAAGCCAGACGTATTTAAGTAATCTGCCCTTGATCACACAGTGAGGAGGAAGGCTGAAATTTCAACCCACGCAGATTGGGTCCAGTCTAGCAAATAAGCAATCAGAAACAAGATATTTTAATAAATGGCAAAATATTCACAGATCAATAAAAAGCTAATGATAATAATGGGACTTTCAACAATTAGATTATCATTTGTTTAGATCCAATAAAATGTATACAGATTTGATCTATATATTAAATTTGTATCGACATTGATTCCTATTTGTGAATTGGTGATAGTATAAAAATAAAATTTTCACCACTTGGGGATGGGCTTACTAAGGTGAGGGATATGCTATATATCTAAAACAACATTTTAAAATGTGTTCCCAATTTTAATTGAATTTTCTTACAAATAATAAGATAATTTTTAATTCATTATATATAATCTAGAGTTAATAAAATCTTTAATAGCATAATTTCATTTCTGTTTGGGTATATCATAAGTCACCAAACTTTTTATTTATTGAAAAATATGGTATAGAAAAAAGTGTTAAGTTCCATCAACTATAATATAGATCAAAATTAGCTCTTAACTATCCATTTTATTACAAATAATTTTTTCAACTATTGTGTACATGTCTTTTTTGAAATCTAGTATTTATTTTGATTGCAAGACTTTGATATCATAAGGGAAATTCAAGGAAGCCAAATAAAAATGAAAAATTATTTCTTTTCCAGATATGTTTTATTTAGTATTTAAAATTTTTTTAAATATTACAGTTTTTTCTTTTTATTCTTCTCAGGAAACAAAAGGAAATTCTAGCAAATCTCTGTACTTGCAAGTATAGTTTACTTTAAAAATCTTAATAAAACATGAAGAAAATTTTATAGCAAATTTTTTCATGTTATATTATTTCAATACCAAATTAATATTACATTTTATTTTATTTTGTATTTAAAAACTAACACATGAAGACACAGATTCCCCATGCAAAAGAGTTCCAAATACTTTATGTACATACTTAGACCTCAAAAAAGTGGAAAATGAGAGGCGGGAAAATGGCACAGATGATAGAAGCTCTGGTCATCCCTCTGGTGACCAAATCAAAGTTGTGATGAAAACAAGGAGCAAGCAGCAAGAAAAAATCACCTGGGATCTAGATGAACAAGCCATACAACTAGGGAGAAATACAAGAAATCACCCTGCAACGGCAGAAGGTAAATCAGGTGAGGACGCAGGGCTGCCCAGTCTCAAGCAGCTGAGTGAGATGGAGGCTGTTGCAGTGGCAGCAGTAGACGCCTCTTTAAAGGGCCATGTCCACAAGCTGATTTTCACAGTGATGGACCTGCTCACTCTGAGCACCAGTGCCAATTTGGCTGCATGCAGGGAGCACCAGGGACTTACAGGGAGACATTGTCAGAGTGAGGGCCAAGGTGAGACTAGCTCTATACAGAAGTGCCAGCAATATCCATTATTCCCTGTTGAGCCCTCCCCACTCCCAGTACGGGGACACAGAGCCACCACAGCCATGATGTCATCAAACTGGATAACAGAAGTTCTTCCGCCCAGAGGATTCCCTGAAACCCCATCTTCCCCAACTTGTGGCCCCACCGAAGCCACATCAGATGTGTCCTCAGTGAGTCAGATGTTCCTTGGTGAGCATCACCTAGACTCACACTGGAGGTAGCTGGCCTCGGTTTCTGGTGTGGCCTTTTGAGGCAACTATTAACACAGCATGTGGATTGCTTGCTGAATCTTAACAGGTGGCCCTAGAGAGGCAGAGGCTTGAGCTAAGTTTGGCCTGAACCCCTCTCGGAACTGTGCCACTAGACACTTACTTCACAAATTCACACTAATAAGACTGGGAATCTTAGGAGCTTTGCCCCTAAGGTCTTGGCAAAAAATATTCGATGTGTTGAAGACCCAGGATCTACAACCAAGAATATTTTATCCAGCAAAGCTATCATTTAGAGTTGAAGGATGGATAAAGAACTTCCCAGACAAAAATAAACTAAAGAAATTTATCATCACCAAGCCAATATTACAGGAAATGTTTGAGAGACTTCTTTAAGGAAAAAAAAAAAAAGTATCAAAAACAGGAATAAAGAATGCTAACAACAAATTCCTATCATTAAGTACCTCAAAAAGAAAAGAATTAAGTGCTCCAACTAAAAGATAGAGTGGATGAATGGAAAGGAAAACAAGACCCCTAAATATTGTCTATAAGAGACTCACTCCAGATTAAAAGACGCACACAAACTAAAAAGGGGATAGAAAAAGATATTGCTTTGATGGACCTAGAAGGTTTTTAAGTCAGACACAGAAAGATAAACACAATATGGTTTCACTTACATGCAGAATCTAAGGAATAAAAAGAACAAACTAATCAAAAACAAATTCACAAATATAGTGGACAATTTGGTGATGGACAGAGGGGAGAGGGGTACGCGGGGCTGGGAGAATGGGGTGAAGAGTTAAAGAAGTACACATTAGTAGCTGAAGGATGGTCACAAGGATGAAGAGCACAGCATAGGGAATATAGTTAACATTAACATGTTGGCTTGTTGGAGGGTCAGAGGAGGGAGGGAGCAATTAGGGGGATCGTTTTACAAACTATATAAATGTCTAACCAATGTACTGTATACTTGAAACTAATTAAAATAAATAAATAAAATAAAATAAAATAAATTTTTTAAAAAGGTGGAAAATAATTCCTCACTCCTTTAGAGTGGGCTGTGCATAGAGACTTCTTTCCAAAGAATACAGTATGAAAAAGTGGGGATGGGAGAAGTAATTTTACAGTAGAGAAACCTGGCAAACACTGTCTCACACAGGTGTTCAAGGTCAACATCAACAGATACAAGTCATGTTGATAGTATGTATCCCTGATATAATGTGATGAAAATGGCATTTTATCTCTATGGCCTTCCTCCCAAAACTCATAACTCTTGTCCAGTACGATAAAAATAAGGAAATCTGAGTTGAGAGCATTCTACAAAATACCTGCCCAGTACTCCTAAAAAGGTCATAAAAAACAAAGAAAATTTAAGAAACTGTCACAGCTAAGAATTGCTTAAAAAACAATGAATGTTCAAGCTAATGTGGTATCCTGGAACAGAAAAGTACACTAGGAAAAAATTAATGATAGTTGAATAATTTATAGACTTAGTTAATAATAACATATCAATATCAGTTCATTAATTCTATCAAATGTATCATACTAATGTAAGCCACTAGTAATAGGGGAAACCATGTGTAGGACATACAGGAACTTTCTATACTACTTTTGTAATTTCCTTGTAAACTCTTCTAAAAATAAAAATTAAAATATGTGCCAAAATTTTAAAAATTAACAATACCTACTACGAATTGTTTTTTTTAACTTGAAATATTTATATAGTAAAAACAAAAACAAAAACCAAAAAAAACTTCTATAATCTCACCATAGAGATACAACCACTACTAATGATCCCATGTGTTTCTTCCATATTCCTTTTTTTCACATTCCTTTACTTATAAATAAACATATATACTTTTATCCAATTTGGATCTTGAATCCAATACTTAAAACTGTTTGGGCATCTTGTTTTTGCACATAACCTTATATTCTAAGTATTATATCATGCTATTGCATAGTTTTTAAAACATAATCTTAATAACTGCATAACACTGAATTGGGCTCATGTATTATAGTTCAATTCTTTTTTTAAAATACTATCAGACAAGATAAAGTTTTCTAATTTTGATTAATTTTTAAGAAGATAATTATTATCCTAGTACAAAGATGTTTCCCTAATCTATAATTATTCTTAGTACAGATTCTGACAGTGTTACCACATCAAAGAGTAATAACATTATTTAGACATTTGATAGCCATTGCCAAATCACTTCCCAGAAGGCTTATTTCTCCATCTACTCTTGCAATTTATGAGCTTTGTGTCCTTATTTTGCATATTTTGCTAAAGGAGTAGTCAAATAATGACATCATATAGGTTTCATTTTTATTTCTTTGCTTATTAGTAATGTAGATTTTTGATGTATTTTTTTAAAAATTTCCCTTATGGAAATTACCCATACAAGTCTTTCATCTTTTCTTCTTGTTTTTAACTCTAAATTGGAATTTTTCTTTGGGATTTTAATATGTTTTATGTACTAAAGAACTAATTCCTTGAAATTCATGTTTATTTCTAATATTCTATAATAAATGTTTTTCTTAAGTTTATTTAGCATTAAATTTGTATGTAGTCAAATCTAAGATTTTCCACTGCTACTATATCCACAAATTTTGTGTTATCTAAGTTGTTTTCATCTCTTTTTAAAATTTTTAATTGATTAATTATTAAATTTAGCAAGGTGATATTGGTTAATAAAATTATATAGGTCTCAAGTGTAGAATTCAATAATACACCATCTGTATATTGCATTGTGTGTTCACCACATAAAGTTGAATCTCCTTCCATCACGATATATTTGTCCCCCTTTACCCTTATCTATCTCCCCCTCCCCCCTGTCCCTCTGGTAACCACTAAACTTTTGTCTGTGTCTATGAGTTTTTGTTCATCTTATTCATTTGTTGCTTTCAGTTTTTATCCCACTAATATGTGAAATCAGATGTTTCTCAGTGTTTTCCGTCTAACATTTCACTTAGCATGATAATCTCAAGATCCATATGTTTTTATATCTTAAAGTATCATAAATATATACATATATTTTTCTTTTCTACTTCACCTATTTTCATTAATCATTTATTCTTTTATTTAGACATCTGTTCTGTTTATTGTTTAGTTATTTTAAAGCTCTGAATTATATTTAAATTCTACTAAATACTTTGAAAGGAAAAGCCAAAGTTTTATATAGCTTCTTTTCTTGTTCAGAAAATCCAGACCAAGCTAAGCATGTGACAATTTTTGCTAACTAAATTAATGTTGAGTGGAGAAGGTCAAGAGAAAAAATATTAAACTCAGATGGACAACTTTCTTTGTGCTATCATCATTCATAAGAATTAACCAAGACCTTTGAGAGGAGTCTTTATTGAAAGCTTTGAATTACATTCCATAGGGAAGAGGAGCAAAGGACTTGAGGTGAGAAATAGGGAATGCTTATTTATTTAAGACTTGTAAATTCCCTGATTATCTTGGCAAAGAGAAGAATTTTGCCTCAAGAATTTGCATCAAATTCTCCTTTAGCATTTATTTCCTCCTATTACCTTGGATTTACCCATTTCATTCACTTGTTCTTCCAGGACAGAATGGGCAGAAATTGCTCCAGCCTCAGAAACTTCAAGTTTTTCTTTATATGATTTTTCAGCCTCTGACCTAAAATTCTGAAACAAGATTTTCAACTTGGAAGTTCCTTCCAGCATTAAATTTTGATTCCTGGGACTTTCTAACATATATTCATCTCTTTGATTTTATCCTGCTCCTGCATAACTAGTAGGTTGGTGCTAGGAAACAGGTATCACCATTGTGAGCCAAAAATTCTAGTCTTATCACCCTTCTATTAGGACCTACCATGCTAGCTGAAAACCCATCTGTACTTTAATTAGTGGATATTCTACCTGCTTTTAGTAAAGGACAGACTGCTACATAATCTAATGTAATATTACATTTGACATTCTCCCCTTATTTTTATAAACTTTTTTCAGGAAGAAAAATGAGGGAAAATCAGACAAACTCAATTCAGAAGCCTATATTAAATTTTGAAAATATTTAAAATATATTTACATAAGTAATTTTATGCATATTAAATGAAACTGACATGTAAATATTATATAGAAAATTGAAATGATTTCATATACAGTATTTAAATTATAAAATAATATGTACAATATCATGATGTTAACAATTTGAAATGTAAAGGTGATAACTAAAATTTTCATAGTAGAACAATGCAAGAAAACATTGTTATAATTACTATAAAGTCTTCGATTAGTTTAACATCTTTTTTTTTTTAAAAAAAGGACAACTTGGAATAAAATCTAGAAATGTTTTAAGAAATGAAAATTTTGGCATAAATTCACCCCTATTGGGTCTCCTTCAATATGTTCCTTTATGGCTGGAGTCTATTATTAGTTTAAAAGTATAAAATAGTGAATATTTCTGATAAAAATACTATTTTTGTTTTTAATTAATTATAATATTCTTGAATACAATACTATAAATTCACATGACCTTACATGCCCCCGATATTGTCTATGACATTAAATAATCCATGTTGTCTAATCAAGTAAATGAAGAAAATATTTCTTCTGACCTACTGCTGAAAAGTGTCATTTTCAGAGGGACAGAAAACAAAATTATTTTTTAAGTTTGGATTTGATCTATACTTCTACACATTTCTTAATATAAAAAATTGGCTCCCCAGGCAACTTTATATAACTTCTTATTTGTCATTACTCTTTAATGACCAGTAGGCATTTGTATGGAATGACCCTGTCTAGGAGAATTCTCTTTCAGTTTTGAAAGTTCTGCATATTAAACATGTCTATAAACATCAGTTTTGTAGTCAGAGAAGGCCATTCACATCCCTCACCCTCTGAAAAACTTTCGATTTTCTTTTAAAATTCAATTTACAAGTCATCTCTTCTAAAAAGTTCCCTTGATTTAATAGCCTCCCAACACACTTAATTACTTTTCCTCTTTTCTGTCCTTATATTACACATGCATCCGATGTTGTGTACATCATACTGTGTTGTATTTTGTAACTTTTTACATCTGTATCCTCTCTAATACTACTGGCACCTTAAAGAATAGTACTATGTAATTTAATTTTTCTCTATGTATTTCTGAGGTTTAGCATACTTTCTAGTAGAATACTTTTCAATACGTAAGGTATCTCAGGAAAAGAAATTGTAAATCAAAATTTTCTTTCTTGATAAGAGAAAATGAAGAGTACCCTCAAGACAGAACTTTCTGTCTAAAATCTTAAACTGGTCAGCCCAAATCAGACAATTTCTTACTGAAAAGTGTTGAATAAATTGAGATAATTCCTTGTCTGGCAGGTCATTTTCAAGACTTTTAGCAGACGCCCTCCAATCTGTTAGCAAGTTATAATCCTAAGAATTTATTTACAAGTTAACCTATGCATAGAGGTTTCCTTTTGCACATATTCAATTCCTTTTCTTTACACAGTTTACATTAGTTTAAGAAACTGTGCTAAATAGTTTACACTAGGAAAATAATTTAGTCTTTAGATTAAATTTAGAAATTACCTTGTTCTTAATGGAGGCTTGGCATCAAGTACAAACATGGTATAAAGTATCTGTTTATATTGTGATTTTCCCCTCTGGTTGGTAATCATCATGTTAAAATGTTGCAAAACAAAAATTTAAAGGCTCAGAAAAAAAATAAATACCACTTTGGTACCTTTATTTTCTGTCTCCTTTTTCTTATGCACTTTATTTTTATTTGTGATCTAATCTTCAATTCTCTTTAAAAAAAAACAACCTTAATATTATATCATAATTACTTTTTTATCTTTAAGAATTTTCATAAATATAATTTCAAAGACTTCATAATATTGACATGAATTAACATATAATAATTTCTCTAACCATTAAACAGTTGGGTGACTTTTTCCAATTTTTTTTATTACAAAACAGAAAAGCATTTTCACATATAATTTGCTTTGACTTAGATTATTTATCTACTATAAAAGAGAATAGGAATCACACAACAGATAACTTATTGATTAATTTAGAAAGTTATACTGGTTATATTTTCTCTTGTGATACGTTTATCTCATCATGAAATAACCAGTATTGAATATTAAATTTAAAAAATATGCTAATTTTATGAGTATAAAAACAATATTGTGAGTTGAATTTTCATTTCTTTTATTATTAGTGAAATGAAACACTTATGTATATATTTGCATGTACTTGTGTTAATTATGTATATATGTTATTGGGACAATATGGTTTTATTATCTATATAGGTTATATATTTTAATTTCTTGTCCTAGAATTTGTAAATATTTGGTGCAGAGAAACTATTTCTCAAAAGGATTGTTTTATATATGATTAATTGATCTCATTTTTATTATGTTGATGATATGGAAGATGTTGATCTTTCATAATTCATGTACTAATGTTTCCTGAATGTGTTTCTAAAATGAAATAGTACTATCAGGAAATGGATTATAGTATTCTAAGAACTAATTATAGTAGACTCCTAATAAATATTTTGATTGACTTATTGGAATAGTCAAATAATTCTTTGCAACTTAATGAAATCATATGCCTTCATTATAATCAGACTCTAACACTGCCTTACATATACATCATATAACAGATACCAAAATCGCTATAGTGTCTATTAACAACATATGATAAATTTATAAATTACATTTTCTAATAAATTAAATTAGGCTAATAATTGTAAAGTAAGACATGAATAATAGGAACAAGATTTTAGAATGACATAAATATATTTTGGTTTACTATTAGTGAGTGACAATTTTATTATATAAATGATGCTTTTCATTATCCTAAATGTAAATAGGTATTTAAATAAAGTACATTACTTTATTTTTAAAATAAAATAAGTTTGGAAATATTTCTTTCTCTTCAATTTTTTGGAAAAGTTTGAGAAGGGTTGGTATTTTTCTTTAAATGTTTGGATGTTTGGTAGAACTTACCTGTGAAGCCAGTTGGTACTGGGTTTTTCTACGTGGGTGGAGGTTTTTGATTACTGATTCAACCTCCTTGCTCATTATTGGTCTGTTCAGATTTTCTATTACTTCATGATACAGTCTTAGTAAGTTCTATGTTTCTAAGAACTTATCCATTTCTTCTAAGGCCATATGTGATAAGCCCCTAGTTAGCATAAAAATGTTCAACACATTGGGTATAGAGGAAATGTACCTCAAAATAATAAAGGCCATATGTGATAAACCCCTAGTTAGCATAAAACTCAACAGTGAAAAGTCAAAAGACTTTTCTCTAAGATCAGGAAGAAGGCAAGGATGCCCACTCTCACCAGTTCTATTGAACATAGTACTGAAGTCTTAGCCATAGCAATCTAGGAATAAAAATATTAAATAAAAGGCACAAAAATTGTAAAGAAAAAATAAAATTATCTCTGTTGGCAAGTGACATGATCTTACATATAAGAAACTCTAAAGATTCTATCAAAAAAAATGTTGAAACTAATAAATGACTTCAGTAACACTGTAAGATACAAAGTCTACATACAAAAATCAGTTGTGTTCCTGTACACTAACAATGAATTATCTGAAAAAGAAATTAAGAAATTTCTTTTATAATATCATTTATAATATCAATGAAATTTCATTTATAATATCAATGAAAACAATAAAATATTTAGGAATAAATTTGACCAAAGAAGTGAAAGACCTGTACACTAAAAACTATAAGACATTGATTAAAGAACTTGAAGAAGACACAAATAAATGGAAAGATACCTTATGCTCTTAGATTGGAAGAATTAATATGGTGAAAATGTCCATACTACTCAAAATGATATACAAGTTCAATGCAATCCCCACCAAAATGCCATTTTTAAAAATAGGAAAAGAAAAGCTATTCTAAAATTTATATGAAACCTTAAAAGACCTCAAATAGTCAAAGCAATTTTGAGTTAGGAAAACAAATTTAAAGGCATCACACTTCCTGATTTCAAACCATATTATTAATTTATAGCCATTAAAACTTTACTGTGTTCACATAAAAACAGACACATAGGCCAAAGGAATAGAATGGAGAGCGCAGATATAAACCCACACATATATGGTCAACTTATTTTGGGTAAAGATGCCAAGAACACATAATATGAAATGAACAGTCTCTTCAATAAATGGTGCTGAGAAAACTGGAGATCCACATTAAAAAGCATGAAGTTAAACCCATATCTTACACCACTCACAAAATTAACTTGAAATGGATCAAAGACCTGACACTGTAAGACTCGTAGATGAGAACTTAGGGAAGTTGCCTCTTGTCATTGGTCTTGGCAATGATTTCTTGAATAAGACACAAAAAGCATAGGCAATAAAAACTAATATAAACAAATGGGATTGCATCAAACTAAAAAGCTCATGTACAACAAAGGAAGCAATCAATAACTTGAAAAGGCAACCTACAGAATGGGAGAAAATATTTTAATTATATATCTGATAAGAGGTTTTATCATAAATACATAAAGAACTCATAGAGGTCAATAACAAAAAAGAAATTAATTTTTAAAAATGGGCAAAGGACCAGAATAGACATTTTTTCCAAAGAAGATAAATAGCCAAAAGGTACATGTAAAGGTGCTCAACATCCTTAATCATAAGGGAAATACAAATCATAACCACAACAAGATATCTCCTCTCACCTATTAAGATGGCTATTATAAAAAAGACAAGAGATAATAAATGTCGTCTAGAATGTGGAGAAAGAAACTCTTATATGCTGTTGTTAGGAATGTAAATCAGTACAGCTATTATGGAAAACAGTTTGGCAATTTCTCAAAAAATTAAAAATAGAAATACTATTTTATCCAGAAATATCAATTCTTTGTATATATTTAAGAAAATGAAATCACTATCTTGAGATAGTGTTCATTGCAGCTTTATTCACAATAGCCAAGATATGAACTTAGTTGTCCTTCAACAGATGAATGAAAAAATAAAATGTGGTGGATTATTTAGCTATAAAAAAGAAGAAAATTCTGTCTTTTGTGCCAATATGGACAAGCTTAAAGGGTTTTATGCTAAGTGAAATAAGCTAGACAGAGACAAATGCTGTATGGTATTGTCTATACTTGGAATCTAAAAAACAATGTTGATTTTGTAGATATAGAAAATGGTATGATGATTTTTAGGGTCTGGGGGGACTGGGAAATAGAGAGGTATAGGTCAAAAGGTACAATCTTTCAATTATAGTAGGAATAAATTCAGAATATCTACTGTACAGAATGGACACGATAGTTAATACAGTATGTATACTTGAAAGTTACTGAGAATTGATCTGAAGCATTCTCATAAAAAGAGAGTTAACTATGTGAAGTGATGAATATGTCAATTATCTTGATCTTAGTAATTATTCCATAATATATCTGTATAGATGTATAATATATATTTGATTTATATAATTATGTATATAATTTATATTTGATATCACTTTTTACTCTTTAAATGTATAAAATTGTATTTATCAATTATTCCTTAACAAAGTTGGAAAATAAATAAATAAAGTATACCATATGTAATAATTATTTATTTATGAAAATTTAAATTTATTATCATAAGTGGTTAAATTTTGGGGCAGCTATTAGTAAGATCACCTTTCAGGTTGATTTAGTGGATATCAAAACTTAGCCTCTTAAATATCTAAATCTTTATTATCAGGAGTCTCATTTAAAATGCCTTATTAAGAAGGAAGATTTGAACTAGAAAAAATAGGCATTCTAACCATTAATCCAATTCTACATCAAATAATAAAAATATTTAATTCATTGAATCATTTTGTTTCAAATAAAGCACTAATCGAGAAGGTTGCCACTATCAACTTTCAAGTATCTAAATTGGAGGAAAAAACTCCAAATTTTATGAGGAATCTGATCCTAATCATTCCTTAAAGAATTTTGAAGAAAAATTTTTGAAATAGTTTAGTAATCTTAATAAAGTGGACTTAATATAAATGGAATTTTTTTCCAAACTGGATCAATTCTCATCTTAGTTTGTTTTCTTTTAATTAATTTTTCAATTAAAAATTCAACTTAATTCATTTGCAAATGAGTTTTTGAGTGAAATATGCATATATATACATGCCTAGCACTATAATGCATCCCAGATAGGTATAAAATGTTAATTGCGACTATAATTATTGACTTCTAAAGGTGTAAAATTTTAATGATAGCATATAGCTCAGAGAAAATTTGAAAGATATTAATAGTAATAAAGCCAGTATCAGGAAACAAAACCTCAAAATATGGCAATTTTCTTCCAATATTTAAATTTGACTTAATTTATTCTGAAAAAATAATCAGCTTATTTTATCTCATATTATTAAAAGGCTAATATTTCTCAAGGCAGGACACTTTTTTTCTCGGATGATTCCGCATGTAGAAATGAACATTTCTATACTCAGTGACAACTGCCTTCCTGAAGCATGTTGCACGCTGACCATTTTCCTAGAACACGGTGGAAGCATTCAATAAATTTTCTTTATGACAACTCATCTAAATCACTTGCTTCTCCAGTTCCACAGTATTTTTCTGGGCAAAATATCACTTAATCTGCATTTGTTCTACATTTGTTCCTATTTATGGAGTAACCATCTCAATTGCTCTCTTAGTAAATATAGCTTATCCTACATAGTTCTTCAAATTTCATCAATGTATGTCATGATAGAAAGATGCTGTTGTTGCTGCTGCTGCCACTATAGTGATTACTATCACTAATTGAAAGATGCCCTTCCAATGTTTCTCTATGGGTGTTAAACATCAAAAGAATAAAAACATAATCTGTTAACTCTTAAATTTCCAGTGGCCAGAGAGTCCATGGCATATATTAAGTGCTCATTATCTATTTTTAAAACTAAATATGTGTTGGACATCCCTAATAATACTGCAATAGCAATCTAATTCGAATAGGTATTTATTAATAATAGACACACAGTGGGGATAGTGGTGGAAGTGCCTACAATTGTCTGATAAGTATTTTGAGTTAGTACTTTCATTTTGCAGTTTAGCTAATATTCTAATAAGTATTCTATTTTACCTGCTACCTTTTATTGAAAATTCAAAGAATTCATTAAAAATTTGAAATTGAATTTGTATCTATTATTTCTTTTATGCCATATGCTATTCCAAAATGATTAAGGTGGCTTACAAGAATGTAAATAACTCAGAAAAAAAACCAGAATGCACATTTAAAATAAATAAGAAAAATGAAGCAAAGAGAAAACAAAATTTGCAAAGGCAAATGGACCAGGAATGAGGTCAGTACACAAAATGCATGCCTTCAAGTCTTAAATACGTTTTGGAGCTGGGCCACAATTTGCCTTTATTATTGGAGCAATTAACAGAAACAAGAAAACATGATTCACAATACGGTTCCTAACACCAAGGCTCAAATGTTTCCTATCTCAGGATTTGGCACCATCCACCTATCCAGTTTGACAAAACTGGCACACCAGCTTTAATACATTTTTCATGTTGTAGCCACAGTGATTTTTTTTTAATGCAAATTGTATTCTATTAGGTCTGACATTCTATAAAAGTAGTGTTAACAATCACTTTTTCTACTGCTTATTCTATAGAGCTATAATTTAAACTTTCTATTTCACTTCTTCTTTTCACCTTTATGAAGTAATCATCTAAAGACACTTTGTGGAAGACAGACTATAAAGTCTTTGAACTTCCTGTAAAATGACCCTATAAAACCCAGAATAAATCTGTTTCTAGTCACCATGATGAAAGGTCATATAGGATACAAGGGTATTAATAATACATTGTGTTTTGTAGAAAAAATGATAAGGGTTAATAATAATCATCCTTCTAAAGTATATATTTTACATTACTTTATAAAAAGATAGTCACAGAAATAAGCTATAATTTTTGTTACTAGTTTGGCAATTAAAGAAAATGCATTATATCATATTAACATGATGTTTTAAATTCACAATAAAAGTAAAGGGGAAATGTCAACTTTGGAAATTTTCTTCTTTTAAAGATAGAAAGGGGATGACACTTCTTAAATCATAATCAAGTGTTAATACACTGGGATTAATAGTGTTATGATATTTTATTCCAAAAGAGAGTTTTCTTAAAATTTGGATCTTTGGTGGATTTACACAATCTAAGTAATGTAATGTCAGGCAATATTAAATGTGGCCAATTAAATTTACAGTAGAAAATTATCAAAAGTGTGAATAAGTATTGGTATTTGAAAGGTGTTCTTATTATACAAAAGGAATGGAAGAAAGTAAGAGAAGGAAATCAGTGATAGTTATCAGTGATCAAAGAAAGCATTTTTATACAATCTGAAGACCAAATCAAAAGTAATTACTGGATCATGATAATTTTGGTTATTGATACTGACATGTGGTCAAAAGTCACTCTTGATCAAAAGAAGGACATAAATAGTCATCTAATTGTAGATCCTAAATTTGCATTTGAACATAATGAGGAAATGAGAATTTCCACTGAAGATGACAGTGTTGGTAAATGTTGTGCTTGCCTCCTCTCATGACCACATCAAATCACAACTAAACTACAGAACAATTATCATTGAAAATCACCTGAAGTCTAGCTGAACAAAGTCCTACAACTAAGGACATACAGAAGAAGCCACCTTGAGACGTAGGAAGGGCAGAGATGTGAAACAAGCTGGTTCCACACCTGCAGACACAGGTGGCCACCATATCTGAGGCTCCATCAACCTGGCTAACACTGGTCAGCCTGCCTTGGTGATTCCCTGAGATCCCACCCCACACAAATTGCTGGTCCACTCAAACCACTTCAAGTGGCTTTTCCATAAAAATGGCCTGCCTTGGCTTATGCTGCAGAATTTCCCAAAATCTTTCAAAGATCCACAAAACCTAAATAAAAAGCATCTAGACTTGGCAGGCCACATATCTCTTGCTGAGTAGCTGTAAGCCTGGCACTAGCAGCAGCAGGCCTCAGTTAATAGCTTGTCCTCTCAAGGTACCTCCAAGCCCATTGTGGGTAGCTGCCATCTGCACATTGCTTTGTGGCTTATACCAGGTGGCCCCAGGCAGAGTAAAGGCTACAGCTAAACTTGGCCTATGGCAAGGTCCCTCCCAAGAGGCACCAGAGCCCTGCTAGTGAATCCTGCTCTGTAGGGTCAGCCCCTGCACAACAGCTCCTGCAGTGTAGTCATAGCCAGTCCTTACAACCAATCAGATCAAGGGTCAGTTTCTCCCTTGATCTGATTGGTTGCCCAATGGGAGCAGAAGATGAGTGAAAAGGGGAAGGGATTAAGAAGTACAAATTGGTAGCTGCAAAATAGTCATGGGGATGTCAAGTATAGCATAAAGAATATAGTCAATAATATTGTAATATTGTAATGTATAGTGTCAGATGGGTTCTAGATTTACCAGGGAATCGCTTTGTAAGTTATATAGATGTCTAATCACTATGTTGTACACCTGAAGCTAATATAATATCATATGCCAATTGTAATTGAAAAATGAACGTGTATTCTTCCACTGTTTCTAGAAGCCCTCCTAGAATTAGAAATCTCTAAAGTTATCATGCAACATTTTTATTTGTATGTATTAATGAATCTTTATTATATTATTTCTATTTAATTTCACTTATCTCACTAATAACTGTTTTTTAGCATTGGTTGGAGAAAAACAAGGCAAAATGAACAGAGAAGATGCTCAGAATGGATATGTGAATACTGATCACATATTTTGCTGCTTTATTGGCAGGAAATGTTCCTAAGCCATTTCATCAGCCAGAAAATGGTCCCATTCATGTAAATCCAGAGTTCTAAGAATAGAATTAAATAAAGAGCTACGGTCAGGTGTGCAGGGCCTGCCTTCTCTGCTGTTGTGCCAGTTGTTGATTCTACTTCCTTAAGTTCCTCTCATTAGGATTTTATTATTTTGACCATGTTCAGTATGTGTAACCAATACTAATCCAAAAAGAACTCTTCAGAAATTCAAAATAATGACAGCAGAATATTTAAAAGTGGGAATGGTTCCAATGATTATAGTTACACTAACATATGGAAAGACTGAAAATAATAGATGAGTGAGAAGTATTTCTCTATCAGGTTAGTAATATTTGAGTGGCTCTTTTCCATTTCCAGAACATAATATTATTACATCATAATTTCAACATTCATAAACAAAATAACTATGCAAATCCATCATTGCTTAAATTATTCACAGGGTTTCACTGGGTTAGAGAATTCAATTTAGACATCTCTGGCATCAAGGAATGAATAAAAGTAGTGAACACTTAGCAGCAGTAGTTTGTGACTTCAATGTCTGTTAACAGGAATTAACAGATCACATATTAAGGAGAATAATTATCCAAGCTGAGATAAAATGAAGAGATTTTTAGTTCTTGGCATTATGAACACCTTGTCATTCTTATCATTGATGTTAGTGTTCTTTATTCTATGCCTTAGGTTTGTCTATTTCTTAATTGTTCTCTGCTCCACAGGGTCTCCAGTGAATCCTTAAATAATTGAAAACATTTATCTCCCCAGTGGTTGAGCTTTGGTCACTGTGGGACTGAAATAGCTCAGTAAACTGATCTTTGTGTTCATATAAAGGTGTCGGATTTTAAGATGGAATGGCACAGCATTGACACTGCGACCTCCTTTCACTAAGATAATTACTTTAAATCATTTATATACTGTGACGTTTTGTACTTTAGTGCTAGTTATGATAGGTTGGGCATCAAAATCTAACATAGATCTGATCCGGTGTCATAGTAATAATTCTCTTCATCTCTCCAAATATAGAAACCATCACTTTAACCCTTTAAATAATATTATGCAACTAAGATAGATGGAGTATTTTAAAATGTACCATTGCCAATGGAAGATCATAGAGAAAAATTTTAAAGGAAACAGATTAAATGAAATATTAGTAATCAGAATCTGGAGTCTAGCAGACACTATACAGCTCTGTGCCCTAGAGATAATAAAACTTTAAAATATTTGTTTATCTTATTTTTTCTATGAAATAAGAGTTATAAAATTAAAATATACTCTAAAGTAGAGTTGATTTGCTAGTAGTAAATGCACAAGCTAGGGAGAATCATTTTACCTATTTAAAGGTTTGGAGAAAATAATTAATGTAGCTAATCTTTCTTAATTCTTTAACAAATACAATTATTAAGGCAAAGGTTAATAAGAAGTTTGCTTTATGAAACATCTATCACATTAGAAGAATTAAAAACTAATTGTTTAAAGAAAATTTATATCAGAATGCTACAGTCATTGAATAGAAGAACCAAATAGAAGGTAAATAGAAAGATTTAATTTTTAAGATTTTTAAGTATAAAATAGTTGTTACTATTAATCAGTAAAGAACCATAATAAAACATTGACCATATAATCTAAAAGTTGAAAATATTGTCCATAATAACCACAGAAATCAGGGTACAATTGAAAATGTAATAGTATTACATTCATTACAAAAGAATTAAATTATAGTTCACATATTTGGTTATTATTTTTATAATTAAAAGTACAAAGTAACTTTTGTAAATAATTTATATAATATAAGAAATTATATTATGTAAATAATGTATACAATATAAGAAAAAAGTTTTAAAATCATCTAAAATTTGACTATTTCTGAGATAAAAATCACTTCTGTGAACATTCTTTTATAAATCTCTTTATGAATTATATGTAAATGCATAAATTTAAGTAAGTATATATCATATGTGCTGTTCTCATAATGGGTAATTATTTTGCCTTTTTCCTTTCTTCCTCCCTCTTCCTCACTTCCCCTGCTCTACTTTTTCAACATTTATCCTAGGAGCCAATGATAAATAACCTGGTCTGAATTACCCTATCCTTTCTCTAAATATGCATGTAATCACATACATGTGCATCTATATACTGTATATATGTGTGTACATGCATCACAGTAGATAACATTGAATACAAATATGTGCATGTATACATGTCATATATGTATGTGTGTATATGTGTGTGTATTTTTCAGAGTTTGTATTACAGAAATTGAATAATTATGTATAAATGTCTCTGAATCTAGCTTGTCTCATTTTATAAAACAGACTAGAAACCCCTCTATACCTGTAATTCCATTACTTATGCAACCATTATTTATGCAGCCACAATTTATGCAACCATGCAATGTTTTTACAGATTTCCTGCTTCCCTGCCTTCCTTCCTTCTTTCCTTCCTTCCTTCACCCCTTCCTTCCTCCTTCTCATTAATACTAAATATGCTACAGTCAATATCTTTCTATATATAATTGATGCACTTTTTTTCTATGGGATACTTCCATGGGATTTGGATTGATGCATCAAATTATATATGAGCTTTTATTGTAATAAATGTGGCCAGGCTGCTGTTGAAAATGGCAGTACCAATCTTAATTTCACAATTAATGTATGAGTGCCATATCTTTGTCAACACAGAATTAGTACTCTTCAGTTTTTGTATTTGTTTGAAAACTCGGGAGCTTCCTAGGTGAAATCAGAAATTGGCCCCTATACGCAGAAGACAAACTTAAAACAAAGAGGCAGGCCACTCCAGATTGGTAGGTGACAGGATTAACAAGCGAGGGAACTTACTTACAAGGCTTACCTTTTCAGCTGCAAGATGAGATCACTGTAACTGCTCAGCAGAATCTTAAAAGTTTATGTCACATATTCAGTCCACATGATTCCAACGACTCATTGCTCTCTCAAGGCTGCACCCATCCTTCAAAACGACTCCCATTGTGGGAACAGGAGACAGAACGTACATTCCAAGGACAGGGGAGAGGGCGAGGAGCCTCTAATTGCCCAGTTCCAACTTGCAAGTTAACTGGCAGTCACGTCCTCTCGATTACCTCCTTTACATGTGTCAAATTACTAAGTGTAAAAGTTACACTATTTGTAACTTTAATTTGTATTTTCTGCAGAAATGGAGCACCACACTACATATTTTGGGTCATTTTATTTACTTTTATGAATCGTCTGTTGTTGATTCAACATTTTCTTGTTGCTTCATTAGAATTATCAATAGTAATAACTTTTTAAAAATTATCCTTTAAGTGACACATATAAACATTTTACTCAGGTTATATAGTTTTACTTTGTTTATAGTATTTTATATCATAAAATAAATATTTGATACATGTATAACATCTATCTTTTAGCTTTAGTTCAGTTGAAAGTTCCTTCTAAGCCATAGATGGTACAATACATTATCATAAATTTTATTGTAGTTGACATAAATACACCAATTATAGATGGAGGTTGTCAGAGTGAACTGAAAAATAAAAAACAACAGCGAGACCCAACTACATGTTATGTTGTCTACAAGAATGCACTTTATGTATAAAGACACACATAGATTAAAAATAAAGAGACGGAGAGATACACTATGCTAAGACTAATCAAAACAAAGCAGGGGTTGATATACTAATAGCAGACAAAGCTGATTTCAGAAAAAGGCAGGTTATCAAGGAAAATGAGGGCATTACATAATAATGAAGGCATAAAATCTTTAAAAAGACAAAAAAATTCTTTGTGTAAGCACTTAACAACAAAGCCTGAAAATACATAAGGCAAAAATTTATAGAAACACAAGGAAAAATCAATTAGTCCAGTATTATAGTTGGAGCCTGCAATGCCTGTCAGTAACAGATAGATTCCACAGGAAAATGATTAGTAAGAATAAAAATGACATGATCAGCACTATCAATCAGCCCAATCCAACTAATATTTTTAAAATACTCTATCCATTAACAACAGAATGCACCTTCTTCCCAGGATCACATGTAACATAAACTAAGATGGACCACAAATGTACCACAATAGAGTACAATGTTCGTAATAGGGAATTGGATGTCGGGTATGTGGGAATTGTCTATCCTATGGTTGCAAATTTTCCCTTTAATCAAAAAGTATTCAAAAATAAAAGTTATTTTAAAATTATAGATGAGAATTTAAAAAGTGTATTTAGAATTTTTAATACTCATATTTAGATACATTATTCATGGAAAAATCATAACAGTGAATTAAAATTTTCTTAAATGCACAAAACATTAAGCTAAAAAGTTTAATTTGCATTATATTTAGGAAGAAATGTAATTGTTACAAAATATGAAAAAATATTTTTATATTAGCACATATATCTAACTAAAAGCAGTTTGACTACATAAAATGTTTATTATTATGAAATACATTTCAACATTTAATATATTATTTACCTATAAACAAAATGAATAATCTGAGAAAATATTTATGGTAACTTTGTTATGTTTCTTCAGTTTCTTTTGATGCTTTTCTTAACAGAAGGTTTTAAGATTAATATCAATGTTCATTAATAATAATAGGCAGTTTCTTGAATATCAAATGGTCTTATGAAGGATTATGAAGGATTTAATGTTAACTATTAAAATGAATTCACCAGCAAGAAAAAAAGAACATTGCATAAAATGTCACCTAACATTTCAAATTATTTGTTGCAATTCATTAAGAAATCAGTCAATAAACTCTTTTATATAATGGTAATATAAATATTTCATGACAAAAGTCAGTGTTCTCCTGCTGACAAATGATAATGTCATTGCAACGCTTTCTTAGAGCTAAGTTCAAGAAGTATATGGCTTAAAGTTTACCTGATTTGAATATGAAAAGCTTTGAGTAAAGTTCACAGTCCTTCACACAGAGAGCACAAGTTAGTATTACCCATCTGTGAAAATAATTTAATATTTAGTGATATGGGACAATACTTTACCTTCTAATACAATATAAGTCTTCTTAGAATACTACAAGTATAGGAATTATTGATGAATCTCAATCTTGGCATATTTTACAATCCAGTCAGTACAAGAACTAAGAATTGCTTCATAGATCAAACACATATTGTTGTTATTTCCAGAGTGTTACCAAATTAGTGAATGTGATCAAAAGATACTTTCTGAATCAGAAAGAAAAACTCATTATATTTTTATTTTCAGACCTTTCCTTACTGTCATTTATCTTTCATAAACAAAATTATTAACTTTTTGAAAATTTGCAAATTGCTTGTACAATGCTATGTAAAATATGAAGAAACCACCAAGTTTGAAACTCTCGTTTCATATTATGTGGTTCATGCATGTGTGAGGTGATTTAATTCCTGTGGACATAGACTAGTCAGTTTAACTGCATTCTCACAGCATTGCGTTTTCACCCACATTGTGTTCACTGTACTCTATCTTGTACCACATTTATCTGTGTCTCCCTGGCAGAGCATTTTCATACATTTTGGAATCCTCCACCCAAACGCAGCATCATGATATTGTAGGTATTCCATAATGACACAAACTTTTGTACCTCTCAACTAGGTATGATAGTGGCTATCATTCTTCTTCAGGTTCTAGTCTTTACAGAGAGGCTCTGGAATTCTGTAATGTACAGTGCATGTTTTGCAGCTGGCTACTTAGATAGCTTCTGAATTCTTACTTCCCTTTCCATCCCTTTGCTTTCCTTCTTCTATGAATAAGACATTTTGCTATGAGCAATAGATCAGAGCTTCCCAACAGCTCACTGGTGCCCTGTAGAAGGTTTATAATATGTCATAAGAGATTGACTTTAGTCCTTGAGATGGGTAGGTAGGGCTTAGAAGCTTCCAGAAACTCTTTGGCCTATAGATTAAACCTATAGATTAAAGTAGACTTGTCCTTGGTTTCTCTGAGGGAGATGGGGATTAAATGGAGTCAGACTTCACTATCTTGTAAGCAGTGAGCATGTTAAAGATAATGAGTGTTCACTGCTCATCCACAAGATACTGAGGACAACCACAAATGTATACCACCACATGACTGTCTACCTCAGCCGCATCACACACACTGTTCATTACAGAAGGGGCCTGTGGAATTTCTGGAGGACCTCCTCTTCCCAGGGCTCACAGAGCTTTTTCCTCAGCTCAAGGTGTTGCCAACTCAGGGCCAGAGAACAGGAAAAGTTGAGTGAGGCTGCGAACAGGTGACTAAGTTTTGAGTTTACATATATTAACACTTTTGTCCTTTTGCAGTTAATGTGCCTTGCATGGGCATTCTGTAAATCAAGGATCACTACTTTGAAATACTTAACATGAAAAGCTCTTATTATATCTAAAATCCATACCCATAGTTGCAAGAGAGTTCAATATAAAGTTGTCAATTAAGAAAACTTAAATTATTTAATAACTTCAACTTGGAAAAAGAGTTAAATGATTATTAAATAAACAACTCATTTTTATCACCAAACATTAAACAAAGTTTCTCATAGATGATACTAACAAAAATGTTAATAGATCACAACTAAGTCGTGAAAACTTGCATTTAGCCATTCAAAGCATAAAACCCGATTTGAAAAAAATAACGTTCACAAGACACTCAAATTTCTCTTTAGAAACTGGAAAACATTATTTTGAAATTTGATACTAATTCATCCCTTACTATTTTCCTTACTACTCTGTAGTTCATTATTCTTATCATAATTATTTAATATATTGAACAGTTGATTAGCCTTTTCACCAATCCTACTATAGACACGTTCAAAAGGTGAGAGTCCTGTTTCAGTGACACAGAATCAATCAGATACACCACTAGCTTTGAAGGAGTTTCACATCTCAAAAGTTATGTGAACATAAACTGAAATGTCTGCAGTAAAGTATGAAACTAGAAGCACCTGGGTGCTATAGAGGCAGACAACTGAGCAATTGCATTTAGCTGGAGAATTGAGACAATAGTGAGGATAAAGGGAGAGAAGTTAAAGGAAAACACACAAAGGAGAAGAAAAAAAGCCTGCTTTAGATAAAAAGAATGGTATGCCTAAATACACAGAAACAGATATTTATTTTGTCTATTTCCACTGATTTTCATGCCCTCATTTCCTATTTTCTCTCAACCCATTAAAAATGGTTTCTGTCACTCACTGATAAACTGAAACTGCTTTTGGAACTTTATCAATAGCTTTTCATTTCTAATGAACCATTTTTAGACTGTAATTTTTTTCTCTGTAGTATGTGGCACAGTTAGTAGTCTCTCTTTTTACCCGAAATCCATGACACCATTTTCTCCTGCTGCCCTCTTAGTCTGACTTGTCTTTATCTTTTGTACGCTTCTTTTCTTTGCCCACTCTGTTTCTCTGGGGTCAGTCCTAGGTCCTCTTCTCTTCCCTCTATGCACCCTCTCCTTGCGTTTCCTTGTCTCTTCCATAATGTGAAATATCATATTTTGGCTGACTTCTTCTAGATTTAAATGTCTGATCCAGATTGCCCAGCTGAGCCTTGGATCCATTATACCATATTCTATTGCTGAGTTGGTATCTCCATTATACATCCCTCAAGGTAATCAACAAGTCACAAATCTTTTCATTTTCCAATTCTTATACTGCAACACATAATCATTAACCTATTCATTCAATGTAGAAATCCAGAAGACATCTTTCCTTCTCTAGATCTCTAAAATCTTTTCCTTTAGTTCACCCTATCATGCAGTCCTACCAATGCTATCTCTGAAATTTGTCTGCATCTCTGTGCCACTTCTTTATCTAAAAATGAAAAAAATATATAGCTTATGAAAGTTTAATATATGGACTTACATTACAGTGTGAGAACGCAGTCCATATGTTAGTTAGCCATATATTTTCCATAGTATATGGGTTTTTCATAGAAAATAGTGGAATTTATATAATCTTGATGGGTTAGTAGTGATGCCTTAAATCGTTGTTTTGCTCTCAGCATTTCTAAGCAGGTTACATGGTACAAGATGCTTTCAAGGTGGTCACTTTTATAAAAACAAGTTACTTGAATCCTAGAATATTTGCAATTCTTTGTAATGGAAAAAAAACTGCCTATACAAATCTTTTGTACAACACAGAGATTTTGTTATTTGTCTAAGGCAAATTACTTGAAACAGTTGGAAAACTTAAAAAAAAAAAAAGACAGTGCTTCAAATCTGCTGACCTGTTCAGTAAATTGTTGTCAGCAGGATATTGTGTAGCAGATTTTTAAAATGTATTTTTTAGCAAGTATTTATACAATCAATTTATTCCATTAAAGTATAGATGACATTTTAGCACTTGAGAAAATAACTGCTTTTTGAAAAGAAAAACTCACATTATAAAAATATAATTTTAAAACTGGATGCTTGTCAGTGTTTCCATCATGTGGGTTTTTTTGCAGAAAAATGTCCATGGGTCTCCTATAAACCAAATTCAAATACTTTAAAAAACTCAGGAATACAATACATTCCCATATATTTTAAACCTATTATAAAATAAGACTTTCTGATTAGAATATAATTTAATAAAACGTTTCAACACATAAACTTTGAATAATGAATGGATTAGATGGAAAAATAAATATGCTGGCTGGATAAACACAACATGGTGAACTTGTTCCATTTGGATCTATATATCTATACGGTGTGTATTTTCAACTTTGTTAGCCATTAAAACAAATATCAAAACAAACTAAAATTATAATCAGATCTTCAAATATCTATACCATACAGTACTAAGGCAAAATTTCAAAACTAATAAAGCACACTTGACCATACTGTTCTCACAAGAATATCAATTTAAAAATATAGTAATATAAAGCACATAATTTTATTAGAATTTGTTAACAGATTAAAAAACATTATTTTAGAAAAATATTTAAATCCTCTAAATAAAATACACTTGAACTATTCTTCATGTCCTACTTTTAATTTCCATATTTGTATGGTTTAATGTCCAAATATATTAGTATATTGGGGTGATAATAAGCGCAAGTAACTTATAAATTCCACTAAATATATATTGTACTGCGTGTTCATTTTTATTTTACTAATAGAACGGTTCAGAAAAATTTGGATACCGCTATCACCTCTATACAATGTGAAAAGTCTTTCGTAAGATAGAGATATACACAGGATGCCCGTGGTTTCTTTGCCTGTAATCTAGTTTACCCACATTCTAGCTTACTCTATGCATATAGAACAACCTCAGAATGGACAAAATCGATCATTAGAAAACAACAACCACTCTTCAAATCATTTTTGTAGCCTGCCTGATTCTCCAATTTCTCTACTCATTTGATATGCTCCTTCACTGTCTTACCACAGATTTCATTTATTTCATATGGATTCTATTCCAACCAAGATATTCTGCATGATTTTGTGCTTGTTCTAGAAGTGTTTTGGTTTATATAACTTTGTACATTTTATGTCCTCCAATTACAAAGCAAGCTTCGCTTTTCTCCATTAATCAATGAACCTTTACATTGGGTGTGAAAGTAATTTCCTATATGACACACATAGTTTACATTTTCCTAGGAAATATTTAATCTTCGCTTATTTGTGGCTTTATGAAAAGATCTCTCAAGTAAAATGTTACATTGTACAGAACAATAAAATATTTTACTTTTGTACAGTATATATCTTTACTTATAAAATCCCTATGAAAAATCTAGTTATAAGTTTAATTTATAGCTGTATCTCACTATTTCAGATAGTAAGGAAGCCGTAGATATTATCAATCTATTTTCTAATAACAACACATAAAAGTATAACAAATTTGATGTAGTATTAATGTTCAACAGATTAAAATTTACTGCTTTTTAAAATCTGCATTTATTAATTACTATAAAAATTTAAAAGCCACATAAACCAGCACTATCACCACTACCATAAAAGCAAACTTTAATCTGAGTGGTGTTCTTTGAGGAACAGTCAACTAAGGCAAAGCTTTTCTCCCATATAATTTGAAAATGATGTTCTTACACTTATGAAAGTAATACAGATTAATTTTAAAGGTTGAAAGTACATGAAAATATGTGAAAGGAAATACAAATTATCTATTATCCCACATTCCACAAATAATCACTAATAATGCTTTCTTTGAAATGCATCTGATTTTATATGAAATTATAACATGTATGATATTTCTATATACTTTCCTACTAACACTATATTTTTATATTCTTCTAGAATAAAATAAAGATATTTAAATAATTAGTTTCAACAGTATATTCAGAGACGGTAGTAATCGAGCACTTTCATGAATAGTTTATCTACAATCTCTTCATTTGACTGAGGTGTGCTTGATAAGCACACATTGCACAAGACTGTTTTGAACAATCAAGAAAGCAGACAGGTTTGTGAGCACAGTTAACTTGAAAGCGAAGGCATTATGGCTCCATGTTATTTTTGTTAAAAATACTATGTAAAATATATTCAGTCACAGCCAAGGATATTTTCAAGGAAAGGCAGTTGGATAAGGTGTGACTAAATACATACCACTCAATCCTCTTAGGTGCTAAAAAAGAAAGAAAGAAAAAAAACAGGAGAGAGAATGTTCAGTTTAGTACTTAAATCCAAACTGGGATGCTTGTAATTAATAATGGAGAAGAGAGTAACTCTAGTATAAATCAATTATTTGAGTTAAGTAACAGATGGTTATACAACTAGAGTGTCTACCTTTATTTCACTTTGTTTAGAATTGTTCCTTCCTAACCAAGCAAATATTTCTATTTGTTAAACTGAAAGAAATAAATGTTATTGATCGAATATTGCTACCATGACATTTGTGTTAAATGACTCAGTCGATACTAACATTTCTACAAATACGCAAATGTACTTAATTTTTCTTTCATTAATGATGTATAAGCTTCAGCTTAAGTCAGAGCCAAGGCAAAGATAATTGGTGCAGACCAATTAAAGGGAATTAAATGGAATAGTCTAAAGAGCATAGACTTTAAGACTGAAAGATGTTGCTTTGAATCCTGCTGAACCATTACTAGCTGTATTTCATTGAACTGTTTACTTCACCCTTCTAAGTTTTAATTTTCTCATTTCTAAAACAAGGTTAGTACTACCTAAATTGAAAGACTGTTTTAAGAACTAAAAATTACATTTATAACACAGTGGTAGCTTAATAAAGGATAATTATAACTGTCGCTATTAATTGTCTAAAGTCAAATTAAATTTAAAAATATTAAACATGTATTTTACTAATGTGTCTGGTGTCGATGTTTAAATTGGGAAGCTCAATCTAATATCCACTTTTTACAGTCTGAAATGTCATTTTGGAAGGGTTTGATTATCCAAGTAAGTTCATCAATTCTCCATCAACTACCTGTATATGAATCAAGTTAAGCAAAATGGCCTCTGAGTTCATTATTAGAAAAAATAAAATAGGATGTTAATAAATAAGGTAGGAGAGAAATGTATAGCTCAAAACCCCATTTTGTGTCACTTGCTAATTTATTTACCAATATTTATTTAATGTTTACATGTGCCAGGCTCTTCAGAGTCTGGTTTTATTCAAACTTCTACACTTTACTGGCTACCAAGCTCCACCTTGATTCCTATCTCTGGGCTACTCCTTGCTCCTAATGCACACCCACTTCTTTCCTCTTTCTGGAATATTCCTCCATTTCTTAACCAATGAAAGTCTTCTAGTGTTTTGTAATGAAGCTCAAATATTATCTTTCCATAGTGATTTCCTTGGCCATTCCTATCCTGGAATAGATATATTAGGTGAGGAGCTAGTACTAGGATGGGACAGATCGATGATCCCTGCCTTGAAAGAGATCACATTAGGTTTCTACCACTAATGTAGGGTTTACGACATACTTCCTTTTACTCGTAAGTAAACGAGTGTTTATGTACATGTCTCTGTGTTTTGAATCCTTTAATTGTAAGGAACAAATGCCATAATGGATAAAACTCTTGTTCATTTCCTCATGATACCATGATCCCTAGAAAATGGTCTAGAAATACATGGCGAATGAGTGAATGAATGAAGGAAAGACTGCCGAGTCCTACTTGGTGACCCTTTTCAATTACAGTGACTCTGGAGAGGAATGAGGAACATAAAACAAGGAAAGTAATCTTTTTTGTGTAATGAGGATTCTGTGGTCCTGGAAGAGAGATAATTTATCAGCATTAAATTCACACACAATGTCAATCAGTTTCAGAGAGAGACCATGTGAGGTAGATAGATGACAAAAGATTAATCAAGCAACTACTATAGGGTAAGATTAGTGCACTGATTTCAAGCAAGGTTGACAGATTAAACAGGTAAAGCAACACACTTCATGAGACACTAGGGTATTGTTCTTATTGCTGGAAAGTGACTGCAGTAAAATTTATGAAAATCAAAAAGTGTCAGTTCAATTGAGGAAAAATATATATGCATTGAAAAAAAGCTAGGCCCTGCCGAGAAATGATTTAGCTAATAAATACATAAATAAATTTATTAAATTGTTGATATTATTCTAGATAATGCACTAGCTTCTTATAGAACAGAATGCCATAAATAATATCATTTATTTACATTAATATCCATGGAATTCAATGTTTTCCAAGCATGTAGATAATTAACAATAATAGGCATGGGTTTCCAATAATCACCAGTGGCTGAAAACAAAAATATGGCATAAAACATTTAATTATTTTGGGAAAATAAGTTCAAGTTGATATCATAAGTATACATAATTTATTACTTGATTGTTGGAGAGCCAGATTTTTCACTGTTGGAAAGAAATTATGAGTTAGTTTCATTATGTAAAGGAGATCAATGAGGCTTCTATCTGTATTTTTTAAATCATCATTATGATGTCATAGATTTAACATTGATGTTTTCTAATATATTTTAGGTATTATTCCTTTTGATATCTAAGCAAGATAAGCAAGAAAGGAGGCTAGAATGAGTACTGCAGCACTGGATTTGAGTTGGAGTTATCAGTATAAACTCATGTTTAGCTGAATATATATGTAGATGGATAGAGAAGCAATTATGCATATGTATGTATACATTTGTTAGTATACTACCTCTGTCCTACGTGAGAACCTGGAGACAATGACCACCCAGTTATAATGAGTACGTCTATCATCCAGAGTTTGCTTTTTAAATATCATTTTCCAGTAAAAGAAAATAGGACTCCTTTAAGTGTCATACTAAGGCTAAGATACAAAATATAGAAAATGATCTTGGGCTATACTTTGTGACTCACTTCCAAGGAGTAGAATGAGAAAAGAAAAATAGTACTACTTCACAGTAGAGGAACCTTTTTTTAACCAATAGACGGTGGTTATCGTGACCAATTTCAATGGGAGTAGCATGGATCTTCTGAGATCATGTGATAAGGACAGTAAATTTCTATGGAATTCTCACCAAAAATTCATAACCACAGTTTAATCATGAAAATTATCGGACAAATTTAAATTGGGAGGCATTCACAAAACACCTAACCAGTATTTATCAAACTGTCAAGATCATGTCAAGATCATGAAAACAAAGACAAACTGTTGCAGGATAGAAGAGATCAAGGAGACGTGACAACTGAATGCAAGGAAGCCCCCTGTATCAGATTATAGAACAGAAAAATACACTAATAGAAAAACTGTTAAAATCCAAATAAAGTCTGGAGTTAAGTTAATAGCAACATGCTAGTGGTAGTTTCTTAGTTTTGACAAATGTACCAGATTAATGTAAGATGATCACATTAAGGAAAACTGAAATCAAGTGAGGATGTAGGGAAACACTCTGTAGTAGCTTTGAAACTTCTGCAAATCAAAAATTATTCCAAAATAAATTTTATTTTTTATTTATTTTTATTTTTTTAGGCGAGGCAATTCTTGGTTGACCTCACAGATTGCAAGGATCTTGTCAGTTTACGATCCCTTATCTTTTATTTTTTTACACTTACAGCGCTTGGTCTTTCTAGGTGGTCTCCCATCCAAGTACTAACCAGGCCCGACCCTGCTTAGCTTCTGAGATCAGACAGCATCAGGCTTGTTCAGAGTGGCATGGCCATAGACACTAAATTTTATTTTTTAAAAAACTATGAGATAATCTCTTAACATATAAAGGAGACCAGTGAGGCTTCTGTCTTTTTAAAATTATCATTAAGATGTCACAGATTTAACGATGATGCGTTATATTATAGGCATTATTCCTTTTGATATCTGAATTCTCCTTCCTTCGGTCAAGGTGAACAACTACCAGTTGGCTCCTGAAAACTTTTAACATAATCTCAGTACGTGTAATAGTTTCTTTATTTTTTGTTATTACCAAAAAATTTTCCAGGGGGCACCTTGTACAATTCCTTCCCTAGACTTGGAATGAGTTACTTTTCCAAAGATCTCTGTTGTCTTTTAATAGGAAATGATTTTAGATATTATAAACTGTATACGTGTGGTATTGATTTTTAATGGGTTATTCATTATTTCTAAGTCTTTAGTGTGTAGAACTAAGAAATATATATTTTATAAAATATATAAAATAAAGCATTAATTCATACTGAAACTTCTCATTCAAATTCAGAATTACTGGGCTTGTTTCTTATCTTTTTTAATCTTAAACATGTATCACCTTTCTCTGATGCTTTTTCCAACAATGTCAGCATAATAATTTATTTGCTTTACACAACATTATATATACAACATTCTCAGAATAGTATTATCAATACTGGAATCAACATATGATTAGTGAAGGCAGGGTGAGTTGTTTTATGCAATTATTTTTGTCTTTAGGAGATACCCCACTTGGGAGAATAAGCCAGAATTATCTGTTTTAAAATAAATTAAATAATGCAACTCTGAGTAGATATGGAAAATTTGCTTCTTTCTTTCCTGATTTTCTATTCCTAGAGGAAATACTTCTCCTTTTAGCTAAATGCTAGTTTCCACATACTTGTCTCTACCTTGCTTTTCCTCACATAATATATCCTTGAGACCACTTTGTCATGGTATATAGAGGCACTCCTCTTTCCTCATTATATACATATGCCATAGCTGGGTAAGATAACCTCCTCTCAGACATTTTGGTTGTTTTGTGTTTTGCTATGATAAATCGTACTGTAATAAATAGCTTTGTGCATATAACTTTTATGATTCTGCCAGTGTATATTTAGGATAGAAACCTACAAGTATAATTTCAGGGACAAATGGTAAATTTTACTGTTATTTTGTTCACACAGTTATTTTTCACCTAGACTATTTCTTTAGCTTCCAAATTTCTCTCCCTGCTTCCAGCTTCATTGTATAGCATGAACCATACTTATGCCAAGATTTTGGATCTAAAATACAAATCCGATTATTTTACCCCCTTCCTTATAGCCTTCCATGATTTTCCTATCTCTATGAGATGAAGGCAAAACTATTGAGTGAGAAAATTCATAACCATCCTTTGCTTTGCTTTCTGGCCTTACTTTCGAAACTTCCTCCATTTACCCTAAAGTCTAATACTACCAAACTTATATAAATTTCCAAAAAGATATATGCTCTCTCATGTCTTGGACATGATATTTTTCTCTACCTGGTAATCTCTACACATTCATAAATATTTAGTTCAAATTCTCTGTCTCCATGAGTTCTTCCTGAATTCTCTCAAAATCAGAATTAAACTTCTATTTTGCTCCTATGTCACTCTGTGTTTCCCTCTGTTGCAGCCTTGATCAAATTATTTTGGCAACTCTTTATTTAAAAAAAAAATCCGTCCATGATGTGCCAGAACCATGCTGAAAGTTTACATATATTATATCAGAACAGAAAGGTTAAGTAATATATCCAGGGTAATGCAGCCAAGAAGCTAAGGGCCTGTATAATCTGAATCCTGTTATTATTATTCTAAAAGCTTGAGGCCTTTTAAGTAGATCACACTATTTCCCTAAATGTTGTGCATTCTTCCAATTTATTTTTTAGCTTCCAGACCCCTCATTGCACCTTAAACTCATTAAGTCAGCAGATTTTAATAAAGACAGTATGGTCTCTGAAATCGGACAGACCTTTTATCCCTAGCTCTTAGCTTTAACGCTTACTAATAATATAACATTGAGCAAGAATGTTAATCTTTAGATGAGATTCCTAATCAATATAATGATGCCTAAATGTTTCAGTAGATCAAATGATATATGTAAGGCCTTAGCACAATTCCTGGTATATTGGTGGGGATTCATTAACATCATGGATCTTCTAATAACAACAAAGGTTTTGCTTTGTTCTCCTTTTTGTCTCAACCCCTTCACAGTAAACACACATGGTAGGTGTTTAATACATAAATATCTGTGTATGAATAATTTGATGAAGAGCCAAAAGCCTGGCAAACTTGCTCTTCTTCCTAAGTTCCTTTTCCCAATTGAAGATGTCACCAAAATTCTGATTACTGCATTTAGAACATTCAGGTTTCAACTTGCAGATATTTCTGACCCTAAATATGGGCACACTCTCCATGACTCTCAAACAGCTGGTGAATGTGTCGTCACTTTTGCCTCAGCAATGACTCTCCTATCTCCCTCATCTCGTTTCTTTTCTATGTCCTACTCCAGTCTAGTCTCATTATCACCTGATTTTCTGAAAAGTCAGTCTGTAAACTAGTCTTGGCTCTTGCCTTTCCTGGTCTACATTGCCAAATCATCCTCTCATCCCCACTACCAATAAATGCTCTCTTTCTAAAAGTATCGTACCCAATTATACTATTTCTCTCTCTTGACATAGAGCTACCTATCTATATCTATCTATCTATCTATCTATCTATCTATCTATCTATCTATCTATCTTCTATCATCTGTCTATTTATCACCTATTTATCATGTATCTATATATCTAATCAGGCAGCTCCCCACAAAATAAAGTTCAACATACTAAGCACTTCATTCAGTATGCTCCATAAATGGTCTAACCTGACTTTTTGTTATCATTCTCTATACTCTCAAGTTTGCACCCTGAAACAGCTCAGCAACATGTGCTTTATATCCTCAAGCCCCTGGACATCATTTTTCTACCCAGAAAGATATATCTATATTTATCTCTTCTTATTAAAAAATCTAGACAAAGCCTTCTTTGATGTGCTCCATGTGCCGGTTTTCTTCTGTCCCTTGATGGTGATTCATTGACTTTATGTGATCACATGCTCCTACACTGTGCGAGTGTTTTGAATACGAGATCGTGGCATGTTCCTCTGTGGAATCCCCGCAGCACTGGAGCCTTCCCCATAGCAGAACTGCCAAATGCTGGCTGAACTGACTTCATAGGATCAGAGATTTGGGGAGTTGTGATGAATCTTAGAAATTTCTGGTATGTGATACCTTCATTTAATATATTATTAATTTGCCGTTCAGAAAATTGTGAAAATATTTACTTAGAGTGACACAAAAGCAAAAAAAAAAAAAAAAAATCAAACATATATGTCTTTGGTTTTCTTAGCTAGTAATAATCCTTCAAATTTTTATACCGATGTATCAGGATCTTTTATCTCTCACTTTACAAACACTTGAAAGAGAGGCTCAAGTGTTTTCTATACGTAAATTCACACTTGAGATAATAGGTTTATTATGTCATGTTTATAGAATGATTCAGAGGACCAGACACTCCAGATTGAAAGTGCAGGTGTTGGCTCCACCATTACTAGCCACAGTTTTATTCTTCTGTTTTGTCTTCTGTATCATTGATTATCATTTCTGTTATTATGAATACACACTAACTGCCCCAGCCTCCACTTGCCTTCCTTGCTAAGCAGATCCAAAACTCTTTCCTTTTTGGTGCATCTTAAAGACAAGTATGACATGAGGAGATATTTATATCTATTTATATCTCTCTATATATCTATATAGAAATAGAGATAAATATCATGCAGAGAAAGATAATTTAGGTTCATGAAAATGGAGATTTTAATTAACTTGAAAAATATAAATTCAAAAAACAGACTACTATCTTGGAAAATACAGTTGTTTCATCTATGGTCACATTAGCTGAGGTGTCATCATGGTTAAATGAAAAATAAAATTTGTCCTGTATTGATATTGACAGTGGCATTATATCATGGGAAACCGCAAATCTTTCGACTTGGAGAATAAAAGGTAATAATCACCTCTATACATCAAGCAGAGCTTCAGTAGTTGCCCAACTAGGTGATGAGTTTAATAATTTTGTGGGTTTCGAAATTTTAATTTAACTTAAATTCGACTAGAATTTTATTGTTCTATTTTATTATCTTCTTAAAAGAGAAACAGAATGATATTATTTGCAGCGTTGGTTTTTACAGTGACAGAAAAGACAAAAAGAAAACATTTCAAATCCCAGTTGACTTGTAAGACTAAACCCTTATAAACGGAAATGACAAATGTATGATTTGTGTAATCCAATTATTCACAATTAGGTCTTTGTTTTTGTCATAACAATCTGTGGTGAAATGTAACAAGGAAGTGAGCAAATAAAAAAAAAAGATGTGATTTTTAAGAGCAAAATTCAGAACTTGGAAAAACACTGAAGAAAAGCACTCTGAAATTTTAGTGGGGAATATTAAATGTCATCTACAAATTACAAATACAGGTAGTTTAATTGGTGATACCTAATTAAAGGTGCCTCAAAAGAATAAAAGTAGTACATATTCCAAAAAAAAAAAAAAAAACTTAACCATGTAGGGTCCTTGTGAGAATTCCACATTAACCTACCTATTCTCTCTTCCCAAATTTTACATCAGATAAACATAGCTACTAGCTGTATTCTTTTGTAAAATATAATGGTCGACATTACTTTTGGTTCCTGAATCTTTAAGGAGAAGATCTCCCTCTAATGATTTCTAGGGAGCTTGTCCCTAACTGATGCAACCCAAGTTTCAAGGCTCTACAATGACATGATCCAACTAACGGCACCCAAAGAAGTGTAAAGATTTAAAACTCTTCCTCTCTCACAGTTTAATGGAATCAGGGGACTGTAGTTACTGCTTAGATCAAGAGGTCATACAGAGGAACAGAAACCTGTCATTGATTGCTAACACAGTTACTCTGGTTTCAGACTCCATCCAACACAGACAGGTAAAATGAAGTCTTAAAGGTGACCTTGGAAAGGGAGTGACACCATAGGTCTAAAACTTTCTAGGATAATTAATATTCTTCTAGCCAGTCAAAATAACTATTGACATCATCCATGCAGTGCTTAAGATTCCAGGAGGGACATGGAGTAGAGTGAGTATTCCAGCGTCCAGGTTAAAAAAAAAAAAGATATGAATGAAAAAGACCCTATTTTTCTATCAGACCCTGTGCCCACTGTCCCAAGCACTGTCCTTTCAATCCTTCTTCATCAGCCCCTGAACTATTATGTTCTTCCTACTCTTGAAGTGGGCCACAGCGTAGAGGAAAGGTGTCCTGAATGGAGACTTGAACTAAATGAGTCTTCAATTACTTTTCCTACTTTACACTTCACACAGTTCCCGTTCCTAGTTCTGCTTCATGCCTTTCAAAGAACATACTACAGGCACCATTCAGTATTCGTTTCTCAGGCTTTTTCCATCCCGTTCATTACCCTAAACTTTGCTGTTTAAATTAACTTTTCTCCCTTCCTCTCTTCTCTAGGATGTTTCCATTTCCCTGGATCTCTTCCCCAACCTTATCTCCTCCGATTCTTTCCTCCTCGATCCCAGCTTCATGGACTTGCCCAGGCTGCCCTTTGCCGCCCTTTCTCCGCTTCTCCCCCTCTGAGTCCCTTCACCTCATCCGTTCCTGTCTCGGGCTTTCCAGATTCCCGGGCCGCTTAATGATGAGATATCTTTGCTGCAGCGAGGACTGGAGTCCCCCGCGCGCAGCCCAGTGGCAGAAGAGGGCGAGGCTGAGAGAAAAGCGAGGGTTGTAGGGGAGGGAGGCAGCCGGTCCTCCCCGCGGGCCTGCAAGAATGCGGCAGGGGGTCGGGGGCCTGGGGAGGCACTAACTCCCCGAGCCCTAGATCCGGGTTGCAGATCTGGCCCACCGGCCGATTTCCTGCCAAGTGCTGCCAAGAAGCATTGGAGCCTGGAAAGCAAAGACAGGGGCGCAGGGGTGCCCATCCCCAGAGTAGGTCCCTTGGTGACCGGGGGAAGAAAAGAGAAGGGAATCGGTGAGTGGTGTGGAGAAGGAAAAACCTGTTTCCCGACTGACTCCGGAGCGTCGGGGAGACTGGGGCGCTCTGGTGAGCCTCTAAGAGGTGAAGCCTGCCGAGGGGTGGGCGAGGGGCGCGCGGAGGGAGCGCCGCGCGTTCGGGGAGGGGGCGCAGGGAGCGCAGCGGTGCTTCGGCTGCTGCAGGCTTGAGGGGGAATGTGAGGCTGTGCGAGTCCGGGAGCGCGTGCGGCGGCCGCGGCGCCAGTGTTTGTGTGTATGTGAGAAAGCGAGGGGCGAGCGTGAGTGCGAGTGAGGCAAAGAGAGAGCGCATGTCTCATCCCTGCGAGCAGCCACTAGACGCTCCACCACCATCTTTTGCATGTGCAACATTTGCAGCCGGACAGAAAACCTCTCCCAGGGCTATGGAGACTGCGGGAAAAATCTGGCAGCTCGCGATGGATTGCTAAAGGGGAAGAACCAGAATAAGAAACCACCAAAACCTTTCCCTTTTTCTTTTTCTTTTCTTTCTTTTTCTTTTTCTTTTTTTTTCTTTTTTTGGATGTTTTTAATTTTAGCGCCATCGTCCTCAATGCCTCTCTGAACAGCCTTTACGAAGAGTGCGAGAGAAAGAGAGAGCGCGCGCCAAGGAGAGGAGAAAAGAAGATGAGGATTATTTGCAGACAGATTGTCTTGTTATTTTCTGGATTTTGGGGACTCGCCATGGGAGCCTTTCCAAGCAGCGTGCAGATAGGTAAGCTCTTCTCAGGTGGGGTGTGCGTGTGGGTGCCTGTAGCAGATATCCGAAAGTGAGTTAAATGAGTTGCTTATAAACAATTCAAGGAAATCCGCGAATCCCTTCCCCTCTTCTTCTCTCTTCCTTTCTCCTTTTTACAAAAGACTACCTCTTTGGTGCAGGTTCAGTTGGAATATACACAGAACAACCACCTTCTGTCCTCAGCCCATACTCCCCTTTCCACCTTTGGCTCATGTCGTTTAAGTAGGATTGGAATAAGTTAGAAAAAAACCTTCGTGGGATTTGATTACATTTTTTTTTTATTATGGTGACATTGGTTACATTTTATGTGATATTTCTTTTCATCCCTTTCTCTAGATCATGAAGGAATGCCGAGTTTGTTTTGCTTTGTTTTGCTTTAAATACACTTCTTCTCATGCTGGACGCCTCATCTTTCTCCCTATTTCAGAAAGACACTGTGGGGGGTAAGGGGGCGGCGGGAAGCGTTTCCACCTTCACCCCCTGCCTTTGCTTGCTACCGTTTAACCCATTCCAAAGTTAGATCCCTTTCCCGGAACCTTTTCTCGTTTTGTTTTGTTTTGTTTTCCCCTTGAATCTTTTGCCCTTATTCCTCCATCTCGACTTTATTTCCAGGGAACTATCCATCTTTGGCTTTTCTTGCTGTTCTCCACTTCTGTCTTAATGGGACGCAGCTATTGAATTTCTTCCAGCTAAGCCCAGCCTCAACACTGCATCATTTCTCGTGGACTGTGCACAAAACGAAGCTAATTAGGCTGAGTCCACCAGCTGCAGAAAAACAAAGTTTATGTCTCCTTTCTGATTTCCCTCTTTCCTGCGTGTCACCACATCCTTTCATTTCTGTATTTTAATGCAAATCCTCTTTTCAGTTCATCTGCATGCATCTTCCAGAGAAATATCCCGACCTGGCTGGTGAAGCAGTGTGCTGGGAATCATGAGGAGGGCGAGAGAGAAAAAGGAAAACACATTAAATGGTCTCAGAGGTCATTGTGATCATGACAAATTGAGACAGGAAAAAGCTGAGCTGTTTTAAAGACTAAAATACTAATTGTGCCTCTTAGGGACAAAGGCCAGTCTCCCGATATGTGGCAAGGATAGCTCCTTAATTGTATGTGCGGGGAATGGCAGTGGGTTTGACAGTGCTTAGGGTGAGAATAACATTTACAAGAGGAAACATTGAATGTGCTTTCCCTGTTGTTTTTAATAGGTGGTCTCTTCATCCGAAACACAGATCAGGAATACACTGCTTTTCGATTAGCAATTTTTCTTCATAACACCAGCCCCAATGCGTCTGAAGCTCCTTTTAATTTGGTACCTCATGTGGACAACATTGAGACAGCCAACAGTTTTGCTGTTACAAATGCTTGTAAGTAAAAACTAAGTTGTGGATAAATTGGAAGAGAATTAAACTGAGACAACAGAGTACCTTTCCTCTTTATTATTATTATTTAATTTTTTTAGAAATTCAAGATTTCTACATATGTCTTGTTGCAGAGCAAATTAGAGTTAAAAACTAGATTTAGTCTCCAAGATATTTGGCTGGTCTGTCTTTCTTTTTGTTTCTTTTCTTTTCTTTCCTTCTTTCCTTCCTTCCTTCCTTCTTTTTTCCCTCCCTTCCTTCCCTCCTCCCTCTCTCCTCCTCCTTTTCTTTCTTCCTTCCTTTTTTTTTTTTTCATTTTTTGTCTGGATTATTCAAGTAAATTTCTTCTTTAATATTTCCTATCACTCTAATGTCAAGTCACTGAAAATTGTACTCAGTCTAGTTTTGATTCTGTTCCTTTGGTTTTTCTGGTTTGCTTTTCACTTGAGTAAGCATATGCCTTGTTTTTAAAGAAGACACATGCTCTCTTACACTGATGAAGGCAATGGAAGGTTTGCTAACAGTGAGAAAGAGAAGGGAGCAGTGGTGTGGAGGATATATATTCCAGTTGGTTGGCTGACGCTGCAGATGATCTGGTGATGTCACTTGAGGCTGTCCTGCTCTTATATTCTGAGTTGTAAATGTCTATTACTATCACGTAATACATATATCCTGTGGATATAACTCCATGAATTCTTCTTACCTTGGTGGCAAATCATGTTAGTCTCCAATCCACCTGAATTCTGCTGGATCTGTTATCACACACAATGAAACTTAATGGGTGACCTCACCTAATACTATAATGAAACAGTTGTACAGTGTTCCTCTACCAAAATACTGTATAACTGAATGTAAAAAAATACAATCAACCGTAAATTAATTTAAAACTCTAAAATATATTCAGTCATTATAGCATTTATATTGCATTTTTACTTTTGAAGGAAATACATGTTTCAAATTTATCCTAAGCTTTACATGCAAGTTTACATGCTCATTATAGATTATTTATGACATTTAGGAATAGTTTCCACATAAAATTTTGCATGATAGTAATAAAATGTTCAATATGAATTGTAGAGTATTTTTATTACATCATGTTGAGTATATTTTAATTTTAGAAGCTTTCTTTCTTGGTACAAGAAAGTGTACTGAACAAATAAGTGAAATTGAAAACAGAGTTTTTAAATATTTGGAGATCAGATTCATTAATTTAATTATTTTAATTAATATTTATTTGCCATTAATTCATCTAACTGATAATATGATCAATTTTCCTCAATTTTTGGCATCTAACCATTACTTCATTCTAGAACTTGGTTTCACAAAGAGGTCAAAGCATTTGACATTTTTGTAAACTGACACAATTGTATTATTTTGCAAGAATGCTATATAGTTTCTACGAGCACTACTTAATTTAAAAAAATCATTTGGTATTTAGTGATAAAATAAATATTACATTATAGCAGGAAGGAG
This sequence comes from Pteropus medius, assembly GCF_902729225.1. Lineage (NCBI taxonomy): Eukaryota > Metazoa > Chordata > Mammalia > Chiroptera > Pteropodidae > Pteropus > Pteropus medius. The sequence goes on from NW_024355523.1 coordinate 2,137,400, forward strand.
TTATTTTTAATCAGAAATACATATAAATGCATAGAACTAGGTTTGTGGATAGTCATTTTTGTAAATTTCCTGTTATTAGTTTTATATTTCAAGTTTTGAAAGGGTTGTCAACATTTCAAATAGTCTAAATATAAAGAATTCTCCTTTGTACATAAATATTATCTATTTAAATATTTTCCTCATGTCTTTCCAGAGAGTGTGTGAACCAAAAATTAACTAACTTTAAGAATAATTAATGAGCCAAATATATGTGAAGGTACTTTGTCAATAGTAAATTACTTTTAAAATATTAATTGTTATTCAGTTTTGAAAAACTTCCTTAAAAGTGGCAGATATATTATTTTGGTTTTGCTTTCACAAATTAAGTTCTTAAGTATTCTAAAATTTTTATTATGACTTCCAGCTATATATATTATAAAGTACTAATCTTTTCTTCCTTCATAGCATTTGTTAATTTCATTCAGGATAATTTTAATTAGTATTATTTTATTTATGTAATGAAAATATTATATAAAATAAAGTGTTACTAGTAAAGTACCTGTAAGCATGAGAAATTAATAAGCTGCACACAGAATGAAAAAGTAGGAAAGGATATAAAATATAGATAATATGCTATTCTTTACCTTTTAAGACTGAGAAAATTGAAACTAAGTAAATTTTAAGTGTGCTTATTTTGAATCTAAGCATCACACAATGTTAGTGATATCATATTTTTCCATAATCATATTAATTAATTTTGTGTACATATTTAAATATATATGTATATATTTAAAAAATACATTGTAAATAAAAAGAAAACACTTTCTAGCAAAGAAAAGGAAATGTTTTTGGCAAATGTGTATGCCGAATGTCCTTAACACAAACCTAAGCTGAATTAGGGAAAAATCAATTATCAGAGAACCTAGGTCAGGTGACTGGTGTTTGCTGAATGGACTAACTGAGAACATATACAGGTGTGATTTTCCAGTCTAATTAATGGTGAAACGTAAGCAGTAAGTATGAGGCAACCTCATATATCAAGCTCTTTGCCTTTGGGTACAAAAGGATAAAAATAGTTTTCTGGAGAATTAACATGGAAATTATTCTTCAGAGTGATACAGACTGGATTTTTAAATTTTTCATGTTGGATTAAATATAAAGATGTATTATGTGACTGGCTGGGTTTATTTGAATTGTGATTTTCCTGCAGCGATCCTTGTAAAACTGCAGGATCTAGTCTGTCTGTGAGTAGGAGCCATTAAAAAGCATTTATTTATTTTATAGAATGAATAATCAAAGTCAAAAAGATAGATTAAAGAATAAAGAGTATTGGTCATCTTTTGGACAGATATAATTTAATGCTGGTTCTTCTACCTCAAAATTAATTTAACGCTCTAAGAATACTCTGGGCCATCTCAACATTTGTGTATAGAGTTTACATACTACTTAAGTCTAAACCTGATTAACTCAAATTTACCACTTTTGGTATAAATCCCAAATTTCTGAGGGAGGACAAATAATTTTAGCTTTTATTCTTAACAATATTTGGGTAAGATTAAATTAAAATATTGTTTTCCTTTTTTAACTATTCACATTGTTGGAAAGTCTCACTTTGCTCAATGTAAAACTGAAATTATAGGAAATAAAAATAATATAATATTATGATATATTTAATAACAATAAGTAGGTATAATGAATAGCCCAAATATTAAAATTTTGAAATTTAATTAAAGGTATACTTTTTTTTGTGATTGAAAGTGTGCAGTATAGCAAAATGGATATTTAAAACGTAAATTCAATATGGTCAGTGTTCTCTAATAAAATATACAATTGACCCCAAATAGCTATCTTTGCAAATAAACGAGCTCGATTAAATACGTCCTTTGTAAAACATTTGAGACAACTCTATTCTTATATTTTTCCAATAGTTAATGAATAGAATTTTTTTGGAGGATGGTGTATATTAAATTTGACCACAAGTAAAAACCAAAATAAGTAGTCTATCACCAAGTTTTCTAAAACATAAAAATATTTGAGACATCGAAATTAGTTTAGTACAGTTATATTAGAAATCTGTAAAAGAATCAGTTCTTCAATAAGGCAATCTCTTTATAATATAATCCACAAATATTTAGTTTCTGAAATGACTTAAATTTCAGATGAGCAATAGGAAATGCATAATAAAGAAGACCAAGTACTCACATATTGTCACTTTGGCAAAATAATAAAAGAAGTTTATAGACTATTTCCAATGTTTTTAACATGGATAGGTGAGACCAATAGGTTAGTAGATATATATTTTTAATGATGTGTTTATCTTACTCTCCTTTTCTGTCTGAAATCTATTTAGTTGTTTAAAAGATGATAGATTAGAAAGTTGTAAAAATCACATATAGACTGGATATTATACCCTAGTAATGAAAAATGTCATTCCTTTTTCAGTTAAGTATTAGTTCTGTTTGTGGGCCATTTATTGTCGGCCCCAAATATCCAAGATGAGTGGTACTTGTAAAAGTAGGTCGGTTGTAAAATATACTTGTTTAGTTAATCTTAATACATTGAAAATATGACACTATGTCCATTAGGCTCTGCAGACATTTCTACTTATATAGTAGGTACTTAATAAAAACTCATTGAATTTAAGGGTACTGAATACTAATATAATCTTTTGGCATTAATTCAACAATGTTGAAATGTTGTACATATTCCTTTTCAGAGACATGAATCTATAAAAAGACATACTAAGAGTTTACATGGCTGATATAATAATCTTAAACGTGCTAAAATAAAATTCTTATGGTTTCACCTGCTAAGTTGTTAGTAGAGATACATTAGAATTAAATACTATTTGGCTTTTGATTATTTTCGAGAAAATGAGTGATGTAACTCTACTGTGCCTCTCTTTCGATTTCATTATTTTGAACTGATAGCAAGATTCTATGTTGATTTGAAACAATTCTTTAGTTTTATAATGTTCTTTCTCTCTTCCTCCTAATTTTTAATCACGAGATTAATGACGAAGATGAGTCATTTTCTGATGGTTTGTCCTATTCTAAAATGATAGGATGCTGTCTAATTTGCATTGATGTATTTCAGAATTGTCACAAGATTAAGTTTTCATAAAACTATTAGGAAAACTTCTTAAACATTTTTTTTAATCTGGATTTTTCCAAGTGATGTTAATTTCCCAAAGAGGAAAATTTTACTATCTGATATTGGGAAACATAGATTTATCTGATTTGCAGAATTTTATTATTGCTCAGAAATTTAAAATGAAGGATAAATATAATAAACCTTGTATTTTATGACAACAACATTGTTTTAAAATACTTTGATATACATAATGTTATCTGACCTCAAACTAGTCTTAGAGTGAGACAATCTGAGAAGATAGCCATTATTTTATAGTTAAGAGCGCAAGGCCATATGACTAAAAAGCTGCAGAGTCAGGGTCTAACCCAGTTCTTCTAACTAGTACCTTTACTAGAAGGCCATAGCATGTGAAAAATATATCTATGTCGATATCGCTTGAATTAAGAAAGAAAAAAACAGTTGTCATTTATCTTTTTTTCTAATTTAATTGTAACATTTTGAAGAAAATAGAACAAGACATTTCTGGGCAACTTATTCATTAATCATATGACAGTGAGTGAAATAGCAAGGACTGAAGTCATATTACATAATGAATTCATCCATTCATTCACTAGATTAGATAGCAAATGTGTCCATTTAATTATTAAACATATTTATTAAGGGCAACTGCATTTAAGACTCAATGCTAGAAAGGAAGATCCAAAACTTATAAGAATAGTTGCTGCCTTCAGGAGCTGATAGTCCAGTGGGAAAGATAGACAAGTCAGTTATTAGAAATACAGTAAGATAAAGTGCTATGATAGAAACAGAGTCCTATGATGGAGATAAATTAAGGAAGGATAATAATACCGAACTTGGTATGGCATTCTAAGGGGAATGTCACCTGATCTGGGTACTAAAGATCTAGTTAAATAATTTGAAAAAGAGGGTAAAAGGAAGACATGCCTGACCAAAGGAGGAACACATCACAAGGCACCAAGGTGTGGGAGAGCCAGGCATATTTGAGCCACTTGGTCATATGATCAACTTTGCAGAGGCTACAGAATTTAAATAATGAATTGCAAGGATAATTGTAACACCTTTATATCAGTCATTTCTTCCTTTTCTTAGAGTGTTCTTCCTTTTCTTAGAGTGTTCTTCCTTTTCTTAGAGTGTTCTTTTGACTTCTGACCAGGAAGAAAAGCAGCACTTATTAACCCCACATAGCTTCTATTAATACATACTCTTTTGTATATGTTGGTCTAGAATATTCTTATCTTTTATTTAGAAGTAGGAAGAGGGAGTCTTTTCTGGACTTTTGAACGAGGTGGTCTTGAATTTACAACCCTCTAGTGGGTAAGTTACTTAATTTCTTCATCTGTTAACACAAGGAAATAATATCTACCACACATGAATTTTATGAATATTAGAAAAGTATTTGGAAAGTATTCAGCATACAGTTAGAACTCAATTAAATTTAGTTGTATTACATATTCTGTGTCATGTGGAACATTTATTTCTGAGTCAATCTAACATTTCAAGAGTTATATATATTTTCTGTTTATATTTTAAAAAGGCAGTGTATGTTTTGAATGAATATATTTTGTTGATATTTTTAAGGAACATTTTGACCTTTCATTTAATTGTTAATTTTATGTACACAAGTCTAAATTCATATTTTTAAAAATTATTTCTTAAGTCCTAGGAGAGGGTAACTTTATCTGGAATTTATAGACCATTCAGAAAGAGGATTGGTTCATAGATGAATTAAAGAGGTTGATGATTTCTCCTGATTATAAGCAAAATTTGATGGGTGTTTATGTGTGTTTACGGAGAGGCAGTCTAAACTTTTGAACAGCTTCTCAATGAATCCAGTTGCACAAAAGACCCAGTATCACAGCCCTAAAGAAGCTACTCATAAGAAACAGTACTTCTTCTTTCCCTACCTTCATCTTTTTAGAAACTGATTGAATTCTGACCTTGAAACCAACCAGGAATTTTTACATGAAATTCATCTCCACTAGCTTCAATGTGTCCTAGCTGGTGAAATCCTTGGTTTGGTCCTCTGCCTCTCAAATTGTCATCTTATCATATTTATTTCTTCTCTTACTATCAAAAATTCTACATATTCCACATCAGCTCTTTCTATTTTTATCACAAATCACCTTTTGCCTTACCATCACCACTCCTAGAACGCTGTGTTCTTGAAGGTCACCAGTGACTTTCAAATTAGTAAATTCAGTTGTTGTTCCTTTGTCCTCATTGTCTCTGAATAGTCGGCAGAATTTGACATTGCTAACAACTCCGTTTTCTGAAACTTATTTCTCCTCCTATAGTAGTAAAAGAGCTATTAAAATGGGATACTGAAAATATGCCAAAGGTGTTGTATTACCTCAATTCTTACACAACCCTAAGAAGCAGACATTATTATTATTATCATTTTATATGTGAAGAAACTGAAGATTTGAAGTTAAGAAAATTTGCCTAACCATAAAGTATCCAGGCATCAGATCCTAAAATCAGGTTTCTCTGCCATTCATACTACAATATCTTGGTTAGTACAGTGTCCATAAGATACCCATCACTTGGTGTGACGGCAGCTGGTAACTCTTAACCTAAATAGAAAGATGTTTTCTCAAAGCTACCTCTTTACTTTAACAACTTTCATTTACCCTGGGTAACATGTATAGCATTTTATATTGGACATCAATTCTTCCATGAGATTTGTAACGCACTATTAAAGTTGGAGAATTCTAAACGGTGACACCCCTATTACTTTATATTGCAAAATTCTTGTCATAAAATTCTTGTAATTTTTCTACCATGTGGAAAATGTTATGCAAACAGCATTGGATAGTTCATTAGTTGGCAAACCCACATATTTGTTAGAGGAATATTAATGGACTTCAGAATAACTACAGCTATTTGATTCATATTTTCCCAAGTTCTTCACTTTAAGATTTGCTTAGCTGTCAGGCATTTTCTTTCAGGTTTTCTTTTACAAGTTTTTAGATTCCAAATTAACATAGTGATGACTGTCTTAAAGAGCATTGCCCTAAATCAAAATCACTCATCTTTATAGTGTAATCACTTGCCTCCCATTTAATATAACTAGTGGTGTAATCAATTAAAAGTTTAATGTTATCTTGGAAGTAAAAGGTAAAAAAATTGAGATTTAATACTTTTTTGAATAAACCATGATATTTCTCTAAATACAGCAAAAATTACACCATAAACTGTAATCAGTGCTTGCTTACTTTTTAAAAAAATTTTTTTAAAAATTTATTTAAATTAGTTTCAAGTATACAGTACATTGGTCAGATATCAATAGAGTTCAGCTTTTGTTCCTTATATGCTTATTCCAAGAAGAGCGGTTTGTTATCAGTAACTTTAAATATTTTGTGCCCTGTGTTCTTTTTATTGTTCGTATTTTCATCTTTTTAAAAAAACTAACATGCGTGTGAAAATTTCAAATAATTCAGAAATCTTAGTAAATCAAAATATTCTGTAATCTCACAATTTAGAGATAATCATAGTCAACAGTGGCCTATAGATCCTTTAAGACATTTTTATCTATATATACATAAGTAGAGAGATAGAGTACTATAAATATGAGAAGCTAATATTTTCTAGACATAAAGGTAATTAAAAAATTATGTCACTCTATAACTGCATTTCATCAATAGTTTGTTTTATTTATTATAAAAAGTTTTCTTCCAGTATATAAGACTATCTCATTTTCTTTTATTGCTACATAAAATGTCATTGTGTGAAGTTACTATGATAAACACACTTTATACCCTCATGATCAGCTTTTAGATTATTTCCACATTTTTGTTATTACAAACAAAATAGCAGTAAAACTATTTGCATACCTGTGTGAGTATTCCTGTATCATTAATTCTTGGAAGTGAAATTACTACATCAAATAATATAGATGTTTACCCTTAATAGTGCCAATTTTTTCCCCTCAAAAACAAAATGTTATTTAAATTTACAACTACCAGGATGCGAGAATAATTGCTTTTCTATGACCTGCCGACACTAGCCATTATCAGTCTCTCCAATCTTCATTTGTCCTCATGGGTGAAAATGACATCTAATTGCTTCTTTAATTTGCATATTTTTGATTAATAGTGAGGCTGAGAATATTTTCGTATATTTATAAGACCTGCGTACTTTCTTCTCTGTGAACTGTCATTTTTTTTCTTTGTCAGTGTTTTCTTACTTATTCGTGGAATGTTTTATATACTATGGAAATTAACCCTTTTATCATGATATGTAATTATTATTTTCATTTTTTACTTATTTATCATCATTATTCTTCTCTAGAATATAAACTCCCAGAACCTTGTTAAACTATATATCTTCATAACCTCACACAATACCTGGTCCAAAGTAAGAATCAGTAAATATCTTCTAATAGATGAACTAGCAATACATGAATTTTCTCTTCATTCATCTTTGGGGCATCCTTAGGATAGCTAAGACTTTTCATGTGTTATCTTAGAGAGAATCAAGCAGAGGCTATGAAGACAATGAGATGTAGATCCAAAATAAATGGTATGTATTTTTCTTATTTTAAGCATATTTCTTCTCATTTGTTCCAATTAATTCAACTTATAAGACGGGCTAAACAAAGAGGAAAATAAGTTCTATAGGGAAGAAGTGAGTCTGTTAATGTAAAATGACCTATATTATGCTGGCCAGATTGTTTTTGATAAATTTAAATCTGGTAGGAGAGAACTTCTAGGTGCTTATAACATGTGGTGCCTGTTGACAAAAGAACTAGAAAATGCTGATACTTTTAAAGCAGGAGAAAGGCCATTTGGGTAGCCCAGGTGAACTAGTGTGCACACTCAAGAGAATCTCATGTATGCAGATATTTGACTGCTTCCTTAACCCTTTTTAAAGTTTATGGAACTAGATGACTTGTGAAAAAGGGAGTTTCAGTCAAATGTACGATATTATTTCTGTCAGTTAGGCATTGCACCTTCAGTAGGCATTTTAACACTTCTCTGCTCCAAAGATTTAGAATTAAGAGAAATATTTTATTTTTCTCCACAAAACATGCATGTATCCTCCTACCTTAATGGAAAACTTGTAAGTCAAATTGTTTTCCTTTTTGCTGCTAACCAGGAAGCTCAGTCCATATTTACTGTTTAGTAAAAACATTGTACCCAATTTTAAACATTTTGCTTTGTTTTTATGTCCTTGTTTTTTCTAAAATTATATATAATATAAATAACATAATATAAATATATGTAAAAATATATAAGCAAAACATTATGTTTTAAATATATCTTATAAGACTATGCATATCATTTTAGGAAAGAAGCACAAAGTAGAATGGCTATAAATAAAATGTCTAGACAATATTTTATTCAACACAGATATTGGTCAGCTTTTGCCTGAATAGTCAAATTTCTTGTTTAGTACTCGCTTCTTTTATATATGCCTTAGAAGGTGAAAGATAGATAGTAGATAGATAGATAGATAGATAGATAGATAGATAGATAGATAGATAATCTGTCACCAATTCTTGAGAACAATTATCATACCTTATTAGTACTTCTACTCTGAGAACCTATCACAGTGCTTGGAACATTTATGTCCCATATTCAATAAATGTTTGTTGACTGATTGAGGGAAATGAGGGAAAGAACCCATTTCTTGGTTGAGTATTTATAACAATTCTTAGACAGAACTGAATAACAACATAAATCTAGTTCATTTTCTATATGACTCAAACCCTTCACATTTTTGAAAACAGATATCACATGTCCCCTCTGTACTTTTTCAAGCTAAATAACATTTCGTTATATAACATAGTTTCTGAAACCTTTAACATCCAAGTTCTGGCATTCTGAATATCCGCTGGATTTATCATAATTTCATTAAAATGTATTGGCCTGAAGTAACCTCATATTCCTGCCATGATCTGTCCAGAATTAAACTCCACATTTTTGATACTCATGATCATGATCTAAATGATCTGTCCAGGTGAGAATATTCATTCCAATGATTTAGGCATTATACATGTAAAATGTAGGCCAAGATTATTTAGGTTTTAATTAGTCAGGTTATATCACACTGTTCATATTAAGTTCACAGTCAATTAAAACTTAATACTTTGCGCTTTTTTCACATGAATTGCTACAAAGCAACCTCTCCATAGAGCATTTTTAAAAATTCAAAATGAAAGATTTTACACTCTTAAATTTCCACCAGATGTTTGAAAACATCAAGACCTTCTTAAATCTTAATTCATTTAATTATAAATTATTTTGAATTCTGTATGACTCTTTATTATATGATTATCCATATTGATGATTAAAATTAAGAACAGCCTGTGATATAGGATAGATATAGGATGACACTAGATCATGAATCTATGTTTTTTATGTATGTCTGGTCAGTTAAAGGTGAATTCTCCTAAAATAATTTATTTGATCAGATTTCTCTATATTTTTCACAAACACTTGCATTCCATTGCAGTTGTACCTTTTTTTTAAACGTTAAAACAAACTCAAAGGCCATAAAATCCTGGGCAAAATATCTCACGGAACTATATTGAATAAGAATAATGTATGCTCACACACATACATCACTGGGGTTGAAAAGAATGAACAAAAGATATATAACAGATAATTTACATTGGAATAAATAAATCTAGTAAACAAAGTATAAAATATATTTAACTAAGCAGAGTAAACAAAAGAGATATTAACTAATTTTGGTGGTAAATATAAAGAGAATTTTAAATCACTCAAGGGCTGGATATTTAAAATTGATACAATGATATTGAAAATCAAATTGTCACAATTTATCAAAAAACATTAAAAATTGTGGATCATTTGAATTTATGAATCGAAACAATCTCTCATCATGAAAATGCTCATTCAAACATTACTTAGCAATATTTAGTTGTGGAATGGTTAAATTAAGTAAAATCCAGCAAAACTGTTTAAGGAAGAATGTTAATCATTAGAGTCCTCTAGCTGACTTGTGCCAACAATTCTGAGTTCGAGAATTTTTTTCTATATATTAGATACTCTTTGCATTTTTTTCTTTCTATTATTTTGTTTTTGTTTTTGTTTCCAGAAGAGCCAGCATCACAATAGTATCACTAGTCTGATGTAAAAAAAAGATGTCCTCAAAATGTAAAAATGATTTATAGAGTTAATAGAGCTAGTTGAATGATTTTTAAGAAACTTCAATTATTTAGAGAAGCTTGGATCTTCTACATGCCAGTCTTGGCTGATAGTCAAGTAAAGATAGGTACATTGGTTGTTCTGGAGGCAGTGTATCTCAAGACTCTGTGTAGATATTCAGAAATTCTAGTTAGTAAATAATATGGAAAAATCACAAGTTGTCAATTTCACCACCAACCTCTTCTTTATATCTCTTCCTCACTTCTCATTCTCCCAAACACAGAATGTGTTGGGGGAAGATTCAGGAATAATGCGATAATCTTCTTGGGTCTTAAAAGATGCATGAGATTTTGCCATACTGTAAAGAGAGAGAAAAATATTCCAGGCAGACAAAAAATCAACGCAAGAAAAAGTGTAAAGGTATATGGACAACTTTAGGGATTAGTAATGTGACAAGAAATTAGAGATAGAGATGGAACTTAGGGGGTCTGTAGAGTGGAAGATTGAGGGGAAGGAGTGAGATAGTACTGCAGAGGCAGAGAGGAGCCTTGCAAACAGTCTTGAAAGCAAGGGTAAGGATTTTGTTTTTTATTATGGGCCAGAAGACTAGAATCATTTTAAGCAGTTTATAACGTAATTATATTTGTGTTTTAGAAAGAATTCTAGCACCACTATTCATCATTCATGTGTATAGCTAAATGTGGTTCCTTCTCCATACCAAATGCACTAAGAAACCATTTCCTATATAAGAAAGGCCATTTGCTACTTCAGTTTGTTGTTTGTAGAACCCATTATTGTATATAATTTTGCTCACTACTTTCCATTGAGAGCGGTTACTTCCAGCAAAATATACTCAGTTTATCATCTCAGCCACATATCTTCAGACTGCAAATCAGGTCTTTCATGATAATAAACAGGTTGGAAAAGAGCTGGTATGGTGGGAAGAAAAAAAAATGAATAAACAAGCATCTTTATAATATGTACAAAGGCAATTAAATGTCCTTACAGATTAGTGCAGATGGTGATAGAATACTACATATTTCATTCTGATTAAGTTTCAGACTTCTTTTAGTTATTGCTCTTGATATAAGTATTATTTAATTTGATTAGCACAAATAAGCATCTATACAAAAAATGTGACTTGCCACTTAATCACATAATGTAGAATAGCAAGGGATGGTTTTAAAAAAGTGAGTTCAACTATTGCAAGATGAGAATAATAATTAGTACAATTGCCACCATATGCGTGTGCACGCGCGCGCGCACACACACACACACACACAGATGTGTACACACACATGCACATACACAGACCTTACCAAAGGAAAAAAATACAGTGAAATAATAGCATGTATAATTTGCCAGGTATGAATTTTTCCTTGCCTTCGAAATAATGAAGTATGAATGTTTGCATTCATACTTTTACCCAGCACTACTTACGGATTTACTTATTTTTCGAAAATAAAAATACAGCAAAATATATCACATATATATACATAAATATCAGAATAACTGTAAATAAGTTTACATTTTGTACATAAACTTATATTTAATATAATATATACATTAGAATCTGTTATATACATATTTAATACATACATGCCTTTAGCATTGGTTCTTGTTTTCACAAAATTTGGTAATGATTATATGTTTTGAAAACATAAGTGACTGAAAATAAGCCTCATTTTACAGAAGTGATAAAATCACAGATTGGAAAGCAAGTGTGAATATTTTATTGAGAAGGAACTCTTGCTGACAGGTTTTTTTAATTTCAAAATAATCATGTCTTCACCTCTCCTACACTTTTACTTTATTTTATTTCAAAGGAAAATTATCCATTTGGTGATACTGTAATGCTTTTCAATCATTATACTGCAACCAATGTGCTATTTGGCAAAATAGTTGTAATTATTAAACACCATGATTTAGAGATTTTCAACATATGAGAAATATGTAAGATATACAGTGAGTTAACAAAAGATAGTCCTTCTTTTGGTTTCAATATCATAAGAACCATAATACCTAGAAGAGAATGAAAAAGACTCTACCAAAATATTGGTAACGATATTTTTCTTTAGTGTTATGCAGAATTCTGATTTTAATTGACAAATTTCTGAGTTTTTTATGTTTCTAAATAGTATACGTTTATATTTTTCTGGTTAACAATATCTAAATGAAAGAAAATGTAGTAATCTTACCACTAAGTATTGAATTTGTCTTGCTCTGTCCAAGTGGGACAGGTAATCTTGGGAGATCTCTAGACATTTTAGCCAATATCAACACTTGTTGTGAGAACATCATATCCTCTTAACAATTGTTATGTTTTATCTCTTTACTTACACATGTTCATTATTTTAAAACAAAAATATCAGCTTTAATTAATTAAAAGTATTAAATTAAGTCATGTCTTCCTTTTTTTTGTTTACTACAGCTCATTTAAAAGAACCAGGAAAACAGTTGGTAATGACAAGCAGTTTTCATTGCCCATAACTTACCATGTCTGATTGCATATATTAATTTCAATTCTATAGAAAGGACATTAGTTACATGAGGGAGCTAATGGCTCTTGGATAATCTGGTCACTCTCTCTGAGTAGTCTTTTCTGACCACCAAAAGCTGGTTTAGGCTCTACCTGGACGTGATCCGATGGCATCTTGAGCTTACATGGTCATGTTATATTAACATTTAGCTGTACATTCTCACTCTGGAAATAAGCCCCTGGATGACTGGATGCTATTGTATTTGTGGACAAATCCCTAGCGCTTGGCTCATGGCACAATATCTGTAACATAATAGCACTAAATTAATACCATTGAGTATATGGATATGAGAATGGATGGATTTTGGAAATGATAGTTAGATATTAGTATTTTAATTACTATTTTGAGCATCCAATTAAAGAATTGTTTCAGATTCTTTGTTAGTGACTTTTGAGACTATAAAAAATTTCAAAACAATTCTTTATGGACTTCTCCATATGTGTAGGTGATTGGTGAAAGATTGTAAAGATTATTACTCATTAAAACACATTTTCTTCAGAATTTAGAGGCTAAAAGTCATATAAGTTGCCCTCCATCCTCCCTGAGTTCAAATGTCTCATGAGGATTTTCACCTGAGTTTGATACTGCCGGGATGCCTGCCCATAGAGAGGGATACCACAGCTCGCCATTTAAAATTCTGATGCAAGCATCAACATTTCATTCTCATTTCTACTTCCAACCTTGTTTTTCACACAGCAGCTAGACCCACTAAAGTCTTTTCACTTCTACCCAATTTCGAAGACAATTTTTGTGTGTTTAGTGTTTCAAGCAGTATTCCACTTTGGGAACACAGGCCTCTTTGTTTCTGAGTGGCAAACAATCTAGTGATAACTGCTGAAAATTTTAATGTGATGTGACAAATGCTCTGATTATATTGGAGAGGGAGCATCTAGCCCTGCCTGCAGCAATGTATTTATAATGTACATTAAAAGAGATTTTCTTTTTTCTGTACTCATGGGTCAGAAGGACCATTTTACTATCTTTTATAGGGCCAAGATAATAGGCTAAATAAAAGGACTTTACATTATCCAAATTAATTTGATTAACGAAGTAAGATTGGATAGATTTACTTAGATGCTGGAATTTATATGGAAAGAATAAAACCAACTCCTTTGTCAGTCCTACGTTGAATCGAACTACTCTTATTGTCTCAGAGACATCAAATTACTTCACATTTCTATATTCTATATTCCTTAAGCATCTGTGTGTGTTTGTTACCAAGCTATCTGCCCCTATTAATATGCAGCTTTTTAGGTATTCAATCGTCACTTTACTTAATTGAATGTTCGTTTGGCAACTGTCATGCTCCCTTTATTGGGCTACACATTTTATTGAAAGGAAATATTAGATGTGATATTGGACTTTTATAAGCTTATAATCTGATAGAAAGGCAGAAGTAACTTAATATAAAATAAGATAAGTAAGTGTTAAATTAGAAGATATAGTGCATTATATAATAGTTGCCAAAGTAGGAATATCAGAAGAGGCCAGACTGCATAAACATAAACCTTAGCTAAGTGTAATTTAATTTTGTCATTAAAAGCATGAGGAGGAAAGAGTGAGGCATAAAGGGAAGGTCGAACAGAACAAGCAAAACACTAACCTACAAAAGAGTGTAGGAAGGCACAGGAAAGCATCTTATTGCTTCTAAGCAGAGTTAACGTGAGGGAAAACAGGTAGGGGAAAACCCATTATATTTCAGGACTTTAGAAGCCAAGAAAATAGTTCGATAACAGGGAACATTTGAAAGTTTGGGTGTGAGACTTGTATTACCAAAAGTGGAATTCAAGGACCATTATTCTGGGTATGAAAGATCAACTTAGAGAGAAAAGAGGACAGATGCATGAACAGAAAATGAACCCAATTAAAGTCTCACTCTTTTCTCATCATATCTCATTGTTTTGGGTCTCCTTCAGTCTATAGTCTTAATTGATTTCTCATTTTATCTTCCCGTAAGAATCTACTCCAGATTAATCTCTTTATTTATACTTCTCACTTCCCAGCCTCTGCTCTTTCTCACTTACATCCAATTTCAAAGATAATACCACTGCTTTGGACATCTTTCCTCCTTCTTTCCCTATGTAGCAACACTTCCATCCTTCCAAATACAGCTCACTGGTGAAGCAAGAGAGCACAGGCGTGGGACCTAGGCCTCGGTTCAATCCCCAGCTGTGTCGCTCACTAGCTATGAGAATTTCTGACAGGTTAATCAACTTCTTTGTGTTTTACAAGTTTAAATTATAAATTAAAGAGAAAAAATCTTACCTTGATTTTAATTAAACACATGTAAAACAATGTATATTAAAATACATCATATAAAGTGTTTAGGTATTGTCTTGTGAGGATTAGTGTAAACAGTAATCATTGAAATAATTATATGTATCATTCACTCAGTCTCATGTGTACAAAATAAAATGCAGACTTTAATGGCTGATGAAAATAAAGAAAGATAAGTCAGGATTATGACTTAAAAGATGATGGAGAGTGGTACTATCAGGATATGAAATGAAGATGGAATAAAAGGTCCTAAAGCAATATTATGCATTAATTTGGAGCTAATTGAGTTAGAAATTTTTATCTAGTGGAGGAGTTCTGTAGACAATTGAGCATTCAAGTAGCTGTAGAAAGATTTGGCATGAACGTACATGGATTTTAGAATTATCAGCATGTAAGTGACAGTTAAAATGATGAACAAAAAGTAAATTGCCAGACTATATCGTTAGTATATAAAAAATAATGATTTTGGGGGAAGATCAACATCATGAGAAGGAAGATACAGAAACTATATCTTGTTTAGTCCACAGGATTTTTAAAAAATAATGTTTTCAACTTAAAAATTAGTAGATTATACATAAAATTTTAGATCTTTGACTTCTCTGGAAAATTATAAAACTCATTACAATGAATCAGAATTTCCTGATGGTGACAATGGGTTGGAAGTTAATAAGTAGCCCCCAGATGAATAAGGTCTGTTCTAACTGGCTGGGTCTTAGAAATCCCGAGGCCTACTTCTCATATGCCTATTTCCTTTCTAGGTCTTGTAGGCATTTGAGTTTGTGACTTCTGTAAAAAAAAAAAAGAACAAATAAGCAAAGAGCAGTTTCTCAGAAGTCACTGGAGAATACATGTCCTAGCATATGCCTCTGATGTAGGTAGAAAGTAAGAACTGAAATGTCTTTGACTAGGAGAAGACTTCTCAGCTTTAAGGTTGTTTGCCAAGGCAACCTCCTCAATACCTTGCATAAATAAAACAAATCAGACCGTACACATAGAAACTCCTTGAGGATAGTAACCCCATGGTGTTCCATGTATTTGCTAAGTTATGAGAAACATTAGTTTCATGAGTGCCCAGTAATGACTAAATAACCTTGATAAATGAATACAATTTAAATAGAGGAATGTTACTATTCCATTTATATGGATTTCTGTTTGAAAATGACCATACCTCAAGAATTTTTTTATGTACACACTTTTCACAACTGATAACATTGCCATTTCTTAAAAGTTTTATTTATTTGTTTGTTTGTTTGTTTGTTTATAGGCGAGGCAACCCTTGGTTGACCTCACAGATTTCAAGGACCTTGTCAGCTTACAATCCCTTATTTTTTTATTTTTATTTTTTACACCTACAGTACCTGGTCTTCCTAGGTGGTCTTCCATCCAAGTACTAACCAGGCCCGACCCTGCTTAGCTTCTGAGATCAGACTAGATCAGGCTTATTCAGGGTAGCATGGCCATAGACTAGAAGTTTTATATACATGTCCATCTAAAGTATTAATTTTTATGGCTGTCAAATTAGAAGAATTTGATTCTAAAGTATAAGTTTATAAATTTTCCAGAAACTGTAAATCTGCTCAGTGGACTATAAGCTACTTGAAAGCATGGTTTCCAATTCTATTTTTCTATTACATCTCCTGAACACAGCACAATGTATAAATTGTAATAAATTCTCAGTAAATATTTCTGAATGTAAATTTGCATTATTATTCAAGCTGTGAATTCACAGATCAAGTATAATTGCACTGGAGTTTAGAGACTATTAGAGAAAAACTTATCTGTCATAACCATGCTTTCTTTCAAGTGGTCTCTTGAAATAACTTATTGGAATAAATGAAGGCAATAATTGCAAATCTCTTGCATCACAGAAATCCAGATTTCTACAAGTCAAAAGATCTGTGTTCCACACCTAGTTCAATAACAAAATCAGAATCCCAGACCTAGAAGACACTTTGGGAAATAACATAAATGACAACCAATTTATGATTTATAAAACCTTTCATATAGCCTATGTTATTTGGTTCTAATGCAATCCCAAGAAATAACTAAAAATATCAAACTGGAACCCGAGACTCCTAATACTAACCTGATGACATTAGGTTGCAAATGGTTTCTGCCACGTCCTAGACATCATGATCTTATGAAGGTTACCGAAACACTCTGAGTTTCAGCTTTCTGATCTGCAAAACAGGGACAAGAGTAGTAACCTGAAGGTCTGCTATAAACTTTGATGGAGATCTTGCCTGTAAAGTGCCTAGCATAGTGTCTGCTGCATGTATAAATCCAGCTATGACTATGGCCACTTTGCTATTTGCCCAAGGTCCCTCAGCCAAAAAGTGGACTCCAAACCCAAATCTTCTGACTCCAGATTCCATGCTATTTTCCCTACTTCACAGAAGACTACACGTGCTTAAGAGTTGCTACTTTTTAGTATCTCAGATTCTGACAGTCCCCACATTTCCTAGGTTGCCTATATAGACTTACTATATAATATATGGGAAATTACCTTCTAGACTGGCTGCATGATTGTCAGTTATCTTTTAGGTATAGGTGAGTGTTCGGAAAGCTTACTAAAAAAATCCGTTATAAAAATACCTACTCTGTAGAGCAAGCACCAATATTATTAAGCGATTTGGGGGTATGTAATTTTAGGGTGGGACTTGACAAATACAGATACCTTTAACTATATACCTATGATAATAATATCTCACACATATATAGTATTTCATGGTGTTTCAAAAATGAGGAATTAAGAAATCAGATGATATACAGGGTTTCTGATAAGTACATTGACAGTTAAAACTATAACTTGTACTTCTTAAATATGCAGTCATATATAGGAGTCATATTTAAGTTTTCTCTAAAATAATCTTATAAGAGATATCAGAAATAAGTTATTTTTCTTTCTTTTTTTTTTTGGAACATAAAATAGAACTGGGGGAATTAACCTCTCTATAGGAAAATTAACTGCTTAAAAGTAAAATAAAATCTCAGTATTTGAATTACAGCAGTACTAAGAAAGTTCATTGTAAATATATAATTTGTGACTTGGTAGCAAAAACCAGTATTTGAAGGGGAAAGATAATATAAAGAAGATCTGTCATAGTGCTGTTAAATGACAATTCCACAGTAAATGTTAACCATATTAATATACATGATAAATTCCATTGGTTTTACTTTAAGGTAAGTAGCTAAAAAAAAATATGAATTGTGGAAATTCCATTTTTGACAAAGGAAAATACTATGAATTTCTGCAGTACTCACAGGGGTGAGACTTGTCCTGGATTCATGCCATTTCACAGATCATTAGAGGCATGAGAAGAGGCTGCTGCTTCTCGCCTGCCTCAGCTGTGGCAGCATTCCATGCAGAGCCTCCCAGCCAAATGGTCCCCTCTAGTGACCCTCACCATCATGGTACTTGAAATTGTGTTAGTGCCTAAAGGAAGACTTTGACCTTGAATATGGACCAATGTGAACTAATTCTCACATTATAATTTACAATTTAATTATCACAGTAAACTCTAACCTTATTGGTTTCAATTATTCTCCATAAACTCAAATCCTAGAGAAAAAAGATCATATATATTTGATAACATATATTCAGGGTAGTTTAGAAACAGGAAGGTATAGAAGATGATCTCAGTAGTTGGACATAGAATACTGCCCAGAGACTCAGGAGCTGAGTAATTCATATCAACCCAGAGGCAGCTATGCCTCATATCTGTTACTATGCTTGTGTGCAACTCTAAACACATGCTTTTAATTATCGAGTATATTTGTAATCCATCACATGTGAAGCAGACAGTTTTAGAATACAAACAAACAGCTTCCAATACAAAGAAAACAAGACAAATGCCTTCGTGCTTTTAGTTTAGTTTTTATTAATAATTTTCCACATGGAATGTGTAATAGTATACATTTTTCATGTTTACTAAAGGCAGATAATATTCATGAAATGTACATTTTAAGACAATGTTGAACAAAATTTGCAAAAGTATGGATAGTATAATTTTTAATGTTTTTCTTATAATTTCCTGTCCTTTTCATTTTATCCCTCAAGGGTGCTTTGCCATTTTTTGCATTTTGTTGAAACTTAGCCTTTTAAAATTCAAAGTGATTTTTTATTAAGTCTCATATACTAACTTTACCCCACCTGACATACATACTAAATCGAGAAATTCTATACTTTCATCTTTTCCTTTTCTCCATAGATATAATACATAAGCAACCTCTACATTATCAAGGCTGACATAGAAAAGATGCCCCCCTCTATTTTCCCTAGTGTTCCCAGGTTTTCCTAGTTTCTCCATTGGATAAAATCTAGCCTCATTTAATACACATCATATGGTGATGCTTCCTCACTGTTGTGACAATGTCATTGTAAACATATGCTTTGGAAAAAGGATGCTTATTTAATCCATGAATTCTTTGTAAAGAGAAATCCTAAAATAATGACATGGGATGACAGTATCTCTCAACAATTAATCATTTTGAATAAACCACAGAGGCAGAGATGCTTTGTTCTAATTGCACTTGGCTAAAACTGAATCAGGGCAGTGTCTGCCATGACCATCAGACCATCCTGTCCCCTCAGCCTGATGTGTTTGAATTTTACCACACGGTCATTCAGTTTCTTGACTTTCTAGCTCGTGTTACCAGAACAACGGCCTTGGCATGTATCAATACAAAACATTATATATATATTTTTTTATCTGAAGTCTTAAATATAGAGACAGGGAAGAATTTAGGGCATTTATAATATTGAAACTATAAAATGCTATATAACTTTGATATTACTACTCTACGTTATTGTTGAGAATATAATCAACCATTTGAAAATATTTTCCATGAAGCTAAATAATCTTACCAGTGTTATGTATGAATAGAATCTTTGTTGCCCTTAAGAGCAGAAATGAAAATACGTAATTAATTTTAATGAATATTGTGATATTAACAATAGAAATCTATGCCTATAACCTTTAAATAATCCTTTTGCTTACAATAGCATAATATAAAATTTTATTGTAATATTATTACTATTTTAAAAGTAATGTTTTTAAATTGGACTGAATTTCTCTGAAGAATAGTATCTCTGCATTTTGTTCATATTGTAATATCACACAGGAAAATCATCTCAGGAAAAATTGATTTTGTTAACACAATTATTTATAAATATTTACTGAGTGCCTACCCAATACGTCATATCATACTAGGCACCATGGAGAATTTAAAGAAAAGCCAGATAAATACTCTGCCCTCATGAAGTTTGAAGTCTAGAAGGAGAAATATAAACCAGTCTAGAAGGAGAAATATAAACCAGAATGTGGTAAATACTACAGGTTCTAGGGACAAAAAAAAATTTCCATCCAGAAGAATATGGCATTGAGTCTAAAACCTAGCGGACTTTTAATAATTCATGTTTGAGAGTCATTGTAGCTTATTGTTATTCTAGAATGTAGGTAATAGAAAAATGCAGTTTGAACATGAAGATTCTTAAAGGCTAATCCATATGAGAAGGATCACGAAGGAAGCTGGTTCATCACCAATGAAATACTAGTTCTAATAACATGGATATTTGAGTTTCTGATTTTTTATAATAGTATATTTTTTCTACAATATATCATGTAAGTTTGTTTGCTAGGTCACCTGATAGGTGATACAGATGGCTTTTTCCGAAAGAATTAGAGTAGCTCTGATGCTGAATTCTTATGCAAGAGTGAATTCGTGAAGCAGTTCCCCCACAGAAATCCTGAAATTGTACATTGAAACACTAATGAGAGCTGTGCAATATTGACAGTGATTGATGTGAAACCAAAGCAGCAGAAAGATCATGCTGATATGAACAGTAAGAAAGGTGGTGGAAGAGATGGATCAGAAACATTGTATTAACTAGAGGCTATCAATGCCTGGGGCATCCACAAACAATACTCAAAAAACAGGATGTGTATGCAGCTACCCTGAATCTGCTGAAAACCTGTTGCTCTAAATCATATTATTTTAGACCATAAATGATATATAGTCATTTTTAAACAAATGTGATAAGTGTAAAGCAGTGATATTATCAAATTGTTTTACTCATCAGGAATCTGTACCTTAGAGGGTGGTTTTGGTTTCCTCTATACTCTATTAGTGCATATTATTTGTATCTCTTTTAAAATAACATCTTTGTTTGGCTTTTATTTTTATTAAAAATCACTATTCTTCAGTTACCTTAATTTTCAAAGTCTCTTCATTGGTCTCAGTTTTTTACACTTTTACCTCCTTTAGATGCTTTAAGTTTATCTCCTTGAAGGAATTGTTTCCTTTCTTTATCCATCTTTCTCTGAATTATTAGAACTCACTTTCTCTTTCTTTTTCTAACTTATTCTGGATAACATTCATTCTTCTTTTCTCTATCTTCTATTACCTGTTTTAGTAAATGAAGTTGCCTACATATCTTTTTCTATTATCCTGTTTTCAAATCAGTGTAGTACACATAGTAATCAACAAATATTTACATAAATATGTAGTATTTCACTAACGTGCCTTTATTTTCTTTTAAAACAACAAACCAACCAAGAAAGCAAACAAATCACCATAAATAAATCAGGAAATACATCTTATCTCCCTCTTACCTGAAAAGGGAATACTTATTTAATCACATTAACTCAATGGGGAGGAGGGAATATTTATGCCATGCCAGACCCAATTTAGCGTTCATTCACTTCCCAACTCAAATGAGCACTGCTGCATTCATTAAGTCCACTGATTAGCTTTTGAAGAAAAGTTTTTTAAAAGTTTACTAAATGGGTGAGTATCTGAATAAATGCAAAGTATATTTTTAAATTCTGTTTAAATAGTTGTTATTAGTTTAATGGCAATTTTTTAATAGTAGTTATAAAAAGGACCTGAGACCTCCAGCCCTGTGAGGATTTCAGCATCACAATGATATTTTCTGTTTATGGCTAAGGTCAATCATTTCTATTTTTCACATTATTTTGGAGAGTAAATGAAATAATATATGAAAAAATTCAAAGAATCTCACTTAGAAAAGTTGACGACATCTTAAACATTCAAAATAATATTTTACATCGAAATTGTACAGTGTATGTTTTTAATTTACAATGAGGATACCATTATATTTTTCACATTTAAAATATAACCATGATAATCAAAGGCTGTTAAACTGAATGAGGTAGTTCCTTTTACCAGGAAGCTAAATGACTTTCCAAAAGTCACATGACCCATTTTTGATATAGCAGGGACTATAAATCCATGTCTCTTATGTTTGATTTTAAACTTCTACTGTTCCATAGTAACCTTACTAATACAGACAACAAAGAATCATAGAGTTTGAAGAGAGCAATAAAGATTATGCTTTCCATATCCTTCAATTTACAGATTGCATCTTAATTTTCACTTGAACATGAAAAAAAAAATGAGTACGTTTCCCATATTCTTATACTGCTTACATCTTGTGCAACATTTGTTATCATTTGATTAATTCCATTACCAATTGCTACAGGTATTTAAAATGTTTAACATTTTATGAATTTTTAAAAAAATCACTAAAATTATTGTAATAAATGATTAATTGAGAATGTAGGTAGAGACTTATTTTTATTATGATTAGAGCATCAACATTTATTTTAGTCAATAACTACATTTTAGCTTTTGAAATATAATCTAAGGTATATTTGTGATGAAGAGCCTGATATAAATGTTTCCTTTACATTCAGAAAAGGAAATTAAAGAGAAGGTATTTTTCTTACTTAAGATGTTGGGTGTTTTATAACAGTTTCAAACCCACAAAAATGCAAAAAAATATATTTTTCCTTGTATTCTCAGAATTTCTTAGCAATACATTTATAGTTTGTGCTTTATTTTGACAAATATTTTTTCATTACAAAAGTAATGTGACTGTTGTAGGCATTTGAAAAATACAGTTATAACAAACAAAACAATTAAAATCACAGTAATCTTACCACCAAATAATAAAAATATACATACTAATTTAACTCCTTTAAAAACAGTTATTTGTAACATTTATTGTGCTATTTTGGATTAACATTTAATTTTAAGCATTTTTCCATTAAATATTATTACATACTATTTTAGTTACCAAGTAATAATTTAGTTTGTACATGTGAATAATTTATTAAACTATTTTGTTTTTAAATTCTTTTATTTTTTCCAGTGTTTAATAATTATAAGTAACAGTTTCACCATATTTTTACTTATTTCCATTAGTTATGTTTTTAGAAAAAGAATTGCTGGATGAAGAACATGCATATTTTAAAGGCTCTTGATATACATTGTGAAAATGCTTTCCAAATGGACAAACATAGCCATCAATAGTGAGTGATGATGCCCTTTCCATCACACTCTGTGTTCATTATTATTCATTTTTTAATTGGGTAGATGACTAGTCATAGCTAATTATTTCTATTTTGTTTGCTTTCTTTGTAGTGTATTTCTAAAAATTACATTTCTTTGGCTTTTTTTTTATTCACTTAACATGGAAAAACAAATTAAACTGATGTTTTGAAATTTCAAACAAAGCATGCTTTATAAAATTATTCTTATCCTAATTATTATATTTGGTCACAGTCACTATGTTTAAAATAATAGAATATTGTTCTATGCGCTTTTAATGAACACTTACAAATGTTTATGAGAATATCTAATTTTTGTCATGGTAATACTGAAGAAAATAAAAGTAAAACAAAGTATAACTTTCATTTATCATTTAAACCTAGAACTTTATTAGCATTTAATGAGTAAGTAATATAAAATAATTATTACTTCTATAAGTTTAATAAAATTCTGAAATTAGCAACTATATTAACTTTTAATCTGCAAAATGGAATTTAGATCTAGTGGTAGTTTAACCTAAATTGCTCTATCATATTAGCCTTTTGCACTCTGCTCACCCAAGTCGTTATCTTTGCTTTCGATGTTGCTTCCCAGCTCAGTCACTGATGTGCATTATAGTAGTTACTTGAGCAGAATTTTGGGAAGAATTTTTCTGCTTAATGCATTAGCTACAAGTAGTATAGAGAATATATAAATGACAACCCACTTGGCAGGCAAGACATCTTTGATTTGAACATAACAAGATAGAGCATATGGGCTACCATATGATGTGATTCCTGATTTTGGTCATGTGAACCCAAGGGCCTTTTGTTGATGTCATTCACCAATTTTACTAACAGATCATATACAATTAGATGCCTTTCTCTCCTTCAGTCCCTTGCGGAGGTAAAAATGTTCTCCAGTCCATGTTGTGTTACTAGGCCACAAAGCAGTGTTACCTGTAGTCTGTCTTACAAGACACAAAACTGCCCTTTACAACCCTTCTTCTGTGCTTTCATACAAATCCATATTTGAGGGAGGGGGAGTGGGCAGCAGAGAAGCTGAGAACACATGTTGCTTTAAATTAAGTCACCCATCTATCCTGATGGAAACCCATTATTCATGAAACAGGCTGTATAATTTAGCTCTGTTAAATACTAAGGTGACATTTCATTCATGCAGTTGGGTCACACTCTTTGGAAGGTTAAAGGTTGACCCTTGTTCCTAAGTAGGGACCTAAATCTTGATAGTCATTTAAAAGCCTCAAAGGTATAAACTAGACTATATCATCAATATCCTCAATTCTTATGCAAATATATAACTGTCACCAGAATCCCTTCTCACAAACCTATCCAAGTACTAAAATTCTAGAAAAAAACAGATGTTTCTAAACTGATTTGAACCACATATTCTAGATCTTAAGGAGATATGGTAAGAGCGCAATGGCATGAGATAAACATAAGATAAACATGCTGAAAGTAAAGAAAGGATAGCCTATATCACTGAATCATTATGTTACAGGTATTACTTTACCTAGGCAAAAGAGAATGAATGCTGACCCTTGATATATGTCTTCCTGAATTGATAGAAAAATGCAATGTATAAGAAGAATGCAATTGTTTCTAGAAGGCTCTGTTAACAATCTCTATGTAGATAGAAGGCCTGGGGTCTAAGCAGTGAGTGGCCTACAGAAGGAACAAGAAACTCCTAGCTTAAGACCTGCACCCCACCCCAGCCAGAGGTGCAGCAGAATTGATAGGGAGAAATGTGTTTGTGCTATTTTGGTTTGCAGATTTGGTTAAGGCAAAGCTGAACCACAGACTATATAGAGAAAAAGAAGCAAAGGAATAAACTTTGTAGCTGAAAAAAAAAAGGGGGGAGAGGGGCTGCACAAGTCCAATCAAATAAGATTTTATGACATAATGAATATCTTTCTGCGTTGGCTGACTGGGCCAAAGCTGAAGAATGACAAAATCCAGATATGCTTCTTAGCAGAAGAGTCAACTGGTTTGGAAAGAAAATGGGAAGGAATGACAGCCTTAGAATGTTGCTGTCCTCAGGCCCTGCTTATACCCTCCTTCAAGCAACTGAGTAACTAAATAAGCACCCTCTTCAAAGAATAAGGAAAAGATTCCAAGAACGTCTGTTTAAACAGAGAAGGAAAATAAAAGACAGTCCATTAACACTATTTTGGGGCAACGAACAAGAATGGATGGAATTTCCCAGATTCGGAAGTGAAGAATATAAAAACAACAAAAGCAACAAAAATATTGTTATCTCTAAAATTCTAGTTAAAAATACACAAAAGGGGATATAGCATGCAAAAGACAAATAAAAGTATGCATTTAAATGTATATCCTAAAATTAGAAAACATTTAAAAGGCAGTTTTTTGAATTTTTGAGAAAATCAAAGAGACTATGATTTCTATGAAATGAATTTTAAGAATAAAGAGACCTCAGATGAAAGGAAACAGGCAAAATTAAGTAAAGCATTTGATGAGAAAAGTGAAATGATTTCAAAATTTAACCCTACCTTAGCAGCATCAATGAGTAGAACTAGCATTTTTAAAAAGCTGAGCAAAATATGAGACTAGAATGGAGAAAATAGCAAACAATGTAAAACTATAGAACCAGAATCTAAATAATGACAGATTAGATATTCAACTTTGAGAGATAATGTTGATTGGATGTACAAATAATTGGCATTTCTGAAGATGAGAAAAAAATGCACAAATGAATATAAGAAAGCTTATGTGGAACAATGTTCATGTGAAGCTATATATACAGTTTGTTCAAGTCTATGAAAAATTAATAGAGAGTGACTGAGACATATTCTGATAAATTGTTTGAAGCTGAGGTAAAGATTCCAAAAGTCATGAGGGAAAAAGAGGGAAGCCACCTAGTAGGAAAAAATATCAGGCTGATCTCAGATATCTTCTCACCACTATTAGCTAAGAGATAGCAATGTGACATAATCTACAAGTACCGAGGGGAAAACCTGTTCATTAAGCATGTGTTGCCAAGCTATATAGTTGGTTACTCAGGTATAAAGACAGTATCAAACATGAAAGAATTCATGACATAAGTCACCACTTTGCTCTTTCTAAAAATATTAGAAAATGTATTTTAATAAACAAAGTTTTATCAAATACTTAAACTTTGTAGGTAAATATAATTATTTAAATAGTCATAAAACTCTAATAATTATTGTTAAAATGGAAGCAGATTTAATTCTTGAAATATAGTATAATTCATTATTATAAAAAATATGTTTACAAAAATGAACAGAAAGTTAATGACAGTGGATTGAAGTATAACGGACACTGTTAATGGCTAAAGTCAATACACTGAGAAATAAGCATATTATTTAGAGTTATAAGGGTAACTACCAGTTCATATTTCCTCTAGATTACCAGTGGGGAAAAGGCTAAAGAATATATAAATCATATGACAAATAATAGAAAATAAAGAATGTTAATAAAATAAAAAATAAAAAATATAGAAATTAGACATTTTGTTATAGTAATAAATGTAACTTGATATTCTCAATTATTAAAAAATAATGTTTTTTACATTGTATGAAAATAGTACTTTAAACTCTGAAGAAGACACAATCTATTCAAACACCTCAGAAAGTTTAAAAACAAAATATTTGCAAAGATATCAGTAAATGCAAAAAGAAACCCGGAAAGGAGGAAGAGAGAAAGACAGACTAGAGAAAAAGAGGGAGGGCAGTAGGGAGAGGGAAGAAAAAGAGAAAACTCAGTAATGAAAACCAACATAGATGCACCACTTTTGTAAGCTTTCAGCCTGTGCCTAATAGCTCATAAAATTCTTTTAACAACCCCTTAAATAGGAACTATTATTGACATTTTACAGACTGCAGTGTAGAGAGCTAACAGATTTGCCCAAGGTGTCACAGCTTATGAGAGACATGATTGAGGTCCAATTTAGGCAGCCTGACTCCACAGCCCATGATCTTCACTGCCATTCTCATGTTATAGTGCTTATCAGACAAAATTGATGTTAATGCAAAACAACATTAATAAGATAAGAAAGGTCACTTATTACTTATAACTGTATAAATTATGTCACAGTGAAGTTCTCATAAATCTTCAGACACCAAATATATAAAGCAAAAACTATAAAATAAATGAGGAATGAATCAATATAAATGCATTGGGAATAGTAATAGACAACAATAGATTAGAGATAAGGACTAAAGCTATAATGTATTTAAAAGTATAATTAGTTCTTCAGTGTACTTTAGCTAAATATCTCTGAGAAGGTTTCAGCATTTTCATTTACATGATCTTTGAATAGTTCTGTATAGAATTTAAATTCATTTAGAAAGTAATGTGTTATTAAAATTATTTCACCCAATTTTTGACCTTTGATTGTATTTTAGTAATTTTTTTTTATTATTTCATTGGTCTGACAGTTCTATTTGACAAAGTTTAAGATAGAAATTAAGCACTTTGGCCTTCTTTTTTTTTTATACATTAACATTGGCCCATGAATGTGACTTTTTTTCCTTGTCATATAACTAAAGATAGTCTATGTGAAAGCAACATGCTTATTTATAACAAATTAGTTAAATTTAAAAAAGGATAAAAGATAAGCCTTATGAGATTTTATACATGGGCTTTTATCATGCACCAGAGGAAGTTTAAGTTGCTTTAATCTTTCTGAAAGGAATTTTATTGTATTTATCAAGAACTTTTAAATATTCATAACCTTTGACACTAACTTTATAAATACTTAAGGAAGACTTCAATTTCAGCATTAGTTATAAATACTGAAAATTTAAATACAATCTAAACATGCAAATATAGGAGAATGAATATTGAAATAATGAATCACCCACACAGTCAACTCATATGAAGATATAAAAGGATGATGATAATGGTTTTGAATTATCTAAGAAAATAACCATAACAGAACATATTAAGATAAATAATCAAAACCTCTAAAACATGTATATTATAGCATCTCAACCATATAAACAATTATATGAAAAGAAGACATTTAGGAAAAAATGCTAAATTATTCTCTCAGTCTTTCTGAGAGTTGGGAGAATAAATAAGTGATGTTTCATTAAACTATTTTACATTTACAGATGTTACAAAATTATAATTTGAAAGTAGTACAAATGTTCCCTTTAATTTATTTTTGCAAGTATTACCTTTCTGGGGGCTTAATCCATTCTTCCTCTTCATGATAAAGGCCTGGGAGAGCACAGATGTCAAAGAGAATTTTCGCAGAAGAGAGGAACTATCAGATAAAATAAAGCAGCTTGTCCTATTTCCAGGCGATGGGGATTCCCAGCATCTACACCGCCCTTTAGGCTTCCTTATACTCAAAGCAATTCCTGAGAATGGAAAATAGGACACCAGTTATGACAATGTACAAGATTTAAATATTTTATTATGTAACAACCAAAGAGTATTAAAAACATGTTTCCATTATTGAAAAAGACTTGACAACAACATAAAACTCTTAAACATCAAGACAAGCGTTGCAATCTGAGCAAGGAGTTTCAACTTGTAGTGTACACAAGAATCTCTCGATTAGGTGGAGAGGCACTTTTTTAAAAAAATGAATTCTTAGACTTAACCTCTGATATTTTGATTCAGTTGGTCTGGGATAGGACACAGGAACTAGACTTTTTCATGAGTGTCCTCAGGCCGTTTATTCAGGTGGTCTATGAAGTACACTCGCTTTAAACTTTCAAATTACAAACTGGCTTTTCCTGTAGCTATCTCAGCAAAAAGTATTGTATATAAATATTCTCACTAAACTTAAACAATATGTGAATAATATACAAATTATTTTCAATAGGCCCCACTTATAGCAAAATTACATCTGTCAATATGGGTAGATTTGATCTGTTAAAGTAGGTGGCTATTTGATCAAACATTTTGCAGTTAAACCAATTATAACCAAAAATTTATAAGAAATCCAAATCCAAATATAAAAGTTATACTTTTATATTTAAGAATTGAAATTTCATATCTATGGCCATGCCACCCTGAACAAGCCTGATCCCATCTGATCTCGGAAGCTAAGCAGGGTCAGGCCTGGTTAGTACTGGATGGGAGACCACCTAGGAAGACCAGGTGCCGTAGGCATAAAAAATAAAAAATAAGGGATTGTAAGCTGACAAAGTCCTTGCAATCTGTGAGGTCAACCAAGGGTTGCCTCGCCTAAAAAAAAATGAAATTTTTCATACATGGATTTTTCTTATGAATTTTTAAGTAACTAATTAAATGCACGTTGAAAAATTCCTCTTAACCTTGGTGAACATAAAAATTCACAAAAGATAAATTTTCATGCTTAGCTTATTATAGTCAATGAAAATACTATTCTGAAATGACAATCAATATAAATACTTCAAATACTACTTTCCTCAAATAAAACCACATTTTGACTTGGCAAGCACCGTCTTTACAAAACCCAGCAACAGAGTGAACTGAAGCTTGTTCTCACTTAGATTTTAAATCTGTGGTTCCCAAACTTGCATCACAATTACCTGAGATATTTATGAAAATCCACAGATATATCAATTTAGAAATCTTTGTGAGGAAATTGAAGAAAGGAGGAAGAAGAGCACAAGAATTTTATCTCTTTCCTTAGAAAAATTTCCAGATAATTTTGACGATCAGTCATCTTTGGAGACCACTATTCTAGATTTAACTGGCTGAGGTGTACTTGAACCATTAGAGAGTCCTTTCCTAATGAAGACTTGTATTTTAGCTTGATTAGGTACCAAAGACAGTTTCTCAAATAACCCAAATTGTTTATGACACCTTGATAACACTTTACATTGTTTCCATGTCACTGGAATGTTTTCCTCTGCATACTTCTGTTTGGGGTTGCATTAATTTGGCTCAATAGATAATAACAATTGTAGTAGCCTGTCATTTATCGTTCCCATATCAGCTCCATTGTAATGAGAATTGCTTCAATGCCAAAAGAATGAATAATGCTAGTCCCTGAGCTAATTAACAGGATTGTCACTTAATGTCCAATATCGTCATTAAATATTGCTGATAAAACAGGCTCAAATTTCACACACAAAATGGGCCATTTTACAGACCTTTAACTTAATCTGAAGTTTCATATAATATTGGTGCCTGAGATGTGTATTCTACAATGGAGGGGCTAACTTTCTTGATATTTTACAATTATTATTAGGCATAAAGATTCCTTTTTCTATAAGGACCACTAAAACAGTTACTGAAAAACCCTATGCCCATAAAAATGAATTGAAATTTAATGATATATTAGGGTAAATAAATATTCAGTATTCTCATTGTATTAAGAAGAGGGCTCAATGATTTTTTAAATCAACAAATAATAAACATAGAAAACATAATCATGTTTCAGATCATTCCAGGTTGAAATAGAAAAGAATAGAAGGAAAGAAAATAGGATGATAAAATGAGAGCATACACTGGAGAAGACAGAGATAACTGAGAGAATCTCACCAGGTCCTCATCATGTTCTTTATCTAGGCTGGGCTTCCCTGGGACTTCATTTATGTCTAAAGTTTTCTATTTTAATATAGCTTCCAGCATAACTAGCAATATGAGGACACTCACTCCTAACTCTGAGGGATTTTTAAAATAGATGTTCCTTTATTCTTAATCCGAATGAGAAAAGGAATAGAACAGCCACCTAAAGTTTTAGGAAATTTGATGCTCCAAATAATGTAAAGCTAGCATCTACAGGTTTCTGCCTCCTCATTTCAGAGGAGTTCTGACCTTTCTTTCTCCCAGGAAAACAAGCTTCTTTTTTATGATAATATCGGGCCATACTCATTCATACATGTATCCAGGATGCTGATATATTCAATATTATGCTATACTCACCAGCCAATCAGGTCACATTCAGTTGAATGTCTATGAGTGAGAGTTTGCCAAAAAAACCTTCTTCCTGGGTTAAACTAGTATGATCAGTGCTGTGATAGAAATGTATCGAGGGTGTAAAAATGCTTAGGTGTAGGAAGGTAAGTCAGGAAGCTTGGGGTCAAGAAAAGCATCCTAGAGGTAACATGTATTTAAGTCTTGGAGAATGAATAAAAGCAAATAGGTTGGAAAAGTGGTGTGTCAGAAATGTTTTTGAGTTGGCTTTGTTTTATTCTATTTTCATTTGCATTTTGTGGAAAAAATAATGCCCTGAAAATAAGAACAGTAAAAACGATAATGTTATATATATATAATATTATCACACGTTAACATACTGTTAACATTATAAACTATATTATTCACAGTGTTAACTTCCCTGTCTGCTTACTCTAGCTTTTTGGGTGGGTTAAGCTTTAAGGAGGATGGTAAACAATTACAGTGTCAGTTTGGTAAAATGACTGATCACCCAACTCGCACACAGAACAGTGTCCTAGTCCAGGGTTTTCTTCTAATCCAGGAGTGACCACCAGATACAGCAGCTGAAATGACCTGTGTACATTTCTTACAATGACTGAGAAAATTCTCAGAGTAATTGACAGGTCTGAGTACCTAGTAAGTCCCCAAACAAGAAGGTTCAGTACAGACACCTAAATACAAGCTCAGAAGCATTGCCCTTTGTCCTTGTCTTTTGTCCCACTCACGAACTCCTCTTAAACTCTCCCTATGTCCTCTACCTTTATCATTTATACTTTTCCATTAATTTTTACTTAATTTTCTAATTTTTTTGTCATTAATAAAATGTGACCAATTGTGACCAATATTCATATCACATAATTCTCTAGGTAGTCTGTCAATACTACCAACACTCTCTTTTCCCTTTCTACATAGATTTTTATTAATAATAAAATTATAATTTATAAGAGACTTCTCTTTGTACACATGACTATTATTGTTTTTTAAAAACAAAGTTTCTGGATTCTTTGGATATTATCACTTAAGGGAAATAATTGTGTAAATAAAATTGTGACTGAATTATTACTGTATTACTAGGACTTTTGGGAATTACATCTATCTTTTTTGTACAGTAAGAGAAAATTTCTCCAATACTTTTAGATTTTTTGTTTGAATGTTTTAGTTATTTCTCTTCAGGTAATAGTATTTCTAATTAATATAGGTATTGAGATGCCTCATTAAAATTAGTTTATCATAAATATGTGTTTACATTTTTACAGCGTTTTTTTAAAAAAAATATTCATACATATTTCATATTTATAATTATCTTAAGAGGAAGTAACCTGATTTACAAAGGGAAAATATAATGGATTGAATCGGCAGTTAAAAATTCTCCATCAGAAAATATTTACTTATTAATTCAATAATGAACCAGAGAGAAGACTATACTAAAATTACACCGATAATTAAATGAAATGGTTTAGAGTCCTGAATATAAACTATCATTTGCACATTTAAGAAGATGGATTTATCTCTCCAGGAAGCAAAAACAGAATAAATTAATGAAGTGCAGGCTTTAAACCTTATCGGCTAATATAGGCCGTAGAAAATGTATAGAGAACCAAGGAAGCAACATTGGTGGGTATGAAAACCCTTAGTTTCAGTAGTTAATTCTAGAATAAACAAGTCTACACTAAGGAAGTAATTATTAATTGATGTAAGCTTAAGTTTTTCCCACCTCTTTTATCTGCAACAATCATATTATTCAAAAAAATGTTACAGATATTGGGATACATTTTCTTTACCTTATTTAACAAAGGAATAACATTATTTGTAGGTGTATTATAAGGCTTCTGTTGATTTACCCTGAATGTTAGGAACTACTAACCTTAATGTTAGAAATCATCACAAAACCTAAACTACAGATGCAGGGGCCAGTCTGTAATACTACTGGTGAAAGCCATTGCTAAGGCCTCTTTAGTTACTACTAAACTGTCTTTCTGGATCTCTGGGAAAATCAGCTCAAATGTGTCTCAGAGTATTCTGATTGCTGCAGGTTTATAATCAGCCACCACTAATGGTATCCAGCAGTGCTTCTAATTTTCAACCATCAGGTTGTCTGGGACGTAAACTTCATGATCATATACTGCTTAGAAATTTGTCAGGTAGACACAGCAATCTGAAATCAAATCAAAGGAACAGCACAGGACTTTATGTAGCACTTTGAAGTTGAACAGCACTCTAGTTCCTGAAAAAAAAAAACTAGAAGAGTGTTGTACAAATAAGTAGTAAACAGATAAATAGCAATAAATAGATTCCAATATCATAAGGACAAAATCTTAAAAATAAATTTTGTTTACCTAGGAAATATCTAGTACATTTTTATTTTGGCATTATTGTCAATCAATTTGACGTGACATTTTTACTGTGAACTTGTAAGAGTCAAGAGTTTTCACATTTCAGCTTGACAGTTTGTTTGCATGACTAAGATGATAATTCAGATTATGTAGAATTGTGTTCCATTGTTCCCTTCCACTTTTCCATCATTGTTTGTTCTTCATAATAGTCTAATTGTTACAACACCGTTGATATAGTCTTGAGATTTTCCACTAAATAGTAGTTCAGAGTTTCAGAAAATTAGTCCATTGATCCCATTCAACAATAGTTTTATCTTTCATTGGCAATGGAATGCTGTCACCCAAATAGCTCAATGACTATCTGAACTGAGAACTAGAATTAGGGAAAATGTATCTCATGTTCAATTCAGACAAGACAGTTCTGTTCTTCAAGAAAGAGAAATTTTCCTTTGAATATTTATGTCCTTGTCAACACTCAACAATTTTCTACTGGATTTATATCTATGTTTGGAAGCATAATAGTTGTTTTATTTGTTTACAGTTTGTAAATACTGACATTTTATTACATTTTACTTCATAGTTATTCAGTTTTGTAAAATCGATGTTGCAATGATATGTTAAATGCCAAGAGTATATATATATATCACATCATAATCATAACATGTCAGTGTGTTATGGATAGCCACAAAGAAGCAGCCAGTGTGACAAGCAAGAAGCAATGGATTACAGAATATAGAGAAAATGCAGAGTTTACTTTTATAAATATTAGAATCTGCTTATTGTTTTCTGTTGTAAATTTCTCCTTCTTTGGAGACCTTTTACCTTCAAAAGTTAAAATTTAAAGCAACGGTAATGATTAAATAGTGGCATGAGCACAATGTAATGAGTGCACAACATATACAAAAATAGACAACTACATGTTAGACTTTCTGATTGAGGTTTGGCATGAATCTTGCATTTTATTTAGTAACTAAAAAGCACCAATTTATTTAAGAGTCTAAATCAAAGTAGGGTATCTAAAAAGAATATTTTTCGTATATGTAAAATTAAACTTAAATATGAAAAGGAAAAATAAGATTCAGATATTAAAAGAAAGTACAAATGGAAGGTATTTTCTTTGTCATCAAAATTAATTTTATATTTTTATTATCTTTTAAGTTATTTATCCATGTTTAAAATGATTTTATCATTAAATAATCTCATTTTTAAATATTGTTTTTAAACAAAATGTTAGCTAGACTATTTCATAAATATAGTAGAATATAAAAAAATTAAGGAATATTATTGTGAATGTCATAGTCTCATCTAAGAAAGTGTTTGAGTATCTGGTCTTTCCCAGTTTCCAAGTAATCAGTAGTATTAATGGAATATGTATAGAAATTGATATGATATATGCATTTCAACATTTAAATGATGTGGTGGACATTATCATCATGTCCCAGAAAAGATTAGATTAAACAATTTATATATTTATTCATATAAATTTTCTACTTAGCATTAACATAGAGAAATATTTCCAGTGATGAAAATGTTCTTTACCTGTTCAAAGAAAATCAGTGAGTCTAATGTTACAAAATACAAAATTCATTTTCTAATTTTTAGAAAATATGTTGAATTTATTATTTTTAGTGCTTACTTCAAAAGTTAAAACAAAACAATAGTAATGGGTATAGGAATGTTTTGAAAATTACACTTTCTGCTGTGTATGTATCTAGAAATCTGAAGCATTTGAATTGAGGGAGGATGCTGAGTTTGGAGTAAGTTGTTCTTTGTCAAAGAGCAGCATTATTTTTCATAGAATACCATATATGCAATAAGATATTTTAATAAATTACAATATTTGGGCTGAATAAATATTTAAGTACTTTTTTTTAGGTTTCAGTTACAGTTATAGGGATGAAATATGTCTTAAGATGAGTTTGCTACTTGCCATGAGTTTATAGAATAAAGAAGGTGAAAGAATTGAATTTTAATTTTTTCATCCTGAAGAGATTTCATTTTTTCAAACCTGTAGTCTACATTATAAAAATTTGTTTTATAATAACAAGTAACTGATTTTAAACAGAGTATTTTAAATGACTTAGAATTTATAAAATAATCTATTGTATTACAAGGAAAATATAGGCTGTTTCAAAAAAGAAAAAAGAATTTCATTATTTTAGATAAAAAAATAAACATGGAATTAAGAGGAGTGATTTTTGTAGGGACCAACTAGTGGAGGTCCATAAATCTAATATGAGTAATTTCATGCAGAAAGAAATGTGGGTGAGAAGAGAAAATTACTCAAAAATAAAACAACCAGAAAGAAAAATTATTTTGGTGATGACATTTGACAATGTCTTACAAGAAGGAATTTATAAGAATATAGGATTCAGGTACAAAATGAACAAATTGTTTCTTAGGTCTTTGTAGAATTTTTGAGAAGTTTCTAAGAGATGTTGTCTATGGAAAAGTAGCAGAATGTAATGAACTTATAATTTTTTCATTAAATATAAATTGACAAGATAGATAGGTAATCTAAACTGCTGTTGTAGTTGAATTCTAAACTTCCGGGTCAAGATGATAGACTAAATTCACATGTTAACTTCTTCAAAAACCCTAACAAAATAACATGCAAGTAATAAAAAGACATTAATCCATATTCATGAAGACAATGGGAAAAGGCCATCAATTGATCCAGATTGTTCACAGAAACAAAGCTAAGAGAGAGCCATTGAACTTGGCTGAACTCCAAAGAGATTCATAGAATATAAATACCTAGAGTTCCAGATTATTAGTTGGCACTTCACCCAATCCCCTTGTGACAGCTGCTGTGGGTCATTTACCCAAACGTCATCTATGTCACCCTCCCAAGCTTTTCCTTATTGGCAGAACTTGGCTGTTACCATAGAGGCTAGAAGTGCCAAATATTCATTTTAAAAAAAAATTAAGATTATTGGGGTACATTGGTTAATACAATTATATAATTTTCAAGTGTACATTATCATTTGACATCTGGATATTCTATTGTGTTTACCACCCAAAGTCTAGTTTCCTTCAGCTACCATATATTTGATCCCCTTTACCCTTTTCCCGTCCCCCCACTTCCCTATATTTGACCTCCTTTACCCCATCTACCTTTCCCCTCCTCCCCCACCCTCTACCTTAACCAGTAGTCTATAGTACATGTCCATGAGTCTCTGTTTGTCCTGTTCAGTTGTTGCTTTTAGGTTTATATCCCACATACAAGTGATATCATGTGATTTTCAACTCTTTCTGTCTGTCTTATTTCGCTTAGCATGATTATCTCGAGGTCCATTCATGTTGTCACAAATGGCAGTATTTCATCTCTTTTTATGGTTGAGTAACATTCCATTGTATATACATACCACAGCT
Source organism: Pteropus medius (assembly GCF_902729225.1). Taxonomy (NCBI): domain Eukaryota; kingdom Metazoa; phylum Chordata; class Mammalia; order Chiroptera; family Pteropodidae; genus Pteropus; species Pteropus medius. The sequence continues at coordinate 2,174,350 of NW_024355523.1, forward strand.
TCTTTAGCCAACCATCTATCGTAGGACACTTAGGCTCCTTCTATGTCCTGGCCACTGTGAATAATGCTGCTATAAACATCAGTGTGCAAATATCAATTCAGATATGGGTTTTCAAGTCTTTGGGGTAAATACCCAGTAGAAGGATTGCTGGATTTTATGGTAGCTCAATTCTTAGTGTTTTGAGGAACCTCCATACTGTTTTCCATAGTGGCTGTACCAATTTGCGGTCTCACCAGCCTTTATTACTTGTCCTGTTGATGATAGCTATTCTAACAGGTGTGAGATGGTATATCATTGTGTTTTGGATTTGCATTTCCCTAATAGCTACTGATGTTTAGCATCTTTTCAAATGACATCTGGCCATTTGTATGTCCTCTAGGGAGAAGTGTCTTTTCAGATTCTCTGACCATTTTTTGATTGGATCATTTGTTTTTTTGTGGTTATTGAGTCGTATGAATTTTTATATATTATGGGTATTAGGCCCTTATCGGAGGTGTTGCTTACAAATATATTTTCGGATGGTTGTCTCTTTACCTTGTTGACAATTTCTTTTGCTGAACAAAAGATTTTACTTTGATGTAGTCCCATTCATTTATTTTAGCTTTTACTTTCCTTACTTTTGAGGTCAAATGCATAAAATTCTCTTTAAGTCCAAGGTCCTTGAGTTTCGCTCCTATGTTTTCTTCTATGCATTTTATTGTTTCAGGTCTTATATTCAGGTCCTTAATCCATTTTGAGTTAATTTTGGTCTGTGTTGATAGACAACAGTCTAGTTTCATGCTTTCGCAGGTGGCTTTCCAGTTTTCCCAGCACCATTTATTGAAGAGTCTTTCCTTTCTCCACTGTATGTTTTTGGCTTTTTTGTTGAAAATTATTTGCCCATATAAATATGAGTTTACTTCTGGACTCTCGATTCTGTTCCACTGATCCATATGTCTGTTTTACTGCCAATACCATGTCATTTTGATTACTGTCACTTTGTAAAATAATTTGAAGTTGGACAGAGTGATGCCTCCAGCCTCATTCTTTTTCCTCAGGAAGGCTTTGGCAATTTGGTGTCTTTTGTGCTTCCATACAAATCTGATGATGTTTTGTTCCATTTCTTTAAAAAATGCTGATGAGATTGATGGGGATTGCATTAAATCTGTATTATGCTTTAGGTAATATGGTCACTTTAACTATGTTGATTCTTCCGATCCAAGAACATGGAATATCTTTCCATTTCTTTGTATCTTCTTCGATTTCTTTTAATAAAGTCTTGTAGTTTTCGTTATATAGGTCCTTCACTTGTTTCATTAAATTTATTCCTAGATATTTCATTCTTTTTGTTACAATTGCAAAAAGAATTATTTTTTCCACTTCTTTTTCTGACATTTCGTTATTAGAGTATAGGAACGCTATGGATTTTTGAACGTTGATTTTGCATCCAGAGACTTTACTGTAGTTGCTTATTGTTTCTAGTAGTGTTCTTGTGGAGTCTTTAGAGTTTTCTATATAGAGAAACACGTCTTTTGCAAAGTGACAGTTTGACTTCGTTTCCTATTTAGATGCCTTTTATATCTTTCCCTTGTCTGATTGCACTCACTAGGACCTCCAATGTTATACTGAATAACAGTGGCGATGGTAGACAGCCTTGCCTGGTTCCTGATCTTAGAGAGAAGGTTTTTAGTTTCTCACCATTAAGTATAATGTTGGCTGATGGTTTGTGATAGATAGCCTTTATTATGTTAAGGTACTTTCTTTCTATACCAATTTTGTGAAGTGTTTTGATCATAAATGGATGCTGTATCTTGTCGAAGGCTTTTTCTGCATCTATTGATATGATCATATGATTATTATTTTTTAATTTGTTTATGTGGTATGTCTCACATTGATCGATTTGCTTATGTTGAACTATCCCTGTGCTCCAGAAATGAAGCCCACTTGATCATGTTGTATAATCTTTTCAATATGTTGCTGTATTCGGTTCGTTAGTATCTTATTTAGAATTTTTGCATCTGTGTTCATGAGACATAATAGTCTGTAGTTTTCTTTTTTTGTGTTATCTTTACCAGGTTTTGGTATCAGAGTAATTTTGGCCTCATAAAATGAGTTGAGAACTATTGCCTCATTTTCAATTTTTTGGAAGAGTTTGAGGAGAATAGGTATTAAATCTTCTTTGAATGTTTGGTAGAATTCACTTGTGAAGCCATTTGGTCCTGGACTTTTACTTTTGGGTAGGTTTTTGATGATTGTTTCAATTTCCATACTGCTGATCAGTCTATTTAGATTTTCCAGTTCTTCTTGATTTGGTCTGAGAAGACTGTATTTTTCAAAGTACTGGTCCATTTCTTCTAGGTTATTAAATTTGGTGTTATATGCTTTTTCATAGTATTCTTGTATTATCCTTTGTATTTCTGTAATGTCAGTTGTAGTTTCCCCTCTTTCATGCCTGATTTTCTTTATTTATGTTCCTTCTCTTTTTCTTTAGTGAGTCTAGCCAGGGGGTTGTCAATATTATTAACCTTCTCAAAGAACCAGCTCTTTGTTGCATTTATTTTTTCTATCGTTTTTTTGTTTTCAATTTCATTTATTTCTGCTCTAATTTTGATGATTTCTTTCCTTTTGTTGACTTGAGGCTTCATTTGTTCTTCCTTTTCTCGTTTTTTCAGATAGAGTGGTAGGTTGTTTATTTGGGCTCATTCTTGTTTTTGGAGATAGGCCTGTAATGATATGAACTTTCCTCTTATTACCGCTTTTGCCGTGTCCCAACAGTTTTGATATGTTGTACTATCATTATCATTTGTTTCTATGTATCTCTTGATCTCTCTTTTTATTTCTTCTCTGACCCAGTTATTCTTCAGTAGCATGTTGTTTAATCTCCATGTGTTTGTGGTTCTTCCTGCTTTCTTTTTGCAGTTGATCTCTATTTTCAAAGCATTTTGATCGGAGAATATGATTGGTATGATTTCAACTCTCATATTTGTTGAGGCTATCTCTTGTGTCCCAGTATGTGGTTGATTCTTGAGACTAGAGATTCTTGCATTAGAGAAGAATGTATAAGCAGCTGTTTTGGGATGGAAGGTTCTGTCAATTATATCCAGTTAGTCTAATGTGCCATTTAAGGATATTATTTCCTTATTGATTTTGTGTTTGGATAAGCTGTCCATAACCGATAGTAGAGTATTTAGATCCCCTACTACAATAGTGTTTTTGTCTGTTTCTTCCTTTAGTTCTGATAGTAATTGCTTTACATATTTCGGGGCTCCCTGATTGGGAGCATAGGTATTAATAAGTGTTATATCTTCTTGGTGCATGATTCCCTTTCTCATTATGAAGTGTCCCTCAGTATCTTTCTTTATCTTTTTTATTTTGAAGTCCATTTCGTCTGATATTAGTACCACGACTCCTGCTTTTCTCTGAATGCCATTTGCTTGAAATATCATTTTACATCCTTTCACTTTGAGTTTATATTTATCTTTGGAGCTGAGATGTGTCCCCTGGAGGCAGCATATGGTTGGGTTTTGTTTTTTGATCCATTCTGCAACTCTGTGTCTTTTTATTGGTGAATTCAGTCCATTTACCTTGAGGGTGATTATTAAAATATGAGGTCTTCTTATAGCCATTTTATCTTTTGCTTTCTGGTAGCTTGGTGTTTCCATTGCTTCCTTGTCCTGGTGCTTCTGTTTTCTTTATTTTGGTTGGCTTTTGTGGATTTTGCCTCTGATTCTTCTTGTTTTATGATATATACTTCAGTTCTGAATCTTCTGTGTCAAATACTCATTGTAGGACTTCCTTATATCTTGGCCATGAGTGTTTGACTTAACCCTAAACAACTGGATGTGAGGAGTTCTCAAGAGACTTCTGGGAAAGGTTTTTTTGACTAACGTAAAAAAGGTCTTAGAAGAGCACATCCTTTTTCCTCACCATATTTGTTGTGTTCGCCTAGGATACCTGGAATGCCATCACTTTTTTTTTGAGTAAGGAACAAACCTGTGAGCCTCTACCTTAAATTAACTCTGGAATAACCTACCTCCATATCTATAGATATTCCACACTCTTTAAGCCACTATATTTAAATGTTTTGTTACTTGAGGCCAAAAGCCTCCCAAGCAACGGACAGCCTCAAATATAGCTTGTTAATTGACAAGCTCCTACAATGTCCACTGAGTCCCAGTAATTTTTTATTGCCTAATTCTACAATATGAACAAATAGGTAAGGGTCGCCAGACTTTTGAGGAAAGCTTGTCAGAAAAGAATAGGACTGAAAGAACATCAGAAAATTTTCCATAGAAGAAAAAGTGATAATTCAGTGGAAAGAACATAAATTTAAAACTAAAACCTTTATTTAGTATCTTCTAAAAATTCATTGCCCCTAGGAACTTCTCAAATTATGAGACTGAAGATCCAAACAACTAAATGTAGTAAGCATTATGTGGATCTTTTTTGGATTCCGATTCAAATAGCCTTTTGAGGGAAAATATTTTGAGATAAATAAGAAATTATGAATATGTACTGGATTTTAGATGAAATCAAGGAATTAATTATATTAGGTAAGATAATGGCATTACATTACATGATTAAAATTTCTATACTTTTTAAGAAATTCATGTTTACTTTCTTGTATGGACTGATGTATATAATGATGAAATAACATTATGTCTGGACTTCACTTCTAAATATAATTCAGCTGAGACAGGGTAAGGAAGAGAAGGGGAATAGATAAGTAAAATTATATATTTTTGATAACTACTAAATTTGGGTGATGGAATATGGGAGTTACAATAATACTTTTTTAAAAAAATATATTTACCTCTAGGGAACAGGTCTAAGGTTAAGAAAAGATGAGAATTGATTTTCTTGTCATTATAGGACTTTCTATACTCTTTGATTTTTTGAAAACCATGCTCATATATTTCAATGAAAAAAAATTTTCAGGAATTAATTGTTCCAGTATAACCATTAAAGAACTGTAAAGTTGAGATATGAAGACTTTCAGCCATGCGAAGTGTGTGTATGTGTTTGTGTACACGTGTGCACAGACACCAAATGAATGTTAAAAGTATGAACTCAGTAGTAGTTGACAAGGGTTAAAGGATGTAGATGTCCAGTCGGAAAAGACTTAACAAAAGACATGAGATTTTATTTGATTCATAAATTAATAATGGGTCATGTACATATTAGCTAATCTATACACAATTAGAAATTTGGCAATCAAATATATCATCTCATCTGACCTTTATAAATATTCATTTTATGGATAAGAAAACTGAGTCAGATAAGTTGAGTAGTTTGCCCAACTCTACTGATCTCTAAGCAAAACAGGACGTCAAACCTAGATCCACTTATCTGTAAACCCCATGCTCTTTCCACTACTAAAATAATCAAGAAATAAAGGAATGAAGAATTGCATTTCACAAGAAAAAAAAGCATGGACACATATATTACTAGAAATGTACCTGGTATTTGGTAGAGAGTAGGATAGAGTGTGAATTAAGAAGGCCAACAGAGTAAAGTGAAGAGTTTAAGTTAGGCGGGAAAGGAGAATCTGTCAGAATTATAAGACAAAGCCACAGAGTACAAGGCCACGGTAATGGGAAAGTACTGAATTTTTAGTGATAAAAAGTTTACTCTTTACTCATTCCAAAATAGAATTTTGAGAAAGATGGAAAATATTATATAACAAAGCAAATGCCATATAATAAAGAAATCTTCTGTAGAAAGATATATTGATGAAAGTAAACAGTGTGGGAGAAAGCTAAACATTTCAGAAAAGCTAAAACGCAGAAAAAGGTGGGGCTGCTCCATAGTGTAGTGGTTAGCGTGTCTGCTTTACACGCAGAAGGTCCTGGGTTCGCACCCCAGCTGGAGCTACGCGGACCATGCAACAACCTATTGGAAGTTGGAGTGGGGGGAATTAAAGAAAAAAAAAAAAAAAAAAAAACAGAAAAAGAAGTTTCAAGCTGAGGCTGAGATTTCCTCAGAGTCAGTGATAAGAAGGACCCTCTATGTTCTTTAAACTCCAGATATAGATATCGTTGTAGTGGCACTCACACTATAACTCACACCAAATTGCCTGCTGCTTTACAGCTATGACACAGAAAGTAAAACACATGAGATAATAGTATCTAAAAATTAGTGATCAAAAACTGTTTTGCCAAAAATGTTTAAATGGCACACAATCCAAAGGATGTTTATACTTTATAAATAAACATTGTCATTGAATACCAGTAATTATACTCATGTCTCTGAGAATGACAAATTTTTAAACTATCTCGAGTCCATCAATTTACTCAAAATTCTTAATATAAAGAAGTTTATATATTCAAAGTAAGTTTTCCAATTCAAAAGTTACTTAAGTAAGAAAATATATTATAAAGCCCTCTACAGTACATCAATTCAACAATGAGAGCTCATTTTAGTTATCAGGAATTGAGATTTTCTAAATTTATCTATTTCTTCAACAAATGTTTATTGCAAGTCTACTATGTTCCAGGTACTGGGTTTATACCGATAAATAAAGCACAGTCATTATTCTCAAGGAGCTCTTAGTCTCATGTGGAAAATCAACACGTAAATGTGTTTTAAAGTCACAAGTGCAGCAATAGACATAGTTATAATGTGACATTCAAGCAGAGATGATGACAGAATCACAGTGCTCACGTATTCGTTCACCTTTGCTAGTAGGTTAATGGAAAAATAAGAGTATTGGAGTCAGATATACCAGGTGGTGAATCTAGGCCCTTACTAGTTACAAAACCATGATAATATTTACCTTGCAGTGTTGTTAGGAAGACTGAAGGATATGCTCTATGTATCACCACTAACGCAGAGCCTATCACATAGTAAGTGCTTATTCAACTGCTCAGCAAATAATATTTTGAGTATCTTGCATTTGGCAAATGAGCCAAGATGTTGGGGATACCATAGACAATAAGACAGCCAAATTATTGATTTTGGGGAGCCTAGATTCTAGTAATGCAAGTGGTTAGGAAAGGTCTCTCATTTGAAGTTCATTTTTAGCTGAGGTGTGAATGACTGAGAGTCAGGCAAGTGAAGATAAGGGGGAAAAAGTTCAAATCAAGGGCTCTATGATCAAAATGAGCTTGTTGATTTTGAAACAGAAAAAAAATCAATGTTTTCCAGCAGGAGGACAGGCTAAGAAAAGAGAAAATGGCACAAGATGAGACCCAAAAAGTATGGGCACGTTAGGACTTTGAAAACCAGAGCAAGGAGTTTGATTTCTTTCTTTTTTCTTTTTTTAAAAATTCTTACTAGGTGAAGAGACATAAATGATATATATTACATGGGTAGTTTCCCTGTCAGTACAAACAAAACTACCTATTTACTGCATAATATCCCATGTATAGTTGTAATTTATTTTCAAACCATCCTTCTAATTTTAAACCGTAGATGATTTAGTTTCTATATATTATAATATGATTTAGTCTCTATATATAGTCATAATGCTGATATATATACATATAAATTCTCCTCATTCATGTGTGAGACGTGTTAAATGGTGTAATTATATGTGCAGGCTCTGGAGTCAGACTGCCTGGATTTAAATCCTGATGTCATGAATTACTAGGTGGGAAACATAACTTTCCTAAGCCTCAGTTTCTCTCGGAGATAATGATAGTCTTACACTCAACAAGCCACCTTATAAAGTAAATGAGATAGTCCATGTAATGTACCTGGAATGCGATCTGGCATTTAGTAAGTTCTCGGTTAAGGTTAGCTGTTGTTATTATCACTAGATCTTTTTTATTTTTTCGAATCCAGTAGGCAAAAATATGTTATCCATTTGCATTCTTGGATCAGTAGCCAGACATATGATTGTTTATCAGTCATTTGTATTGCTAAAATGCAAATTGCTTGTTTATCTCCTTCATCTTTTTTTCCTTTTGAGTTTGAGTTTTTCTCTCTGGCTGTGCGCATTTAGGATATTAAACCTTAGTCTAATATATATGATGTAAACATTTTATTCTAGCATGTTATATGTCTTTTAACATTTTTAAATATCTATTGAGTTTTAGAAGTTTGTATTTTTTTTCTCATGGCTTTGGGATGGTATCTTTATTAGGATACGTTTTGTTCAAGATTTCTGATGTACATTTAGCTTTTCTGTTTAGAGCTGGGTCACTCGTGGGTTTGGGGAGTACCCATCGGATTCCTCCTGGACATTATTATAGTCTAGGCTTCTTGAACTTTATCATAGACTAGGAGTTTTGATTTTTATTTCAAGTTGGGATATAAACAAGAAAGTAATATAACCTGGTATGTAAATTAAAATAAGAACTCTAGTTATATTATATATTTTTTGTAATTTTGATGAACTCTGCCACTGATATTATCTGGCACCCTCTTCTGTGGCAGAACCAATAGTCTCTTCTATTTGTAAAATAACTTGCTAAGACATCCAATTAACAATCTTATTTTGTTAAACTAATGTGATTTAATTAGCCCTCTGTACAAGTCGTCAATATTCTGGACAGTTCAGAAGAGAAATCATTGTGGGACTAAGTCGTTAAATCAATAAGTTGTCAAAGGATCTCAAATACAATTATTTTTGTGGGCTGAGAAATAAGCTTAATTTTTATATATTTTTTAATATGCACCTCACAACCGAATCAATTGTGTGATTTTCATTTTGTTTAGTGATGGCCCAAGGATGCAAACATTTGATTTCTTTTCACAAAGGATAAGCAATTATAAGAAGCACTTTATATTAATTTATTCAAATTTAAACTGGCACTACTTGTGAGATAATTTGGCAGTATTTCAGAGATAGTTCTAAAGGAATTAATTTGGAGTAATGACAAAATATCTGCCCATAATTTAATTTACCAAATATTTTTAACTTTATCTAGCAACTTCTAAAGAAGAAAAATATACTCTGACTTTTATGAAGAGAAATTCTTGAAATTTTCTACCATTGTTTTTCATTGGTCAGAATTAAAGTGAAAAATAGATTTTGTAAGAGTTAAATTATAATATAAAGCAGTTCATTTACTTCTCAATCCTTTTCTTAATATCAAAAAGTACCGTCTTGATATTATTACAGAATTATGCTTTTTTGGCTACTATGAATGGATGCTTTGCTTTAGTAACCTTTTATTTTAGCATTAAATATAAGATTAAATACCAATAGTATGGGCCTACCAGGAGAGGGAATAGGTGATAACTTTTGTAGTATAATTCATAGGTACTTAAAAAGAAGGCCTCTTGGCCTCTTATGACTCATGAACTTTTCTAGAAATGTGTTTCCTTAGCTTCAGGAATGAGTCATTGAGTATTCTCTTTCATATGTGTAAACTAGTAACATATTTTAGTTTGAATTCGTTATTTAAATACCTTAGGAGTTGGTCAGTGACATAAAAAAGATAAAAGGTTTGATTATGGAATAATTATAATGACTAACAATTATATGATCCTTACTGTGTACTAAACATCATTTTAAGTGCTTTACACATGTAAACTTATGACTCACAACTCCCTTGAGGTAGTTTTATTCCCATTTGACATAAAGAAACTGAGCCCCTGAGAGTTTCAATAACTTGTCCTAATTATATATGTATTAAATGGCAGAGCCAAGATTTGGACTGAGCCCTACTGGCTCTAATTCCAGGTTTTTAATCATTATCCTATCCTGGAGGCAGCATTGGCCGTGGAGAATGGCACTGGTGCAAGAGGAGGTGAGATACTACAAGGAGCCAGGGCACAGTAGGAAGCTGGAATGAGAAGGAGCCCAGAAAGTAGGAAGCACAAATGTGACATGATTTGGCCAAGTATGATATCTAAACAAAGTTATTAATTAATTCATATTTTTAATAGAGTTAAACTAAAATATATAATGTACTACTAATTTCTCAATTCTCATTGGAATTCCAAAATCCCATTTTGCGGAATGTCAGAATTCAGACAAAATTAGGAATATATTAACACATCATATCTGTTTGTGAGACACTTACTACAATGAATTTAATGCCGATAAAACATTTTCCCAGACAGAAAGTACCCCAAGCTTTGTCTTTATGCCATTTTTCAAGGAATATTTATAATTATTTGAGTGCAGGTATGTGACGGATTGATGCTGTCGTCTGAGAAGGATTCTACTCATAGCTTTCACCAGTACAGGGAATAACAGGCAGTGATCAGTCGAGTGAAATTCAGTGATCCATCAACCAAATGCCTTTCCATTTTATTTTGAACTTGTATTATTTTAATGTTTTTCTGTATAGAGGCAAAGCGATAGCTATGAATAGGTAAGGCTGTGAGCTAAAATAATTTTGAACCATGTCCTGAGAATTTTTGAAATGTAGGTATTAACGATAATGTATTAATTAATAATCATTGTCTCTCTCTTTCAAGGGACAGAAAAATGAAACTTTTGTAGTTAAATATAAACCTTAAAGAACAATTTATTAATTTCTGTTTATTGTACTTTATTTTTCACTAGTCCATTTAAACAATATTTATTGAATATCTAATATGTGCCAGGTACTATGTTGTTGCTAAAATGTATTTCCATAAATGTTTATATTCTTTTTCAACTCGTTATGAAAAACTGGGAGCGAGGGAGTGGGGAAGATGACAAGAAATAAATAATATTTTATCAAAGATTCAATCATGTAGATATTAGCATGAGTACTTTCCTTCATGATTTTTGAATTGACTAGTTTAAGGCAAATATTCTGGAAAACCTAATCCTTTTTTAAAAATGAGATAATGCACATGTCTGAGACAATGTAAAGTAAGCTCTCAGTACCTGTTTATTGTTATTTTTTTGTTGGTATTATTCTCATTGTATAATTAAATTACTGAAAAGAATTTCTTATTATCTGGTATGTGGGGTTTTAATGATTTTTGAATTATTCATAAAAGAATAGTTAACATTGTAGTTACCTTACCTAAATTATACTGACTTTCTTTTTTTGTTGTTATTGTTTTTAACTTCTTAACTTGATTATCCTTCTGCCTTACATGAACCATTATTTAATTTCTTCCTTTGTTTTTGTTTCTGATCATCTCTTTGACTTTTTCCATCATGTTTAAACTTTCAACTTCTTAAGTATCTCCACTAAGTATCAAAATACATAGTCTCAAGATCATTTAGTTTCTTCATTTACTCATGTAGGAGCATAAAACGAAAGGCATGAAGTGGTTCCTATAATGGGCTTCTCAAGCTATAGCGCAAGTACTTTCATAATGACACACATTCATAGCTACTTCACATACCATAGACAAAGTAATCCAGCTTCTTAATATTTTTAAGAAAAGCCCAAGCAACTATGTACCTTGTGCTAGATTTTTCTTTTTTCTCCCAGTAAAGAAAATAAAGCGCTGTTTTTGAAAATACCCAATATTTATTGTCTCTGAATTTAATGTTTATTAGAGGGTGTGATATAAACTACTGTGGTGATAAACAAAGAGAGAGATGATAACTAAAAAAAAAAGACAATAAAAGCCTAGAAATAAAAGTGGTGTAGGACAGAGAAGAAGATGAAGGTGTCAAAGACTGACCTGACATATCAGTTTAGAAGACGGTCTTGAAAAATAGCTGAGAAATAAGTGATCATTTGTTTTGTTTGTTTTGTTACTAATTTTAATCACGCAAGTAATCCTTTTAGAATTTGAAAATGTTGCAAAACTAAAAGTCCCCTTTGAGCTCTACCACATTCTAGTTTTCTCTGCATCTCTTCACAATTCATTATAATTTTTGAGTGAAGAGTGGTTCATAATTAACCTTGGTAGAACTGTAGCTCTCATAAAAATGTATATTAATTAAAAATTTATATCCACTTAATTGATAATTCTTCAGCTGTGTGTCTGTGCATAAAATCTTATACTCTCACAAAACCAGCTTCACTTTCCCATGTGGAATGTATCATGCTATTATCATGTTCTCACAGATCTGTTTCATCCTCTATCAAAGAACTAATCTCAATACTTGTACTTTATGATTTATATTTTGGTCTCTCCCAACTCTATTCCCTTATCAAACTTGGAGATCAGAGACTTTACACATATGTATATGATATACATTCTTTTGCTTATCGGGTACCCAGCAGACTGCCTGCTCATTAGGGAGGTACTAAGTGTCTTTAGTCATTCTTAAAGATCTAGCTTAAGTGAGACCAAAGATGTACGTTTTGCAAAGTTGTTTCTACAGGCTTCTGATTCTGGATGAGTACACCTGTTTTACATATTTTAAGTAGATGTCTCTGTTCTATACCCGATGGGAGAATTGTTCAAAAATCACCCCGTGGACTCCCAAACCATTACCTGTTTTTCCCTTAGGATTAAATGGGTCTAGGAAATATAAGGCATAATAAAAATTTAAGACATTCTTTATAAAAAATTTTCTTCTAGAATCTGGGAAAGTGACCAAGAACCTCAAGATATATTGTACCGATGTATTCAAATGTACCACGCACATAAAATCCGTCTGTTGTTTCCTTTTACACTGAATTATTTTAAGATAATTTAATTCCTATACTTTACTGTAACATTTTAAAACATATTACATTTTCAGGAGTTTCCTACATTTATATTGTCTCGTTTTAATCAAAGATCCTGAGGATGAGGGAGGGCTGTGCATCATCATAGTGACCTTTCAGGTGAGGAATGATGTACACAAAAAGTGGAGGTGCTTATCTAAGACCACCAAAGCTATGAAGTGGTAAGTGAGCCAGGTCTGCTTTAAGGTTCGTTCTACTTCTGTTAAATTATTTCAACTTTCGAGCAGTTGACAGTGTATGCAACAAACATGATTCTGGTGATGAAACCTTCAGTTCTAAATGCTTTCATGTGTTACATACATTAGTGTATTTATTATAAGTCTTTGACAATCTTAGCTAAAATATCTGAATTGTAATAACTAGAATGTCTCTTTTTCATGGCAGCTACGGGTCATAACACTACTTGTACTCTAAATAAAAAAACATAGGTGGAAACAAAGCCAATGATTTCTATATTCATCTTCTATTTCTGTCATAACAAGTTGCCACAAACTTAATGGCTTAAAAAATTTCTTGTCTTATAATTCTGAGATCAGAAGTCTGATAAGGGATCTCACTGGGCTAAAAATCAAAATGTCAGTACCATTTCTTCCCTTTCCCACAGCCCTAGAGCAAGATCTGTTTCCTTCCTTGCCTTTTCCAGTTTCTAGAGGCCACCTGCCTTGGCGCTTGATCCCCTTCCAATTTCAAAATTAGCAATAGTGCCTCTCTTTGTGCCTTTCTTTCATAGTCACCTCGCTGTCACTGACCATATCTTTAGGTTAAGGTTCTTTGCTTTCATGGATTCATGTGATTATATTAGGCCAACGTGGATAATACAAAATAATCTCCTCATCTCAAAATCTTTTGTGCTGTAAGATAACATATTCACGTGTTCCAGGGATCAAAATATGGACATCTTTGTGGAAACATTGCTCTACTTACCATACCTTCTTATCAAAATAGACAGAGAAATGGCTTGGGAAGAATGAAAAGGAGTTAAAAGTACTTTATAGAGGAGATAGTCAACTGAGGTTTCATTTTTTACTTTGACAATAGATCAAATGAGGTGCAAAATAACAATTTAAATAACTTTAGAATTAATCATATATTCAATATCTTATTAGGGGAAAAATTGACAAGATAATGATTGTACTGACATCTACTCTTTAGGAAATGTCTATTAATATTAGTAGAGTTCTATTCCAGTATTAAACAGATACTTAGGGGCTCTATTAAAAATCTACATCCCCAGACTCCACCCATCACAGATGCTGACTCAGGAGGTCTTTAATGAGGTTTCAAATTCTGCTTTTTAACAAGCATATCAGGTGATTCTGATGACTATGTTCATTTACTGTCACACTTCAAGGAATACTGCTATAATATTTATTTCTTTACCACTGAAGCTAAAACGGCTTAATTACTCTAACTGGAAATTAAACCTCTGACTCTGGATAACATATATTATTCAAACTGACATTTAGTATGAAATATCACATGATAGAATTTTAAGTTAGTATAAATAGAATGATTAGGGTTTATAAAAATACAATTTTTTGTATTACTACAATTCCTTTGTCATTTCAGGATTGTATACAATTGAAATGATTTGAATAATCGTAAATTTTGCCCTTTATTCAAAAGACAGTCATTGATTGCCCACAATACAAATAAACTGGGCCAAGTGCTATGGGAGGATCAAATGAATATTCTCAGTATACACATCTGTAGAAAGCATATTCAGTCTTATCCACTCCGCTTCAAAGCTAAGGAGAAAACCCAGCTATGAATTTTTCCCAGACAGACAAGTCCAGTGATCTCAGCAGAAATAGATTAACTTTTAATATAAGAGAACAACTTTCCAGTGCAGAGCTCGATATTGATCTTTAGTGTCAATGATAATGGCTTCCTCAAAATGAAATAATTAGGTATAATTTTATTTTACTGCATTAGCACCTATTACTTTAACTCCTCATGAGTTAGTTCTCTAAGAAACAATATGTAAGTTGATTAAATAATTATTAGGAAAACAAAATTACTTTTGCCAAATTTTGATTACTTTTGCCAACCTAAAATTTGTTTTCTATTTGTATAGTTTTCTTATCAATTTTTCATGCACACACATATATTAGATATGTTAGTAAATACCAACTTTCATGCAACAATTTATTTTTAGAATAGGTTGCACATTTCCTTATAGCTAAATTGAACTTTCCTAATTTAAAATACAATTGTATGGTTTACTTAACTTCCCTGATTAAACCATTCAAATCTATCCTCTTTACTCTTAGAATAACTGTAAACTCCTGAACATGGCTAGAAAGGTCTATACTATCTGACTCCAACTCACTTCTCCAGCCTTACTGCATACCACTTGCCTCCACCCACCTGTGTTCTAACTATTATAACTCAGTTGCCAGAAGCCATATTCTCTTTACTCTTCTCTGGACCTATGTGCATGCCTTTCTATGCCAAGAACACTCCACTCTTTCTCCACATCTTGCCCAGGTACCTACCACTAATCTTCAGTACTCAACTTTATTTCCTTAAGGAAGCCTTCCCTGCACCACCACATCCCGATTAAGACCCTCCCTATGGGAACTTATCATCTTACCTATCTCACAATATTGCACTTGCTTACATTGTCCATACACCATAAGTTTTTTTTTTTAATTTATTGAGGTAATAAAATCGTATAGGTTTCAAGTGTACAATTCAATAATATGTCATATGTCTATTGCATTGTGTATTCACCACCAAAGATAAATTTCTTCCATCACCATATATTTGACCCCTCTACTCTTATCTACTTACTCACTACCCGCTTCCATCTGGTAACCACTAAACTATTATCCATGTCCATGAGTCTCTGGTTGTTTGTCATGTTCATTTGTTGCTTTCAGTATTATATCCCACATATGAGTGAAATCATATGGTTCTCAACATTTTCTCTCTGATTTATTTCACTTACGATGATAATCTCGAGATCCATTCATGCTGTCTCAAATGGCAGTATTTCATCTTTTCTTATGACTAAATTTGTTAAAGGTAGAAATCAAGAATAAATTAACTCAAAGAAATGCTGTCCTAGGTGCTGAAACCATAGACGTGGCTAAGACCAGGTGCCTGACTCTACCCATGTAGCTCACATGGAAATAATGGAAAAAAATAATGTGTAAACACAGATTAAAGTGTCACATGATAAGTGACATTAACAGAGAATTATAAATATATAAAATTAGATATATAAACCCAGAAAATTCTTTGACATTTGCATTGAAGTTGGCAAAATGTAAAACCAGAACGAACCTCTCTATATTTACTTTTTTGTTATATTTAAACAAAAATTTTTAATAATTTTATTTTTAATTGTAATTGACATACAACATTATATTAGTTTCAGGTATACAAGAAACTTATTACACACTTATAATTAGACAAATTATAAGTGATCACACCAATAAATCTAGTACCCATCTGACACTATACATAGTTATTACAATATTATTGACTACATTCCTTATGCTGTACTTTACACCCCATGACTACTTTCTAACTACCAATTTGAATTTATTAATCCTTTCCTTTTTTCACTCAACCTCCCAAACCCCCTTATATCTGGAAACCATCGAAATGTTCTTTGTATCTATGAGTCTATTTTGTTTATTTTGTTCTTTAGATTCCACATGTAAGTGAAATCAAATGACATTTGTCCTCCTCTGTCTGACTTACACCACTCAGCATCATGCCCTCTAGATTCATCCCTTGCAGATGGCAAGATTTCATTCCTTTTCATGGCTGAGTAACATTCCATTGTGTAATGAACTCCTTTATTAAATTGATATAAAGAGATGAATGTTTTCTTCTCTATAAAAAAAAGCAGTTTTACTCTTTACTCCTCCTTTCTGGGGGACTTGGGAAAAGTTTTTATCCATTCACCAGGAATTTTATTAATTATGAAAAATGGCAGCTTATCCTTTATCTTGTTTTATTCTATCTTCATCTCACATGAAATAACTGTATTGTATTTATTTTGAAGTTCTTTTTTCTTAAAAATAAAATTTGCATACTTAATTAAATTTTTAAATTAACTAATGGTAAGAAAATACTTAAAACATAAAATATATATTAATACATTCAGAAATTTTATCATTGATAAGACTATTTCTTAAAGTTATCCACATCGAATTATCAGATTGATTGAATACAGTTTTAAATGCAAAATTTTTAAAAGAATTATATCTAATTTTTTAAAGTAAGTTGACTTTAATGTGTTTCTGGATTTTTTTTTTATTTACTGAGATTCAAAGAAATATTCTTAACAAACATCTGCATATGCAATCAATTTTAAGTTACATTTTTATTTGAAGTATACTGTGTTACTTACCTGAAAGACACATAAAGCATGAAGAATGTGAAAATATACATGGAAATGGATAATTAGCACTTTAGTTATTTCTTCTATTTAACAGTGAAATTTTCTATCAATTTATTATAAATCTGTTTATGAAATGTATATAATTAATACCCTGTATATTCCCTGGTATAATTTTATAATTAATTTTAGTATGTTGGATTAGGATGATTTTAGCAAAGTAAATGTGTGTGTGTGTGTGTGTGTGTGTGTGTGTGTGTGTGTGTGTAAAAGAGGACAGGGTGATTTTTAAGTTTACTCAAGTATTCAAGTTCATATATCTATAACTTAATAGCTACTAAATGATTTAGAAACTCATATATCTTGGGTGATTTTTACATTGACTTAGTTGAAAATAAAAGAATGCAGCAGACAACCTCCGAAGATAACCGTAACACTGTGGCCAAGTGGAGGGTGTATTATAATTCAGTCAGTAATAAAAATTTCTATGTAGTTGAACCACAAGGCTTTAGTATTCCTACAAATTTGAAAACGTCTGCATAAGCAGTAAACCAAATTATTCTAGCATTTCTATTAAGATACATGTGCCACTTAGGATACCTATATGTATTGAATTATCATAGCTATTACTACTGGGAATTATGCATCAAAAGGGAAACTTACTTTCCAAGTTTAAAAAAGGATCGCTGTGAAAGAAAATGGAAGGTTACTTTAGTGTCACTATCTGGTAATATAGAACAAATTTTTTACTCCATGAAAAATAAAACAAATGCTGATCAGGCAAGAAGCTCAGTTGTAAAATCAAAACTGCAGTAGTTCTAGGCCATCATCTTACAGATGAAAATATTAACCTTCCCTTCTTAATCCTCAGAGGCTTGTAAAGAATTGAAGATATAAGTACCTATGTAAAAAAGGAAATCTCTGCCTGGAGACTACTTTTCAAGTACTAAAAGAACTCCTTGGGGGATATGTTCTTATACTAGCTTACAGGCAGAGAGAGTTCTTTTCTTTATAGCTGCAACTCAGGAAAACTAGTCAATCAATGGCACAAGTTTTGGTTGTTTTCTCCTTACAAGTATTTATGAATGAATTGATGGCAATATAAGGTAAATTCAAATGAGTAATTACTTCCTCTTGTGCTGATGCTATCTTTGTAAAAATCTATCTGCTTTTATTTATATGAAAAATAGAAAATTTTGTGTGACTTTTTTGTGACCCAAAGTTTTCTTAACTGAAATCTTGTGCACATTTTGAGTTTCATAAAAATGGAATTACTTGAGCCATCTGCTTATATTGACATGATCGAAGAATAATTCCAATATTTAGGATTCAGAGCAGTTTATTGACCAGGAGAGGTCTTTTCATGCTTAATTTTTAATAGAAAACTTTGAGGTAACATAACTAGACATAAAAAGTCTACCTCAGATGTCATATTCTTCCCCAGTTGGAATTCAATTCTTATCTTTGAACTATTTTCTCAAGAACAGTATCTGTACAGACCACAGAACATCAGAGTCATTACCCAGTTAGTTTCAGTGTTTCCTATAATTTGAACTCAGAAAACTTGTCTCTGTAACGTTTGATTGTCTAGACTGGTTGGTAGGAACAGCTTATCATGCACCGTATTGAATTCTTTCAGTATCCAAAAACCATTTTTTAAAATTTTGTGTTCACAGTTTTTGGCAAACATGAGTATTTATAAATTCTGATATTTATATTACTTCGATTATCCAATTTGAAAAAAATAAGAAATGTAGACATATTCCAGATATTATGAATCATTTAGTTTGTTCCTAGGCTGACTATAGTGATTTTAAAGATATACAACAAATACAGTATATGTAAAACGTTATCATAGAATTTGATTCTCTCACATTAGTCTTCTTACATATCTGAATTTATTCACTTATTCAATACGTATATAATGAACACCAGTGAATCAAGTGAAATATATTAGTATAAGAGATGTATTAATAGATAAAACAGAATGTTCTTTTAAAAATGTAGCATATGACAAACATATTAAATATTGGAATGAATAAGAGGAAGTGAGTATTTATACTACCGATGGGTAAAAAATTGGTATGGCCACTGTGTAAGAAAATTTGGTAGTAAATAACATAATTAAGAACACATGTATAGTGGAGTTGGTGGTACAGTGCTGAGCATAGCTGCCTTCAAAAAATACATGCATATTCCCTAAGAACCAGCTTTTGGTGTCTATTCTAGAAAAATACCTGCACAATATACAAAAGGCAATTTCAGTATTTTACTGCAGGTTTGTAGTAGAGAAAATAGAGAAATAAACCAAATGTCCTTCCATCAGTAATAGCTTAAATAAACTATTTCATACTCATACATTGTAATAGCATGCAACAATTTGAGTGAATAGAAGTTTCTTTTGCTTTGTATAACACATGCATTAGATAACATATGTAAAATATCTATAGAAAACAAATCAAAAGAACTGCAGGGGTGTGTGTATTTATGTGTACGTGTGTGTAAATAAATAAGAAGTCAGGAAATGTGTACATGAGCTGATAATAGTAGTCACTTGTGGGGAAAAAACTGGGTATGTGAGTGATGGTAAAAGTGGACTTAAGTATTCTTCTTCATATGACAATGCAATAATGATGAAATTAAAAATAAATAGCAAAAATAAAATTTAATGTTATGAATTTAATTATAAGAGCATGAGGTTAACATGAGTAAAGAACAGAAAGTGACTAATTTTGAATAGCTCTAGAGCATGGAAATAGTTAACATTACTAGTTCAATAGACATTCATTAAGTCCATATATTACCCTATATGAGTTACTTTCCACAGTACCTGCTGCCAATTTGTATCTTTTAAAAATTCATTTTAATGGTTTTTAAATGTGCGTCTTTGAAATTAAATTTAGTCTTCCAAAGCATTCACTACTAGGGCCAGAGTAGCAAACTTACTGCAAACGTGACCAAACACAGAATACATTTTTTTCATTTGGTTTTGTTTTAGTTTTTATTTTATTTTATTTTATTTTATTTTATTTTATTTTATTTCTTTTATTTATTTTTAATTTAATCCATACCCCATCCTTCCTACCCTTTGACAACTATCTGTTTGTTCTCTGTATCTATGGGTCTGTTTCTGCTTTGCTTCTTTTATTTTTTAAGATTCCACATACAAGTGAAATCATACAAAATTTGTCATAAGATATAAATTTATATCTTAATTAAGGTTTTCATGGAGATATGATAGAAGGTTTGTACCTTTAGGTACAGTTTACCTCAAACTCTCACAGTTAGAACAGCTGTTCTCCTCTCCACGGACCTGGCACTACCCAAGCAACTTCTTTGGCTTCCTCCTTTCCGTTCCTGTGACTCTCAAGCAGTCAAATCTTCTAGATACCACACATGACCCTCCCACCACAGTGTAATTTTGTAGCTAAAGTATCCTATCCCCTAGTCTGCTGCTTTTCTCATGAGGAAGAGCTCTCCCTAAAATTCTGGCCACTGAAACTGCTCACCTGGTTGTGCATTGTATCTGCTAAACATGCTGGTTGCTGTGGCTACCAAATGAGTCAGCTACATCCCCATCTTTAAGAGACTTCGTTTCTAGGAGAGAGAAACAGACATATTGACTGAGAAGTGCACTAACATTGTGTAAATGTAGAGACATAAGTATGCAAAGAAGATATTGACCACAGAAGACAACAGATTTAAATGGCAAGGATGGGAAAAGTTTCATAAAGAAGGTGACATTTTAAGTGAGTTTTGAATGAGTGAGCGATGCTTTCTCTGAACCCTCAAGGAGGAGCTGTATGGTTCAACTCAAGAAGAGCTTTTAAAAAGCCACAGGAATGTTCAAATACTTCAGTATTGCTAGAGTAAAAGAAGTCCTGAAGAACAGAAGTAGAAGGAGATGAACATATCCTTTTGTGTCTCTGCTATTGAATCCTTAATTATTACATGTGAATAAAAACAGACTATATAAGTTGCATGTTTTAATAAGAAAAAAAGTATTCATTTTTCAAAATTTAGTTATACTGAGTACAGAACTTATAAAGCACAAAGGTAGCTCTATATAATGTAATTTTCATAAAAATATGTGAGAAAATTAATAAAAGTATTGCTTTCACTATTTTCAAATGAGTGGCAACCAAGTGATCTAATCTCTTTCTTTTATTTATCTTCAGAATAGTCACAGAGTTCATAATTAAGCTACAAAAACCTTAAAGACAAAGTGCTTTTGAGCAATTGCTGTAACTCTCTGGTGTACCCTCTGGTGAATTAAAGTGAAGGACAAAGTGATAACCACAGACAAGCAATGCACTCTTGATACTTGTCACATTAACTGAGCATGAGGTTAACTGGCCAAAAATAAATTGAAGTAGCATTCTTCTAATTTCCTTGCACCAGGAAACATTCCTAACAAACTGCATGACCAGTTAATAAAATAACAACAAATTAAGATGCTGAAAAGAGAAAATAGGCACTGCAATAGAAATAGTAATTTTTTTTCAAAAAGACTTTCCAAAGTCAAACAAAGAAGTTTATCCAGGTATTACCTCCCTAAACAAAAACAAAACAAATCTTCAATTCAGAACCTGAGAAAGTGCTGGGTATTGTAATTATCATTTTTATTAACTTAGTCTACCATCTGTCAAACTCCTTCTTGTCTTTCATTACTTTTGATCTTAAAAAATAGCACAGCCATGCAGGAATTTCTGTCTAAAAAGAAGGTAACATTTGAATTGAAACCAAAATGAGTGGAAGGAACTAATCATGCAAAGACCTACAGAAAGAGTTCTAGTTCAAGAAACAGCCATGCCAATGGTCGGGTGGCTAGTATATATAAACAATGGGAATATTCCTAAATGATCAGTTCACAGAGGCAGATGGATTATCCAGGTATTTGTCATGGTAGGGAACCTGGATTTGCTGTCTCATAATCACCTTCTTGTCTGTATCTCCCATAAGCCTGTCTATATGTCTGTCAGTGCAAAGACGGTGTCCATTTCATCTTCCTGCGTATCACTGGTGCTTCAAACTCAATATTAGCTAACGTGATAAATGAGAAACTTATTTTATTTAATTTAGTGCTTATTGTATAATTCCTATTCAAGTATACACTTTTAAAAATATTGAAGTATATGTATTTCATAGCCTAAGAGAAAGCTCTATATAAACCAGGATTTGGGTTACTAACAATAGAAAGAAAATCCTCTTTGAATATATGTTAAGTTCATGCAGAGGCCCAATTATGCCTGTGTGTAGAGATAAATGTATATCAGCATTGATTATGAGTTTCCCTTTTCATTTAGAACTGTAATGGACTTTACCCATTGTCTTGATCGTTACTGAGCAAGCATTTCAGATGAAAGAAAGTAGTAATAGCTGAAAATTGTTCTCACTTGTTTTATTCACTCTAATATTATATTTAATTGGGGAAGCTAACGCTTTTCCATTTCAGTTTTCTATTCATAGTTGTTGCCTTATGAATGCAATATGGTTTTTGACACTTTATGTAAGTAGCACCGATTTTGTACTCTACATCTATTTAAGCAACTCTCATAACCTGTTGCTGAATAAATAAGCACTCTGTGTAGTCTCCAAAATTCGCCTCTGAATGTCAGCTTTTGAAATTAATTTCTGAGTGTTTTTCCACAAAAGTCTCATTGAAATTTTCATTCAGCCTGATGTCAGTGAAGCATATCAAGAAATTATGACTAGATGAGACTCTAAATAAGCCATTCCATGATAATTTTCTCAAAAATCTTTGAGCTAAAAGCATCTTATTTTCAGAAATAAATAAAATGAAGTTAATATTTAATCATGGAGGGTAAGATGTGAGGTTATCAAGGATAGAGGAGTCATAAGTGAGCGGAGGGTTGTAGTTAATTTTTTACTTAAGAGATTCTAACCCTAAGTCATGCCTTGGAGAATAAAAAAAAAGAAAGAAAGAAAAGAAAAAGAAACAAAAGTAAAAGAAAAAAGATTTAGAGATTCCACTAAGAAAATTCTGATTTGGGGGAGGTATTAGTCAAGGTTCTCCAGAGAAACAGAACCAATAGAATGTCTATCTATCTATCTATCATCTATCTACTATCTATCTTTCTATCTATCTATCTATCTATCTATCTATCTATCTATCTATCTATCTATCATCTATTTATATCTATCTATCATTTATCTATGGAGAGATTTATTTTAAGACATTGGCTTACATGATCATAGAGGTTGGTAAACCCAAAAGCTGCAAAGTGCACCCACAATCTGGAGACCCAGAGAAGAGCCATATTGCAGTTCAAGTTCAAAGGCCATGTTTTGGCAAAACTTCTACTAGATTGGAGGAGGTCAGTCTTTGTTTTATTAAGGACTTCAACTGATTAAATGAGGTCCATTTACATACAGCAGAGGTAATCTCTTTTACTTAAAGTCTACCAATTTAAAATGTTAATGTCATCCAAAAAACAGCCTCACAGGAACCTTCGGAATAATGTTTGACCAAATACCAGGGTAACATGGCCTGTCCAAGTTGACACAAAAGTTAACCATCACAAATCTTCCCCATATCAACTTAGCACTTATATAAATTTCCTATATTACATTTCATCTCTGAATAAAGACCATAACAAGGTCATACTTCTGCCTAACATGACAGAACTATCCTGCATACAACTGAAAATGACTAACCATTTCCCAAGAAAGGGATACAAATTCCATCAGTGACATTTACTCTTCTCTTTGATATTATATAATTTAAATACTATGATGTAAAGTTATCGACATTTGAATATTATGATATAAAGTCAGTGCATCCTATGTTACATGATAAGAGGGTAAGAGAGGACATAAAAAAAGATTTTATATACATATAAACACAGAAATGCTCATAAAAAAATAAAGAAATATTCATGACAATTTACAGTCCTTGGTTCTATAACTGGTCATGTGGTCACAGCTGGTATTTACCCCAGCAAGCACTTCAGCTGGTCATGGTACTTTACCTGGCAGATGGCTCACACTGAAAGAGAAAAAAAAAATTAAGCGATTTTATTTTCTGAGTGAAAATAGGTTAAATAATGTAACCAAACAAAAAAATCAGTCTTCCTCAATCTTATTTCAATGGAGAAGGAAAAGATTTTTGGCTTATATAAACCCAATCTATTCCAAAAAAGTATACTTCGGAAATTTTAAATTTTAAAGAATCGTTCATATTTTTATACTGATACATGAAGTATCAGTATAAATTTTTTAATATAGTAGAAAACAACAGTGCATTGACTGATGTTCTTATAAGGATAGTATATTTTTTTAAATCAAATTTTACTAACTCATTGTAAAGATTACTTGATATTCGGTGTATGTTTTGTTTCCTATAAGTCATGTGAGATTTGAAATTTTGAATAACTATTTTTATTGATTCTTTCTGTGGGTAAAAAAATAATAGGACTGGCCTCTGGCTGAAAAGGGACAATATTCCTGGTATGTCTGGGTAGTAGTATTTATGATTAGACAGTACATCTACTTATTGATTACTGCCACCTGGATTCCTTTGAATCAGTGGTTTAGTCACCAAAATATTCTGGCCTGGCGAATGTGAGAAAGAGAGAGAAGGAGAATAAAGAAGCGTTCTCCTTTACACACCCAGAAGACTGAAATATGTCCACCGGTATTTTTGAAATATGGCATATTGCATTTTTCTCCTTAAAATGCAATAGAGTTTAGCTGACCCTTAATATTTCTACAGATGCTTATGTAGTCATCTTTATTAATTTTTTAGTTTTCACTTTCTCTTCATTTCCATTATCAGCACCAATGTATGCATTGCTTTTAAAGAAATGACGTTTTTAGTCACCATCCAAGAATGACTTCACATGCAGCCATAAGTAGAGAACAAGAAACTGTGGCCTTATGAAGAAACTAGGCAGTCCCTTACGTTTATTTCCACCTCAAATATTACTCTATTTCTCATATATATATATATGTATGTATCTGGTACATTTTACAGATCTTCACAGTCTGCAAAATAGGAATAAGAACATCATGATGAAAATAAAGTAGAATAGGAAATAAATCCATACTTTCCACAATATACATAATATGCAACAGGACTGTGTTAAATGCTAGATATACAATAGTATTGAACTAGAGAGTCATGTTCTCATGATACTTACAATTCGTTCATCATTTCTGCAGTACAGTTGCATTGCACATATCTTTTGTGAGAAAGATTCTGTTTTCAGAGATATAGATAGTTAACACATAATATACACCTAATACAATTTTAGCAAAGATGGTGGTGCTAAAAAGAAAAAGTCTCACACCCTATTTATATCAAGGGGATCTAACTTAGTCTAGGTGATCAGGGAAGGCATTCCCAATGAGAAGATACAAAAGGTGATACCCGAAGAATGATTTATCCAATAGATTACCTGTGGCAAGAATATTCTAGGCAGTCACGGGGATGAGGAGCACAGCATAGGGAATGCAGTTGGCATTAATGTAATGGCTAGGTGTAGAGTCAGAAGAGAGAAAGAGCAATCAGGGAGATCGTTTTGTAAACTATATAAATATCTAACCTATGTAAGGTATCCTTGAAACTAATATTAAAATTAAATTAAAAAAATATTCTAGGCAGATGAACAACAAGTGCCAAAGAACGAGAAAGTGGGTTAGGTATGAAGATGGAGGATAGATGTTTAGATTTTACTTTGACATTAATCAAAATATAAGATTACTTGCTACTTTTAATCAATACATGTATTTTATCATGAAGATGTTAAATGGTTCAATTATTCATGGCTTTGGTTATTTGGAGGGACATAAAGTAAGGATGGTAAAATTAGAGAAATTGTAAGGAGAGAAGAAATAATGTATTAGATTATGGGACAAAACCTTTCATTTGAGAAACAATGAAAAGACTCAAATGGCTTCCTCCAAGCGTTTGTCTGTTCTCTGACGCCAAAATTTAAGCCTTTGTGCCCAACTAAAAAGCACATTCCCCAGGAGAGTGTGTGAATTGTATACATCCTTTCTGACCCATTTTATGACCTAGAACTTGGTGTCTTAATTCTATTGTAAAACCACACAATTTTGAATTAAATTGAATTTTGGATAAATTTAACCCATCAGTATACTTCTTCTACTGTAAACAGGCTTCTAAAATTCTCATTGTCATAATTACTTTAAAGCATATTTAAAATTGTGTTGCCATAATATTATGCTATTATTTACAGAAGTCATAATAGATACCAAAAAAGTAGCACTTTCGAGTACAAAGTTTTTCAAAAACATTGAACAGAATATTTATTTTTCTAATTAAAAGTACTGGTATAGTTACACTTCTATTGCAATTGTATTCTCTCCTTTCCTCAGTGTCAGCAAATCATGTGATATAATACCTCTCATGTAGTCAACCCAGAACTTCATGCTTTAGGTTCAGCCTCTGTAGCAGCCAGCTTTTGCAGAGTAGGACCTCATGAGGTTGTGACCTGTAGATATTGGGAAGCAAGATTATTTCTTAACTTTGAAGCTTAGTCTGTCTTCACTGAAAAGCCATTGAGTTCCTGCCAGCAGCTTCTGGGCTACAAGTTTTTAATTTGTGCTTATCCTTACACCTTAGCTATCCCCTTTATCTAGAGTGGTCTTCTGCTAGCCTTGGCAAATCATTTTACTTACATTTTTCCCTAGCACCTATCCTTATATCTTTTTTTTTCTCCAAAGTCAGAGAGAGAGAGAGGGAGAGGGAGAGAAGGAGAGAGAAAGAAAAGTGTGTGAGAGAGAACAAACATAGTATCTTTGTCCCTCTTGATCCCATGACTTCTGCCCTGTCTGAAAGAGTATAACTTTGATGTTAGTGGCAATCCCACCATTCATTCCTGCCTTTAGCACGTTTATTCTTAACTTTCCCTTATATTTAATATAGTTGACATTTTTCTTAACCCAACTGATTTCATTTGCTGACAGAAGCTACTCTTTTTTTCTTTTTTCTTTTTTTAAGATCTAACAGTTTGGGGGCAACTTTAACATTTGACCAGTCTGCAATACATACATGGTTAAATTTGCTCTGTGTAAGCTAATATAGTAAGTAGTAATTAGTCACTTTTATCCTAGTGGTAATTAACAAACTCTGATAGGGTTACTCTTAATAGAATCAGGGAGAGAGAAAGTGTGAATAGGGTTGAATAGAAAGCATACTTCTGAAACAAGGATTCACAATAAAGGAATTAGGGATGAACATAAAGCCTACTTTACAATATATGCATGATCAAAATGTTTTGATAATAAATATGTAAATATTTTTAATAAAAAGATCTAGGCATACTCTTAAAATTTTGAGAATATTCACCTACCAACCATGGGTAGTCATTTTCTTGCTAAAACCAGAAATTGATTCGAGTGACCTTTTTCAGAGATTAAAAAAAAAAAAAATTCACATTCCAGATACCACTTGTTTTTAATAAAGGCAAAGTTATTAAAGAATCTTAATCAACTTCAAGATTGAATATTTAAACTACAGGGTAATTAATTTTCCTGTCAGTCATTTTTTCCTTTTTCTCTGTGTGAATGTGTCTTTTACATTTAGTTTTGTCTTCTCATCTTTAAGTGAGAAGATTGAACTTTTCATTGGATCCTGCAAATTAGTCAGAACTGGTCTTTTATGACAGTATGTGTGATGTGCGTGTGTGTGTGTGTGTGTGTGTGTGTGTACATGTGAGGAAAGAATCACAGTTACCATATTCTCTTACATAACTGATTATATGAATCCTCTTTAATATTAAGACCTTTTAAAAATTAGGCTTGAAATGTAAACAGAGGGATATGTTTCCTGGGTGAAACATGTCTTCACTGTATGTAGTACTGCATATGAACAGCCAAGGACAAAGAGTAGAGATCAAGAAGCCAGGTGGTAGAACCCAAAAGTGAATAAGCAAAATCAGATGCTTCCTGGATAGTTTGTATTGACTCAGAAGAAAACAGTTGTGGCACTAAGAGATAAGAAGAAAATCACCTCCTCCCTGTTCTTCGAGGGTTTTTATTTTTCTAGTTACTTGGTTGGTTGGTTAATTGGTTGGCTGGTTAATTAATTCTTTAGTTTAAGACTAGCAGGCTGGGAAGTGCAGGCAGGCATAATTCTGTGGTACGGATTTTTATAGATAAGTTATAACAGCCCAGTTAGATTGCTATAGGCTTGTTGAAGGCGACAAGACTGAGTAATTAAAAACAAAAAACAAAAAACTCCAGACAGTAGTGTTTATATAGAGAAAATAAAAGAAAATAAAAACAATATAGAATAAGGAATTTCTTAGAAAGAAATATAATCTATTTCTCTTGTACAATTTAGTGAGAAGAAAAAATTAAATTTTCTTATGAAAATCAAACTTGAGGTCTATAAAGGTGTCGATAATAAACAGTTTGCTTGACTTAATTAAAGTTAGCTTTCAAAATCTATTTCCTCACTGCAAAATGAAGATAATAATACTTTTATCGTAAGACTACTTGATGATTAAATGAATTATTTTATTAAAGCATACTTTAAAATGTTATCACATAATGTTAAATAGTACATGTATAAATACACATTGCTAGATTATAAAACCATACCTAAAGAGAATATTTAAAATGAACACAAATGGAATTACAAGTTAAGGCCAGGAAGCTGACTTATTTGAAAGATACATGATCCTTAAGACATAACGGATTTAGGGACTATTTAAATTCGTTAGTGCTTTGATGATGACAAAGACAATAACGATCATGAGAAATAAAAAAGTCACCATTTATTGAGTACCTCCTATGGGCTAGATCTGTTTTAGAAACATTACATATGTAATCACTCATTATTTAAAAAATCATTTGGCACTTGAGTGATTTATAGATATTAATCTCCATAATAAACATTATTATTGGGAACACTTAAACTCCAATGGAACCTCTGCCCTCAAATCATTTAGTGCTATTGGAAAAATATATGAATTGGGACAAGTTAAATATCAATAAAATATTTGCTATTGCTCCAAACTTCTGTAGCTCCATCCTTTTGACTGGAGAGTCCATCCCTTTTACTGTTTTTGAATGTAAATAACTCAGATGATCACCAGAAAAAATATTCACCTTAACCTATTCTCTTTGAAACTAGAGACTTTGCATATTAAGTAAGTCAGTGCATGAATTGTAATTATCCAAAAATACAATGGTTTCATCTGTAACATATCAATTGGGTAATTTTTCATTTATAAAGTTATGCAAATAATTTAATATAAATTACTAAACTAATTTATTATTGTCTTTATTTCTTTATTTCAGCTAAATAAAGCAGTTTTGAGCATCACTAAAATATAAATGGACACAAAACATTCAAAAGAAAATTATAGCATTTTTAGTGAATATAGTGCTTCTTGAAAAAATACACAAAAAAGCACATGCTAGACTCTGGATTTATAGTATGTATTCTGCTATTAAATAGCTTAGTCATTATCTGCCTTAGACTTCACAGAGGGCATGGAGTTGAAAGCTTCAGCTATATCCATACCACTTTATGTTATTAATATGAACAGATCGTGTTTTTTTATGTTTTCAGCCACTTATTAAAAGTCATAACTAAATAAAATAAAGGATCAGAGTCGAATCAAATTATCATTTTAAAAACAGTGGAAATATAACTAATAATAGAGTTTGCTATTTAATTCTCTTGCAAACTGAACTATTTGTGGATGTTAAGAAAATAATTCTTATCTATGACTCCATTCTTGCATCTTATTAATATGCAGCTTAACAATAAACAGGCAGATGACATCTGGCCGGGGGAGAGGGAAAACATTGTTTGGTAAGGTTTACGATTTCTAAAAAAAAGCTAATTAAAAAACTTAATCAGTGGTTTTGCTTTTAAAAATAGAGAAAGTTTTTAAATGTTTGATTGTAGAGCAGTCTATGTTTTTTAACTCTAGAACTTAAAAAAGAGAGGATGTAAATATTTCTAAAGACATGCTTTCTTTGATGACCAGAGGAAGAATCTGACATTTCTTCCTTTGTGTTCACACAGCGCAGGTGTTCTTTTTAGCATGGTAGTACATGCTTTCTATTTTATAATTGCTGGCGTACCTGTTTGTTCATTGTAAACTCTGACACATTGCATAATATTTTATCTTTCCTTCCATCCTTCTTTCCTTCCTCTACTCCCTCCTTCTTCCCTTCCCTCCGTTTCTCTCTCCAGAAACATGTTTCTACATTCTACCTAGTCCAGACATCTAATCTCTTGTTTCTAAGCATTATAGTACTCTGTGTTGTGTATTCACTACTTTTTACCCATCCTTTCTCCTAGTAGAAGACTCCCAGTTAGAGAAATCTAATTTCTCTAACTCCCAGTTAGAGAAATCTAAATCTAAATCTAGATTAGTCCCGTGTCTGGATGTAGTGTCCTATAATACAAGAATCTAAGTAAAATTTAACTGCCTGTGGAAAACAACTTTACTCAAAAAATATTTGAGAGCCAACTATGTGTGAGACACTCTTTGGAGTGCTAAAGACAGTGTACAAGACAGACAAAAATCTCTGTCTCCTGAAGTTTTTATTTTATTAATGTGCTTAGAGGATTCAAACTTTGAATGAGCTCTCATCTGTATTGCCTATGGTGTTTGTTTCTGCGTTCAGTTTAGAGCACTTTTTAAAATTATAAGGCATTTTTAAGTTTTAGCACCCATTTACTTTGGAAACTGTTTTTATCTTTCTTTTCTATCAACTAAATTAATATTAACCGAAGGATTACATTAACAATGCTCTAATTTGAATGTTTTAGTCTTAGAAGTAAATAAGATATTGTGTGGATAAATTATATATATGGATATACAATATTATAAGTTTTTTTTTTACTTCTAAGTGTGTAACCTTGGATAAATTATTTAACTTTTTCTAAGTTAAAGTTTTCTTATATGAAAATGTGGATAATAGGCTCTACTTGACAGTGCTATTGTGATGGATAGAAATATCGTATAAAAAATATCTTGAAAAATATCTAGAGCAGAGGCCAGCAAACTACAATCCATGGACCAAATCCAGCCTGCCACTTGTTTTGACGAACAAAGTTTTTCTGGAACACAACCATGCTCATTTCATTTGTATGTCTATAGCTACTTTCTCATGATAAAGACAAATGAATAGTTATGACTATATTGCTCACAGAGTCTAAAATATTTACTATTTGTTCTTCGAAGAAGTTTGCTGATCCATGATCTACAGAATAGCAGAGACTTAATAAACAGTAGTTATTTTTAATTCCTGATATTTGAGGAATTACTTATTTTGCATAGATCTGCACTTCTAATAGAAATATGAGCCACATTTTGAATTTTCCAGAAGGTATATTTTAAAGAAGGAAACAATTAAATTAATTTAATAATATTTTATTTAACCTAATATCATTTCAATATGTAAAATATTTCAACACTAATCAATGTAAACATTATTAATCAAATATTTTACATTTTTATACTAAATCTTCAAAATCTGGCATGTATCTTACATTTACAGCACATCTCAATGTGCTGTAAATTAGAAACTAGAAATGAAAATTTCTACATTGACTAAATGGCTACTGTATTGGACAGAGCCGTTTTTGACAATATAGGATTTTATTATTTTTATTACTAACAATAACAATAATAGCTACCATTAACTGGCCACTTACTATGTCACAAAATCTGAACAGATGTGGAATCTAGGCACTAAAGTTAACAAAATAACTTACTTTGCATAGCTAGTAAGAAACAAATCTGAACCCAAGACCTTGCTTTATTGGACCTTTTCTCCAAAGATCATACTCAAGGCTTTGGTTTACCTTTTTATGCTAGAGCACACCCTGTTTAATTTGAACAGAAAAAAATACATATTAACTACACATTTCCCAGCTGCATATTAAGTTTGCAGAGGACTGTATTTAGCATCTCAGATTTTTTTATTTTGTTTTATGTTTTGTTTTGTTTTTGAAAAGCTCAATTACAGACCTTGAGATCTACCATCTATTCCCAACCTATTCTCTTCTCTGTTGTGACAGTGTCTGCCAATCAGTGCCCTATCAATGGTCCTCAGTCCATGGAATGGCCGGCTGCATGGCCAATGTCATCGTCACTTGTCAGCATTACCTTCTCTCTTATTGAGCTTTTTATGTTTTCATCCTGGTGTGAAAGTAAGGAAGTATGGCGGGGGGGGTCTTATCTGTATCTCATTTTCTTACTTTGATTTGAAAAATGTGGTCTTTTCTAAACAATGCCAGTTAATCAATGCTACTTTTCTAACTTGCAGGGAACCAGTATGTAACTGTTTGGAGCACAGTATTAAAGTCCTTTATTCTTCATAGTCACATTTATTTGTTTTCGTTTGCTAAATAGATGTTTATTTGGCAGGAAATGAGTATTTAATTTAGGTGTTTTTTTAACTTTTTTGTGGGGGAGAAGGGGATCTATTCCTTTAACCTAAAGATTATGGAATCCAAATTCTAGAGGCATGAGGTATTCAAAGTAATTACACTCACTTATTAACTTCTAAACACTTCAAATAGTATTGCATTCTTGTCTCCAATTTGTATCCCATTGTTTAAAGTCTTTAGTAGATCCCAATTTGACCTCCGGATAAGGGGCAGGTGAACTCTTTTAAATGGCATAAAAACTTAATCCTTTAGCATTTCAGTTCACCTGAAGAAATCTTTAGTTCCCCAAAGCCATCAACCTCCCTGAGTTGTCTGGACTTTTATATTGGCTGCCCCTACTGCTGCGCTGATTGATTTCTCACCATCTCTTTCCTATCCCATATCTCCCTTAGGTCTGGTTTACATACACTGGTAAGTTTAGGAGTTTCTTTTTCTCTGAAGCTTCCCATAAATCCCAAAGACTTGTTAGGCATTTGACCTTGATTCACACAAGGCCCCAAGTGTACCTTCAGGGTAAGACTTCTTACTCTGTATTATCATTGCCTATGTCCAAGCTGGATATAACTCTGAGAACAAGGATGGTGTCTTACTCTTATTGTACCTCAAGCCTAACATATCATATCCTACAGAGCCTAACGGCAAGGCAGGACCTCGCTAAATATATATGGAGTCAATTAAACTGTTTTTCTTTAATGTGCAAATAAAGTTATGTTGTATATGTTCATTATATTATAATTGTGGTTTTTCTAAATGCATTCGGAATGTACCAAAATGAATTTAGTCTATTTAAAGTGATTAAAATTTAATAACAATAATTACTCCAGAGTTGGCAGGATATTACTTCTTACTAAAATTTAATTAATTAAAATGTTAACACCCCATAAGGATTTTTAAAGTACATTTTATTTTATACAAAATGCAGTGTCAAAGAGGTAAAAGAAGTGTTTTTTTACTAACACATTTTATATTAGAAAATAGCTATTGTACATATTTTCTAGTATACTTATTACTTTATTATTTTCTGAAAAAAAAAGCACTTAAAAGAACACAGTGAGTAGCTTTATGCTGATGTATGAGAAGACATTTAAAGGTGATTCTTTTTTTTTTTTTTTTTTTAGGGAGAGAACACTTGGTTGACCTCATAGATTGCAAAAACCTTGTCAGCTTACAATCCCTTATTTTTTTTTTTATTTTTTACGCCTACAGCACCTAGTCTTCCTAAGTGGTCTCCTATCCAAGTACTAACCAGGCCCGACCCTGCTTAGCTTCCGAGATCAGACAGGATCGGGCTTGTTCAGGGTAGCATGGCCGTAAAGGTAATTCTTAACATATGTTGGAACACAACATCCCTTTGAAAATCTGATAAAAGCTATAGGCTCTTTCACACACTTTCAAGAAAAATGTCCACATGCACATATGCTCACCAATTTTGCCTATAATTTTAGGGCTTTTGTGTTTCATTTAAGAAAACTATGTTAAGAAATCCTAAGCTAAGGTCAGCCTAAAAAGACCACGGACTCAGCTGAGAGGTGAAAGAACATGAGTGTTAAAGATGGCCATGAAGCTTGTGCTTCAGAAAAAGAAGAATGCACGAAGCTTTATAAACCTCTGTGAAATTCTCCCTAACTTAAGTGTTCCCAAGATGGCTTGAATTGTTTGGAATCAAAACACTTGTGCTCATTCATTTATCCACCTCTTTAATTAAGAGACATTTATTTGGTCCCCATGGTGTACCAAGAACTGTACTAGAAACCAAGGGAGTTGCAACCGTGGAAGAATAGTTATTATTTTAAACTGGCAATTCTGTATTTCTCACATAAACTAGAATATCATGCTAGAAATAAGTAAAATGAATTCATTTGTTTAGAAGTTTCTGCTTACAGTGCACTGATTTTATACCCAGTAACCACTTTTCATTTATTATTACTATTGATATCATGTGAAAC
Organism: Pteropus medius; assembly: GCF_902729225.1. Taxonomy (NCBI): domain Eukaryota; kingdom Metazoa; phylum Chordata; class Mammalia; order Chiroptera; family Pteropodidae; genus Pteropus; species Pteropus medius. Next base: position 2,208,565 of record NW_024355523.1, read on the forward strand.
TAAATGAACTTTTTAATGAATTTTAGAACCATAAAGTATAATTTAATTATATTAATAGTAAATTACTATAATGAAAAATTTTAATGTGACATATAATCAATGTAGTGCAATAACAGTGTAAGGTTATGGCTTTAAGCATCATAATAGTGCCCGAAATAGGATGATATTTTTAGAGAAACTTAATGGAAAACATTGCATCTCTTGATTCCCTTGAAATTATTTATCTACATGGAGAAGTCTCAAATTAAGATACCAGTCTGTGGCTCCAGGCAAGCTCAGGGAGGGTTAGAGCTAATTTTAATTCTCTGTGCCATGTATCAAGACTCAGACTAGGATATGTTTCCCTAGTAACATAGACTTTCACAATGAGATACGAGGGGAGACTGATCAAATCAATATAGAAGTAATTGTGGCCTCAAGTAAACTGCAATGAAATCAAGGAAAACTTTTTGTATATAATCTGTCAGAACACCAGAGAGAATGTACATAAACAATCACCCCGGAAATGAGGACACTGCACTATGTGCATATGATATTGTTATCCGTTATACTTGTTGATGACACTAGACACTAATTATGATCCATGTGCAGGTGGGGCTGAGAGACCTATTTATGAACAACGGGCCTTTTCACTCAGCACATGCCATGATGATTCTTTCGTTTTGCAGCTGCAACTGCTATTCGTAGAACATGCTGCTGTTTAAAGCATTTAGATGTGAAGTTGGTCCCGAATCTTTGCACAAAAGAGCCACCCTGTTCTTGAATATTGCCATGTCATTGTCATCTGTCTGAGTTATCCTAACTTCCTACACCTACATCATATTTTTTGAGAGTATACACAGAGCTTTCTTCAAGTACTCTGTACTCTTTACTAATGCTAAAACTGACAAGAGTTATGTTTTCGTGAAAATTATTTACATTTTAGGCATTTGTTTTCTCTTCATTCATTCAGAAAATATTTGTTGAAGACCTACTGTGTGTGTCCCTGTCCCTTTCTATGTGCTACATGCTAAAGATAGAGCAGAAAGAAGACATACTTTCCCTGGACTGTTTTTTGGTGCTCCAAACTTGCTGTTTGATTTTAAGATAACTTGTGTAAAAAGTTAATAAAATTATTCAGTAAACTAGCTGTGCTCTCTAGGACAATATTATATCACATAACACTGAAATTTGAACATGACCATAACTTCAGGTATTGTCAGTCTTCTATGCCATTTGGATATGGATACGACATTGATGTCATTTGTACATTTGTGTTTTGTTTCCTAATCCATTCTTCCAGAAGTAATATCGTAACTTTTTCTTTATAATGACACTTTCTGTTTTCTACTTTTTATCTCCTGTATTAAAGTATAAGCGTGTATAAGTTCCTTGAAAGCAAGGGCTATGTTTATTTATCTTCGTTTCCCTTGTTAAACCTCACACAGAACCTGATACACATACACACACACATACACACAATGAAACTTCTTGCTGTTCATGACCACAGGCATATGTTCTTGCTTTGAGCCCTCAGAGCCTCCTCTACACTTGCTCTCCCTTCTGCCTGAAACATTCATCCCATAGATAGCTGCCACATGGCTCACTCCCTCAGCTTAAACATCACCTTAATAGAGAGGCTTTCCATAACCACCCTACTTAAATTAGAAACTGCACAACTCTCCTATCCCACCACTGCCCATACTTTCCATTTTCCTTACTCTGCTTTATTATTCTTCATAGCATTTATTTTCACTCGGCACCTTTGTCTATCATCTCAACAACCAAAAGCCCTGTTTTATTTTCAATGCCTAAAGCGGTGCCTAGAACCTAAGTGGACACTCAATAAATATTTTTGAATGAATGAATGAGTGAATGAATGAATCAATGTTATAAATCTATGCATGTCATATACTGTATAAAAAGCATAGAGATGTGATGATTTATTACATAATACTGATAAGACATGAAGAGTGCAGGTAGATGCTCCTATAAAGCGTCCCTCTGCCATGATTACACAGCTCACAGTAGCAAAACATTTTTTGACAACCATTGACTTAATGTGATGCACTAATTATATCTAGGATAGGTGAACATATTTCCAGGATTCTACTATATCATCTTCTTTAATTAGCAAGACAACTGCTTTGGCAATTGCAAGCTGATGTCAGGCGCATCTTGCTAAACCAGAGTAGATCATTCCTGTTAGTAGTCCCAGCTCCATGTGACCCAATTAGTTTCTTCCATGTTTAAGCCTCACTGCCAACAAAAGTGCTCAAATCTCATGTGACCAGTAAATAGACAGATGCTGGCAAATTCTCAATGAATCTGTCTCATGTCACGTTGACTCTTTCTTTTGCTTTTCCCTTATATGTCAGCAGATGTCTATACACTAACAGTGATGTTCATCTACTCACATGCTCAAGCCAGAAGCTGGGGTATCATCCTTGAATCCTTTTTAATTCCCTCCTTAAATCCAGGCATTCAAAATGCCAAATCAGCTCTGTCTTGAAACTGCCCCTTTCTTTTAATTCCCACTGACAAATTAGTTTAAACCACCATTGCCTCTTATGTAGACTAGTGCATTACCTCTCCACTGCTTTTCCTGCCTCTGATCTTGTTCCTCTCCAAAGCATTCTCCTAGCAACACAAGGCGGTCTTTCAAAAATTGGCTTCTCTTTATCTTCAAAATAAAGTCAAATTCTCCAGCATGGCATGAAAAGCCATTCATGAATAGGCACCTGCATCATTTTCCAGCTTCCCAGCTACTCCCAATCTCTTCGAGCTCTAGTCATGCTGAGTTACCTGGGAAATCCCTAAAGAAGTTGTTCTCTTTCTTGACTTTGCACTTTGCACATGTCATTCTCTATACTTGGTAAAATTTTCTCTCATTTTAGTGAGGTTTATTCTCCCTTCTGGTTTCAGTTTGAAGATTCATATCCAGAGACTTTTCTTGATCCCCTGAGACTGAAATAGGCATGTTTCATCTGTATTGATTTGTCATGCTGTGGTCACTCCTATCATAGGATTTATCACATAACGCTGAAATTCCTTACTTCCTCTTTACAGACTAGCCTACGAGTATTCCTTCAGTTTTCAACACAGCGCTTGGCACATAGTAAGTGTTCAGCATTCTTTGTTGAATGAGTAAGTCCTTGGCTTACAGTGAAAGTGTATTTATATGGGTGGAGATGATAGAGGATATGTCTCTGTATTACATCTACTTAAAAGTCATTTTTAGAAGTTTACTGGTCCCTGAAAACAATCGGGGAGCTTTAGAATATGTACCCGCATGATTTTAAAGTAACGAATTTCTTTATTTCAAAGTAGAGTGTACTATTGCATGTGATCAAAAATTCAGTTCCACTATTGGAGAGATTGTACATGTTCATATGAATATGAAATGAGGTTTATTTAAGGTATTGGCTGGTACTTTCAGCAGGTGTGAGGAAAACATAATTTTTAACCTCCTTAAATGCAATTAAATAGTGTGGGGAAATCGTTGATTGAGATTGCACCTTCACTTAGGCTCTTCCACCTGAAAAAGTGTTAATTGTTGCATGTGTGACAGCAACAGAAAATGAAGAATAATAAATTAATAAGTATAATACACTTTTGGACTTGATTCTATGAAATTTTAAAGTGACTTAAAGTTAAGTGCAATTTAAAACCATAATTTGTAATTTATATTTTTACTGAAGACTAAGTATTTTATCATAGTAATATATTAATTTTTTTAAACATTTACATCTTATACCTTTTTTTAATTATTGAAGAAAAGTTAACTTTACATGTTTAAAGATAAACCATAAGTTCTAATTAATTAAATATAAAATAAAACAATTAAGAATAGAATTGTATATCCAAATGATTGAGATGATTCTGCAGCAATACAAGAAAATACAAAGATAAATTGATAAATATAATTGTATAAAATGTTAAACATATTTATATACATATATAACTATAACATATATGACTTTCTAATTATATATATATATATAATTAGAAAGTCATATATGTTATAGTTATAGAAAGCCAAAGAAAATTAAAACAATAATAGGGATGAAAATAATAGGAAAGTCAAAGAATGAGAAATACATACAACTAATTGCTGATGAGAAAGGAAATGGAAAGAAATTCAGATAAATAAAAATATTTTTTTAAGTAATAACGAATCACAGTAATAAAACTAAATAGCACACAGTTTTTATATTTTTATTGAGATATAATTGCCATGAATTGTGTAATACTAAGATATAAAATATGTTGATTTGATGCATTAACATATAGCAGTATTTTTACCAAAATAGCATGAGCTAACACCTCTATCTTGTTGCAAAATTTTCTTTTTTTTGTGATGAGAACGATTAAGACCTACTCTCTCAACAACTTTGAAGTTTATAATACAGTATTATTGTATAAAATCACTGTGCTGTACATCACTTCTCCAGGACTTATTTATCTACTGTTTGTAGTTTTAAACAAACTCTTCCCAATTCTCCACCCCCAGGCCCTAGTAACAACCTTTCTACTCTGTTTTCACCTGTTTAGTTATTTAGATTCCACATATAAATGATGTCATACAGTATTTGTCTTTCTTTGTCTGACTTATCTCACTTAACACAATGCCCTCAAGATCCAACCACATTGTCACAAATGGCTGAATTTCCTTCTTTCTCATGCCTGTATAATATTTCATTGTGTAGGTGTGTGTATATATATATCTCACAACTTCTTTACCCATAAACTTATTGATGGACACTTAGGGTGTTTCCATTTATTAGGTATTTATTGTAAACAATGCTGCAAAATAACATGGGAGTGCAAATAGCTCTTCAGATTCTGTTTCCATTTCCTTTATATATATATATACAAAAGTGAAATTGCTGGATCTTATGGTAATTTTATTTTTAATTTTTTAGGAACCTCCACACTGTTTTCCATATAGCTAAGCTAATTTGCACTCTCACCAACAGTGAACAAAGGTTCCCTTTTTCTCCATGTTCTCAATACTTGTTAGTTATTTTCTTCTCAGTGATAGCCATTCTAACAAGTGCGAGGTGGCATTTCATTTTGATTTGATTTCTATTTCCCTAATGAGTAGTGATGTTGGACATCTTTACATGTACCTGTTAGCCATTAGGATATCTTCTTTGGAAAATTTTCTATTTAGTTTCTTTTTCCATTTTTTAATTAGATTGTTTGTTTTATTTTTGTTTTTTGAGTTACATGAGTTCCTTATATATTTTGGATGTTAAACCTTTATCCAATACATAGTTTGCAAATATTTTCTCTCATTTCATCTTTTTGATTGTTCCTTTTGCTGCACAGAAGCTTTTTAGTTTGATGTAGTCTAATTTATTTGGTTTTGGTTTTGCTGCTTGTGTTTTTGGTGTCATATCTAAAAAATAATAATTGCCAAGAACAATATCAAGGAGCTTCTTCCTTATGTTTTCTTCAAAGAGTTTTATTGTATCAAGTCTTATGTTTAAGTCTTTAATCTATTTTGAATTAATTTTTGTGAGTGGTGTAAGATACGGGTCTTACACCACTCACAAAAATTAATTAATTTATTTATTTCTATATGTTATCAAGTTTTCCCAACACCGTTTGTTGAAGAGACTATCACCATTGAGTATTCTTGGCTCCTTCGTCAAGTATTAGTTGACAATAAGTGTGAGGGCTTATTTCTAGACACTTCATTCTGTGTGTCTGTTTTAATTACTATAGCTTTGTAATATAATACGAAATCAAGAAGTTTGATGCTTCTTGCTTAATTCTTCTTTCCCATGATTGTTTTAGCTGTTTGTGATTTTTTTTTTGATTCCACACAAATTTTAGGAGAATTTTTTTTCTATTTTTGTGAAAAATTCCATTGGCATTTTGAAAGAAATTGTACTGACTCTATAGATGGCTTTAAAAATGACATTTTTATCATAATGTATCTTGGAAAAAGTCTTTTATGCATTAAGATAATGTGGCTATGTATTAGCTTCATGAATCTGGATATCGAAATCTCCCTAAATTTAGGAAATTCTTAGCTATTATTTCTTTAAATAAATAAACTTTCTTCCCCTTTTGCCTTCTCTTCTCTTTCTGGATCCTCTATTATTCTAATTTTTTAGTGTAATCCCACAGATTGTCTTTCTAAGTTTTCTTTTAGCTCATTGAGTTTCTTCAAAACATCTATTTTGAATTCTTTATCAGCTATGTTGCAAAATTCCATGACTTTAAACTTTGTTACTGGAGAATTGTTATCTTTTGGTAATTACCTATTTTCTTAATTTTGCATGTTTCTCGTAGTTTTGCTTTGCTGCTTTTGCATTTGAAATAACAGACACCTGCTTAATGTTTTGTTAGTTGCCTTCAGCTGGGGTATTCTGCTCATTGATGTTATTGTCTCGTTTTCTCCAGCAGTGTATGGGTACAACTGTACTGTTCTTCTTGCTCCCTCTTGTGGTAGAATTCTTAAGCTTAAGCTTTTATAACTCACCAGGCGAACTATTGAAAACATTAACTTTGTGGTTTCTCCCTTTCCCACAAAACCTGACCTGTTTTTTGAATGCACCCCATGTCTACCGGAGCACACACTCACTGTCACACTCGGGAATACACACTAGGAGCTGTAGACAGAGTGGGGGAAAGGTGTGGGTTTAGCGCTTGGGGTAGTAGGGATACCTGCAGGCCTGGACTCCCAGAGGCTCATGGGTAGACTTCTTGCTGAAGTTCTGAGTGCAATCAGCAGGAACTGCTTTCTTTTAATTCCCTTCGATATTCTTATCTGCCTCTCTCTGATTTCCTTCCTCCTATTAGTCATAGAAGTTCCACCTCAGTACTCTGTGTACTTCTGGAGAGAAATGGGTTTCTCCAGTTGCATACCACACCACTAAAGTAGCCGAGCACTCACTGCTCTTTTTTTCCCCGGCAGAAAAGGCCACCACTACCTCTTAGTTCAGTCCCTTGCAGTGTTGTCTAGAAGCAAGAACATCCTGGCATTCAGATCTTAATTTCTGAATACCATTCTATAATTAAGGGAGACAGCTCTTTAGAAAGTGACTAATGACAGGGCTAAGTCAGGGCAAATATAAGATGAGACAGAATCATCTTGTGATGTGAAAAAAGTAAGAAAGTGCTTATCAAATGATTTGGAGAGGCATATGAAAGAATTTAGGAGCCAACTTGAAGAAGCTATCAATGGACAAATCTGGTACAATGTGAGTGAAAAAATAAATAATGCTCATGATGTATGATAACCATAAAATAAAATAAATATCTTTGGGTCTAACAGATATAATTGACTAATAGAATAAATAAATAAATAATAAATGAGAGAGAAAAGACAGCTCTTTCTAACAGTAAAATTGTGATTTATAATGTAGAAGGAAGGCTGAAAGCAGAAAATCACCATTCAGCAAACAACACAGTCATAGTTGTTGCAGGAAAGAATTATCGATGGATGCTAAAATTAATGGGTAAACTTATAATGAGAAGTAGAATGTTAGAATAGCCTCCAAGTATTTCTGCATAAAATGCTTTTTTAATTATTAAGGGAAAAATTGTACTTGACAGTGGAGAAACTTGGCAGACATCATCTTAACCAAGCGATTGAAGTTAACGTCAATAAGAAGTTAACAGCAATAAGACATATCGGCTTTATGTACCTCCACCCTGAGGGCACAGCATCGCTTTTGTGGTATGTCTACCACATGTGAAAATATCAGACACCAAAATTAGGAAACATTTTGAAACAGAAACAGAGAGGAGGTGCGCTGAGAAGGAGGGAAAGGAAGGAGGACAAAAGGATAACTATTGATGGTGGTCTGGATTAATATATTGACAGTGAAAATAGAGAGAAATAGAGGGGATGAACTGTAAGGAAAATAGTGAATCAACAGAATTTGATGATAAACATAGGTTATCGAGTGGTGGGTTCTAGAGATAGTAGAAGGAGGTTTAAAGGAAGACATCCAGATTTGTGAGCCGCACAACAGGTGGATGGATGATCTTACCATTTATTAATGAGGGCACATTGGAGGAGATCAATTTTTAGTGGGAATTATCTACTAACTTGGAAAGACGGTTGATTCTTTGATATTGCCATCCCAAACATGTAGCTTATCCTTACTAATGATGTTCACTATTTTATTTTATTTTTATTTTTATTTTTATTTTTATTTATCAGATTCCATCCACAGGGAAGCTAGTTTTTGACTGACAAATTTCACACTGGCCAGCCAGTTCATCTTGGAACACTTGCCTTCATGAGACCTGGGGCCAATATATGAGCAGTCCTGTTTGCCCTCGTTTATTCTTTGTAGTAAAAAGAAGCACTTTTTCTGCTTCAGTGGCTCCTTCTTTGTAGCTTTAGTTATCTATAGGAAGCAGTAATGGCTTCAGTTATGTCATGGATGAGACCTCTAAAATGAGTTGGAGACTCACGGTGTAATATCAGAAAAATCCTTGACCCCTGAGCCCATCACTTCAGAAAGCTTTCTATTTGAAATATGTAAAAGGAATGTAGACTTAGACAAAAATCTTCCAAGAGAAACTTTCTGAAATTCTGAAAAAAATTACAAATGATTAAATTGCTTAAATTATAAAATGTTTCATGGATTTATTAAAAATCTTTTCTAATCACAGTTTTTATTGCTTTTATTTTTTTATAATCAAAAAAAGCAAAATCATGGCAAAGGTGCACCATTGCAGAAGATAAAACAGAAATATAGTTTATTCCAGTTAAAATGCTTTTGCTACAATCTGATTTCTTAATATTTAGAATGAAATGACAAGGTTCATCTGCCTCTTATTTAGCAAAGTTTGCATTTAATTATAATGTACAAGATAATTAAAACTAAACTTGTGTTGTCAACTTTAGTTAGATTACTTTTTATTTTATGCACATATGAAGTATTCGTGGGTACCTCTTGTGCTATACTACACTGCAATGTCTGGAGAGAGAATAGGTTTGTACCAGCTAGGCCTGGGCTCAAATTCCAGGGCTGCCAATTAGCCAATAACAGATCTATGAACTTTATATGGGCACAAATATAAGCCTCATTTCCTAGTGTGTAAAATAGAGTCAAGGACTCACCACATAGGATTCATGGAGAATTAGTTAAAATAGTTGCAATACTGAGTATTGTACCCAGTATGTGTGGACTTCCTTAAACAGCACATGAATAGATTAAATTTAGCTGATAGGTAATGGATTATGTCCTCATTTTTCTTTAGCATTGTTTTTAAGGAAGCAAAATTTAAGTAAATTAATTATTATTGATAACTCAAAATTATTTGTAATAAAACATTTTTTCTTGGTCACATTATTAAGCAAACGTCAATTTATTTGAAGAACACAAATAAAGAATTATTGCTAAAGCAGATAGAATTGTTGTAAACGTATACACAATATGTCTGTCGCCTGTGTGACTCAAATTTATTCACCTCATTTGGTTCAAGGCTACACTCCATTGGTCAAATTATGAAGAGAAGAAATAAATATTGCTTCATGTAACATAGCATACTCATGTTTTAGTTTGTTCAAACTTTTGCTTATGTTATAAAACAATTTACATGGATTCCGTATATACTGCTATTGTGGGAATAACCCAAAAATGGAAAAAATTACCAGCCACTCTTTGAGAATAAAATAATCTCCTTTAACTTGGAAGACTATCTCTATAAGAGTAACTTTAAGAAGAAATTATATGTATGGTTATATAAGGAAGTAAAGAGAGGTTAGTGAAATAAACATTGATTAAGCATGTTCCATGCCCTGGACATTATAGGCAATTTTATTACTACAACATTTTTAACCCATTTCTTGTTTAGAAAAAAAAAAATGTGCAGTTTAATTTTACATAATCACACTCTTCGAGGATGAAGCAAATCTGATTGGTTTTCAATGTGAAAATAAAATATAAAAACTGTTCTTGCAGTTATTTCTAAAGAGAACTTGTCTCTAATCCTAATGTAACAGAAATGTATACGATGATTAGCATTTAATACTAATTTTTTTGTGTGGTAAATTTCAAAGCACAGAACAACATAAAAGGGAACATCTAGAGTTTGACATTTTTAGTGAGTGAGAATTACTATATTCTATAAATGGAAAAACCACTATTAAAAACAGAGTGCTATAAATAGAATTATGTTATTTGTTTCGAAAGTATCGATATACTAGAATGATGCAAAACTAATAATAAAAGTGAGATATTTCATGGCAAACTTTGGGGATAAGGTTTGGACTGTAATCCTTGAGTTATCTTGAGGAAAAATCTGCAGCCACAAGTGCCACCAGAGAGTATTCTCGGAGGAAAGAGGGAAATAGGTCAAGACATGGCACCTGTTCTGCAGAGTTTGGAACCAGATAGACCTTGAGATTCAATTCCATTCTAGCTTGGCCATTTACCAAAGCTGTGATATTGAGCAAGTTATTAAAATTACTCTAAACTACTGTTTCACTCTCTGAAAATGGGGATACCACTACACTCCCTTTCAAAGTTATGAGAATTAAATGTAAAATATTGTGAAAATAATTGGTAAGAAATAAATTTCAGTGTTTCTTTCCCTTTCCCTTTATTTCAGTGTTTTTAGTAAAAATTCAGTTTGAAAACATATGTATTTTAGAGTTTATATATTATTATAGAGATGTAAAGAATTATTATTATAAGTAATTAGAGAAATGTGTTCAATTTACTCTTATTTATCAAGAGAGCTAATTTCACCAAATGAATTCATATTTTGGTCTATTCGCCTTCATAGCCAACATCTTATAATAAGATATTGGAATGTAGGATGGATTCTTTACACCCATGATAAATAACTGGTGTATCTAATCACATTAAACTGACCAAAGTAGAATCTCTAGATATAAAAAGAAAAATCTTCAGATGGTGAAGATAAACTAAAAGGAAGTGAAAGGTCTATATCTATGTTTTTTATTTTTATTTATGTTTTGTCAGTCCTTTAATTTACTAATTTTTAAAATCTTATTTAGCATGAGAAAATACCATATAAATGAAAAGAAGGTAATAATGCAAAAGTTCCCCCCACAGACACAAAAATTACGAAGTCAATCATATTTACTTCTCAATCAAAAAATTACCCCAATAATAACATCAGCCAATCCTATTTTTGTGCATAATTTAAAAATCACATTACTTGTTCCCTTTACCACACTTAGTGAATTTTTTTCATATAGATTTTTTTCTTAACATTGCAAAAGCTTTGAGTGAATTCACTATGAATAAATCATTGCAGTCCAGATTTAAAAGTATATTTGGCCTCAGGCCATTCCTCATAACAAGTGAATGCTCAAAACATGTGAACATAATGAGAACAGATGGAAACTAGACTTTTGGTAGTGAGCACGCTATAGTGTATACAGTTATCTAATTATAATGTTGTACACCTGAAACTTATATAATGCTATTAACCCATATTTCCTCAATTTAAAAAAAAAGTGCAAACATACTGTAAAAGGGAGAAAAATATTTTTTTAGAAAGAGCATTAGAAATATTATTATATAAAAGGAAACCAAATTAAATTAAAATGTATTTATAAAGGTAAATATTATGCAATATTTTTATATATGATGAGATGCTTGTGATGGAGATATAAAAATAAGAATTTATCCTTAGAAATCTAAGCGAAACTCTTCTAAGTAACAGGTTTCTGCTGCAGTGTAATATAGAAAAAGCATTCTGAATACATTTAATTGTGTACATATGGACACACGCAAAGGAAATTTACAAAATAAAATCATTGTTAAAATGATGGAATTATTAGATCTTTTCTCAAATTTTTTCTAATGCTTTAAAAAATAAAAGCCATGTTAATTTACAAGAACACCATCACGCATTATACATTCCAATTTTACCTGCAAGTGTTTGTTCTTTCCTGCATGATCTGTGGGGAATAGAAGCTCTCAATAAATTTTCAACTACCTGCTTTCCTACTCTGTACAAGAAGCTTTTTAATTTGGAGTTGTTGTTAAATAGCTCAGGAATTATTAATTAATATATGCTAATTAAGACCATAAAATATTTTAAAGTTGGACAAACAGAACCAGAACGGAAATTAAAAGTAGCTTGAGGCCATTGTAGTAACAAAAGGACAATTTAAAAATTATTAGTAATTGACCCAGAGGACTGGTAGTAGGTACAGCTGCAGGGAAAGAATTATGTGTGCGCTGGCAGATTTTGGACCTTGTGTGGTACTTCAGTGAGCACAGCTGTGCAAAGCTAATTTTGTTTGTTACCATGATAATATAGAAATCATTCAATTTAAAAAGGCCTTAATACAAAGTCTATAAGATTTGGGAGGAGGTATCTTCTTATATGTGAGAATTGTAGAAATTGCCTCAACTTCCAAACTTAAATTTATAGGAATATTATTTACAGACTACATTTGATATATAATCTACAATTAATTTTTTTTTATTTTTAGGAATTGATTTCAAGCTTAGTTTAGTCATTTTTAAACTAAAATTACAAAATTTAATGGGGAGTACTTTAAATTTTAAGTTATTTCCCTAAATTTTAAAGAACCAATAGAAACCAAAGTGATACATAATCAAGACTAAAAGTTATTTGTGCAGTATTATATAAAATAAATTGTGCTGGAGAATATGTCATAACATTAGGCTGAATTCAATTTCTTAATATTTTAATGCTCTTACTGACTGTTTTCCTTACAATAAATAGGTGGACAAGTCCTCATGGTAAAATAATGATATAGTCTTCCTGCCACAAATTAGCAGGGACCTCAATCAACAGTTGATCCTAGTATCTGAATAGCATCAGAAATAAGACTGTTACAAAATAACATCAATTATCTTATAAAATGTAATTGGTTCATATCCAGTAAGCTCATCTTAAGGGATGTATTTCTAAAAAATTATTTTATTCAGATACACCAAGAATCTGTATTGCTCAAACTAGACATTCCAATGCAGATATTTATTGAACTTTGATGATGACATCTGTTTTAGAAATGTAATACAGTTATACTATACAGAATAACTCTGTGGTCTTAAGCAAGTTTTAGGCTTTAAATCGAAACAGATCCAGAAATCTCTGGGCGAGTGTGAGTGTGTGTGTGTGTGTGCACGGGCATGCATGTTTGTGAGGGGAGGGGGTTATTATGGTTGTTTCAACAGGCGTCTTTGCAAGCCCTCTATTAGTAAAGACCCTAGATTAGGTTCCCTAATGTCTACAAAAGAATAACAGTCAAATCATCTACTTTTCTAGTCTCCAATGTAATGGATTCTCCATCAACCAACAACTCAGAATTTGCTGTCATCAAGGTCGGACTTCATAACAATAAAAACTGAAAAATCTGGTGCACAGATAATGTATTTTATAAAGAATTTCTAAAGAGTGTGCTGTCAAATAAATATGTCTTATCTTTGGATTGAGGCCAAAATACAGCCATTACAGCAATTACATATTTACTACATATTACCTTGGCACTCTGCAGAGCTGCCAACTATGACAATGGTTATAATCAAAAAATGCTATAACTTATGACACTATTACATCTGTAAATTATGTTTGCTCAAGGCAGGTGGTTGGGGACATTTTCCTATTATATCATTGCCTTCCCTATTTGATGTTCCATGTTTGAAACATCTTTCAGAATTTAACTCTAGAGAAAGCTTTCCTCCACTCTTGAATGGAGTGTGTTTTATCCCCACTGGAAGTAAAAATATTTAACTGTCTATTTTCCTTTTTTATTTTGATGGCCAAGTACCCTACAGAGAGACATTTCACTCTCATTAATAGTGAATTAGTACAAGAAATCCAATCAGAAAGAGATCATTCACATCAAGATAAAAGAACGAAGGAATGCTGCACAGGAGATACTGGATTTGAGCCAGGTCTTAGATTATGACATATTTTGGATATTAAACAGGTATAAAGGTTTCAATAAAAGTCTGTTCTAGTTAGAATAGGCTAAGCAGCAGTAACAAAAATACTCAAACATTTAAGGATCAATGAAAGAGAAATAACTCTACAATTGGTTTTTAAATCATTGGGAGTGAGATTCTCTTCTACTTGGTTTTTGGGGACCCAGGATCCTTTCATCTTTTGGTGGTTGCTTCCATGTCATCTCCCTTCAGCTGGCAGGAAAAGAGGTACAAAGTACCAATGAGAGGTGAAATGCGTCAAGCCTGAAAGTGACTCATATCATTTCTAATCAGTTTCCATTAGGAAAGACTAATTCACTCAGCCACCAGTGACTGCAAGTGAGGCCTAGAAATGTAGTGGAACTGAATGCCAGGAAGAAGAGGAGAACAGATGTTAGTAGTCTCTGACACAAATATTAAAAATAATAAATTGAATTTAATATGCAAATAATCTTGGTTATAGTAAAAAAACATAATTTTTCTATTAGACAATGAATGTAATTTCTCTGTAAATTTCTTATTTTTTGCAACTATCCTTTTTTTCCATACATTCAAGAATTTTAGTTATACATTAAAGGTTTTAGAATCTATTAAAAGATCCTAGATTGACAAGACACCATTCTATACTGTAGAACATGTTTCAGCTATGATTAAATGTTTATTTCAGTGAAAGCATAGAAGAAAGACAATGAAAGCTCTGTTTATATAATAAAGTAAAATAATTATTTCTACAGTTCATTTGGTAATGTATACATTACAAATGACTTTCAGAGGTTTTATTTATAACTGGATTCTCAACTTCCTTAATTTTAATAATTTTAAATGGTCATATAGTGGTTAAAACAGAATGAAAAATTTAGTCTCAAATTAAAATTTCTGGAGTCACTGAAAATTTTAAATGTCTATGCTATAACAGAATGTGATGTAAAGTGATTCTGGATTGCTGGACAGTTTCCCAGAGACCTCTGTACTATACATCTTCACTGTACAGATGTGTGTATTCTGGCTATACATTATTACCATCATATCAATGTACACCAGGACAATCCTCTAGAAAATAATATCAGTATTTAACATCAATACCACTTTCTCCAGACACATCGCATTATGAGAGTTCATAACTCAGCAGAAATATCTGTGTGCAGCAGAAGGCAAAAATTATGTAAAACTGAGGAATGATTGAAAAATTCACACTCAGATGAACAGTAATGAACTAGAGAAGATACTACATTATAATGTTAATTATCTTGATGCCTTACTTTTAGAAAAGCACATTGTTCTCACTTTTTACCACTTTACCCATTGCTCTACTATGTTAAAAAAAGAAACTCAATCTTTGCTTTCCTCTACTCTCTCTAATCTTTATTATTATTTTATATAGATGTTTATTTTAGCAAAATCTCCATGATAATTTATTCATTAATCTGTGAAATATCCAAGACAAGTAAATTATTTTCTCCTTATTTTGAAAACAAAGTTGACATTATCCTTAATCCCATAGAATAAACTACTACAAAAGGAAGATTGGAGCTCAGAATTCCTGTAACGCCAGTCCAAATGTGGCCAGTCCCCCAAGCCATCTTTTAAAAACTTATTTCCCATGCCAGAGCATGGCAAGCTCCATGACAGATAATTTTTCTATGTGACTATAAATAGAGCATATTTACCTAACAAAAAGTAAAAAGAAAAAAACATGTAAGTGGGAATTCTACTCTTAACTGAGCTACTCCAGCAGTTACCCTCTTAAAGAACTCTTAATTATAAACTTTTAGAGAACATGAAATAAAGCTAAACACTCTCTCCTAAAGCACGATTCTGTCTAAGAGAGACTCTAATTAACCCAACAACATGTTTCCAAATTCCTAAAAAAACATCATTATGAATTAGTGTCTTTTCTTGAAAAGAGGAGTAAGCATCCTGGGGAAGAGAAGTACAAAAGCCAATGATAACATATTTTCCCTATTTGCAAGCCATCTCACTAAGACTGACAACAAAGAGGAGATATAAAATGGAACCCGACTGACTAAGATATTCAAGTGCAGGCATTGTTCTCCTGAAAAAAGAAATGGATCATTGGTTAACTGTGTACCAAAATCAAAACCAAAGTTATGTACTATGGATTACTCAAAATGTATATCCCATATATAAACAAAATAAACATAATCTTAAAATATTTAAGATTGATAGTATTTGTGAAACAGTGTAGAAAATTCAGTGTCATTACACAAGTATACAGAATACATGTGTAGCACTGACTAAAGAACAGATCAGTTGAGCTTTGCCAAGATTTCACTAATGTAATTACTTATAGGGGCACGATTTGATTCATGGTATAATTCACAGATGACGATATCTTGTATGAGACTCCAGGAAGAAGTAACAACCTTGTATTACCAGAAACACAATATCTCTCCCACCTCAGTTCTGATGCTTTGCATGAAGCAAATATCAACAAATTTGGTTGGTTAGACAAATGGATAGATGGATATGCATATGGAAGTTTGAGGCAGATGAAGAAGATTTCAAAGATTTTGAAGCCAATGTAAATAATAATAGAAAATTATTGCTGAACCATGATAACAACTGTAGAAGACAATGAGGAAATAGTGTTCAGTCCACTGCAGATGGAACAATTATCTACCATGTGCAAACTTTAAGACATATGATGCAATGCGAATATTAACTATCAGTATCATTATCTTTTAGAGAAAGTGTGGAAGCAGTCACAGACTGTGATATGACAGAATGTCATTATTCATATTCACAGATAGAATCTTCAAAGATAATATATTTGTCTCTTTGAGAGATTATCAATTTAAAAATGTATAGGAAACTGCTTTTATTAAAAAAAAATATTTTGTGTACTCTACTATGAAGAGAAAGCAATTTATTAAAAGAAACGATAGCAGAGAATTAAAAAGCCAGCCACATAAAATAGAAATAATTATTTTCTTACTAAGTCATATGCATATTCAAGGTCCCAATGAGGTCTCTGTTTTTGGTTTCCATGGTAGTGGTTATTTTTTGACCTAGTTAACTAACACCTCTTAAAAGGAGTTAATATGGAGGCCTGAGTTTACTGTTAACTTGGGTGCAGATAGGAGAGAATGCTTACATGTCTTTCCATTCTATTGCTCTGCTGGCAGTCCATACCTTTGAGCTATTCGGGTATTGAATGGAAAAGATTTGTGTTGCTTGAAGCTCCTAGAGCAGAATTCTTGTCAATTTCAATCAGCTGCCTACTTAGGAGTTGGAACCAACAAGGGGATACAAGGTGAAGAGTTACACATGAGTGAATTTACATCAAAGGTATGTCTTTGAGTTCCATATTTGAGGCATTAACAGTGTTGCAGCCCTTATTCTTAAAAAGTTGATCTCTTTCGCTCTGTCTTTTGAACAGAAGAGTTTACTTTTTAAGTCTTTTTTTTTTTAATTTAAAAGGAAATTAACTGATGACAGTTTAACTATATGGTGTTGATTTCTATAACAGACAGCTGAATCTCTTCAGACATTGGTACCTGGTCATGGGACTCTTTTTTTAAATTGTAAATTTAGAAAGTGCTACAAAGAGTTCTAGTGTTCACCCAAAGGGTAGGAATGACTAAATAGAATTCTTCATTTTCCCTGTCACTCATTATGTTTGCTGGAGAGTATTGTGATAAGCTTAGAAATTATCAGAATGATTTAGGTAACTTTAGAGTTTTCCCATGAGCCACTATGTTTTCGGAGATTAAGATTCCTGATCTGTGGTAAACATACCTCTCAACAAATCAGTGATCTTTCTTTGTGCATATGTATGCTTTTAGTTTTGTAACTATTATAAACAGGTCATTGGAGAATTCTGAGCAGGAAGAAATGCGTGTATAATTATGACCACTTTAGAGCAGGAACTCAGTTTATTTAGTCCTCAGGAAATGGCATAGTGGGCAGCAGACACATAATAGGCACTCAAGACAGTTTATTTTAAAATATATATGATCAGTATACTCTGAAAACTAATGAGAAAGTCCTCATCACTCATAGGCTTTTCTTCTTGAGGTCCTTGAGTAAAGGGATATAAATATATACCGTAAAGTTATTTCACTTTTTATTTACAAGTAACTCAGATAGATTTGGGTTAAGTGGAAGGGAGAAAGTCATTAATGGAGGGAAAAAGACCTGACAGCATGGATGCTATTTCAAACAATGCTATTTAAATTATAAATGTGGAGGGTTTCCTGTTCTTACAGCAACTAACATCCTTTAATATTGCATTTGCTCACATTACTATAAAAATCTGCCAATTAGTTTTTTACTCAGCTTATTTCATCCTAAATTTCCTCATAAGCAATACTAATTATTATACTTTATTCTTTAATATGTTGCAAAATATTTTCACCTCCATCTGCTAAAAGAACCTCTTCTGATTTTCTACACTAAAGGTACAAAATTGTGCCAAATGTGACCTCCAGACTCGTGTTTTCTTTAGCCAACAGTAATTTTTTTTTTTAATTTTAAGAATGGGTTAATATTTTAAATTGTGAGGTCGCCCATAAAATTTCAAGCTTCTGTATTTTCCCAGAACATGTTAAGTTTTAATATTGTTGGGCCTACATTTTTGCATAGCAATGATAGGTCAGAGCAGAGTAGCATCAAAAGGCCTCAGACAGCCAAGTTCTTTCCAGAAGTCTGGTGCCACCCTTCATCTTTTTTAAAATGTGTGTTTCTCATAAAGTAGACTTAGAAGAAAAGTGAAATGTTTCTTGAATCTACAATTATATCCAACATGAGAAAAGAAAATGTAAGGCTTAGGAGATTAGGGTTATTTTCCTCCGCCCCCCCACAAAAAAGTAAAAAGCCATATATCTTGGTGAAAGTGAAGAATGTGTAAATAAAATGTGTCTGTGTCTAAAGAGCACACTTGTGCTGTCATTAAGGACCAAACAGAGTAAGAAGTGGGCTGGTCTTGATTTACAACCAAATTGCTTGACTCACTTTACTTACTAGGTCCCTTAGGCATTTATATTTTAAACTAATGCTTTAACATTAGTCTTGGTTCTTATACTATCAGGTGGCTATTCATATTTCTGAAAAGTATGGGTAGATAAAGCTACAACCTGTCTCATCACAGAGATACTGCATGATTGCGAACACCACAGATTTGGGCTACAGAATAACTAACTGGCTGCTGCCTTGGAATATTGTCCTGATCCCTCTAGGGGTATCAAGAATAACGTATATTTGGGGATTACCTGATTAGGAGCTGTTCATTACTTAATAGCCTCTAGGCTTTATCCAAGGTTTTAAATAGAAAGAGATGCTGGTTCTCAAAAGTTAAGTGAGAATGGGCCAGTCTGTCTTGAAGGACAAATTTCCACAGACAGTACTGTGTGGTTTAGATGTTTCTTCTTGAGATCAGAGCTTTGTTTCTGGAATTGGGGCATGCTCCCTAGTTTCCATCTAGCTAATAACACTGTGATTTGGGCCCTACGTTTAGAGACTTTTTACATCTAGGTAAACTCCGTCATTAATTAAAGAAGCCCTTGAGGTTTATTACAAAAATAACTATTTTAGAAACAGATCACTACTAAAGATAGAACAGTTTGAGAGGAGAAAATTCCAGTTCTTCTGTTGGTGGTTTAGATTTATTTTCCAAGTATAACCTAACAACCCAGCATACCCCCTTTCCCTTCCTGTTGCTTTCTGCCTGAATTTCATTTCCTTTTCGTCTCTCCTCCATTCTCACAAATTGGCTGGGGAAATAACCAGATTCAGGGACTGTTATGGTTTAATTTTTATTCTCAGCATAACATCTGGGAACACGTGCTTTGTTGTTTACAAAAATAATCTAGGAACCTGGACTCAAACAGATATATTAAGTAATATTCTATAATTAGATTTCTTTCATTGATTCTACAAATGCTTATTAATGGTGCAAAGCACTGTGCAAAGTGCTGCAGAGATTTCTGCAGAGAGTCTCACCCTAGCGGGATTTGCAACCAAACAGGAAAGAAAAACTTAATTAAACAAGTAATTGCACAAACTGCTTGTGCAATTATTAATCCTAACCTTTATATTTTTCTCCCTTCTGCCTGGAACATTCTGCCTTCAGCTATTCTCACAGCAGACTAAGTCTCATCCTCCCAATCATCAATATTGGACACGGAGAGCTTATGTAGCCCAGGGTACACTGTGGGAGAGAAGGTGGGAGAGTTTGGGTTTTGAGCTCAAAGATTGTTTACTCTTTGCAGAAGAAGCAGTCGTTATCTTCTTGCATTCAAAATAAAGCTAATTTTTTTCCTAATTATAAAAGTAATGAATGTCAATGATAGTAAAATTGATATAAATTGAAAGTTATAAAAGAACATATTAAAATTTCATATACTTTCTCTCAGAAACGACTTTTCTTGATATCCTGGCATTCTTCTACTCTCTTTTCTGATTTGAAATCATATTGTATATTCAACCGTGAAATCTCTCAACATTTGGAAACTAGGTAGTTTTCAATTTCTCGCACTGCTGTATTATTGAAATGAGACAACTTTGTGTACAGTCTTTAGGATCACTTCCCAGAAACTATTGATAAGAAAGCTTTTTAAAACTCTTCATAGGTACTCATATATTGTGTTCCTTATAGGTTATACAAATTTTTCTATCAGCAATAAACACAGGTTCTCATTATGTGTTTACCATTAATTGACTATTATTTCTTTTAAAACTCTAATTTTAGACATTAAAATTATATTTTTTAATTTGTAATTCCTGTCAATTATATTTTTCTTTAGCTATAGCTATATACATTAAATGTATTAATATATCATAAAATACTACATTACATTATGTAAAGTAAAAATTTAGTTGAACTTTTAAGAATTTAAACTTTTCAACTAAATTTACATACTCAAGGAATTTTTATAATAAATCATATTACCACCAAGCTAATATTATAATTGCACACTTAGAATTTGTCATTTCTATAAATCAACTTATTGAAATGAATATTTCTTCTTTTAAGTGATTTTCACTTAATTAAATATTCAAACTTCTAGAGAAATAACAGCTCACTTCTAGTGACCCCACAGTGCACTTCCAGGACACTGGAATATGTCGATGAATAAGGTTGAACAGATAGACCGATTAAAAAAGAAAGAGGGGGAGAAAACCCTCCTAATTACACACAAATGTCTCAGCACTGAGCAATAATGAGAAAGGAAATGCTGGAAAAGTGCTTGACATTTAAATGTCAATTTAATCAAATTATGCGTTTTTTAAAATGTGGCTGAATGTAATGGGCTCTTTAAATTGTTTAAATCATGCTTTTTCCTAAAATGGTCAAGAGATTGAGCATTTAGGTGCCTTAAGCTGTCTTTTGAACTAATATCCTTAAAGAATGACTTACTGAATTACATCATTACACTTTTAAAATAAAAATAAAATTTTACATTTCTTCAAGAATAAAAGGTGTCAACATATCTAATAAAAAGTGATTGGTCAGCATTTACAGTAAGTTAAGAAGATGACGTTCCAAAGGACAAATTTAGAGAGGGTGTGTAAATTTTAAGAAATAAATTATTCAGACTATGAGGAAGGCGGGATATAGTATTCTTACTCTTATTTCCCTTGATTTTAGTAAGAATTAACCTAACTCCAGTTCACTCCTCCTCCCTAATCTAGACCATTCAATAGACAGAGAACTAATAATTATCTCACGCAGACCTCGCAATATAGTTTTTTCATGGAACCATAAGAAATAGGTAGAAAATGATCAGAAAAAAAGATATCCAGAGAAATAATTGACTCAGTTTAGCCCCAAAGCTCAATAAAATTTGAACTTTGGATCTGAATACCAATGATACAGAAGTAAATTTTTCTCTCTAGCTTGACAGTCAAATATAATTCTTGTGTTGTTGGAGCAAAATAAAACTCTGCGTTTGATCACATTGTTGTCACAAAACTAATAAAGAGGATGTTTGTAGGTGCAATTAAGAGCACCAGATTTAGAAATCAATGTCTGGATTTGACTATCATCTCTACTACTTAATTCTACGAGCTCGGACAAATCTTTTCTCTCTGAGCTTTAGTTTCCTCATTTGTAAATGTGGATAATCGATACTCTATACGATTTGTACGAGGATTACATGTGAGAATACATATAGAGTAATTATAACAGTGCTTGAACAATTTAAGCACTCAGTAAATATTAGTTGTTTCTACAGTGTTCTTAGCAGCAAACAACAGAAACTAATTCCGCCTGACTCAAGTCAAAAAACAATTGATTAAAAAGTTACTAAGTACTTCCCAGAATTTCCAGGAGTCCTGGTTAACTAGATCTAAGACAACAAGACATAAACATTGCTCAAATTGACCACAAAATAGTCCAGCGAGGACACATATGTCATTGTCTCATTTAAGCCCTGCACACAACATACAGACTTGAACCAGGAAGTCATTAGGGCTAAAACCTGACTAAAGATGCCCTGTGGAGTCTACTTCTAGACATCGTTAACACCTGCTTGGATTGGCAGCATCTTGATCATGAGCTGTATATCAGGTAGAGTCTAATCATAAGTCAGAAACCGTACCATTTATTTGCGGGGGCAGGGGGAGGGGATTAATATAAGGAATCATTAGTAGGGAACGTTAAGTACTAAAACTCAGACAAGAAGACTCTAAGGTGTCCAGAATTAGCAGCTGCAGTAGAATAGCTGAGATCTGTAGCCTGAGGAGGAGTGAACAATAGGAATTGAAGACTAGGAGAGGTTTCCTGCCAAGGTAGAAATTCGGACCTCTTTGAAGAGAGTGTAGCTACCATAGGAAATTGTAGCTGCAGGTGGCAAAGAAACTTGCCAGAGGTCACAGGCCAGTGCTGGTTTCTAGAAGTGGCCATAGTATATCTGTTGAGTGGAGGATATGAGCCAACAGAATTAGATCTCCAGAAGTATTTGAAGCTGCTGTTGTGTGGAAGGTGGGAAGGTTTATAGAAGCAGCTGTGCGTGGGTTGCTGGAGGGTTCTGGTGGGCTGGAGATGCTTGGAAGCCTCTGGTGGGGTGCATGTGGCCTGGGCGTGCTGCTGGAGCTCCTCAGAGGAAGCTGCTGGATGTCTACATGGAAAAATAATAATGGAGAACCAAACCCCAAAGGAAATGTCTGCCTGATATTGTCACTTTGTAGGTTAACTCTAGTGCTCTGTTGACAGTGTGTCACATCCCACCAGCTGACAAAGAAAAATGGGAGAATTTTCAGAGGGTCTAGCACCGGTATCACACACAAAGTAGGAGGATCCAGAGCTGCTATCACCAAAAAAAAAAAAAAAGTTTTTCAGCTGAAGAAAATGTTGATACCTGGCACAAAAGTTTACACCTTAGTTTCCAGGGAGGCTGGGAAAACAATATCTGGCATTTTCAGGCTCGAAGACTCATGAAGTGATGAATTCCCTAAACACAGAAAGCATTTCAGTTATCGAGTAACCAAAAAAAAAAATGACTATCATCTATTACACTGCTATCATTAATTACAAGGTACTTTACAATTTACTCATTGCTTTCACATTTATTATCTCATTTGATGTATCTATACGTCCAAATTGTATAAGAAACATAAAATATAATGAAGATGTTAAACAGCAGGTACATATTTCTATAGCTGGACATAGAAATTTTAGGTTTATAAAAAATAAATTGCCTCTGAATTTAGAGCGGAAACAAATATTTAGGAAAAATATATAAAGTGAGGCTAGCAAAGTAGCCTTGGCAGGAAAGATACAAGAATAAGGGAAAAAACAAACAAACAAACAAACAAAAAAAAACAAAAAACAGTATAATAAGATATCATGGAATTCAACAAAAAAAGTTGAATAAACATCTTCATTATATCTTATGTTTCTTATCTTTTTTCTTGTACCCAAATCAATGTCTGGGAGTAAATACAGAATATGGGCAAACTGTCTTCGTCAGACATATTATGTACCTCAAGGCATCATCGTTTGAAAGAGTTAATACAACCACTTTGTTGTTAAAGAATTACTAAAGTCTCAGAAAACTTTTATAACCAATGATGTCTTCAGTATTATAATATTGGATGAAACACTTTAGTTGTATATCTATATATATGTATACATACACATATATACTATGTATACAGGTAGATAGAAGTGAGAAGGCCATATATGTGTTGCATTATGAAATTGAAGTTTATTTGCAAATAGACATTGACTCCCACATAATATAGTCTTTGGATCTTTAAGGATTTCTTGCTCTCGTTCCTTGGTTTCTCTTTGGTTTCCAGTGACTTCTGTTTTTATCTTCCTTGCTGCCCCAACCCTCGCTCCATTTGTTATTGTGACCGCTCTTCATTTTGAAGCACTTTTTTTTTTGAATTCCATATCTTATTGTACTGGTTTTTTTCCTTATTCTTGTACCTTTCCTGCCAAGGCTACTTTGCTGGCCTCACTCGATGTATTTTCTCTAAATATTTGTTTCTGCTCCTCCAAATTCAGAGGCAATTTATTTTTTATAAATCTAAAATTTCTGTGTCCAGCTATAGAAATATGTACCCGCTGTTTAATTGGAATTTCTGTTTTAACTTTCTCCAAGTATTTCAAATTCAGTATGTACAAAATTAGTCTCACCAAACTTCCCACAGCTCAGTGAATGGTGAACACACCAGCCAGCATTTAACCAGTTGCTTTAGTGAGAGACTGAGATGTGAATTTTGCCTAACACTCATGTGTAATTAATCACCAAAGCCTATTAATTTGCTTGCTAAATATGACTTGAGCTCATATATTTCTCTCCATCTTCACAGTCCTTGAATTCTAAACTATCAACAATTTTCACCTGAGCTACTACAATACTGGCTATCGAAGTTTCCCAGGATCCATTACTAGGCCTGTTTAATTAATTTTCCATGCAACAACTAGCATTTTAAAAACACAAATTAGATTATCTTACACTCTTGCTCCAGAACAGAAAAATGGCTTCCCATTGTCTTTAGGATGAAATCCAAAAAGCCACACTGACCTTACACTGTCCTTCAAGATCTGGCTTTGTACTTGCTTTCAGCCTTATCGTTCACCATATCCCTCCCCTCTCCAGGCACCAAACGAAATAGTCTCTCTTCAGTTTCTTTATAGCTGTTTGCAGTTTTCATTTGTTATATATGAAAAAGTGTTTCCCCACTTCGTGACTGGCATGTTCCTAGTTAACACTTGGATTAAATATGTAATTTTATAGCATCCTTACTCATCTCTCTTTTCATCAACACTTATTACACTGTTCATCATTTTTGCAATGCAACCATTAGGAATTACATGTGAATTCATTATTGGGATGTCCCCCAGCATCTAGCACATTATGTAACTAAGAGTAGATGCTCAAATTGTTGAAAGGAATATTCTAGCCCTGATGGAATTATATACTCTCATATAAGGTTCTAATTTTACATATTCTCAAAATTAGGGAGGAAAGAAGGAAGGAAGGAAGGAAGGAAGGAAAAAGAGAGAGAGAAAGAGAAAGAGAGAAAGAAAGAAAGAAAGAGAAAGAGAGAAAGAAAGAAAGAAAGAAAGAAAGAAAGAAAGAAAGAAAGAAAGAAAGAAAGAAAGAAAGAAAGAAAGAAAGAAAGAAAGAAAGAAAGAAAAAGAAAGGAGACAGACAAGTTATAAAAACAAAATTCTTCCTAAAGACAAACGTAGTGGACCGTGGCTTCTAATCTGCCTGTCCATGAACGAATAGAAGAAATAAGCAACTCATTTGTATTAATCAGCAGAAGAAAAAGAACAATTTATATAGCATGAAGCACTACTGATTAAACATTTCAGTAATTAAAATGTGCTCCGATGCATAATGAAAATCTGTAGGAGTATTTGTCATATTCTCTGAGTTTAACAACTTCATGAAATATAGTTTAAATAATACCAGGACACAGAATAGTGTATACTTTCCTTTATGCTCTACCAGTAACAAAAAATACCCTCTATACATTTTAAATATCTATTAATTTATAGAATCTGGCTATTGAATTGTTTCCCTTGTTTGAATGAGTTTTTAACCTCTACTCTTTGTCTAAGCTAAGGATGTCTGCATTACTTTATTCATGTTTAAAGGACATTCCCAAGTGACTTTATATCTTAAGGATTCACTTTCCTCCTCTGTAAAAAGAGGTAGTCCACCTAGATAGTCTCTAAGGTCTTTTCCAGTCACAAAATTTTATAATCCAAAATTTTATAATCTGTCTCCTTGGCACTAAAAAGACACACACTTAAATACGTACACATAGTTTTTAATACTGACAATAAACAGCTCAAATTTAAGAGCACCAGGTTAAAATGAACACTGAAAATTTAATCTGGCCATACGGCGCCAAACCTAAATGAACAGGGAGCAGCAATAGTTCCAAAAAACTCTCAGGACTGGGCAATATGCTACCTACATATAAAATTTGTCCTGACCCACCCTAAAAGCAATCATGTTTTAATTGGTGGCTAACACTTTAAAATGAGCAGAATACTCACAGATACTTATATTTAAAGATTTAGTTGAAAAATCAGAATTCCCAGCTACACTGGGCCATTAATTCCTCTTGGCAACGATCACCTAGGGATAAGAGTGACTAGGCCTTTTAGGTGGGCGAGTACTCTCAAGTTCATTGCTGATGTCACCACTCTTCCCTTGACCTGTTTCATCCATCCACATTCTCTGGCTAGCCCCGCCACCTGAGATTGGAGTTTGCAGTCTTCATTAAAAGGAAATTAATGTTATGTGACTATTCAGGTAGCTGAAGAGCCATTGAAAGAATAGTCATTAATTCTACAACTCTCCAAAAAAAGGTTAGATATGTTAGAAAATGATCATATTTAAAATGTTTATGATTGTTCAGAAAACTGTGAATCAATGTTATTATGTAATTTCTGAAATTCATTCTTTTCTTTCAAAGCATTCCAAATAATCAGTCATTTAGAAAATTTTTAGAGTCTCTTTGTATTGTATATGGGATAGTGTACATGTATGTCAATCTCTTCAACAATTGACATAAATTACTCTATATCATAATGAAACTTTTTATTGCATAATATGTTTTCCTTTGAATAGAATGAATAAAGTTCTCTTTATTTGCTAAGAAACAGACGAAAGTACATAAAGTCTAATTTTTTGGTCATAAGGGGTTTTCACTATTCTAAAAAAGTTATTAGGAAAAAATGCTATCTTAGTGTTAAAGTAAGGAAATTTATACTGAAGTTTTAATACAGTCAGAGCAAATTATTAATAGTATTCTTTGAATAATG
Organism: Pteropus medius; assembly: GCF_902729225.1. Lineage (NCBI taxonomy): Eukaryota > Metazoa > Chordata > Mammalia > Chiroptera > Pteropodidae > Pteropus > Pteropus medius. The sequence continues at coordinate 2,235,715 of NW_024355523.1, forward strand.
AATCATGGTTTAATATTGTATGGAATAAAATAGCATTTTTATTAAATATCATTTCATTCTATAATATCCTAATAATTTAGAAGAATGAAGTAAAGGGGTTTATAAATCAGAGTTTAACTGTAGAAACTCTGGTAATGGTTCTGAGAATTCAGAAAGTTTGAAAATATAACTTTGACAAATGAACTAAAATGGGCTATTATTTTTATTTTGCGTTGTCCTTCCTAGTGTAAGGCCCAGATGTTTGAAAATTGTTTTCGAAATTTGAATTTAGACAAAATAATAAATCGCAACATACAATTAAATCAATCATTTTATGATCTTTACTAACATCTGGTGCTAATATTATATTCTAAAATGGGAAAAATCTTTTAGATTCTGTTTTTATGTAGGAAGAAACTAAACCATTCAAATGCTTAGTATTTCCCTCTAGTCATGGTTACCTGCAAATTCTCTTCCAGGAGTTTGTGCAGTATGTTTTAGAGGGCACGACTTTTTAAAAATGAAAGTCTTATTTGTCTGAGTTACATATGTGTTTGTCCTTTTTAAAATGACAGCTAAAACTTGGTTTGCTTTCAGAAGTGGCTGAAACCGATTTTCCGTAATCCCTTAAGAACTTCTGCTTTCTTGAACTGAAAGTATTCTTATAGTGCCAATTCCGGTAGAAATAGAGTTATAATAGCCAAAATCTCTTCAGCAGAGATGGATGGAAGAAGTGCTTAACCAGTGATTTTCTTTTCGAGTGGTAGAGTAGAATGAGCATGACCTTTAGATTCAGACGTGGGTTAAAAATTGCTCTTTCCCCACTTAAACTTCTACAGGTTGCTTAACTTCAAAACTTTCACTTTATAAAAGAAAAAAATGAGGAGGATAATACCTACCTTGTTGGGCTATCGTGAAGTTTGAATGATAATGAATATAAAATGACTATTACAGAGCCTGACACACAATAGGTATTTAGTAATTGTTAACTTTTTTCCCTTTTCCCTTTCCCAGCTAGCTGCCTGGATGGCTCCCTCACACTCAGGACACGGTATTAGAACATTTGTATGTATCCTTAGCCTATAGCACAGAGCAGTCTGTCCCATTAAAAGTATGTATGTCGTGAATTCCAAACAGGTTGCATGTAAATTAATTTTGATAAAATTGTGTCATCAATACAAGGAGGCATGATTATCTTTGGTGAAGATACAATTTTACATGTTAGATTTGCTTTAAATGGCTGCTGTTCCATTCAAAAGATTAGTTAGGTCAAATATCTTCACCAATCTCAAATACCTTTTATGCATGACCTCTTCTTTGCCTCTATTGGTTATTCATTTAACAAATATTTATTGGCCACCAACTATGTGCTAAGTATTATTCTGGATGTTGGGGGAAAAACGATGATGAAAAAAGTCAGAGGCCTCGCTCTCACAGTTACGTCTGGTAATACAGACAGACATTAAACAAATGTGACAAATTCTGCATCCAAAATAAGTGATGACACTTCAGTTATTCAGGAAGCCTAACATTCATGAGAATATCTGCCAAATATTATTCCATTCCATTTTTAATTGATGTTATCCACTTTCATGATGTATTTAAATGCTTTTCAGGAAGACAGCTGTGTCTTCTCTGATGAAGAAAAGCTTTCAACATATTATTTAGACCCTTGAAAAAGTGTTTCTCTAACATAAAAAGAATCCTACAGCAATTATGCAACTCAGTTATATAGTATATAAAATATAAATGATGAATCAAATGTTTCCATTAAGGAGCCACTGAAAGATAAAAATATATTTCAAGTCCTTGAATTCTAAACAGTAAATCACTTGGTGCCTTTCCCTCTACATTGTTCTTCAGGATTGGAAATTGACAAAGAACTGCACACCTGTTTTGATTTAGATGCTTTTTAGAATTGGTTTCTTTCTCTCCTCTCACCTTTCTTCCTTCTAAAGGCTCACTCTTTGGAGTCCTTATGGTTATATATTAGTAGTAAAAAAGAATGATATGATTTTTGCAGCACCCAAATTACTGCCAAGGAAGCCAACTTTACACTGGATGGAATTTTGCTTCTCGTGCTGAGTATTGCAAATAGCCTTCTGCTTGTTCCTTTATAGGCCTTGGAAGCAAAATGAGCCATGTGTTTCCATTATGATGGCCTGACTCTGGGAAGAAATGTGCAAACAAGCCTTGTATATTTTTACTGAGCTCTCAATTAGTTTAATTTAGAATTGAAATGTGCTTTCTAGCTGAGATGTCCTAAAACAGAAGAGAGCGTGTATAGGGCTGTGCAAGTGCAGCCCACGATTATCTCTCATTGGGATATTTGATGGCGTTGTCCAAAAGCATCTTCAAAGAAGACATCTGAGAAAGTGAAGTACTTAATTGTGATATAATTAAAGTGAAATATTTTTGTGTAATTTGCATTTCAACTTGTCATTTATGGTGATTAGCTTCAGTAACTTTATGTTCTGTAGCTAACCACCGTTTAGAAGTCTAAGAAAATTAGCTTTTACATATTAATAACTTATGATAATGCCTTAAGGGCAGAAATTAATGAATTCAGGGCTCAGCATGTTCTATCCACCATCTGATTGAACCTTTTCAAATATGAACATGAGAAGCTTATCATTTTAACATCAAATAATCAGAGAAAGAAGGAAGATGCTTAACTAATACTTCCTGAGTTTGTGAAGATTTCAAATAAAATGTGTTTTAAGAGACATTATTTTAAAAATCCACATGGGGGATAAGATTTCTTTTAGAAGAAAGATAAATGGTAAGGTCCTAAAATTAACAGGTAGAAATTAGATAAACAAAGAGTGGAAAACAATAGTCATGACAGTCTAGGCCCAGGGGCTGTGCAGTGGGAGGCTGGCAAGAGGCTGCAAGACCTGGAATCAATAGCATTTCACAGGCAGCTCCAAACTCTGTGCTGCTGGGTGAACTCATAACTTCATCCTATTCTGTGAAAATTAAATATATAAAAATGGCAATACAAGTCACCCTGATAAAAAACATAAAATATAGAAGTTTTTGTCAATTGTAAGGGAGAAGATTGTCTTATTACCTGAATTTTAAATTGTTAAAAAATTAATACATAGTTATGATTATATGGTTTTCTTATACTCACTAAATTTCTATATGATAGTAGCTGGCAATTTTTGGAAACTAAGCTTTAATTAAAAACTAATGGTGAATAGGTGCATGGTTGAAAGCAGAAGGATAATGCACATAGAGATCAAAACTAATTTGCGTAGACTGGATGGAAATGAAAACTTTTAACTGCCGAAGTCAATTCAGCAACCTGAAAGTAGATTTTTGTGGCTTTTAGCTAGTCATTTACACTCTCCTAGTCAATCTTTTTTCTTTATATTTTTTTGCCAGAAACCATAAATCCATTCATTCAATAAATATTAGTCGAGCACTTTCCAAATGCCAGTTTTAGAGCCTGAGGATAGATCAGTGAACAAGGCAGTCAAATTCCCTCCTCTCGTGGAATGCATATTATCCTGGAGAAAGGAGATAAATAAGTAATCAAGTAAATAATATAATTTCAAATAATGGTAAGGCCTATGCAGAAAATAAAACATCATGTGGTAGAGAGTTATTGGAGCTGTGGGAGACTCATTTCATAGAGGAGTCAAGGGGAAGCTCACTGAGGAGATGACATTTTTGCTGCGACAAAAACATTGAGAATTCAGCTTGGAAGATTAGGAGAGAAGGAGCACCTGGTGCAAAGGCTCCAAAGACAGATGAGAAGATGTTTAAACAGCAGAAAAAGGGACAGTTGGGCTGAGTTTAGTGAGTGAGAGGACAATGATAGATGAGTTTAGTAAAGACAAAATCTTTAGAGCTTCTTAGGTCACATGGATATTGCTCTAAATATGAAAAGACACCAGAATTTTAAATGGGGGATGAAATACAAACTTATTAGCATTTCTGAGGAGTGAAGAGTAATTGGGGAAGAAGAAAACCAGAAGTATTAAGTATAGTAAGGAGACTTTTAGAGTAGATTGGACAAGATAATGGTGGCATAGTGGAGATACAGAGGAGTAAGTGGTTTTGGCTATATTTACAATATTTTAGAGATAAAACCATCAAGATCTACTCATGACTTCAATGTTGGAAGAGAAGGAAGAGAAGAATCAAGAATATTTTTGTAAATGGTCGTGGTTTTCGTAGATGGTCATGGAACAAGTGAAAACAGAGAGCAGGTTCTGGAAGAAAAATGAACAGTCCTGTTTTGACCCAGCTGTATTTTAGATGCCAATTAGAGAACAAAAGGGAGATGTCAAGTATAGTATTGATGTTTGAGTCTGAAGCTCAGGAAAAGACAAAACTGAAAGTATTAATCAGGGAAGTACTGGCCATGAATGGTATATGAAGTCACAGAAATAGATGAGATAGTCTAAAGAAAGAGTGTAGAAAAAGAAATGCTATTTTATAATTTAAAGATAGGTCAGATATGGAGATTCAAGCAAAGACACTGAGAAAAAGCACTCAGATAAAAGGAAACCCAGAAATGTGTGCTCTTGGGTTAGCAAAGAAAATGTGTGTTTCAAGAAGAGGAAAAGTTCTCAATTCTTCATTATTATTTCCTTTAGTCACAATCCTTATGCTGTACCAGAAAAAAATCATAAATTTCTAAATTGCTACCACTTCCAATTCATGTAATCATATCTTGTCTTCTGTCAATATTCATTTAATCATTCATTTTATTTTGTCATTCGTTCAATAAGTTTTTATAGGACACTTACCATGTGTCAGATATTGCGTTACATATGTTATATTGGATACACTTGTGGATAAACAGGAGTGGTTCCTTATCATCATGGAGTTTACAAGCTATTTTATGTGTTCTTAGTCAGTTGCCTCTTTTTGTAATGTACCACTTTCAAACATCCTTATCAAACTCACAACAACCTTGCCTCTTACATAAGTGAAACTAGGAAACTATCAATCCCCACACATCTTATCTAATCTTTTGATCTCTGAAATCTGTGGAATTAAGTACCCTCCACACATCTCTATATCTCATGCAAGGCCAACCTTACATTTGTCCCTGACCTCTTATGTTCTCTCTGAGAGACCTTCCATAATTAGTAACCCCTGTCTCCCTCTCTATTGGCTACATTCTTTCAACCTACAAACATGCTCAAATTTCTCTTATCCCCGTTCTCTCTATATAGATATCATGTGATCCTCTGAAGATATACTTAACATTATATCAGTAATGAAAACCACATTTTATTGATATCTAATCCAATTGTTGCAGGAATCGTGAACCTGAAAATGTGTTATTGGGAATTCACTGTTACTCATATTGCTAATTACCTCTTAGAAATTGGTATGTACATGTTTGCAAAGTGCGTAGAGTTTTGAATGTCTTGGTAAAAGCTTTTTTTTAAATTCTTATTTTGAGTACCTAATAACCAGATGCCATATGATGACTCTGTCTTCCCACCACTGTTTATATTTAAGCAATTGGCATATGTTTGTTTGTCTAACATTTTTAGAGCTTATTTGTCCCTGAGGTAATTTAAATGTGATTTTATTCAGAAATAGAAATGCGAGCACTAAGATCCAAATGCATACTTCTTTTTCAAAGAGGTCATCTAGATGATCCAGAATATGTTTATGTTACTTTTAAATACCTGTTAAAATGTTAACAGCAACTTTACAAAGTTTCACAGCAACTCATGGATCTCTAAAAATAAATCTTCAAATAAAATTTGCAAAATTTTTTCATAACACTTTAACTTTTGACTTTTCATTCCTTGAAAAATCCTTCTTTCTTCTATCAGTTCTTCTATTCTGATGTCTGATATAATCTTGAAATGAGTTGTTTCCCATAGTTCTATCTTCAGACCAAAGTTTCACTGCACATTCTTCCTGAAGATTCTCTTACTGACTTTCACACCCACTTTCTTCCACATCTGTATATTTAACTCATTCTTTTTTTGTTCAACCTCATTTTTTTATATGCAACTATCTGCTAGGCATTTGATACCTCAATCTCAATGTGTCCAGGAAGGAATCCATTGGTTTTGATGTAAAACAGCTCTTCTCTCATAGTATCCAAGGAAAATCTTTCCAAGTTATCCAAGCCACTACTCAAGGTGATACCACTACTCATTCACTTGCAATAGAAGGCAAAGTCATCCTTCAGTCTGTCCTCTTCCTCATCCTCTCTCTTCTTTATTCTCTTTATCCAATAACTTATTACATTCTTCCTAATTGACTCTTAAATATTTCCTAAATCTACACTTTATGCCTACCACCTCTGCTCTAACTTAAACCTTTATCTTTTTCTTGACCTACTACCATAATCTACTTGTTGGTTCCTGTGTCTTTAATCACCATTCTTCAAACCTAACCTCCATAGACAGGTATCATTTCCTCAATCAGCCTTCCTTATGTCTACTGGGCTAAGTTAAGTACTTCCATGTGCTTCCTAATTCTGTACCAATTCTTTATTATCATCCTCTTGAAGTATGAGTTTATATCTCTGTCTTGCCCACTAGAGTGTGAACTTCTCAGTGAAAATATTATATTAATTATATTTTATTAGAAATGTTTAAGACAATGACTGAAATAAATTAGGCAGTATTAAGAATTTATTGAATGAAACAATGAATAGTAGTATTAACGCCACCTTTTTTGCTGTGCATTCTTTCTACTAAGGTGGAGGAAACACCAACAAACTTTTTTTTATAGTGCTTTACAGTTGGCCCAAACTAAAGAACAGTTATGTTTATGTTGAAAAATGGATAGCTTCGTCATTCAAATTTAAATTTTTACAAGGATGGACTGTTAACATAAATACTCAAAGTGGCATAGTCGTAGTAATGGAAGTGGTTGAACTTTCAGCTTACTGAGGAGTGCAACTGCACCATAAAGCATTATATTCAACGGAAAAAAAAAAGGGGGGGACAAATAAATCTCATGTTCTCTAGATCCAGGGTGTCAGATTGGTGATATCTGCTGCAGATATACTGTAACCACTTATAACTTCTGTTCATCTTAGCTCAGAAAACGGCAACTCTTAGAAAAATGTGTCCTATGCATCGTATATAAATGGAACAATATAAAAGATAATATAGAGTTTTAATAGTTTTTGTTGTTGTTGTTTTGCTCTCTTCCCATATTTCAGACCTAATGTGATCACATCTTATACATTATACTGTTAATTCTGTCAGGTTTTTCCAAGTGCTAGTTTTTATTGATTCCATCATAGTGACACATTTCCAGCTGCAGTTTCCAATCTCGTTTCTGTTGCTATAGATACAGTATATTTTTTAAAAGAATTAAATAATTAAGAGTTTTTACATGAAATGCAAATTTGGAAAAATATTCTGTTCAAAGACAGTAAGAAATGCCCAGAGAGGGTGGAGGAAAACTAAAGTGTTATAGTATTAAAATAACAAGGCAAGGAAGCATTTGAGAGAAGTGTCCAAAGTTTCAAACACAGCAAAAGATTCCAGTAAGACAGGAGCTGAAATGTAAGATTTAGGATGTAGTTCGTCATTAGCAAAATTGATGAGAGTGTTTTTAGTGACTGGGAAGTACAGGAGCCAGATGAGTTGGAAACAGTGTAAGTAGAAAGCTCCTTTAATAAAGGTGACTGGGAAAGGACAGAAAGAGATAGGAAGGGTAAGGTCAAGAAAGTTCTCTGTTTTATAAGAGGCAAAATAGTTGAGCTTGTTTTAAAATGTTTACAGAAAGCCTTTAGAGGAGAGTAAAGTTGAAGATACAGGAGAAAGGGAAGGGCAATCTGTGAAACAGTGGCCTGTGTTCCTTTTATCCATGCTATAGTGACGATGTAAAATTCAGTACGTCTCTCCGATTTATATCCCTCTACTTGAGAAACTGAGCTAAGACCATGTCATTTGATTTGTATGTGATACAGGGTTATAAATTATCATAAATTATGTAATAATTTGACTTGGTTTGGCATCTGGAATGTAGAATCTGGAATGAAACTGGGTGATTACCTGAGGAGAAGAGAGATTTAATTAATTGACACCATCAGGTAAAAAATGAATGGATTATTATCATGTGATTTTATTATGTGTTTAGTTATGTAATACATGATCCAAGTGATCTCATTAGTGAAACAATATAGAATATTAGAATAAAATTATGATTGGATTATTTCATTGAAAGTCTCATCTTGATTAATGTTTGTATCCCGAAATATGTATCAATCTAATATCATTGCATCTATTTAGTGACTAAGCATTAATTCTTGCTTATTTTATTTAGCCATGTTATACAAGAACGTTAAAATTCAATTTATTCCTCTATGTTCTGAACATGTTGATATTCAGCTTAGTTTATTCTCATGTACTGATATATGCATTTATATAGTTCAAGAAGTTCCATGTTTGAATAATTATTTGTATGCTAAGCAACAATAGATGTCATAAAATATAACTAAGCAAATTTCGATTTGAGTGTTTGCAAAGGTAAAGTATAATACTAAATATGGATATAATTATATTTTAAAATTTGAATCTAGTGAACCAAATAAAATACTATCCAGGGTCTCACAAGAATTACTAGTTTCAAAATAAGTTTATTAGAGGCAGAATGACAGATGGTTGTGGAGAAGAGAGAATAGATATGTGTGGTGATGCTTATGAAGGAAAACAGGTAGAAGATGATTAAATATCAGAAAACATTAAGCGTGTTGTGATCCAAATGGTGTAAATTAAAATAAGTTAAATAGCATAGCAAGCACTAGAGTATTGGAAAGTTATAATGATTACCTAAAAAACAGAATAGTAGGAAAAAACAGTAGAGGAAATTTGTGCAGAGAATATTTATTGTTTTCTACCTTTTTTTTGGTAATGTAATACTTTTCGCAGATAACATTTTATATTGGCAATAATTTAATTTTTTTAAATAGATGAAATCAAAAGTGTTTTGAGGAGAGTGAGCGGTACCAGGGGAAAGGATCCAACCTTGCTCTCCCATTCCTATGTCACCAAAGATTCTCATGCAAAGCTACATAAGTCTTCCTAGGGAATCTGTGGAGTTCCTAACATACACACACACACACACACACACACACACACACACACACAGTTTGGAAAACAAAATTTACAATGGTATGGGTTTGAGATCTGTGGAGTTCCATACACACACACACACACACACACACACACACACACACGCACATACATACACACAGTTTGGAAAACAAAATTTACAATGGTATGGCTTTGAAGTTCCATAACAGAAAGAACTATGTAAATGTTCATTATCTGCATGAGTAATTCAAGTAGATGACTCATAAATCCTGTTTGCTTATGTTTTCTCAAGCAAGTATTAACATTTGTGTATAGTTTCAGCACCAAACTGAAAGCCAGCATCTTAGATATGAGTTTTAAATCTCTTCAACTTAATATTTTCTTTAAAGTAAAATAAAAATTAATTGAACTGATTATTTACTGTTGTAAAGATTGAAAGTGGGCCTTCAATTTGCATGAAAAATCAAGAGAACCAGAAAATATGAAAACAAAGGAGTACCTTGAGGTTGTGTGCTAAACACATAGCACTTACAGACATACATCCCAAACCTCGGTAGAACATTCATGAGATTAAGCAACTTGATTTATCAGGTGATTTAAGTTAAAGAACTGAATTAAGTTGAAACCCAAGATTCCAAAATGTTGCAACGTGATGTTTCTTATTTCTTGCGAGAAAATGACAGCCAATCACACTGCCAGAGCAAGCCAATCTACTCAGGTGATCAAATTCTAGTTCCTGGGTGAGCTTAGAGTTAGAATTGGATATTCTTTCTTGATAGTATTTCTTTAAAAACCTTAATCTATTTTCATGACAATAACTGGTATTTGTTATATGGAATCTGAATACTTGGTTTTGGATCAACTGTGATATTTTACCCTGTAATCCTTTTACTCGCTTATTAAATAACAGAGCTACTTAAACTATATATATGCATATAGAAAATTTATATTCATAAAATCTGCCACTTACAAATTACCTCATGTGTCCTCATAACATAGTTCTTTTACCTACATTATCTTATATTTCGTATATAACTAAAACACTAGGATTTAAACTTGTTTGCAAGGTTTGCAATCTTTCCCCTATATCTTAACGTCAATTCTATCCTAGTTTTGTCCGTTAGAATATAGACTGTGATTCCTTAGTTGGGCTTTAGTTTTTCCAAAAAAATACAGTATCTCTTAGAGCATATCATCTAAAGAAGACCAACAGCATTCATTTTCTGTTAATTGTTACCCTCTTATGTTATAATTGTATTGCTTAGACTCTATCTTCAATTTCAAATGACACAATAAATAAGAACAAAAGAAACATCTCCAAGTTTTATCAATTTATCTTGCTTAATTATGCTTCATAACTTCCTAAAACCCAGATATTGTGGAATATAGATATAAAAGTTATTAAGATAATTAATTTTTTCAAGAGCCTATTACTGCTTTAACAAAGCGAGATCTAATTTCTTTGTATCACTATGAAGTATTTCTAAAATAAATACATCTAGATTATCCGAACTCTAAGCTTCTTAATTACAATTAGTAACGAAAATCAGAAAACATAACAATTTTATAAAACTAAAAGCTTCTTAAATTAGCTATATAAGCCAAAGAAAAATAGAACCTTTAGACATACGTGACAAACTGTGAGAGTGATTTTGGACTGGAAATAAGTCAAAAGAGTGTTCAAAATATGATGGGGCAAGAATCTCGAGAATTTTTTTTTTCTTTATGAATTTGCCTCATTTTCCTTACAACAGCTGGGAATATGGAAAAGAAAGACAAGGTGAGATTGGGCACCTATTTATTTACCTTGAGTTCCCTTACTTCAGGAGGACCTGATTTTATTGAGTCTGGGAATTGTTTTGTCTTAGTTTTACGGCCTACCTAGAACCTACACAAGCTGGCCACAATTCCTCTAAGCATCTAGGCTATCTCAATAGTGACTTTCCAGACAGCATAACTTTTATTTTCAAACACGATTCAAGAGAACTCTAAGGTTGTGATAAAAAATGAAATTGTCATTGCAAAACAACAACAAAAAGATAATTTAGGCTGAGTAACAAATGCAGTTCAATTCAAAATGGAAAAGATAAGTATATTGATTCGGAAGTATGGCACAAAGGTAATTTAATTATTCCTCTAAATAATACTTAGAAATATTTAAAGTACAATATTATAGCTTTTGCATGTAAGAAAAAATACAGAGAAAAATTTCGATTTGTCACACTTAAAACTCTCTCACATAAGATTTGTCACATTACCATGGAATGGCATATATTACTTCATTTTAGTTAAGTTTCCCTTTGATTCAAATTGGTTTCTTGAGAAAGGAAGAATATAGCCCCAAGTTATCTCAATACAAGGCTTTGAATATAAGCTCAAACATTCATTAATTGATTATACAATTAATTACACATTTCACTTTTATCCTTTTCTTATATCATATTCCTGACACACCAAAAATTCAGAGATTATTTTTCCTCAGTTTCAAAGACTGTAATGAGGAAGTTAACAATTTCAGAGTATGCTAATAGCTTGTTTTTTCTTTTTTCTCTTTTGTTTCAGTCTGTTCCCAGTATTCTAGAGGAGTATTTGCCATTTTTGGACTCTATGATAAGAGGTCAGTACATACCTTGACCTCATTCTGCAGCGCCTTACACATCTCCCTCATCACACCAAGTTTCCCTACTGAGGGGGAGAGCCAGTTTGTGCTGCAGCTAAGGCCTTCCCTACGAGGAGCACTCTTGAGTCTGCTGGATCACTATGAATGGAACTGTTTTGTCTTCCTGTATGACACAGACAGGGGTAAGTCGCAATTCCACATCTACATAAGTTAATTTTCAACTCGAAGTGGCTTTGGATATTTCAGTAATTTAGCAAAATATTTTAATCCCTAATATGGCTAAAATCAGAATATGGTCGATGTGTATTATCAGTATTTTTATCTTGACTCTAGGGGAAAATTTCTAATTAAACAAGCTTTAAATTCATAGGATTACTCATGAGCCAACCACACCTGGTTACTTAGGTGAAATTAAGATAAATAATTCTTTAAAAATTTCTGTAATGATACTTCAGGTACCATAAAAATAAATATGTCTTTTAATTCAAATGCAAATGATTTAATGTTTTAGAACATCTTAAAATAATATCATATTGAGCTATAGCGTTGAGTTTGAAATATAAGACTTTAAATGAGTAATTGTAGTGTCATGACAATGAAAGTGGATTTGCTGGTAAGGCTTATGCTTGTTGGCAACGTTTCACTTTATCTTTACCTTTCAAGCTGTAAAGATTAATAAATGATATCACGCAACCCATGTGTTGGAGAGGATAACTATCATTAAATTATTAATAATCCACACATTTTTGTACAAGGTACTTTGACTTTTCAACTGGAGACATATATTTTCTTACATTTTTTTCAATTCTTTTTTTTATTTAATGACTAATATCAAAGCAACATATTATATTTCAAAGTAGACATCAGGAAACCATCTGTGGGGTTTTTATCTTTGATCCTTTTTCCTTAAAGTGTAAGATTTAGGAGAAGACAAGAAGCTAAAATAAAAGTTGAAACAGGTAACATTTTAAGAACATCCTTGAATAGAATTCTATCTGTGAAATGAGTAAAACAATAAACATAAAAATAATAAACAGACGAAATAAATCTTTTGAAGGTATAATTACCTTCAAATGTCCAAAGCATATTTTCAACACTCAGAGATGAAAACTCATTAAAGAAATTTATTTTTCTCATTAAAATTCACATTTAATTAGGTGAAAACAGTATGTCACCTAAGATGTCACATCAATGGTGCTCCTAGTATGTTATTTATATTTGCATTCTTGATAAATTTTCCTTTCAGAAACAGCTCAGAAAATTTATATTATCAATGTATTTTCTACATAGAGCATACTCTAACTCATGTGGAAATATCTCATGACATCATTTTCCAATAGCTAACGATCCAAAGCATCCTAGAGAATGTATTACAGTTTAAAGAAATCATCACTCTGCTTATTTCTAACTTTCGAAAAAATCCTTAAGCAAGAGGACACTGAAAACTGAATCACAGTGCAAACTAAAACAGTGAGATGTTGCCACATATCTCTATTAGAATGGCCAAAATGCAAATCATTGACAACACCAAATGATGGTGAAAATGTAGAGTAAAAGGAACTCTCATTTATTGTTAATAGGATTTCAAAGTTGTAATGCGAATTTGGCAGTTTCATACAAAACTAATTATGCTATTACCATATGATCCAATACTCACACTCGGTATTCAGAAGGATTGAAAACTTATCTTAACACAAAAATCTGCACACAGATATTTATAACAGCTTTATTTATAATTACCAAATTATAAATAAAATAATATTTTATTTATTTTAAAATAAATAAACCAAGATGTCCTTCAGTAGGTGAATAGATAACTAAACTGTGGTATATTCAGACAATGGAATATTATTTAGAGCTAAAAAGAAATGAACTATCAAGCCATGGAAATACATGGAGAAAACTTAAATGCATATTACTAAGTGGAAAAAAACAATCTGAAAAAGCTAAATACTGTATGATTCCAACCATATGACATTCTGAAAAAAGCAAAACTATGGAGACAGTAAAAGATCAAGTTGCCAGGGGTTAAAGAGGAAGTAAGAATGAATAGGTAGAGCACAGATTATTTTTAGTGCAGTGAAACTGCTCTGTATGATAGTATAATGGTAGGTAAGTGTCATTATATATTTTTCCAAAACCATAGAATCTACAGCATCAAGGATGAACTCTAATGTAAACTATGGACGTTGGGTGATAATGATGTGCCAGTGTTGTGCATCAGTTGCAAAATATGAGTATCAAATGCAAAAAGAAATACACTTCAATAAAATTAATTTAAAATGCTAAAATAATTGCGTCAATGTCAAGAAATATATACTGGGATGTGGATGAGATGGTTCTTCCTATGGTTTATTATGACACAGCTCAGTTCGCCACTTTGGGCAAAAGATCCTTATTTTATGACATCTTGATCTCAGAAATACCAGTAGAACCTATGTCTCACTCTTTCTCCTCTGCCTCTGTGTAAACCAGTCTCTAGCAAGGAGAGTGTTACAAGCAGTCATGCATCAGCCTCCCCAACCAAACAGGGATTAAATGTGGTGCTTTGCTTCTTCACCAGTTTATGCTTTCTAGGATCCTTACTTCTGCATAGCAAGTCAGATGTTCCAACCTTGAGCCACATCTCATTACCTCTCACCATGAGATCTCTCTAGTATAAGCCAAACATATATACTTGGTTATTTAAAGCTCTTTCTCTTGGCTAAATTTCTGCTCTCAAAGGCTTAAGCCCAACATGGTACAAGCACTATTTCCTCTAATATGGCATGTTTTAACCTTTAACCTACTTACTGGCTTGCTGCACAAAGCCTACTTTTTTCTTGTCACCACTCAAAAATTTAACTGTTTTGCTTCTAGCCAACTTATGCAAATAACTAGAATTTCTTAGTTCTCTCTAATAGTTGCTCAGGATGAATAGCTAGTCCTTTGTATTGCTTTCTGGGTAATCTGACCCAACTTCAAAATAAACACTTCTATTTCAAGTGGTAATTGTGTGAATGAAAAATAACATGTCAGGAAAATGGCCATTTCTTGATGTTCAGATGGCTCACTCTGTCATGATACTGATACAGGACAGGGCAAATTTCCCCAAGTGACAGGGAGACCAAGCCTTGCACTGAGAAAAGAGGAAGGTCCTTTAGCGGAGAGTGAAGAAAGAATTCAACACACACGCCAAAGTTAGAGTCAAAAGGAAAGTTTATTAGAAAAGGGATAACACTCCATAGAGTGCAGTCTCTTCTCAGAGACGGAGAGTGAGAGGAGCTTGGAAAGATAGTGAGTAGAGGGGAGACTAAGTGTTCAAGGAATTCAGTTTATATATCGTTCTTTAGTTTCTGTGAATTATTATTTAAAAGACTTTGTTAACCCATTTCTTTGATGTGGACATACAGTGAGGAAGGGGAAGGGTATGTAGTGTGAAAAGGTAAAACTATGTAGAATGAAAGGCCTGCTGGCGGTTCCTAGCCTTTAATCCATAAATTCCCCATGGTTTTAGCCATTGGGAATGGCTCTTGGTTCCTGGTTCCCCTTCAAAGGTGTGAAGAATGGGTCGTTAGCAATCTCAGTAGAAATCTTCCTTTGTTCTGAAGGTGTCCTCCTGGCCTAGCAGCAGGATTGATCAGCGCATTGCAGTCTCTGAATGTGGCTTAATTAACATTTTTAATTCTCTTGCCTCCTCCCTACATTAATACCACCACACTTCCCAATATTCCAGGTCCTAATAGAGTTCTTCCAAGAGACAAAAATTATTTTTCTCTCTTTGAAATTGTTGTCTTTATTCTGTAAGTTTAGGATCACAAGTCCAATTTATTAGTTCTAAGATACTGTGCTGAAAATTACGTATCACTATCACCAAGTGACGTATGAACATCAGTTATGAACATATGATTAACTTCTTTCAAACACAGAGTTGGCTAAGAGTCATCCATATTTTCACATCATGAAGAAAAAAGAATACACATCAACACTAAAGGCCAAATGTTTCTAAAATAATTCACAAAACCAAGTGTAAAGAAATAAGGTAGTAGGGAGCAATTTGGTGCTTTTCTCTAATCCTCTACTGTTATCATGAAATGCTTAACTAAATATTTTTCCTGTTATAAGTAACTACCTTAATATGTCCCTGAATTTCTCCACAAACTTAAGTGAAACATGACATTCTGATGTATTATAAATCTTTATTTTAGAATAAGTTATTTCATTGATCCACTCAATTATTTCTGAAATCTTTATCCCTATAGTGATATAATGATCTCTCAAGATAGAAGAGCTTCACTCTGTTATAAAAAAGTAGTGTTTTTTGTGTTGAATTATAGTCAATAAAAGGAGTGGTACTTCCTCTTATATAAAACATATGTTCTAGTCTTGATCTGCTATTTATTGATGAGCTATGTGAACCTGCCTATATTTTTGTCTTCATCTGTTGAAAGGAAGGAGGAAGAGAGGGAGGGAGGAGGGAGGGAGGGAAAAGGAAGGAAGGAAGAAGGAAGGAAGGAAGGAAGGAAAAGGAAGGAAGGAAAAGGAAGGAAGGAAGGAAGGAAAGGAAAAGAGGAAGGAAGGAGGAAGGAAGAAGAGAGGAGGAGGAGGAAAGGGGAAGGAAGGAAGGAAGGAAGGAAGGAAGGAAGGAAGGAAGGAAGGAAGGAAGGAAAGAAAGAAAGAGAAAGGAAGGAAAGGAGGAAAAGGGAGGGAAGGAGGAAAAGGGAGGGAAGGTGAGGGAAAGAAGAAAGTTGAACTGGGTGTCCTTTAAAGTCCATTCAAACTACCTTTAAGATTTCTTCATATTTTTTATTGCAAATATGCTATTCCTTCACAGAAAATTTTGGACCTAAAAAGAAAGATACTAGGTGACATAAGTGATCTCTTTATTAGCAGGTGACTATCTGCTTCTGTTCATTTGACTGCCTCTCGGAGAAGAAAAAAAGTAGTGTTTATTCATTTACTCCTTCAATTTATTTATTTAGTATTCAATAAAAATTTTATTGTTTGGTTTGTCTATATCAAGCACTTTGATAGATATTAAGAATGCAACGATAAAAAAAGAATGCAAGGATAAGCAAGACACTACTGAAAATAAATTAACTTGCTTGCTATGACTTCTTTAGGAAATAGTACACAATACTCTACATGACAACCAGAAATTTGCCTTTGATACACAGCTTGATGTTTGTACTATTGTAATTAAGAACACAACAATTTACCAAATAGTTCATCATCCTTTGGAGAAAAACAATTGTAAAATATCCTTTAAATATAAACTTTGATAAGATTTTCCAGTTGATAAATATAAAGCTACTGAGTGCTTAAAATGTGGCTTATGCACCTGAGGAACTGAATTTTAAGTTTTATTTTATTTTACATGATTAATTAAGTAGCCACATTTGCCTAATGGAGCTCATTTGAAATGACATATTTCACTTTGAGTGAAATCTCTTCTTGATTCATAATTTACTATGTAAGAGAAAACCTTAGAGAACACCCTGTACATAATTCTTTTTACAGTACATGGATATATATGGGTATACAATTTTTACATTGCATTATAAATACATTTACATATCCTTTTTTCCCCCAGAAATATAACTTATTCTTCAGTAATTATTATATCTGATTACATTTTATACTTTTTGTAAAGTAATCCCTGTTAAGCATACTATAAATACAAAATGAACTAATGAATTAATCAAGTGAAGTCTTTGACAATAGATATTAGACAGTTTTAGTGCTCTAATAACTAATTATGTAATACATTTTTAATTAATGGTAATGTGTTTTAATAAATCATATAGTTTATAAAGTCAAAATTAAAAAATTTTTGTAGGGATGGTACATGAATTAAATGCAATTTTCTTACCATGAAAAAATGTGCAGCGAAATGAAAAATAACATTCTTGATTTAGATATAATTTACTAAATATTTAGAAATTTTAAAATAATCAACATTTTTGCTAATATAAACCTTGAAAAATTTTTCAAATCCAATTAATGCGATGTCATTTTTCTTGAGTAAAAACGATATTAACTTAAATATTTAAAATATGAGCAATAGTTATTTTCATTTAAAATAGATCTTTTTAAAAGAACATATGTTTTACCTATGTCTATTGCCCAGAATTTTTAGTATTTATGATGTATTTATGACCATGCTTAATACCAAAGGTGACAAGGTGAATTTATGAACACAGAAAAGATTAGGAGATATAAACATTTTTAAAATTCTAATGATCATTGTCAGTGTTTTTCAAAATTGTTACCATTTCCAGAGTAATGCGTATCCAGAGTAAGCAATGGCTGACACTGACCTTGTTTTTACTTAGTCCTTGGTTCTCTTTAATGCTTAATGTTCGTTTTACTTGCATTAGTGCTTTCCAAGCTAACAGATTTATTTTTCAGGTTGCTAAATATCTTGTATCTAATATCTTAATAAGTATTATAACATTATATTATTTGTTCCTAGGAAAGATATATTTGGCAAAGCATTGGAAAGAAAACTTTATTTTGGCTTCTTTTGGCTTTTTTCCTTTTTCTGTTTTATTTTAAGCACTTTTTTTTTTTTTACGAAAATATATTCTACACATTGTATAACATATTTTGAGAAACCTAGGAAACAATGTTGTGGATGATATAATATGAATATGCTGCTATCCCAGGCCGAAGTCAGTGCAGGAAGTGATGAGGGATAGAAAGAGGGGAGGAGAGAGATTCTACCATTTTATTTCTAATTTTTTGGTGTTACTGCATACATGTCTCTTTTTTAAATTTATTTTTATAAGAGTTTATTCGAACCAAATCTACGACATATGCCGAGGAGCAAGATTTCAAATGCTCCTCATGCCTTTTATTTTTAAACTGCCTTAAATCCTTTTGCAAAAAAAAGTAAAGATCTGTAATAACAGAAAAAGGAGCAAATGAATAGGAAGTGACATGGAACATCTTTAAATGATATCTCTTTTACTCCCAATAAATAAGTCTGTATCAACCCAGAGAACTCTTCCATCTTCCTTTTGGGTTCTCAACTCCATGTCTCTTCTCTTCTATTTTCTTCTCATATTGTCCTATTCCATTGCTCTTTTTCACTTTCTCTTCCTTCCCTCAAAATCTAGAGTGGATAGGCAACATGATTTCAGGTGTACTGAGAACTTTAATGTTTTTCTCAGCCATTACCTAAGATTCCTTTAAATTTGAATCCATAAATAGCATAGGGGGATGATAGAGCAAATAACTCTAAGAAATACAACATAATGACTTCAATTCGCACTAAAGTAAAATTACTGATATATGCTCCTTCTTTTGGGTGGGATGGGAAGGGTAAGGAGTGTACCTGTCAACTGGACTTGGAGTCACTCAGAGAGGAGCATTCAGTGTCTTCAGTGCTGATTATAAGCACTGTTCTTTTCTTCCCTCTCTCCAGCTCCAATGCCTAATTCCACTGACACACATCTACCATTAATTGTGACAGTTAAAATACTTCTGGTCCATTTTTCTTATTAAACAAAATTAGAAAGATAATGGCAAAGCAGAATTAACTGACACATAAATTCTGGAGAAGTAGGAATCTTTCAGATTGCAACTTGGTATTATCCAAGAAAGGATGAATAATTTATCTTTAGTTCTTGATAGTGTTAAGCCCTATTTTCAACTTGTTTCCTAACCCTCAAATAAAAACTTTAAGTCTAAAACCCTTACCAGTATGAAGAGGAATTTCCTTTTTGTAAACCTCCCATGGTGATCATCAGGCAATTATCTGTGCTTATAGTGAACGCATTAGGATTTAGACTATTTTTTATAGCTCATTCAAATATATTCACTACTGGCTTTTATTACAATTATGGTCAGGCTGACAACACCAAATATTTTCTTATTGTTAGTTGCCCAGCGTGAGGATAATCCACCAGGAGAACAACACTTAACTATATCTTTCAATTATGTATCACTGCCTTCCTGCTGGAACCAGGCCAGTGGGAGACAAAGAAAAATACAGGTATAAAAATAACGATGGAGTTTTCTGTGGAGATCTAACTCGTAATTGAGGAACAGGCAGGGCAGCTCTTGCTCCTGTCATAGCATCTTCTCTGGTGTCACTGCAATGTGTTTATTCCCTGCCCTCATTAACCCAGATTCCACAGGCTGTCACTACTGTAGGTTAGGAAGTGGAGCAATGGACTAAGGGGTGAGTGGATGAGATAAAAGAGCACCAGTGGGTGTTTTTATAAAGGTTTATACATCTGATTCCTTTTTCCTGGTGAGAGGAGGCAAAGGGAAGCACATGTCTATCTGTCATCTCTTGTTTTCCCTGATATAGAATGAAGGATTTGAGGTCAAATGCCAAAAGTCCCAGTCATATTCTGAAGGAGTGCTGAAATCTCACAAGGAGAATGAATCAGAACAGAACTGCCAAACAAGGGGATTAGCAAAGAACAATGATATAAAGCTAAAACAAGAGTAGTCAAAGAAGAAAGCAGAACAAGGAGCAGTCAAATAAGCAGCGGGCTGACAGATCGGAGAAGTCCTGGAGACATAGTGTAGAAGCCTGCTGTTGCTTTTGTGGTGCCAGCAGCCTTCCAGACTTTCATTTGAAAGGTTGAAGAGGCCTGAGTGGGATGGCAGGGAAAATCAGTATGCAATTCCCCATGAATATTTGTGCTCGGTCAGTTTAGTTGTCACTTAGTAGGCACTAGACATACATTGTTGACTGAATGACAGATCAGCTGTCTGGATGCTCTTCCTTTCCCATTTCCTACCAACTGTTCGTGTTTGGTCTCTGAATAAAGGATAAGAGCAGATCTAGACAAGACCTTTAGAGGCCCTACTCACTGGAAAGGTGATTGTGCTCTGCCCCATGAAAAGTCAAACAAACAAATTACAAAATAAGTGTATGAGTGTCCAAAAGAGTTCTGATTTTTCCCCATAGTAACCATTGGAACACTGTTTTTTGAAATATTCTATTTGTATTTTAAAAGATTCACTGTTATAGAGCCCTGAGCATATGCTAAACCTGTCAATGGAGTTATTCAGCCATGTCTGGGGACTAAGGGGAGGGAATATGTTCCTTCAGAATCCTTAGGTTAATAGAATGTGGGTATAATGCTTTAGCAATTGTCTTATCCTGTAGACTTTCTCACTGGTTCCATCTTTTCAGTTACCCACACCTTTCTAAAGCAGTAAGTTTTCAAATGACTTGTAATTTCTTAACAACTTCTTTATTTAAAAAAAAATTTATCTGAAGTTTGAAGAAAAACATTTTTTTAGAGCTCTCATTGAAAATATTACCTCAAGATAACTTCATTGCCTCAATGAATTTTTCCTTCTATTATAAAAATGGAAAAAATACATATATAATGACAATGTAATTAGAGTTGAAATACAATGCAAAACTTATTTTAGAGTAACTAAGTTGAGTAAGGTTTACTCAACCGAGGTGCTTTAGAGTTTATTCACCATGTTATAACACATGATATCAAGGCTATGGAAAGGAAAGCAGTAACATTATTTGATGCAACGGAAAAGAGTTCTTAGATATAAATTCCTTATGGATAAAGCTGTGACAGTCCTGCAATCTTTTGCATGCCCAAATAGGACTAGTTCCAGCATCTTTTCAGCTCTATAGCCCCGACGTTGTCAGGACAGTTGTAAGACCACACTGTTAAGTGGCTGGA
Source organism: Pteropus medius (assembly GCF_902729225.1). Classification (NCBI taxonomy): domain Eukaryota; kingdom Metazoa; phylum Chordata; class Mammalia; order Chiroptera; family Pteropodidae; genus Pteropus; species Pteropus medius. The sequence continues at coordinate 2,257,008 of NW_024355523.1, forward strand.
TTCATATCCCAGCTGTACAACTTATTAATGTTTGACCCTGGATAAACTCCCTAATATTGCTAAATCTCGGTTTTCTAGTCTGAGAAATAGCATCGAATATCAAATCTACCTGGTCGTTCTGAGTTATATATAAAATGCTTGTAAAGTTCCTGGTGTATAGTGAGCTGTATAAGTTATAGTTATTACCTGTTGTTATTATCATTATTATTAACATCATTGTTATTTGTGCTTTAATACCATAATATTCATGCTTAAACACCAGTAAATATTTATCATTTTAAAATTATTAATTGTGAATCAGAGGTTTTGGTTAATATTTATATTATGAGAAACAAACCATAACACATGGACATTTCTGAGTATAAATGTTAAATTGATGAAGAAACAAACTGAAGCGTAATTCATAATTTCTTTTTCTTTGTTTCCTTCATAGACTTTTCCTCCTCTAACTTCTCTTAAATGCCGGTATTCCCTCCAGGTTCTGTCTTCAGCCACTTTGCCTCTGTAAACTTCTTAAATACAAAGCTGCATATGCTCAAGTTTCTGATTAGAATGATTTCATGACTTTTTATTATCCTTCATATAAAGTCCAAATTCCTTAAATGAAACTCCACAATCCATCTCTTGATTGCTTCTCCCATCTCATTATATAGTCCACTTACCCAGAAACACCAAGCCCCAGTACAAATGACCTTTCTAAAGATTTTGAGCACACGAGATTCTTTCACTTGCCTTGACAGCTCTACAAATGCCATTCCTTCAACCTCAAACCTTCAGTGCAAATCTTTTTTTCCTGGAGTGACCCCTATTCATCCTTCAGATCTGAGCATAACTTCCTTCAAGAGATCTTTTACTACACATTTACACTGGAGTGAGTTAATCCCGCCTCTGTGCTCCCACAACACTCTGTATTTTCTCTATCGAACACAGTATTCTATTTGTTTAATTTTATGCCTTTGTCATCTGACTCTTAAGTCCTATAATAGCAGGGACTATAGCTTAAAGTTAGGTAATCGCTATGATGATAGTTGATAGTTGGTACTACTGCTAAATACAGTAGTCATTGTCATATAAAAGATTACATTCTTACTATTTTCCAAAGTTGATTTTAAGGGTTTTATTCTGTTTTGATAAATACTAGATTAAGGTCATAACAAACAAGCATTCTTCCTCTACTAGAGTAAAACAACATAAGCACCCATCTTCATAACAGTCTATCACTTTAATTTGAAAAGTAGGAAAAGAAATTTTGTGAGGGACATTGTTGTCCGGGCCTTTTACATTTTTGCCTACCTATACTCTATCAAAAGGGACATATTATATTATCTAAGTTTTCACTAAAGTATTTAGGAAGTAAGTAGTATGTAGAATCATAAAGTCCACATGTCTACTGTCTAAAAAATAATCTTCTAAAATAAATTTATATTAGAAAGAACTTCTCCCCCAACCCACCCCTAAAAAATCTTTACTGATTTACACAGGAGTACAGATAGTGTATTAAGAAGTTAGTAGGTTTTAAATAACTAAAATGGCTGTTTAGTTAGAATGACAAACAAGAGTGAGTTGTGTTCCATATTAAGCATGTTGACTTTGTATTATTATAGTTAGGAAAACGCAGTTTGTTTTTGAAAAGAAGAACAGGGGGAAAAGACGTAAAGAGAATTTTTATTTTCTTAAGAAAGTCTTCTTAGTAGTACCTGGACTGGAAATTATTGTTTCTTGTCTAAAAACACGGTAACAAGGTAGGTTTAACCTTACTAGAGCCAGGAGACCTATTGCAGATATGCAGTTGTCAGAACAAGGCCAGTTCTCCCCATTGGGCCTGATGTTATTGTAACCTAAGAGTTCAGCCCCCAAAACTATGTAACCAGCAGTGACATCTATGGCTATAAAGGGTCTAAAATATACCCTCTGAGGGAGTAGACCATAAAAGCAGTACAACCTTGAAAAGTGGATTTGAAGAGCATCTCAAGTTAAAAAGCCTTCTGATGCAGCTGAACTCAGTACAGATTAACAAAGGGTGCAAGGTGGAACTGATCATGGAATAATCAATATTTTTCTGACCCAATATAGAAACATGGATGTTTAAATTAAAAGACATAGAGTAATGTTTTAAAAAATAACAATAGAATGGTATCAGTCACAATAGCAAGAGTTAAGATAATGAAAACTAATGTACATTAGACAAATCAAAGTGAGTTCGAAGAAGCGCTGGGGCCAGCATATTGCTAAAAAAATCACTGATGAGAAGATGAGGTACTTAGTGGAAATAAATGTGGAACAATGATGCTGAAGAGCATAGAAAGGATCAGGTTTGAGAATTGTGCCCTTGCCACTCAGAATGACTAGAATTTTCCAGCTACCACAACTCTTCATAGGTCTGAAGCTTTTCACTCCTAACCTCTAGAACAGGAGTCAGCAAACTACAGCTGTGGACCAAGTATGGCCAATAGCCTTTTTTTTGCAAATAAAGTTTTATTGCAACACAGCTGCACTCATTTATGTATTATCTATGGCTACTTGCAGACTGCAGTGGCAGAGTTGAGTAGTTGCAACAGAGATTGTATGGCCCAGAAAGTCTAACATGTTTACTACCTGACCCTTTTCAGAAGCTTGCCAACCCCTGACTTAGAACCTTCATTGAAAAGTGATTACCTCAATTGAATCATCTTATGTAAAAAAGATACTTGTTCTACATATGTTTTCATTGCTAAGTAAACCAAAAATTCATGATACGAAAATATTTTCTTAAAATTATTTATAAAAGTAACTCAGTAAATATTTGTGAAGTTGATTTCAGGATCTATGTAAGTGTGAATATGAGTACCATGGGAACAATATTATAAATCCATAATATTGTGAACAAAGGTGCTTTCACCTGACATATTACATTATTGAACTAATAGTTTTCATGCCTTTCACAATAATGATGAAATATTCCTTTCAGTTACTAGTTAAATAAAACTAAACGATAATATCTCCCATTCTTGAAATCCCTAGAATCAAGGCCTAATCAGAGCCTCTAATGTACAATATCAAAGTAGGGATTATGCTAAATGCCAATTGTTCGCCTCAATGCGCAAGATGTGTTTATTGGGGGGAAAAAGCTATTTCCCAGAGACATCAAAACATTAGTATTTACATGAAATTATGAGTTTTCATTTATCTCAAATCATAATTAGGTTTTTTTGTTTTGTTTTATGCTGCCTTATATTTTAAATAAGTTGTAGATATGGACTTTGGAAGTTAAACTTGAAACCATTGTAATATAACAGCACTTTTAATTTTAGGATGAATTTAGACTTATTTCTAAATCTTAATTGGGTCTGTGCATATGGCTCAACTTTGTTTTGTTTTGTTTTGTTTTTCTGATGACTTACATACTTACTAGCTCAAATAAAAAATAGATCAAAGGCAGAGGCATCATCATCTCTAAGCCAGATTGTTCCCATAGCCTCTTATCTGATTTCTCTCCTCACCCAAATCTTTATCTTCACAATAGCCAGAGTGAACCTTCTAAAACAGGCAGATTACATCTCCCTGCCCAAAGCTATCCAATGGCTTTCTACTCACTCAAAGTTGTGATGATGACATGCCAGGCACATTCCATTCTCAGGGCCTTTATACATCCTCTTTGCTCTGTCCAGAATACTCTTTCTGAAGATGTAAGAAGACCTCGCTCTCTCTCCTCCATCAAGTCTTGGCTGAATGTCACTTTCTCAGTGAGGCCTTCTCTAACCCCATTCCTCTTCTCTGCTTTATTTTTCTCTCTAGCACATTTTACCACCCTGCATGTATACATTTTATATATTTTACTTACTTAGCAAAGGCTCCATTGCAACAGCGAATTGTGTTTATTTATTCACTGCTGTAATTCCAGGGCCTAGAATTATACCTGGCATATAGACGATGCACCAAATGAAATTTTGCATCAAATGAAATTTTGCATCAAATGAAATTTGATAAATGAATTTTAAAATTGGCAAGAATGATGATGAAAGCAATAAAAAGCTGGAACATGTGCAATCATCTCATAGTTATCACAGGAGAGTGTGGTGGCCTGGAGTTCCTGAGGCCCAGGAATGGATGACCGGGAGTGCTTGGTATCTAGGACGTGTATGGGTTTTATGGAATATTTGGCATCCCTATCACTTATTAAGTTATTTATATTTGAACTAGGAAATCTTTTTTTTTTTTAATTTTACCACTCAACAATTGGTGACTATAAAATAAGAAGTGGTATATTATGTTCTTAAAATATCCTAAAAGGGGGCAGGGGGGTGGGGGACTCTAACATGTTTTGTCTAAATTCACCAGTATTAGGCATAAGCCCAACATTTTTTTTTTGATGATGCCTATGCATTTTTGAACAAACAAGAAGCATATGTCACAAAAATACAAATGGAAAAAGAAAACTATGAACAGAGAAAAATGGCTGATCATAGATATTATAAAAAAATGCTTTCAAGTAGTGTCGGAGATTCGTCAAGAATTTATAATCTAATAATATTAGCAAGCACTTATATAGTACTTACCATGTGCAGGCACTGTTCTAAAGCTTTATATATATGTATATATATAAACTCATTTAATCTTTATAGCATTCTGAGGTAGGTGATATTACTATTTCCATTTTACAGATGAGAAAACTGAGGCCTCTAGAGGTTAAATAACTTGTCCAAGATCATATAGAAAGTAATTAGCAAACCTAGGCTTCGAATTAGGGCAGTTTGACTTTAAAATCTATGCTTTTAACCACTACATTATGATGCCAATGAGGACCTCACCTTTAATTTGAATCAGAGATAGCCAAAGAAGATAGAATAAGCAGGTCCCGGACATCTAATATATAAATCACTATGCAGCACTAGGTATTCCCAACAGTTCCTGAAAGGTCCAAAAAAAGAACCAGTCACAGATCCAAATATTTCAGCTTTAGAAATTTATTTCAGCATGGGCATCTGAGTCCTGCAGCTGCTGTGTATGGTCTTTTGTGTGGTCACAGGTGTTGGCTGTACCACTAGAGCACTTAACGGAGGATGACAAGGCAAGCATAGTCGGGACTGCCAGCCACAGGAGGTAATGCCAAGTTTAATACTGAAAGTCAAACATATGCATGTGCCAATTTTCTTCTAAATGCATTTTTATTAAAGAAAAACAAAGTTGTCCTCTAAAACACTTCATCTGTGGAAGGATCAAGGATGATATTGGCATAAAAAATGGTAGCATTAGCAGGCTTAAAAAATTAAATTTGGTTTAAAAACTGGAGATGATAGAGCGATGAAATCAGACAGTTACATCAAAGAATGACCACTTGAATACCAAGTAAACAATAATTAGGTTCTACATATTTTAATTTTAGGAAGCCAACGTGTGGCCTAAATTTTCATGTAAAAAATATAAAAAAAAAAAAAGAAGAAGAAAAAAAAAGAAATAAACCACACCCAGAACCTTAAAAAAAAAAAGACTACACCTGGCACTTTCTATGAATAGATGCTTCAATGATCATAAGTGATGTTTTGGTGAAGCTAGAGCCTTCTTTATATGAATTGAGTCATTAAACTGTATTAAACAAATGTTTGTGGATGATCAATTATGTGTACTATACTAGATAAATATAAGCATAAACTATAGATTTTGATAGCAAAGAATAAACAGAACACAAATCAATGTAAAGAAAATATACCAGATAAATAACGTAAGAAAATTACAAAGAACTGTTAAGATTCAAAGGAAGAGCCCATATCAGAGTGAGGACTAAGAATGGGGTAGAATTTGAACAGGGACCTAAGAAGTTAATGTAGATTTTCAATAAGAAGAGACAGAAGACATTTCAGGGAGAGGAAATTGAGAGTAAAGAAGAGATGGGAGGGTAAATTTCAGCATGAATGATGAACCGTGCACATTTTCTGGGGTACAGGCTCCATAACCTGAGAAGTTTAGAATCTAGTAAGGGAACTGTGACTTCCCAGATCTCAGTGACTGACATGTTTGGTTGACATTAAGTGAAATGAAATGGCATGTAGGTGAAATGAAATGACATGTAGGTGAAATGTGGGTGAAACATGATGTATAATGTTATCTATGCAGATAACTATCATACAATGGAAATCATACTCTAATTGAGGCACATAGAAGACTGCAGAGGTACAGAGAAGGTAGATCATTTTCTTCAGGGAAAGATTCAGAAAGGATAACATTTGAGCTCATTATATCTCAAAAACATGACTAAAATTTCCAGATGAAGTTGGAGGAGAAGGGCATTTCTTGGAGGGAACAGTATGTACAAGAGTATATGTCATGCAAATGGCAAATACCTCAGTATAGCTCAAGAAGCGAGGGTGTGGGAGGTGACTGGCAGGGAGAATGGGCTGATTAGGCTGTTTAGACCAGATGAGACAGATAATGTTGGATAGTGTATGCCCCACCTGAGAATTTGGATTCTGTGTTCTAGGTGACAAGATGCCAATAGTTATTTTAAGGTCGGGTACTAACATAATAAACATTTAAAATATACATCACTAAAGCAGTATGGAGAATGAATTGGAGGTGGTAAGATTTGGCGAGCAAGAAAAAGCAATTAGGAAAATTACAATGTGGCACATAAACAAGCAAAAATGAACATAGTAAAGCCTATGTACATGAATGCTAAAAATGTGTCAAGTACATGAATCATCAGAGTAGGCTGGCTTTAGTCAAAGTTTATCACTTGAGATTTAGAGCCAGATCTTATTTTAAAGATTCCCACTTTAACTTAAAAGTAACAAAAACAAGATATAGATAACTAGTTACTTTAACTCATAGATTTCTACATCTACTGTGATTTCAATATGTTACTACAGATGCTAATAATAATACCAATATGTAAATTTCCTTTATGTCATAATACATTATTTATATTACTATTTAGTGTATTTATATAATGCATATATAGAATATGGATGATAAAGTGTTCTAGTTTGCTACAGCCTTATCATGCATCTAACACCCTAATAAAAGAAGAGTTTAACTTGTGTTGACAACTTACTAGTATCCTAACGTCCCCTATTTAAAAACAGACTTAGTTGTGAGTGATTCTTCTGATTTGGTTGTTCACCTCTGCAAAATTTTGCAATTTTATGTCGAAAAATATAATTTCTTCTTAAGGCCTTTGTTTAATATATGAAATGGTTTGATCAATATTTTCCATTACTGATGGTATAATTTTGCCAAATTTTATATATTTTCTCTCTTAGTTTGTCTAGATAAATATATTTGTATAAGTTAAATAAGTTTGGATACTTGGTTAAATTTTTTCAGCTCCTTCCCCACCTACACAAAGTTTATTTTAAGTATTTTAATACATGGTTTAAATATATCTTTCCCTTTAACATAAGTTTTTAAATAAGTCAAATCATCCAATTTCTTCCTATTGCCAGGGTGCCAAGAAGTCCTGGAGAAAGATATAAACTGTGGCAATTTTGTTCCATTACAAACTTACCTAGCCCCTCAATTCTACTGAACAATTCTGCTTATCTCTAATTAAAATCTATTATTTTCCCAAAAGTTCTTATTCCAATGTTTTTCCAATTTTCCCAAATATTGAGCTGAATTTTTTCTACTCCCTTAATTCTATGGAGATCAGGGTACTTTTCCTGACACTATTTAACATGAGCCCCTCATTATTCAACAAAAATCAAAGTGCTCTGAATATTCATTCATTTCCTCTGATTTGGTTGTTCACCTCTGCAAAACACCTCTGGTGTTCTTTCTGCCTTCAAGAAATATTCCTTGCCTTCCTTCAAGGCTAACCCTCTAAATGAGCCCATATCTTTGCTCATACTCAAAGGTGTTTCTCTTCAGTTATCTAGACTTCCTCTTTGACCTTCAGTTTCTGCCTCTTTTCTGTTTGTACACAGGACTAAACTTTCCCAAACTATAAACAAGCACTCAGACGTCCTTAATAATCTAAACTCTCCTGAGCCACTAAAGCTCTCATTAACACATTCCTTGAAACAGTCTAAAAAGCTCTTCCTCTTATCTTCACTCCTTCATCCTTTGCTCTTTGGATTCTATCTCCACCCACTCTGCAGAACTTAACCTCTTCAAAAATTAACCTTCAGCTCTTCAAATCTAAAATTGTTTCTCATACTTCATGCTCTTAAATTCTTCTTATTTTTTACCCCCTTAAATTCATCTTTGGTATCTGACACTATTTTGCACTCTTTTTTGAAACATTCTGTTCCCGTGATCATTTCCAATGTTGCATGTCTTGTGCCTTATATTTCTGATCCTAAGAATAGTATTCCCCATATTCAGTCCTTACTACTTAATGTTCTTTTTGGACCAAATGCTATTTTTGCCATTGCTCTAACTATAATTTTGATCTGAATGAGTCCCAAATTCCTCTCTCTTTATGAGCTCATGCTAAAGCGTCAGTCCCTTTTTTTAAACAAGTTGCTCTAAGAAGGTATAATAAATTTTTTTTTAATAAACCAGATATTGATTTTCACAGCTCGTGCATGTTGTTTTCGTAATTCTTAAGAAATAGGCACTGAAATAATTAGAAGTAAAGGGTCATGATTTATCCATTGTGCTTCAGAAAAAAGTATGTACTACCCATGGAATATATACAATGTATATTATAGATAAAAGATAGATAGATAGATAGATAGATAGATAGATAGATAGATAGATAGATAGATAGATAGATAGATACATAGATAGATACATAGATAGATACATAGATAGATACATAGATAGATAGATACATAGATAGATAGATAGATAGATAGATGGATAATAGACAGATTTATGTATTTGTGTATAAAATGTTAACAATAAGAAAATTTGTATAAAGGGTGTATGGCTCTTGTATTATTTTCATTCTCAAATATTTCTAGAAGTTAAAATTATTTCCAAATAAAATTATAAAAATAAGTAAGTGAAGTTGGACTGAGGGAATTTTATGGCTTTGATGACATTTATCATAAAACAAGAAAACTGAATAAAAATAAGCTAAGCTTTCAACTAAATAAGCTAAAACACACACACACACACATACACATACACATACACACACACACACACATACACACACAAACATCACAGACCAAATAGAAACATGCATAAAATTAAATAATGCAGGCAAGGGCAGATATTAATATACACGATTAATAATAAAGCTGCAGGGAATTTTCACCTGTTTATTTATCGCTAAGTAAGTCTCCATTCTCCACCCTCCATTTCCTCTACTCTTCCTTCTCCTCATCCTTTTTATCAGAATAATTGACTATGCTTTAAATGTGCTTTTCTCCATATTTGAAATTTCACCTTCTTTAAAGTACAAGGGACTAAAAGATTTTCTGACGGGGAGACATAAACCAGTTTGGAAATTGAAGAAAGTTTTTTCTGAGGCAGCGATGTGAGAGCCATGATCTAAATGATAAATAAAGATTTGCAAGGCAAAAGTGAGGAAAAGTAGAAAAAAAAATGCATAAAATTTTTGAAATTAAAAAAAAAAACAAGCATTCTCAAAAAAGTAAATGAAGTCTTAAGTAAGTGGAACAGAGGGAGAAAGAAGAATAACTCTGAAAGAAAAATAGCAGTGGTCAAAAAAGAGTTGAGCAACTATTTAGGAAACCAACAAAAAATAACAGGTATATATTAATTTCATATAAAACAAGTAATTAGCCTCAAAAAATTTTAAAAGAACCATTTTTGTAGTAATTGAGTTTATAATTAATATTGAAAGCCATGATGTTTATCAAGGAAAAAAATACAACATCATTTTAACATATAATCAGAAAGCTATAAAAATACAGAAAGAGTTTAAACTCTTACTTTTAATTTTAAAAAAGACAAATAAAAAATATAGGGAACATGAATAATATATTTTATTTAAGAAACACTATTAATTATACCGCAATGGAAAATAAATTTTATTTTCTTTCATACATTTTTATAGAATATTTATAAAAATGGGGTATATATTAAGTCCATATAAACAGTGAAAACTAATAAATTTCAAAAAAGAAATTATAGAAGCCATATTTATCAGTATAGTGGATAAAGAATATAGTACAGTAATAGCAAAACCTTAGAGTAAAAAGTTTGTGTAAATTTATAAAATAAAAATACAACAAAGAAGAAATCAAGAATTCAATACCAAACTTAAAATAATGAAAAGAAAACAAAAATGACAAAATTTTAAAGATGAATCAAATACATGGCATTGTAAATTATAGCCTTAGATACTTTATTAAACAGTAAAAGATTAAAATAACTCTACTACATATACAATCTACTACATATAAAATAACAACAGTACCAAAGAAAAGCTGGAAACCTGAAATAAACATAAAATCAGAAATTGAAAAGGTACGGGGAGAAGTATAATTATTAATTTCAAGAACTAGTTTCTTGAAAAAATCAAATGTTTTAATATTCATCTGGAGGTAGTACTAATGTTTGAGGCTAATGAAAAAAATGAACTAAGTATTGGCTGGTTGAAGAGAGGTTGGCAGAAAGCAGTGACTTCTTACCAGACCTTAAAATCTGTAAGCCTAAAATATTCTAAATGAACACATTCCTGGGTCAAAATATATAGACATAGCAATTAATGAGAACATTATATGACTAGTCAAAAAGTATATGAAATATTTTCAACTTCATATTAACCAATTAAAATCAAATGTTATAAACCAAATTAGAAAAGATCTTTTGCTAATAATGATACCTAGCTTTAACAGAGTTTAGGAAATAAGCCTTCTTAACCATTGTCCATGGTAGTAATAATTTGCACATGTTCCATTGTACTAAATTTCTTAAGAAAATTTGGTAGTGGAGATCAAAACCTACATTCAGAACTTCCACTTTTCAGAATTTTCCTAAGAAAATAATCTGAAATTCACACGAAAACTAATACTTAAAATGTAATGTAAATAAGATATATGTTTATAATTATTTAACAAGAAAAATGGATATCATTTATTGAATTCTCATAGCACATCCCAAGTTAACATCTTATGAATAATATCTAACAATTCTATCATAAAATTATTATTTTACCCATTTTAAAGGTAAAGCACAGAGACTCAGAGAGGCTAAGGAAATTGCCCTAAATCATATGACTACTAAAGAGTGAATCAGTGATCTAAGACTTGTATAGTCTGACAATAAAATCGGTTTGCTTAATTACAATGTTAAGATAGTCATCATTTATAACACCAAAAAAAAACCACATCTCATAAATATGCAACACCAGGATTTAAAAAATCATATTGTATCCATATACTATCCAAAATGTAATCATATTTTAATATATCAAACTTGTTTCAACATTAATAATAAGAAAAATTAGTTGAAAAACCAGTATATTCTTGTGAGATATATATAGATAGATGAAAATAAATAGGTAATTGATAGATAGACGATAGATGGATGGATAGATAGATAGATAGTAAAGAGAGAGATTGATTTATAAACCAGATAGCCTATATTTGAATTCCAGGTCTACCTCTAATGTCATAACGGTTTTATGGAAATTCAGTTAGATTATTCACGTAAACTGTTTCACAGAATGCCAGGCACAGAGTAGTGAGCAACAAACATATACATCTCAGATATCAACTAGATTCTCCCTGGTCCCTCAAGTCTAGATAAAAGTTTCTTGGTTTGGAAAGCCTCAAGGATGTTAGAAAACACCTTTATTATTATGAATTTCCTGGCTCCTGCATTCAACATGCCATCCTTTCCACATTGCAGGGAGCCAGGTATGAAACTCAGTCTTAACAAAACATTTTTGAGTAGACTTTACTGAAATGCTTGGGGTCGCAGAGAGAGGCAATATCAAGCACTACAGGTTTAAAACAATAATTACTGTCCCCTTCCCAAACAAAGTATCTGTAATCTCAAATAGTATTTGGACATACCTATACCAAATTTTTTTACTACTATCACACTAGCGAGGGATTATCTTAGCCCTACATCCACAGGGTACCCTGTCTTATCCAGGAAGAACAGTGGGACCCCTTCTTGAAGGCTTTAGTAGCAGCCAACACCTTGTACACACACACACACACACACACACACACCAACTGCTCCACCTACCCATGGCCATTCACCACACACACAGAATGTTATACACGAAAACCATGTACCAAACATCATTAATGGTACTTGTTGAAACTGAGATTACAGGTGATTTTAATTTTTTTGTATCTTTATTTTACAATTGTTCTTCAATAAGCATATTGCTTTCATAATCAGAAAAATATATTTTAAAAGAAAGAGAAATGGTACATAATAAACTTAAGAAAATATTTACTCGAAGTACAAGTTTTTCAAAAAAATTACCACATAGTTAAATGCTTCGATTAGCTAGAAGTTTTTATTTACATGGAATAATTTATGAAATAAAATAACCCAATAATTGCAGGCAAATGACAACACCAGAGGCTATTCCCATGGAGATGAAACATTCTATTTAGTCGTCAAATGTCTTCCCTTATATTCTCATATTTTATTAAAATAAAAGCTATATTTATGTGATAAAATAAGTCTCTATTCATTTCAATACATGACTATTAAGGAAATTTTTCAAGTTGTTTCAGTGGTGCCCAAAAGAACAATTAATATATTAATATATCATTCAAATGATGTCTTTAAAAAATTTTTTTTATGATTCAAATACCATCAGGATGAAACTTAAGATCACAGAAACGTGACAAAGGGCCTGGAAAAGTTCACCTTCTAGAGCCAGTCTATATATTAAAGTGAAAGCCATTCATTTAGGTCATTTTAATCAAAAAATAATGGATACACATAACTACTAAGATCTTAGTTTTTCCAACTTTTCACTTGAAAGTAACAACAAATGACTATTATAGCCGGCATACAGGGGTGTTTATAAGAGGTCAGGAATACAAGAGGCTTCAGGAAGAGAAAGGGATCAAGAACTGAAAAGTCACCAGGCCAGGCAGTAGGATGCTCTTCTGCTTCATCCACCTTTTCACTCATAGTTCCCCCTATTTCAAAGGTAAGTCGAAGATAATTGCTCCACAAATACTGATTCATGAGACTAGGCCAGACTGAAGTAGATTAGGTCTTCTTAGTTTTTATTACAAATTTCCAGAAAAGAGAATGCAGTTGGGTCTCAGATTTGGTAAGGAATTCCCCTGTCCAAACAACTAAGTACAGTGGTCTCCTTCTGTAGTTCTTACTCATGCTTTTAAAAGCCTTCTAGTTTTTGTTACCTAACATTATTTCATTATAAATTCAGGGATTCCATTCCATTGGGAAAGGGGATCATTGTATGCTATGCTCAAATTCCTAAAGATATTTTTTGCAGAGGTATAACAATCTTTGACAAATGCCTTTCTGGTTTTACTAAGCGAATGTAAATAAAATCTCTAAAACACTAAGTAAAAGGTGAGATATTTAAGAACACTAATCAGATTTAGGAAGACATTAAAAATCCCATCAGTGTTATAAAGTTTAGATCTCAGCTCATGCTCCATTTATATGATCTTAGTAATCAATCTATAGAAGGTTGGAATTTGCATTTACATACAACTTACATTATGGATTATGTATTTCAATTCAAGAGCAGTTTTTGAAAGCTACGGAATGTCTGCTTTAATGAAGGATTGACTAACTCAAGGAATTGCTTCAAAGGGTTAAAGTATTAGACAAATGGCATTACAGACTGGCTAGACCTCAAAGAGATGAGTGAGTACCTTGAGTTTACCCTGACTGCCTGCTTCAGGGATCTCCGCCTGTGTAGTCTTCCCCCATGCTTTAAAAGCCTTCTAGGTTTTGTTACCTAAAATTTCATTATTGGGAATATACATTTTACTACCTACCAACAACAGCAAATATAAAGCTAAGTAAAGTCTTCATAATTGATGTGTGATAGAGGCTTGTTGTTTTAAGAAGAAAGAAAAGTAACATATTTGAATAACAGAAACATGAAATATTCTAGAAACCTAGGATATCCGATGACCTGATAGGTTATTTACAATCTCAGTTTTGTAGATCTGAAATATTGTTCACATCACAAACTGTATAATATCTATTTGTATCAATAAGGTCTACATTCATAAAGACAAATTTATGGGTTCTCCACTCTATTGTAAAAAAAATTTAGCTCTTATTTCATTTTCAGGTTTTGCATACAAAAAGGACAAAAATACAAAATTTCCAAAATAAAAATACTTTAATGCAGATATAAACTAAAGGCAAAAATTGTTATTGTTGAAAGTCGAAAGCCTCACTAGGAATAATGTCTTTTTTCTTTCTGTTCTTATTATTTTCAAACGGATGTGTTACTTTCTATTAAAAAAATTACAATATGAACTAAGGAAAAAATAAGTATAATCATGATTCAATAATGAAAAATTATACACTGTAGTCTGCAGAAGCCTGGTATACTCAAAACACTAGCATTTTTTGCATGCCTTCTAAAAAGTTAAGCGTTTTATTTCAAAAGATTTGAACATTTTAAAATGGCAAAAGAAAAACAGCAGGGCACTGCTTTGTCATACCTTTATTTTTCATATTCACATATCACAACAGAAGTTCAGCCTCTAACTCCTGTCAACATTATCTAACTCATGTCATCGGTAGCCATGAAGTTTGACTCAAGTTAAAACAGTGAAGCACAAAAATAATGATTTGATATTTAAATCAGTTTCAAAGTTCATCCTGTAATCAAATTGGTAATAATTGATGATCTTTATTTGTATTCTTTTAACTATAAGGATTTATAAATTGGCATTTATCTTTTCTAAATTTAACATTTGACACAATCCCTTTGGAAATGTTAACATTAGTTAGATGTGATACCTGTTTTCCCCTCCCCACCACTCCATGACCCCTTTCTATCATTATTTTCCCTGAAGTTTCTATGGTACCATATTCCAACCTGAAGTGCTATCACACAAAAGCTCCCATTACTGTGTGTAGGGACTCTCGCAAGAATGTCTTACCTGTGGATCTGCTGGTTCTGCTACTGCTTTTATTCATTCGCATGCTGTTCTTTTCTCATCCGCAAGTCAGTCTAAATTTTGTTTTATTACAGATGAAGTTTCTAGATAAATACATTTTTTTATTTAGCTAATTTTTTTTAGCATAGCTAATTTTTTTAAGTTTTGTCTCTTAATTTCTGAGCTACATTTCATTTTTATATTGGTAATTATTTTCTCGTTCGTGGAAAGTAAAAGTTAATGCCTCTGTATAGAATTAGTTTTAGTTCCTAGAGACAATACAACTATTTTCTTATTAATATTCTTTCAATTTATAACTAGATTTAATTCAACTCACAGTTCTTTGAAAAATCACATAATCTCCAAAGGAATTAGATAAGCAATAATACACAATGTAACTTCTGCTTACTTTTAATGTTCTAGTGAACTCAAAGGTAAATCTTACCCAGGTAGCTTGGAAAGAATGGTTATAAAAGGAACATCCCCACCCCACAAAAAAGGAGGCATTTATTTATTCCTTGCAGATTTGTCTATTTTACAATTAACAAAAAAGTATTAGGCTTTTTTAAGGAATTTTTGTTTAAAGATTTAGAGGAGACAGTACCCCCTTGTTAAGTGTAAAATAAACAAGTATGAAGCAGAAGATCATGGCTACGAAAATTCATTGTGTTTTCCAAATCATAGATGAAAGCTTGCAAACTGTTTCCCTTGGTGAACTTAATACCTGATACGATCAGGTCATGAGTGGTATATTTTGTTCTGAGTTCTCTTATTAGTTCCCGTGTCAATATCTTTTGACCTGCACAGTTTAGACTTCTTTCCCACAGGGAAACTTACCTGGCATATGCTTCATTCCTTCAAGATTGTTCTAGATACTTATTAATTAATCTCACAAATGAATCAGTGCTAACTTTTTAATGGATGATTCTGACCAAATATGCAACCTACCTCGATATGTATTTGACGCTGAGTTATTAGAAACAAAATTCTGTATCACAGTTTTCATACTAAGGAATTCTCAAGTTCTTGTGACTATTAAAATGAGTGCTTTTATTTCAATCATAATTAGAGAAAATTAGTAAAGGCTTGTTAAATATCTCCTTATAACCAGCTAGTACATGATTTCAGTGTTTCTGTCAACCTGTGAATTTTTATTCTCCATTACAGTGGTGTCAAACCATAAAGCAAAGATATGGGTTTTAGTTTTTAAAGTGATGTTTCTTACATTAAGATGTGAGGTCTGCAAAAATATGCTTTCGCGTCCTAGAGGCCTGAAGATATTCTTTCACGTCTGTGATTTCTCAAGGTTGAGAAACACTACCTTAACTTGAAGACGGAATTGAATGAAGAAGGGGAATGGATTTAAGCACGATGGTAGGAAGATCTTTGGATCCTTCTCAGATCACATCAGGGAACTCCACATTCCTCCACACAAGCCCAGCATGACTGTTTATAAACAGGAAGAGTAATACTAGTGTGCTATGGAAAGGTCAAAGGGCTTTGCATTCAAACAGAACTGGCTCCAGTTTGGGTTCAGACTTCAGCACTTACTGGCAGCTTACACAGATAGGGCTGAGGATTAAGTGAAATAATAGATGTAAAGTTATATCAACACTCACCTCAATACTTAGCTCATAGTGGCTACTCAATAAAGGCTATGCCCACCTTGGTCAGAAATGAGATCTTTTGTTGCTAAATCCTATGCTTTTACCTTTAAAATGCTGTATCTCTCTAGGAAAAAAAAAATGAAGAGTAAAATAATTCAGGGATAAATGTATTTTACTATTTCTTTGTTTTTTCTCCAAATATTTAACTCTTAATAAAGAGAAGAAGAGATATGTATTAGCTTTAGCATTGTCGTGGATTAAAAGGCGTTTGAACTCATCTAACTTGGGAAAGTTTCAATAAAAAGTTTCAATACAAAATTAAGTCACACAATCTCCTTGTTTCCAGAGTCACTTTCAGTCAGCCCCACACAGCTGTTAAACTGGGAATTATCCAATTGCACACAGATAGATCTCTTTCCATTCATTAGGATAATTCTGAATTCCTTTCAGAGGAAGCATCATGCCAGTGCAAAGTACAAAGACTCAATAACAGTTATCTTAAGGAAGGATTCAACCAACTAGAACAGCTGCTCATCAGAAATAATGCAAAGCTTCCTTTGTTATCTATATGTTTTTTCTGATGGTTGAAATTTCAAATTATATTGGATACTTTTTATTCAGACATAGTATTAAAATATTTTCTGAATTGTGCTATTCAAAATATGCAGACCTTGAGATAAGAAGAGGTAAATCAGCTTCTGGTTGTGGGTGTGCATGTGTGTGTGTGTGTGTGTGTGTGTGTATAAAAGAATAAAAATCTTACCAGGTCAAGAGACAAAATTAATTTGAGAAAATGCACCAGCATCTAGCTTCACATTACTAAAATGCATTGAAATAGATTAATTATTTAAATATTGATTTAGAAATAACAAAATTATTATAGTGTAGTGGAGTTAAATGCAAGCCTACCTTGATTTACATCCTGACTCTTCCTCCTATATCTGTCGGACCTTGGGTTGCTCCTCTCTCTTTACCTCAACATCGTCTTCCAGCTGGAGACAATAATACTACTTTTCTCATGCAGTGGTTTTAGAAGACTGAGTCTGTCTATGAAAGGTGCTTAGAACAATGCCCGAATCATTATAAACACAATCTAAGTTATAATTAACATTATTAGTATTATTAATATTATCCCAGAAATGTATGTATCCCTATATTATTCTAGCAAATTAATTGCAAAATAATTAGTGGCTTTGTAATAAAGATTAATATAGATATCTCAATATTTCTATAATTTACATACAGGCTAGATTAATAGCTATTAAAAAATTACTTTTATTAATAAAATACTTAATTTGAATTTAATTCTTGAACATGAGCATTTAACTGTTTAAATAGCATATGTGCAGGAGTCTGGCGCATCTTACTCATCTTTGTAACCCTGGTAATTAGCACAGTGCTGGGTATGTATGGGTACTCAGTCAGCATGTGTTGAATGACTGAGAGCTCTTTAGTAAACAGCGGGGATTGGCTTTGGCTTCTTAAAATTTCTTATGATTTTTTGTACAAATCATCTTTTCTACTGTAGCACATCAAACTATCAATTTTCCATTGGTAAGTTATGCAAACTAAACTTTACAAGTATTTCTTGCAATCAAAGATCTAACCATACTCATTTTGCTGGCATAAATTAGGTTTGTGCTGTTAAAAAAAAAAAAAGGAAGGACTTGTTACAACAAAACTTCTTTTACAAGGAAAAAATAATTGTTAAAAATGGTCAGCATTAATTATTACAAGGACAACAACAGTGATTCTCAAATAGAGATTCTGATAAAATGGATATAGAGTGGGGCCCAAGCATCTACAGTTTTGGCACCCTAGGTGATTCTAGAAATGATACTTTGGGAAACATTGAAGAAGTAATAGAATCTAACATGTATTGAGTCCATGCTTAATGTTCTAGCTACTGTCTAAATGCTTTATACATATTCACTTATTTAATATCCCAGGACACCCATTGTCAGAATTCAAACCCAGTCCTTTCAATGCCCGATCTTGCTGTTGCATACTGAAAGATATTGGGGCTCAGATAAATCAGGGGAATCAACTAGTATCTCTGAACTTCAATCTCTTCATTTGCAAATTCAAAATTTATTCATTTTGGGTGAGGAATAAATGCAATGAAATTCACCAGTACATTTTGAAAAGTGTTTTGTGTGTACATATAAAATATGCAGATATTAATTATTGCTATTAGATGGATCAATTATATCAGTCTGAAAGGCAATAAATTTTGTTACCAATATCAAATGCAGAAAAAGCAAGATATTACAAAAGGAAAGAATGAAAAATTGATAAACAAATAGAACTTTAATTAAGATTGATTTAATTGATCAAGTACCAAAGGGATATAACATAAATTATTTCTTGGGAAGTTGTGACTAATCACCACCATCAGACATTTCTAAAGCATGAACTAGGCATATATTGATATATCTTACACTTTAGGTCCTTTCCATAGGAAACTTATAAATCAAGTCATGCTCATATCCTTAAGGGAATGACAACAAAGTTATTCATTTCATATTTAACATTTGATAGTTAATATCTCTTAATTGTCATTAACTGCTTATTATTCTATTTCTAAAATCAAACAATTGAAACTAAAGGAACTAGTAGAGAACTCTTGTCACTGGTATGAATTAACTGGGATAAAAGTACTCATGCCTAGAATAGAATATCTGCTATTCACCAGCAATTTATGACAATGTCTTGTAAAATATAAATGCCCTTGTTATGACATTTAAGATCACATTATTGAGTTGAATCTCTTATTATAGTGGGTTATGTCAAGTCATGATGAAAGTGAGGCAATAAATTGTTTCTTTTAGGTTCATTCATTATAACAAATTTCAAAATCTAATCATTTGAGCAATGTAGATTTTATTTCTTGATGTATTAACGATTTGTGAAACATTTATGTTTATTATGCTTGAATTTCTGCTTATGTGAATTTTTTAGGAGAAAGATAGCATATTAAATAGAATCCGAGACTGGAATATAATACTCATCAATTCATTTATTTAACCAAAAATTGTCATGTGCTGCTGTTGTATCATATAGTGTGCCAGATTTTGAGATTAAACTATAAATAAGATAAAGTGCATACTCTAGACTTTCTTTTCTAATTCAGTAGGGGGAAAAATCTTGCCCACTGGCAAGGTCTTTTATTAAATGAGGTTCTTTTGCTTTTTTGTAAGGTAAGCTTAAAAGTAATGTTGCTATTACTCTGCAGGAAAAGCTCTACTAGAATCTTTAATCTACAAAATAGTAGTTTTAATTGAACCACTAGCAATTCCACTGTGAATTAGACTGTAAACATGCTGTTATGTAGCATCTTGGACTTTCTAGAAAAGAGAAATGAGCCCCCTCACACAAAAAGAGAAATCGCCCTCATTGTGTAGGTAAACAGCTATGAGGGCCAACATTCGCCCCCATGGAGACAGAGGTATTGTTTCTGACTCTCCCCGCTTCGCCTCAGAAAACAGCTGAAAAGCACTCTTTTCCTTAGTGCACCTTTTAAACGTTACAGTGATTTCCACTCCTGCCTTTCTCATGAAAAGAATAGAGAGACTCTATAACATGGTAGTTCAAGCCAAAGACAATTAATTGAATACAAACTTCAGTTCAATTCCAGTACTGTTCAAAACCTATTTTTCTGTGTATAAAGGCATTGGATTCTGTGATAAGCTAATACTCAAAATAATTAATAAATGATTATATAAAACTTTATAATATAAATTTGAGAAGCCAAAGAATATGAGCAATGGTGATTATTTTTTCCCAATTAAAAGTACATAAAGCCCCATTGTTTGTGTAGTGCTATATTAGACCTCTGAAGTATACATAAAACATGAAACATTGTCACTGCAGTCAGACGGTTTTGAGAAATCTAAGACAAAGGAAACATTATGTAAACAACATACAACATACAGCATACATTTACATTCTGTAAATGAAGCTGTTCTACAAGTTCAGAAACAGGAAAACTGATAAAGACTGGGAGAATTATGCAAGTATTACCAATATCACATAAGTTTACTATTTTAAAATGTCGCTTAAGTACTGTTTGTAGAATAAAAAGATGAATTGTGACAGTGTCCCTAGTTTGGGATTTTTTATTTCATTATTTGTTTTATTAGCATTAGCATTGAAATTACAATGTCTTTACTATAATCTGCTTCTTTTTAATGAGTTGGAGTAGATTGATTTTCCATTACAAGGAAAAGATTCTCCCCCACATGCACACCAATAAAAAGAAAGAAAGCACATGGAATTATTCTATGTTTGATCAGTAACACTAATACTAAATATTGTTGTTGACAATAAAATAATGTTTGATTAAAAAATTGAAATTGAATGACTACATGCCAAAAATATTATTTTAGAAATTCCCATGTTATATTGAAAAATGGCATCAAAATCTACTAAACTAACTCCCAAAACTCTATGTGATGGTTCTAAATTTAATACAATTAAGATGTTCTACAAGATCTCAATTAACTTCAATGAGCAGATGCAAATATCCACGCAAATAAATGGTAGGAAAAGAAAGGCTTTTTGCCATTAGTGAGTAGTTTCAGGACTGGTTGGATTAAAAACTAGAAATTAGGTACTAAAAAGAGGAAAATGTATTAAAGACCTTAAAAAGTCTCATATTTCTGATAAAAACATTTATATAAAAACTAGACAGTGACATGAAGATTATGCTAAGAAAGTGGAATGATGAATGTTAGAATTCTCGAGACAAAGGGAATATGGGTTTAGGACTAAGTTGTTGACAATCAAATGTGGGAATTAAACATTTCTAGCCACACAGAGGTAGATGAAAGCATTTAATGAGTTCTACCCTCATTCTGAACTTAAAACCTGACTAAAAGGTGAATAAGTATTAAGTCAAATAACATATACTTTTAGCATTATAAATAGAACTGATAAAGACCGAGATGGTATAAAAGGCATGTAAGACAAATTAAGATGTTAATTTCTAATGTGATGAAATATAGATCTATAAAAATAGTAATAGGCTTCTAGTCTGATGAATTACAACTATAAAAGGCCACCAAGGATTGAATCTTATCAATGGTTCAAGATTTATATTAGTTTTCAGACTGCTGAGGGAGCTTTCCATGACTACTCAAGCCCTCATTGATTTTTTATTTTCTCTGAACTCATGTAGTACATGAATAATCTAACACTGATTGTAGCACATATGTATACCAAGTAAAATGCATATTTAAACAGATATTCAAACTGCAGAGATAGGGTGTGTGTGTCCTACTGCTCCTGCAGTGTTCTTGCAATATAATCTCCCACAGTGCTGGATCCAAAGGGCCCTTATCTAACCTGTCCCATGGCCATAGGCAGTTCTACCTCTTCCAGCCTTGGTTTTTTTCAGCTGAGAAATTATTAGAGTCAATCATACCCCTGGCTCATTACAGTTCTAACAATCCAAATTCTGTTTTCTTATTTCTGTTGACATCACTTAAAAGAAAAATAGATGGTAAGATTCTGACCTGTTGAATCTTTAAGCTAACATAAGCAGAGTCTTTAAATGAATGTCTTTAATTTTACTTGTGCTCAGGGTGACTTTACTGACCAAAAGAAGCAGCACAACAAAATTGCCAAGTGAAGTCATTGTGGTATTCTTAACAGTCCTAAATGTCAATTTGAAGAATAGGCCGCTTCTTCGGAAGCACTCCTATTTAAAACAGAGTGGACAGCAACATTGATGGATGATCGAGGCAGTCTGAGTCACACAAAGGGACTTTATGCTTCTGCAAGTAAGGAGGAAAATGTAGAATTTTTGGCTATCACTCTCACACAGCTATGAAATGCTGTTAGGTATTCAAAATGCAGAACTGTCTACCAAAATCTGAGAGAAGATAAACCATTCTTTCCTTCCACCTGCATTGTAAGAACCACAGACCGTGTGGGAATTTCTTCAAATTTCTTTATTCTGTCTCCCTTTTTATATCCTTTTACTACACAAACTGTTTTCTCTAGCTAACCTGTCAGAGAGACATCTGTTACCTTTATAGAAGCCAGTGCACATCGATGTGTGTCACGCTTTGGTTATTCAGTGCCAACATTCTGGGACAAATCTTTACCGAGCTTCGTCTGGAAACTCTGTTTAGCTCCGTCAGTCACTAGGGGCACATATGTTGCCCCTGTCCCCCTCAACGTTAGACACCAGTGGCAGATAACCTATGAGCTTAGAGATCTTCTCCCATGCTGTAAAAATGACACGCCACTTCTACGGCTCTCCTGCCAGTTTGTAAATAGCCCTGTCAAGCACAAACAATTTAGAAAAAAAATATGAAGCATCTTTAATATAACTTTAACACCCTTGTGCACCATTTTTTCATTACTTTTTCCTTTTTTGTCTCAAGTCAGGAAACTAAAAGGATTACATGTAATGCTATAAATTGAAAAATATGGCAGTCCATGGAGGCCTTACTACAGGCTTGTAAGATACAGAATTTTAGAATTATCATGTTACTACTAACACTTGAAATTTAATGTTTTAACTTATTAAAAAAGTTTTTTGAGATCCAAAGAAGGTGGTGGGGAAAGTTAAGGCATGAAAAGGCAAGTTAACATTTGTTCACTGCACATAGAATCACATGTAAGCTCTGTTTACTTTGTATGTGGCTTGGTCATTTGCATGCTTTTCTGCCCCAAAGAACCTTGGCCATCCGTTGTTAAAACCCTCTTCCTATTGACAGTATTCTACCCTATTTATCATCACCCAGAGGCTGTGTCAGCAGATCCAATGACCTCTGTAAGCGCTGCCCTCCCAGTGGGTAGATGATGAGCTCGGCTGTTCCATCTCTGAAAGTGCTGAGGGAGCTTCCAGCCCAGATGGCCTCCTTGCTGATCATGTCTGAGGGCTGTGTTTTGTTGTTGTTGTTGTTTTGTTTTGCTTTCTCTAAGGTAGCTTATTTAATACAGGATATATCTGAGGTAGTTTGGTCTGAGCCAACAAAAGCTAATGATAAAGTTGAATTATGAATTGCAGTGCTGCTTTAAAAACCAAAGCCAGTCACCAAAGTAATGGTATTTTCCACAGTGTTAAAGAGAAAAAAATGTGATATATGCTTATACATATATCAATAATAACAGATTTAAGTATAGTCTGTTTTGTGGTTTGGTGTGAAAAAAATGATTGTACATTTAATACATACTGTGCTTCTGTAGAAGACACTGTTTTTTTTTTTTTTCTGATTCACTTTTTAAAGGTTAAAAATATTGCAGACTCAATATACACGTGAGGCTGCCATCATCATTGGTAAGGGAGAGTGCCCCCATTCTATTAATAAATTCTTAGCGGTGGTTTTTCTTCAGCAATCACTAAATGTGCCTTGGGGTGGCAAGTTCTAGTCCTGTCCAGTGTTCTCAACTACCTGGAACATGTATCTGCACAAAAACTTGTTCTTAGTAATAGTAGCTGCTCAGTCATCCTTTTAACTATTCAAAAGTAATGACCTGGCTCAGCTTGTAGAGAATTTGTCATCACAGAAAATGCAGGAAAATGATACACCTAGACGTCCAAAGATGCTACAGCAATATGAATTTTGCTATCAACTGACTATGCATTAATTAGAAATTAATATTAGAAATTTAATTCCAAAATGAATTACACTTGAGCAACATTATCAGTGTCATAAAAAATTAAATCTTATTAAAAGGATTTATATCCATATAATCAATAGGAGATGTAGAAGGCTGGGGAGATTCTCGAGAACTGTAATGTAAGAAAGTTGTTCACATGGAATTGGTTCACTTTCCATTAGGTAGCTAAATGCTTTTAAAAGATTATTCATAAATGCATATGTTAAAAACATTAGAAACAATTTTAGGAAAGCCAAAGAGCAAAATTATACTTGGTTCTTCTCATAGGAAAAGCAGAAATAAAATAATACTGAAATTGATATAACTATTGTTTGTAGGATGAAATCTACATCAAGCTGTGGAATACGGAAAAAGTAAACATAAAGTAAACAAGAAATAAACCAACATCAAGAGCTAGAACTCAAATTATTTTTAAAGTATTTTAAACATATTCAGATATAAAAAGTAGTTTGCAACGGGAATGGCCATAGTCATATATACAATTTATTTAGCTTAAATTTATTCAAAAGAGTTCCTACATGAGAAAAAAAATTTGATATTAACAGTGAAATCAAAATTCTTGCACCTTACAATTAAAATGTTTGGATATTTATATCATAATCCTTTAAGAGATTTCTTGTCAAGAATAAATTTTGGGTTTTTTGTAAGGAAAATTAACATAACTCTTAATCGTAACTGATACATATTTAATCTCTCCAATATAATTTTATATTCATTATATGTATTTTGAAGATGTCTTTTAAATTGCAACACATATTTTTAACCTAGCTGAAAATATTTCCTTAGTTCTTCTAACAATTAGTAAGAGGGAAGGCAATTAATGGCTATACATATCATTTTTTGGATCTATTAGTTTAATTTTAATTTTTAATTAAAAAATTATCTAAATGGTTTAGTTTAACAAATACAATTCAATGAGCTAAGACACTATCTTCAATATGGTTTATAGTTTAGAGCATGAGAGAGACACTAAATTGCTACTTAAAGTCCGACCCAGGCCTGTGGTTTGATCTGTGTCAGTTTATATAACATACAAAAATAGGCTGCGTATCATCTCTATTGTTTATTTGAGAAATTAAATTATTGAGACTTTAAACAATAAAGCCAAAGTCATATCACACTCTCAAAGGGTTCCTTTATTCTCTTATTTCAGAAAAAGTACTCTAAAGTACACAAAAAAACAGGTTCTTATGCCAATAGGTTAATAAATCTCATAATTTCATTAAAATCACTTTGATTCAGTTGAGGAAACATTTAGACAAGTACCAAATGCTGAGTGCTGTGCTGACTCCTGGAGATGTCAATAAGACAGAGCTACTACTCCGTGGAGGTCCTGGGTGAGACAAAGCAGATGTGAGTGTGGTCTAGCAAATCTCTTGAACACACACCCAAACCAGTGGCATTTCTTTTACTTTTGAAGATATAGAGAGTAACAAGATTATCACACAGACCCTGTTCTACCACTTCCTCAGGGGTAAATAGAGGAAAGGGGATAATTCAGGTCAAGTATTAGGGTTACCAACACTTAGACAGAGTCTTTGCCGAATATCTCTCTTCCAGGGAGCTAGTTTCATTGAATCCAACAGAAGGGAGCTCAAAAAGTACATACAATGTCACTTTTGAAATGGGTTTGAAAGCTTCAAAATGCAGACTCTCTTCTACTTCACTTAAAATTGACCTTTCAACATTCTTAATAAAGCAAGAATGGATGTTCTCAGACTTGAAAGCTTCCTGTTAGGTTTTCCTTTCCACAGGGAATTTGGAAATAGTGTTTCAGTTCAGAGAGCAATGATATCTGCTTTGCTGAGGCCGTCGTAGCTCTAGCAGAGGCAGAGGGTCACATAGTTTTGGGAAAAGAAAATGAGGGCACGAATACACAGACAGATAGATAATTTCACTCCTGTCTGTCAGCTGTCCAAAAACAGAGATATGCCCAAAGTGCTATTTGACCACCAAGATTCCTGACCAGAGTGGTGAAGCTGTATGGGAGGGGTGGAGAGAAAGCCTCCCAGAGTGAGTAATGTCTCAGTCTTGAAAAGTCAGGCATTCACCGGGCGCAATAGGGGCTCAAGGATGGGAGAATTGCATGAGTAAAGACACGAAGATGCAAAAATTAAAATTCTGTATATCAAGGAACCCTACATGTAGCAGGCACCTATGAAAATGTATATTTTAATGGGTAATAACAATCTCTCCCAATTCTAAACGATCTCGTTATTGTCAGCCAATAAATTCGGCACTTCAATACTTGATTTAAAAAAAAGACCTGTTATTGTGGGTGTTTGTAGGCACTTATTGATCTTAGCAAAGGACAAAGCAAAAGAACATTCAGTTTTACAAACAGCATGGGTATCTACGATTTGCTAAGTACTGATTTCCTCTTCCACTAGAATGAAAGCTCCTTGACACAGGGCTTTTGTTTGATTATTCACAGCTCTATCTCCAGCACCTAGAATAGGAACTGGAATATATACTTATAGTTATATGGTCATACTGTAAAAAATAGAGATTCAGTAATAGACAAGACAGATCTGGTGTCTATTCTTGTGGACTTAACACTCTAGTACAGGGTTTTAACCGAGGGTAGGGGGAGAAGAGTCAGAAACTTGTATAGGAGAAAACATGACATCTTTATTTTTCTTAACCTGTAACTGAAATTTAATGTTAAATTGAATTGCGAATATAGGCCATAAACCACGGAGCTATTAGCAGTTCCTGTGACTTTGTGACTTTTATATTAAAAATTGCTAAGAACTTTTGGTCTAGAAGGAGAAAATAAATTAATTAAACAGGTAATTATTATTCAAAGATATGGCAAGTGCACTGATAGGGGAGGAATAGGATGCTGTCATTGCAATTATGTAGGATAGAGGTGTTAGGTAGCTATTCAGACAAGAGTGACAAGAGAAGGAAGGAATAGGAGCCCAGCCTAGAGACCACCCAAACAACACACCAATGGTAGCAGAATTCTGGGTATGCACATGTGCACCAGGCAAAGAGTTATATAGCAGCCAAGTGTCAATCAAAATGACCTCACTTGCCAATCACCCAGGAATGCCTTTGGAAAAACCCATCATGGACCAAATAAATATAAGGCAGACATTCCCACTTGTGGGGGTCTTTGTGGTGGTTGTGGCTGTGGTGGTTATTATAGTACACTGTACAGTTATTTGCTAAAACCATGTGCTTCTTTGGGGACATGCTTTGTCTTTCTAAAACATACTTTTAATAAATCTTTTCTAAATCTCACTGACCTGTGATTCTTCACTGTGTCAATGAGGAAGAACCAAGGAAAAATTCTAACTACATTTCTGAGCTGTTATCGTCCACCCCGCTGCCATTGGGGCATCAGATGGGGTGGTCTTGTAAGAGAAGCCATGCCTCTGTTCTCCCTGAAAAATGAATACGAGAGTATGACATGTTCAAGAAACTGAAGGAAAGGAACTGGGGTGTGAGTGAGTAGAGGAGGTGGGTGTTTGGGGGATAAGAGATGAAGCTGAAGAGATAACGTTTAAGCCAAGTAAGATCAGACTCAGAAGTCTTCACTTTATTCTAAGGCTAATGGGAAGTTATTGATGAGTTTTAAAAACAGTAGAAAAAGATCACACTGGAGAGAACTGATTTAGGGAGAGGCAAGCATAAAGCAGGGAGAGCAATCTCTATACTTAGATTAGCTCAGAAAGATTGTATGAAACCTGGATTGTTATTTAAAAAATATGGAAATAAAGAAAATCAACACATTACTAGAACATTAATGCTTAGTATGTTTTCATATTCAACCTACTAGGATCATTTTGTTATCAATAGCATAGCTTTATTTAGTGTTGCTAATACAGTTCATTTACAGTTCTTTTAATGGTTTATGTAATTCAAACTAAGTTAGAGAAAGTAAGGCAGGAGCTTCAACAAATGACAAAAGGCACTTTAGTTGAGAGTTCATGCAAAAAAGACTGCCAGTCACAACTGCTATGGGACCTATTTTTAATCATTATCTTAAACTTACAATGTGGACTTAGTAATTTCTGGATAAGCTATGTCATTGTAAATAGCCTTTGTATCAGCTGCTTCTATTTTAATTCTGTCATTAGCCAAATTCTCTCTTTTCCTTACTGTTTGTTCCCCAGGACGCAATTTGGTATTTTCATTGATTCTTTCTAATGTATCCATTATCATAAAATCAAATGCAGTATTTGTTTAGCAAGATTGTCCAAATTTTTGTTCTTTCTAGGACATGTTCATTTTGGGGGTACCTTTTGCCTACGAAATGTTAAACCTGTTTTCTCTCTTTCCAAACGCATTGAAGCATAATAGAACTTTGATTTTATATATATATATGATCATTTTCTGTTTTTATATATCATTTATATATGGTTTTTTATAAAATATGTTGAAGACATTGAATGAGATAGAAACTGTATGAGCTGGCCTCCTAAAGCTTCTAATTTCTGCTGTGACTAGCTTCATGAATATCAGTGTTCATTGTTGTCAAATATGTCCAACTTTGATAAACATGTGTATTTAATCCATTTACCTTTAACCAATATCTTTTTGTGTGAGATTATTTCTATCAGTGTTCTGGTTCCTCCATCATCTTGTGAGGTACTAGAGAGGACAAGTAGGTAGTTCTCCAGAGTATAAACACACAGGAAACTAAGAAAATAACAATAAGAAAGAAAAACTATCTTTCTTACAAAATAAAGTCACTCTTGAAGTAAGTCAAGTAGAATCTATTCTCCTCTGAACATTTTCAAAATAGCTGTACCAAACTTATACTGAGCAAGAAATGCTTTCACAGCTACTGTTGATGTTTTTGTCTTTTAAAGAGTTCATAGAAGTTTTTGTCTTTTGCTTTAATATCTTATTTTTGTAATGAGAAGGAAGAAGTCCAAAATAAATCAGAGACTATACAGAAGGCATTATATTAAAAGCATTAACATTTAAAAACGACTAAATTATTTTTGCTTAGGTGAAAAACAGGACACAGATGAAGCTCATCATGAATTCAAGTTTATAAAATAAAGATTTAATGAGTGTATATATCTTTTAGAAGATAATTGTGGTATATGTGTAACTAAAAAAAATCAAAGTATTTTGATTCTATAAATATGAATAATCAGGAAACCTGATTATATAGTGAGCTTTTGGGTCTATAATTATGCTCTCTCAATTTACCACTGCATAAAGTTTCAACTCTTTTGTATTTCCTTGGAATACCACTACCATGTTAAAATTTATTCCCCGGCTTCACTCCTAACCCATTTTAATTTGTCAGGCCTCCAGTGTCCTTCCAATGTAACTCATGCTTTGTTCCCATAATTTGGCTAAATGTTACCCATCATTTAAATCAGTTTAATTACACTACCTTTTTGAAACCATAATGGATTCCTTTATATCTTTTTCATTTCCCCTTTTTAGGATTTATAATCTACACCATACCATTAGCAGTTAATTATAGGCTATTTTTTGCTGTTTACTGTTGGCTTCATCTGCTCTCCAGCAAGAGTGTAAACTCCATGTCAGCATGCATGCCAGTGAATTTATTTAGGTGTTGCTTCTAAAACTTGAACAACAGAAATTACATAAATTTTTTGAACAAGATGATGCCAAGTTTGAATTCTGCCTCCTCTATATAATCATTTGTTTAGCAAATATTTATTGACCATCCACTATGTGTCAGGAACTATTCTAGATTTAGCAATAAAACCAAGGCAGATGCAATCACAATACACATATATACAAAACCACACACACAACAACACTTCCTATACCCACAGACTTTATATGCAAGTGGAAAAGGCAGAAAATGAAAAAAAGACATATTAGATGACAAATTAGCAAAGAAAATAATAAAAAAGGGAACAGAGATATGAAGTGTTAGGAGGATGGTAGAGTCACCTGTGGAGGTAACTCTGAGGAAGGTTTGAAGGAAGTGAGGGAGAACATCTGTGGGAGTTTTTAAGCAGGAGGAACATGGAATGCAAATACTTGAATGAGAATGCAGCTTCTCTTTGAGTGTTTCAGGAACAGTGACAAAGCAAAGTGGCTAGAAAGAGCAAGAAGGAGAGTAGGAAGTTAGGTTGGAGAGATAATGAATGCTGTATCACACAGAACTTTGAAGGTCATAGTAAGGATTTCATTTTGAATGAAAAGAGAAATAACATAATCTAACTTACATTTTAACAGATCTCTCTTGTTACTAATTAAGAATGGGGAGGGCAGAAACACAGAGGCCATTGAGGATACTATGGCAATAATATAAGCAAGAAAGGGTGGTCAGAAGTGGTTAAATTCAGGAGATATTTGAAGGTAGAGCCGAAAGGACTTGCTGTTGTGAGGTGTGAAGAAAAAGGAGGAATCAACAAGGCATCAAGTTTTTAGGCTCTAGCAACCAGAAAGTGGAATTATCGTTATTGAGGTGAGGACACATACAAGAACATTGGTGAGGAATGGAGGAGAGCTTAAGTTTTAACATTTTGAGGCACTTATTATTAAATCTCCAAGTGAACATGTTAAGTAGACAGATATGTTGGCTGGAATTCAGAGGAGAGGACCAGATGAAGATATAAATTTGGGAGCTATTAACATTAAGCTGGTATTTAAAGCCATCTCTAGAGAATATCAACACCTAGACAGTGAGGCTAAAAAAGCAAGAGAAATCCAAGTAATGAACTCTGCCCCTGGGGCACTGTGATCTGTACAGATGAATAAGATGAAAAGGAACCAGCAAAGAGACTGAAATGTGAGTGACTAGAAAGAAGGAAAACTAACTAAATGTGGTAGTTTTAGATGCCAAGCATCAAATGGGTTCAAGGAAAAGTGATCTACTGGGTAAAATGCTATTTATAAATCGAGTAAGATTAGGTCAGAGAAATTCCCACTGGAGCTAACAATATGTTGGTCATTGGTGACCTTCACAAGAGCAGTTTTACAGGAGGGAGTGAAAACCTAATTTGATTGTGTTCAAGGGAAGAGAAGGAGAGACATTGAAGAAAGGAAGAAAAGAGGACTCTTTCAAGGAGTTTTGCCATAAAGAAGATAGAAATGAAGCAGTAGCTAGAGGTAAAATGGCATCGGTATATGAGAGAAACGGCAGCATGTCCATAAATGAACACTGGAGATAGAAAAAATGGTGATGCTGGAAACAAAGGAGAGAATTGCTGGAAGTATCCTTCAGTAGTCAAGGGCAGATGGGATCTAGGGTACACCAGAGGACTTGGCCTTGCCTAGGAGCACAGATAATTCATCTTTAGTAACAGAAGAGAAAGTAGAATATTTGCACCAGAATCAGTTGCTTAGGTAGATATAGTGATAGGAGTTACGGAAGTTCTTTCCTGAAATCTTTAATTTTAAAATAAAACAAAAGTAAAGGTCATCTTCTGAAACTGAGGATGTGGAAAAGTTGTGGTATATGTGAGGAAAAATAAGAAAAGATTTAAAAATCATCTAAGATAGTAGGAAAAAGAATGGACTAGGGATAGGGGATGGTTTCCAGATACCATTAAAGGGAGACTAGTTGGTATGGCTATGAGACTTTATCCAGCCATATTCAGCTATATGGATATAGGTTCAGGCTGATGAAGAATTGGATTTAATCTGAGTTGGATTTTGTCACATGAATATGATAAAGTAGAGAAAAGTAAAGGAGTTGAATAGATTTAAGAGGCAAGAAAACACATAAGGATGGTGCAGAATAAAGCAAAAGAAGTAGAAGCATTGGATTGATGATTCTAATGGGGAAAAAGGGATTTCTGGAGTCCGGCTCTAGAGAGAATTAGTTGGAAGGACAGAAGGTAAAATTTAGAGGGTGACTAATTGAAGTTGATTATGTAGAGGTTGCAGTTTTTGTCAATGTCAAGGTTATTACCATGGGAGTGAGTGGTTACAGTACAATTGGGTGAAATCAAGGTCATGGGGGTACAGGAAGTAACTAAACTGAGATAGCTTCTGTTAATATTAGGACTACAATT
The DNA here is from genome assembly GCF_902729225.1 of Pteropus medius. Classification (NCBI taxonomy): domain Eukaryota; kingdom Metazoa; phylum Chordata; class Mammalia; order Chiroptera; family Pteropodidae; genus Pteropus; species Pteropus medius. The sequence continues at coordinate 2,289,183 of NW_024355523.1, forward strand.
TACTAACTGTAACTTTCAGCAACTTACATTTTCTGGGACTCAGCTTTTTATTTCTACTATATTGTTTTCCATAAAGAGAAAAATATTTCAATTGAAAACTTTGAATTATAAATAAGAATAACTCTTATTATCATTTATTATTTATCATGCACAAGCACTATGTTCATTGTTAGTGAGACCAACGAGGGGAAAAAAAACTATAGGGAGGTAGAATTTGACTCAAAATAAGAAAGAACTTTCTAACAATAAGTGCAATGAAAATGGAACTGAGTTCCTCAGTAGAGATTGTGCTTCTGATCACTGCAAGTGTTCAAGAAAAGATTTCATGAGATTTGGCTAAAATAGTTTATAATACTAAGAATGTAATACCTTGATATGAGTCAAAAGAGAAAAGACAACAGAATAGCAGTATCATAAGGCAAGGTTGAAGAAAAGGCCAGCATCTGGGATGCTAATTCGAGCGGAACAAAGCAGGCAATTAGTGGAGATCTAAGAAAGAGAATGACTTAACAAAGGCCCAGATGGGCAGGTAGCCTGTATTGGTCCAGATGGGAAGATGCTTCCACATCAAAGAAATTCATCAGTTTGATCAATGACCCAAAACAAACTTACAAACCCAGGGTATCTGAGTTCCAGAGACTTGCAGTAGGAGAATAGAACAGAACAGAAATCAGCCAAATGGAGACTGGAGTGCAAGAGCAAAAATTTATCTGCTGGTAAAACACTAAAAGCAAAGCCAGAATGACAATGCCAGACAAGGAGATGTTGAAATAGAGCTTCTTCTATGCATTCCTATTTAAGAGCGGAGGCAATATCTCTTAGATTTAGACAATCGAGATAAGTAGGTATTTGCAGAATGAAGATGAATAGGTATATATTAATAACAAATAAAATTCAAGCCCTTAGTTAATTTAACCTCATCTATGTCCCCAGCTGTCAAGATGTAGAAAGTAGTAGCTAATTGAACTTTTGACACAAAATGAGAAAATGGTTTAAGATGCATCCAAGCCTATCGATAAAGGTAATTTCTCACTGTTAATATTTCCTAGTATATTAAAATAGGAAAGATATTTTCTCTGTTCTACTGAACAATTAACAAAGCTATTGAAAGGCTTTCTAAATATTGCTTATTAAGTTAATCATAAATTCTTACAAATAAAAATTGAGGGTATTTCTTTAAAGTTTACAAAGATTGTTTTTCTTTAAAAGCATATTGAATACAATTTTTATTCTAAAAATACATTCTACAAGTTAATTAATTTCAAAGGTTGTATCATTAAAGAATCAACATCATTTTTAATTTGTTCCTTTCAAAGTAGATTATTATTGAGAGCTATATTTTATTAATTTATATTTGCTTTATGACACATATTAAAAAAATCAAATATTATAGATATTATATACCAGTATATAAATACCATACACACATACAAGAATCTTGTAATAGTAGTATTCACTATATAATTTAAATTTTTTTCAGAGGCAACAGGCAAAAACCATGGGTTTTGGAATTCAGACAGAAAATAGGGTTGAATCCTGGCATTGCCATCTACTAGCTGTATGACTTTTGGAAAGTTTCTTCCTTTAACTAAAATTCAGTTTACTCATCTGTTAAATAGTTTTAATAGCTCCTACTTCATTGAATTTTTGTCAGGATCAGTAGCTAATGTAAAGTGTACAAAATAAGCATCAATAAATTTTAAGTGTTTTTTTTTTTTAGCCCCATGAAAATCTTCTTTGAGTTCTTGGAGTCTTTTTACTTTATTTCCTAAATTGCTCTCAGTTTCTTTTCCAACTATATGCAAATATATTCAAACCAACTGTTCATCTAACTCTCTAGTTATTGCTGTTTTTCGATCCCCTTGCCCTATTTCTCCCACCCCCACTGCCTTTGGCAACCACCAACATGTTCTCTGTACCTACGAGCTTGATGTTGTTGGGTTTTTTCCACATATAAGGCAGATCATACGGTATTTTTCTTTCTCTGTCTGATTTATTTGACTCAATGCAATGCCTTCAAGCTCCATCCATGTTGTCTCAAATGACAATATTTCATTCTTTTTATGGCTGAATAATATTCCATTCCATATATACAATATCACAATTTCTTTATCCATTCATCCATTGATGGGCACTTAGGTTGTTTCTGTATCTTGGCTATGTGGTAAGTAATGCTAAAATGAACATGAGGGTGCAGATATCTTTTTGAGTTAGGGTTTTTATTTTCTTTGGAATTGCTGGAATATGTGATAGTCCTATCTTTAATTTTTCGAGTATCCTCCATATTGTTTTCCTTAGTGGTTGCACCAATTTACATCCCTACCAACAGAGCACAGGGATTTCAGTTTCTCCACATCCTTGCCAATACTTGGTTATTTCTTGTCTTTTTGATAACAGTCATTCTAACAAGTGTGAGGTGATAGTTCATTGTGGTCTTGATTTGCATTTCTCTGATAATTAATGACATTGAGCATTCTTTCATCTACCTCTTTGCCATCTACATCTTCTTCGGAAAAATATCTGTTCAGAATTTCTGCCCATTTTGTAATTGGATTGTTTGCTATTTTTGTTATTGAGTTATACGAGTTCTAACATGTATTTTGGATATTAGCCCCTTGTCAGATATATGATTTGCAAATATTTCCTCTTATTCATTTTGTTAATATAATTATTAGATTTTCATTTTGTTAATGTAGTTATGTATACTCTAACTTTATCTCTGACCTTACATCACAGTTACTTGCATTTGAAATTTTAGTCAACCAACCCCTTTCACGCAGGAAGAAAAGTTGTCTATTAGGTCACAGGAAAAATAGATATATCTAAAATAATATATTAATATTTGTATGCTTAAGTGTACATTTGCCATAGTACATTCTTTATAAAAAATAATTATTTTCATACATTTAGTGAGACTTTTTTATTTCTCATTTCTCAGACTGTTCATCTCAAAGATTACCAAATTCTTGCAAGAGGCAAAGGAGAGATTTAATATTATTTCCATATTACAAAGAAGACAGAGGCTCTGTGACTTTAGGTTACTGTGAAGTCTAGAATTTTTTTAGCTAATTATATATTTATGTCCATCTGTATAAATAAATACATCTTAAATATAAACATATAGAGGTATGCATACGATATTTTATGAGTGTCTTATGTGATATTATGCTTCACAAAGCATAACAAAAGTTATTTATATACACGTTAATGTGAAAGCAAAATTATACACAAAAGTTAATTATTTCTTTTAATTGCATTAAGGCGTAATTGAGATAATTAAATCCATAGGCTTCTCTGAGCAAAATTTTAGATCAATGTTCATGAATAGCTAAATAAATTGAGGTGCTATTTCCATCATAATTTTTAATTAGTTGAGCAAGACACATTGTTTATCTTCCAGACAGAGAATACTTTAAGCTCCTAAGATGTTTTATTTGAGACTTCAAAAATGTAGAAGATATGGCCCCAGTCTCATGGTAAGCTTGGATAGGTGATTCTAATTGGTTCTGAACCAAAAAATGGTAGAGCCATGGTTATTAATATTTTGATGGTTATAATTGATAATAGTTCTTTCTCTTATATTTGATATTTTCTAAATTTGAAGAAGAATGAGAAATTTGAACATAAAAAATTAACAAATCTGTTAGTTTGCTACATATAGAAACTTTATTATAGAAAGCATTGTTACCTACCTATTTTTGATGTTACATTTATTTAAGGAGTAGATTGATAATCTCGTGATTCACTCTTACATATACACATAGGAAATGTTAACTAAACATCTGAATTTACAAATTCTGATAAAACTTCTCATAACCTCACTTAAACTTAAAAATACAAACTTGTTGATTAAAGACATTTTATGACTTATAGATAATTTTAGTTTTCCCTAATAAATAAACACAATTTTCTAAATATCAAGCATTCTTGCTTTCATGTAATTAAAACACATACATGCCAGACCATGCACACACTAGAGCAGAGGTCCTAACCTTGGGGCCATGGATCTATACCAGTCTGTGGCCTGTTAGGAACCAGACCGCACAGCAGGAGGTGAGTGGTGGGCCAGTGAGCGAATCTTCATCTGCAGTTGCAGCCGCTCCCCAGCTCTAGCATCACCGCCTCAGCCTCACCTCAGATCACCAGGTATTAGATTCTCATAGGAGCACCGGTCCCTGGTGCCAAAAAGTTTGGAAACTGCTGCACTAGAGCATCCTCAGGAAATGACCCATGTTTCTAATTTAAGGGAAAAGGCAGAATTTCCTTCTGAACAGATTTTTTTAAGCTTTGAATTGTATTAAAGATACAAAATGAATTCTGGTTGTGTACTCTTGCACAGAAAAATAATAGTAGGCATGAGGTGGTCTTGATAAACACTATTAAAGATGTCAACAGAGTAACTAAGTCATAGCTAACTATAATTCGTTGGAATAAAGGAGAAAACTATTATAAAAATAAATAATTTTATATGGATGATTGCAAAGTTTGTAGTAGCTAGTGGTAAGTTAATAGCCTTTGTTTTTTTTTTTAACCACTCTTCTCCTCTTTTAATAGTTCAAAAGTATGTTTATTTGAAAACTATTCCTATAAAAAAAACTACTGGGAAAATGTATTAGATGTGCATATCATTGCAGAGGTATTTTCTATTAAATGACTGGAACACAGTAGTTTGCCTTCTTCCATGGAGAACATAAAAATAACTCTATCAGAATAAAACTGCTTATTACATGTGAGTATATAATAAAATATATGCTTTAAAGGGAATCTGTAGTCTCATAAACTAAGCAACTGATTTCAGAGACTTTTACCTTTTAGACACAGAATTGTTTTAATTTTAAACAATTTTATACTGGATTGAAAGTTCAGTTGCTAGTATTTTAAATTAACACTACGTTACGTTGATTACTTTAAGCCGGCCTTTCCTCTTTCTATTTCTGTAATGCTGATATTGGAACATGATATTTATGTAGGAATGATTAAGAGTGCTAATAAGAAATCAGAGTACTGTTTCATAAACAATCTGTATTAATTAATGTGACTCATCTGTGAAAGATTGATCAGGGAACAGAAAAAGAGAATGAAGAGATCATCTCTGATCTAGTAAAACAGCCCACTCACCAGTAACTGCTGCTTAAGAGGAAAAACATGAACAATTAAGTCTAAAATGGCTTTCAAATCAATAGAAATCTTCAAAATGCCACTAACGCTTAAGTGGATAGAAGACATCACAAAAGCGAAAAATAAATAAATAAATGGTTGCAAAAAGAAAAACCCATATCAGAAGCCAAATTTTGAGATAATGGAAGCAAAAAGCAATAGCCAATGTCACAGCATCATCATAAAACAAATGACTCAGTTAAAGGAATACAGCTACAAAAGCCCAAAACGAAAGATTCTAGAATGCCAAAGGTCAGTATATGTGATCAGCTGCACTTCCCTCTGGCTCTGGACTTTCTTGACCATCATAATTGCTAATAGCTAGGGAGGTTATCCCATCCATAGAAATTTACATTTTAATAAGGATTTGTGAAATTTTAAAAGTCTTCTAGACACACAGTGTATAGTATATTCCATTATTAAAAGACAGAATGTCAGACTCGGTTAAGGTCATTTTGCAGCAGAGAGCTTTCCTTAGTATCATAATTGTGGCCAAACTGGAAACCACCTGTCTGACCTAAGAGTCCATTTAATCAAGAAATTTAGGAGGAAATTGACATTATCTAAGAAGCAAAGGTGAGAAGTGAAAGATAGACCTTAAAACAGTACAAAACCAGAGCAATTTGTAATTGCAAAAGGCAAACCTAAAGCTATCCTGATATTTACTCTAATAAAAGAAATCTTTCTTTTTTCTTTCCCTCCTTAGACCAATAATTGTAGGATTTTATTTTTTTAAGCTAAGATACTTAAACTTCTAATTAAGTAATAAGAACTGAACATATCTTTACTAAAATGACAGTAAAAAGGATAAATAAATGGTGTTTTTGTGGTCATAAACCCACTGAACAATGAAAATAGGAGAGTAATGAAATTGAGGGAATCGTAAATCAGAGATGCCAATATTTGACTTAGCAGAGCAGAGGAAGCTGATGCCTAGGTGGGAAGATTGACCAAAGGAGGCACAATTAGAAGCACAGAGCTCCCCAGAAAAGTTCAAGAATGGATGCGCCAATTTCAATGAAAAGGGAATACCTCCGGGTCTGGAAATAGGTACACTGGTTGAAAGTCTATTAAAAAAAAAAAATTCAAACTCACCATTCCTTTCCTAAGACAAGTAACTGGTATTTGCTCATCTCTCACACCATGCAAATCTGGGTGTACACTTTCTAAAGAGATTAAAGCAAAGATATTCTAGACTTGAGGACATGAAAGAGAGTTCAGGGAAGGTGTGCCACGATGGAAACAAACTGTGAAATGAAATTCTGCATATTGAATAATAGTCTGTTTTATAGTGCCTTTCTTGTAAATATTAGCAGACACCCCACGAGTAATTTGAAAAACATTCTAAGTGGGAAATTATTCACCCTAACAAAACAAAACAAAGAAAATAATTTTGGAATAAAAAGATTTCAGTGCAAGAAACCAAAGAATATGTCAAAACACTTTTGTTCAGAGATAAGATGATATATTATATAAGCATGAAACAGTAACAGGAGATTATGAAAAGGGAATATTCAGAGGCCAAGAACAATAAAAAGTTTTTGAAAAGTAAAAATCAGATAACAAAAACATCAAAAATATTTGTAAAAAATAAATATAACATTGAAGTAGAACATTGGCAAAATCTCTTAGAAGCTGCTACCAAAAGACAAAGAAAGGAAAAATAGGAGTGAAAAACTTAAGGAAATTTGAGAATGATATCCAATGTCCAAATAATATGAATACATAAAAGAAAACAAAGAAAACTAAAAATTTCTTAGACTCCAAGGATAAGAATTTCCAAATTGAATGGATTCACAGATGGTTCAGCACAGTGAAGGGGTGGGGGTGGGGGTGGGGATGAGGGGGATGTGGAGACACAGCCTTATTCATGTTATCTTTAATTCTAGAACACTGAGAATGAAGAGCAGATGCTAACAGCTTCCAGAATGGGTAATAAAGTAACCTAATACAAATAATTGGGACTAAAATAACACTATCTATTTTTCTTACTCCAAATTATAACAGTTATATTAGAAAGAAGAAAATGGAGATAAGGTGAAGGCATATGTATTGAAGAGGCTTGAGATATCTCAACTTCATTTTTCATGACGAGATCAATATGTAATATTTAATATTGAAAATAGCAATGTAAGTATGATATTTAGAATTTAGATATTTATATACTTAAATTTAGTCAAAAACTATCAGGAGTTTCAAGTAGTTATCTGTAAAGAATAAAAACATAGAGAGGAAGGGCCATTTTCCTTCTATGCTTTGTAGAACTAGCAAGTAAAAATAGTTACGGTACTAATCCCTCTTTAGATCTGTAACAAGCCCTATTCTTTTCCATTGCTGTTGGTCTAAAATACCTTAATTTTGATAAAGAAAGTGAGGAATGGCAATGTGTTTTCTCATACCTATAATTCACTCCTTTCTCCAGAAGTGATAAAATCAGATAGCCTGCAGATCAACATACAAATAAAATTAAAATAAATTGTTTGAGATTTTTGATCAAAAATATAGTTAAATCTATCTTCTCCACAACTATAAATAAACACAAGTGTCTAACTAATCTGTCTCACAAGTAGTAAAACACAGATTTAATGTATATGCCCTGAAATATAAAATAACTACCAAAAGTCTGCTAATAGAAATAAAATATGAATTAAAAATAGAGAACAAAAAATCCTGCAGTTAATTCATAAAATAACAACAAATGTAGAATTTAAAAAATTCTAAGGAAAACCAAATAGTTTCACAAACTTATGGAACAAATGCACATATTTAAATATTTTATTTAGATAATGATCAAATAAGGGTGATGCTAGATCAATTGAGCATCATTTCTAATTGTTTATAAAGAGGTTGCAAGATTTTAAGGATAAACTTTATTACCTGTTATAAGAAAGTACAACTCATTGATGTCCACTTTTTCTCAGTCTGTTCTACTGATCCATCACTGTCAACCTATAAGGAAAGATGAGGTGGCTTTCATTTAGCTTTACCTCACAGCTTTCACACGTCCAGCCTGGAATTCAGCTTGAGATTTCCATTTTAGAACATCTCATCCTTTTTGAATCCAAATAAATAACATCCGCATGTTTTTATTTTCCACTTGAAATGATAGCAATAATAATAACCATGACTATTATTGGATGGGGATAGTTTTTTTAAAGAAAATAGCTACATAATAAATTTGAAGCACTATATGATTGTTGCCAATACATTTCCTTTTAAAAATTAAACATAAAGACAGTTTAAGAGAAACACTTTTGTTCTGTAGAAAGGAAACAATTTTGTTGGTTACTACACTGTTGGCTAATTGATTAACAGTTGTAACACCCTGTTGTGGGGTGCCAGTCGCAGTTGTGTAACTTAGTTTTCAGTCTGGAAGACGGGAGACATCTTGCCAGTTGTTAACCTCTTTCTTTCCTCTGAGAGTTAGGGGAAGAGTCGGGGAGCCAGACCTCAACCTGACTGACTTCTAGGGTCTGCGCTGCTCTCACTAGCCATCTGGCAATCTACTGAAGGTGATTGAAAGTAGTGTAGGCAATGATACCTGCCATATGAATCAGTTTAGTGAACCTGTCATAGTGAAAGCCCACCTGTAAAGGTCTGTTCCATTTGTCCTACAGGCGTCAGTTCTCAGAGGGTGAATACCCCTATAAATCTTAACATAACCAAGCAGCATTTCTTGAGAATAGCAAAATCTCTTAGAAGCTGCGAGGAGGAAAAGAAATTTCCTGAAGAACTTTCTCATATTGTACCTGTTTCCTACCTTTTTCCTGGGGCCTAGCTGACTCTCTAAAGAAAAGATTAAAGCTTGTCTAGATATTGAGGTAAACTTCCCTCACTATCTCCCCAGCACCTTTCAGTATTTCACCTGACACCTGAAGACAGGAGTAACCAGACTTTTTTGCATAAAACACTAAGGAAAAAGGCAAACGTTCATAGGCTGCCTTTTTCAGAATTATTTTTGTGAGAAGGTATGCAGCTCTGTTTAAACATTTTTTTTAAATTTTTGATTACCGCTTGCTTTCTTTTAAGGCTGCTATTTCTGAAGCTATCTGGCATACACTGCAGTGCTGACTGCAATGCTACAATGATACGCAAGATGAGATCTTACAGATTTGAGAAGAGGTGGGAGAGAGATAAGTTAGTTGAGAGTGACGAGTTGCATTTTTACTAGAGTGCAATCACCCCTTCTCCCAATTATAGAATTATCCATGAAGAGATTCTTAGGTGGTAAGAGGAAAAAAGAAGCTGCTTCATGGCCGGTGATTGAGAGGGCTCGGGGAATATGACAGTACCACTCAGAGAGTTAATAGTGAGGGAATTGTATTAAAAATATATTGTGACTTTCAGATTTCCTTCAAGAGTCTTAGACTCTAAAAGTGATAGAAAGGAAAATTCTTACTGCAACTTCTCTGGGAGGCAGAGGCAGGGAGATCTTTAATCCATCTCTTTGGTTCTTTTTTCTCTCACCTCATCTCCTATGTTCTTTTTGTGTGTCAAGTCCCAAATGTCACATCCCCAGAGACAGTCTCTGGTGGCAGCAACTTCTAAGCCTTAGCCTGGCAATGAACAAAGGGATGACTTGAATTGCTTAATCTGAGAAGGATTCTCAGTGCTCACTTATAAATAAGACAGTGAATGATATTATCAGTAGACTTTATTGTTTATAAAAATGAGACTCAGATTGGGTTGCCTGATACAATGCAGGACACCCAGTTAATTTGAGTTTCAAATAAACAATGAATGACATTTTTTAAAGTTAGTTCCAAATGTTGCATGAGACATATTAAAAACTTATTTTTGGTTTATCTGAAATTCAAATTTAACTGAACATTTTGTATTTTTGCTTATCTTATCTGGCAACCTTAGACTCAGACCACCTTACAAAGTTAAGCATGACAAAGCAAATAAATGACATTCAGAGTTTATACTCACTCTCCTTAAGTGCCTCCTCTGGGCTAGAATTCGCAAAGATCAGCATCCTTTAGGTACTCATTTGTTCCCTTCGGCCCCTACCTCCCTTTGCTTCACCTCTCCCTCCCATGCTTTTCAGAAAGGGAACTTATAGACTGTGATTTCAGAGTAAGAAGGTTCCACTAGTGCACCCAGAATGGGCAACCTGAGGGTGTTGAGAAGGAGAAAGCAAACTTTAAATATCTCACTATTTTGTCAAAGTCCATCACTGTTATGTTAGAATTATGTTAGAATTATTCATTTATTCTCAAATGCCGTTGAGTTTCTACTATGAGCCAATGGTATTTTATTTTCTCCATGTTATTGCCCACGTACTTACTCTGCTCTTCCCCACGTAACATACAGGAATTCTTTCTGACTTATTTGATAAGCATTTACAGATAAACCAGGCTTCGTGGATATGTTGGCCAAGAAGAATTCTGTCAGTTTGACTGAATGGAACGTTTCGAAACTCTTTCCAGCCATCTCATTTTTCAGATTAGAATGCTGAGACCCGGGCAAGCTCTGGCGTGTCCTTTCCACTACCTGGTGCCATCTTCCAGTGTGATGGAAAGGGCCACACCACACCCGGGCTTTGCATTCAGTCACACCTTAGTTCGAATCCCATCTCTGTCACCTTGGTCCTTTTGGGAAATTTATATGACCTTTAGAAGCTATTTCTTCCTCTTTGAAATAGTGATAATGATAACCTTATTGGGTTTTAGAATAAACTAAATAAGAATATGAATATCAAGTCACTTATATAGAGTGGCAACTCAATGTTTCTTTCTTTCCTATCCTTCTCCCTTATAGGAACGTGTCATAACTACATAATGTCATAACTCAAATTACACCTTCTCTCCAAATCATTCTGCTCATAAAGGTTATTTCACAGATTTGGGACAGGAAAATTAGGGAAAGTACTTTGGTTCTTATTTAAAAGATGATTACAAAGAAATTAGGAATGATGGGCTAGTCTCTTCATCTAGGTTAGGAAATAAATATCAGAGTTAGACATGTCATTTTCTATAAGGGTGGAAGGGAAGAAGGAGGAAGAATTATAAAACCACATCTGGTCTATTCATATTCAGATAATGGATTAATTGGAGAACCTCAATAAGGAGGATTTTACCCATTATGTGATTTGTTTCATATTTAGCAATGCTGTGTAGAGCTTGAAATAGTTTCAGGAATTGAACAGTTGTAATAAAATTCATGTTGTTGATACTGAGTCACTAAAGTGCCAAGAATAGTTTTGCAAAAAGAAAATTTCTAGGAGTTGAAGGCAGAAACATTCTTGCTTTATACTTTATACTTTATAAATGATTCTAAGTAGTTAGATAATTGATGTTCTTCCCCTGGGGAAAAATGGTATGGGGACATTCTTACTTAGTTTTAACTCTAACTAGGATCTAAGAAAAACCCAAACCAATAAGCATGGTAAGTGTATGGGCTCTGGAGTCAGAAATGAGACTTTGAATATGGACTCTGCCACTTACTAGCTATGCAACATTTGGATACTTACGTAAGCCCATCTAACTTCTCATTTCCTTATTGGTATAAACTAGGAATCTAATATCCAGTTCATAGGACCCTGTGAAACAATCCTTCTCTTTTCAGGAAGTGCTGAGAGCCTATCATGTACCTGCCCTGGTGCTCAAAGTGCTGAGGAAATGTGGACAAGACAGACATTTACAGACTATAAGAACTATGAAGGAAACAAATAAGACAACGTGACAGAGAGTAGGGGGGTGGTGGAGTGAGCAGTGCTACTTAGATAGGTGGTCCTGGAAAGCCTGTCTTTCAGGTTGTATTTCAGCTGAGACCTGAAGGATAAGAGAATCAGCCCTGTCTAAAACACTAACAACAACAACAAAAAGGACAAAAACTTTCGAAAGGGTGAAACAGTAAGTACAAATGTGCTGAACTGAAAAAGAATTTGATGTGTTGCAAAATGAACAAGAGGAGGAGGGGTATGCATTGAGGTTGAGAAGAAGGACTTTTTAATCCACAGTAAAATGTTTGGGTTTCATTTTAAGTGACAAGCGAGTCAACGAAAATTTTTAAATAGGGGGTGACCTGATCAGATTTATTCTGATTTATAGTTTAAAAAAAATCATTGTGGCTACTATAAAGAAAGTGAATTTTAGTTTCTGATACATAGTAAGTGTCCAATAGTTGTTACCAATTAATACAATTATTACTTATTTAATAATACCTATGCTAATCATTATTATTGGTATTACTCTAGATGTACAAAGTATTAGTGACAATGCCATGTATATAATGACCATTTACAGAAATTAAAATGGTCTCTACCATTAAGAAGGATAAAGTCTTTGCAACAAATGTTGGTTTTATGGAGCCTTGAGCAAATTAACCTCTCTGAAATTCAATGTCTCGATTTGTTAAAATGGTAATAATGGTAAGGCTGCAGAAGGAGTCAAATAAAACATATATATAAAATGCCTGGTAGAGAGGTGGATAGTAGGCAAATAGCAAATGCTACTCATTATTACAGTTTTAGGTGTATACACAAAGGGAAAAATAAAACTATGTATATTTGTCAGCCTCAAATCCTTAAGAAAACATGCAATATATACAGACACAAATGCATAGCAATTAGTGTGGACATCTATTGTTATATATTTCTGTCCAGTTCTTCCTCTTACTTCTGCTATTAGAAATCTCTACTAATTCATGGACAGTCTCTACCAAGAATGGAGTAGATCTTGTTCACTCTTAACTTCAGAGGTGAACACATGACCCAGGGGTTCATAAACTACAATACCCTCCTCCCAGCCACAGAAATTGTTTCAGAGATGGGTATGTGACTCAAGCTTGGCCAACCAGGGAATTTTCTGCCACAGCAATAAAAAAAAAAACTTTTTGTTGGAGTGAATAGAAACAGAAGTTGAGTCTGAGGCTGTCAACAGTCCTTTCTGTTTATTGAGAAATAGAATCCTGATGACAGTGTTTAAGGCTAAATTAAGCCATACCTAAAACTAGCCTTTCCACTGAACATTTCCAATTACAGGAGTTAGTAAATCCCCTTTTTGATTAAACCAGTGTCATGAATCAAAGATCCCTGTCTATTAGACCACTGCAATTTAAGGTCAATTCTGGAAGCACAGTCATCTATTTCAGACACAAATTTGCCATTGTCCAAAATAAACCCTTTACTTGATTTGGAAGAAGTGACTTAGCTAAAATAAGAAGTGTCGCTAGTAAGGTTCTTTCGTCTCACAGAAAGCTAAATGAAAATGTCCTTTCCTTCCCAGAGCCTTGGTGTTCTTCCTACTCTTCATCTGTCCTCTCACCTGACTCCTGTCCTCTCCCACATGCCAGGTCACTCCCAACTCTGAGCACTCTCTGGGTCCTTTCTGTTGCCTAAGCTATATGCTGTTGATGCTGCTCCAGCTGCTACCGTTGAAAGCTGAATAAGAAACTTCTAGATATATTTGACAGATATATTTAAGAGGTTTATATAAATAAAAAATGATCCAATAAAAAAAATTGTGTGAATGAGTCCTAATAAGATTTCTTACTTTAAAAATATTACAAAGTTGATAATTTGGAAATAATTTCTGCTATATCTAAATTTTTAATAAATATTTTAGGAAGGCAGATAGCCTTCCTATAATTTTTTTCTTCTTTTTTCAGCTTTATTGAAATATATTAGACAATTACTTGCTTGTATTTACATTGTACAATTCAATAGTTTTTTTTTCAATTATAGTTGGTATACAATAATATACCAGTTTCAGTTGTATAGCATAGTGATCAGAGATCCACATAACTTGCAAAGTGATCACCCCACTAATCTAGTACCCCTCTTTCTCCTTACATATTTATTACATTATTAACCATCTTCCCCATGCTACACTCTACATCTCCATGTCTATTCTGCAACTATCCATTTGTACCTCTTAATTCCTTTGCCTTTTTTGTCCCCCTAACTCCCCCCATCTAGTATCCCTCTAAACATTCTCTGTATCTATGAATTTATTTCCGCTTTTGTTGTTGTTGTTGTTGTTGTTGTTGTTGTTGATTTTGTTCTTTAGATTCCACATGTACATGAAATCGTGTGATATTTGTCTTTCTCTAACTGAACCATTTCATTCAGTGCGATACCCTCTAGGTCCATCAAGGCAATATCTTTTTTCATTCCCTTCCTTTTAGTCTGTGTGTGTCTTTTAATCTGAAGTGAGTGTCTTGTAGGCAGCGTATGTAGGGGTCTTGTTTTCTTATCCATTCAGCTACTCTATCTTTTGGTTGGAGCAGTTAATTCTTTTCCATTTGAGGTACTTGTTGATAGGAATGTAGTTATTACCATTCTTTATTCCTATTTTTGATACATGTTTTTTCTTCTTAAAGAAGTCCCTCCTACATTTCCTATAACACTGGCTTGGTGTCGATAAATTCCTTTAGCTTATTTTTGTCTGGGAAGCTCTTTGTCCTTCGACTCTAAAAGATAACTTTGCTGTATAAAGTATTCTTGGTTGTAATCCCTGGGTTTTCATCATGTTGAATATTTTGTGCCAAGCTCTTCTGTCCTGTTTCTTTTGAGAAATCAGCTGCCAGTCTTATGAGTGCTCCCTTGTAGGTAACTGCTTTTCTCTTGCTGCTTTTATGATTCTCTCTTTGTCTTTAATCTTTGGCATTTTCATTATGATATGTCTTGGTGTGGGCCTCTTTGGGTTCCTCTTTCTTGGGACTCTTTGAGCTTCCTGGGATTGTATGTCTAAGGAACATATAATTTTAATGGGAAAAGGTAACATCTTCTTATAAAATCTCTCAGTCACTTTAGAGTTGATTGAGTTTACTAATGTGTCAAGATATTATTCAACTTTCTACATGTTTCCAAGAATGAATGAAGATAAAACTCCTTCTTACTACCCAGAATCCTGCTCCCATATCATGCATACCACTCTGGATGTGTGTGAGACAAATGATGTTGCATAGCATTATTGAGGAAACATAGACTTTGGATGTCCTAAGCCTGGGGTCTCTGTCCATTCGTCCTAGGTCTATGACTTTGGGTTAGGCAATTCACTTCTCTGAGCTGTTATTTTCTATTCAGGAAATAATACCTACCCTGTAAGGTAATTTATATTTTAAAATAGTCTATGTTTGACTTCTAATAGGGTCTTTCATATTATAAGTGATCAACAAATACTTGTAAGTATTATGTGGGTTTTTTTTTCTGCTTAGTTCTCATTTTCTTGGAAACAAATCAAGTGCCCATTAACTAATGAATAGATAAACAAAATATGGATAAACAAATCAAGTGCCCATTAACTAATGAATGGATAAACAAAAATTGGAATATTTATTCAGCAATAAAAAAGGAATGAAGTATTGATACATGTTACAACGTGACGAACCTTGAAAACATTGTGCTAAGTGAAAGAAACCAGAGACAAAGGCCACATGTTGTATAACTTCATTTATATTAAATGTTCAGAATAGGAAAATCTATAGAGACAAAAAATAAATTAATGAGTGCCAGAGACTATGAAGAAGAGAGAATAAGTGACCACTAATGGGTACAGGGTTTCTTTATGGAGTGATAAAACATTTCTGGAATTAGATAGTGGTGATGTTTGTACAGTCTTTCGAATGTACTAAAAACTGTTAAAGTGTACACTTTAGAAGAGTAAATTTTATGTGAATTATATTTCAATTAAAAAAAATGATAACATGTTCAAGAAGAACTACACAGCTACAATGCTTAGATAACCAAAATCTTGTGGAATATCTATAGATTTTGCTTTAAAAAATTTTATCACATTCCAGTCACATTTAAAATGTGAGCTACTTCTCTTCTTGGAAATTCCCTATAATAACAAACATGAAAATTAGAAACAATCGTAAAACCCATCATTGATGAAACTAGAAAATAACAGAAACCTTAAAACAAAACAGCAATTATTTATTTATCAAATATTTTCCCAAAGCAGTATCAAGCTGGGTTGGTGGAAAGTAATGTAGAAAAGACATTTAGGCTGCAGACCTCAGAAGAACAGGAAAATTATGTTTCTTAAAATCAGATTGAGAGGAACAACCTGAAGTATAAAACCTGAATTTGGATTACGGTGGTAGGAGCTTCCTTAGACTCAGTTTTGTTCCAGGAAGTAGAGGAGACATTGATTAGTAAGGACCATCTCATTTGCAAAGAGACGAATCTCCATACAGGGATTTACATAGCCCAAAATCTAGCATCTGTCTTTTTCTGCTGGATGGGGAGAAGTAAAAGCTAAACAAACCCATGGGCAAAACCCAAGCTCTTAAGAAAAGTTTCTGCTTCCCTAGAAAAGAGTTTCATCTATCCCTTTCCAATATATATTGCCTACAGAAAGCTGCTTCAGGAAAAAATGATGTCCTTCAATAGTTAATCAAAAAAGATAGAGGAGGGAGAGGAGGATGGAAAGAAATGGTGAAAACAACTAAAGAATACGAGCTGACAAATTGAATCCAGTGAAACTTATGGCAAAGATTTTAATTTAATGATGTAAGCTTTAAATGAAGTAAGAGCACAAAGCAAAGATACAGATGCTCCAGAATAGCGCTCCAAAGGGGTATAAGAAAAAAAATAACAGAAATAAAGATGAAATCACAAGGACAAGAGAGAATTGTTATTGTTAAAGATATAGTAGGAGTCCATCAAAAGTGAGCAAAATAAAATGGTTAGCTAAAATTATTTTAAAAGATTAGATAGAACATTGCAGTTATGGAAGACATGTGCAGTTGCCTTGCCAGTTGCATAGAGTCCCAAGAGGTGATTATGAAAAGGTGATGTTTGGATAGGAGACTAATGAGTTTAAGTGGTTATGCCCTCCTCATATGGAGTTGTCCCACAAAGAATTGTTGTTGTTCAGGGGAGAGGTGAATGTAACTTCACAGTTACAGTTTTTTCACATTCAGAGGTGGCCTGAATAATCTACCCCACAGCAATAACTTGAATGCCTGGCTGATGATAACTCTACCCATTATAACCACTGATACCTACAGCTAATCTCCATCCTCCTTGCTTGCTATATTACTTTTCTCCAGATATTCAGTTAATATTTTATTACAAATAATAATAGTGACAGAGATAGTTTAGGGAGGCAATGCCCTTGGAATGGTTACAAACTTCCTCTGAGTGAAGTTCAGTCACTTTAGAGCACACAATGCCTGCTAAGAGCAATTTTGTAGCAAATGCCACCTCCACATGCTGACACCTGTGCACAGGAGAGGACACGATGGGAACCAAATGGTTAAAGGGCAAGCAGCAGGGCAAAAAAGGCAGCCAAGGAGGGCTCATTCTAATAGCCATACATAAATGACCTTTACTCCATGATGCTGACATGCTTTTAACGTAGGCCTCTGAAAATTGCTCCAAGTTCATATGGAATTTTAGAAGTCATATATTTTAAACCTAAACTCTTCTTCTGTTTTTAATCTAATTTTTAATAATTGTATAACAAAGTCAAGCTTTGTGAATTAGATTAGATTTCATGACTATGCATTTTAGACAAGGAAATTAGGACAATGGAAAAATATTTTTTCCCTTCATCTTTCTAGAGTATATGGATTAAGCACCTTAAAAGCACCATTCAAATTTGGACACTGTCAGTTTATTTTAGTATATAATTTATCCCTTGGGCATGATGAAACATTTTACAGTTTCAGGAAGAACTAGGGCAGCTAAGGGTAGAGAAGTGGAAATAACTTTTCTTTACTTATTTATCTGCACGCTCTGGTTGAGAGACATACTATCTGGTGTTGGATTCTGGCTCTCCCTCTTACTATTTATGTGACCTTGTGCAAGGCAAGTAATATCTCTGTACCTCACTTTTTCCATCTGCTAAAATGAGAATGATCATGAACCTTTTTGGATGACCATTCTCATAATTCACTCACAGCACTGCTCAGTACACAGCCTGCACTCGATTAATTTTGTATTTTATGACATACATACATTATCATATATTCTCATATGTACACTTCTCAATATTACAATGAAATAAGTAGATATTACTGTCCCTTTTGTGGGTTGAATTGTATTTCCTTAAACAAACAAAAAAAGATGATAGGTTGAAATCCCAATGCCTGGTACCTCAGAACATGACCTTATTTGGGCATATGGTCATCGCAGATGCAATTAGTTAAGATAAGGTCATATTGGAATAGGGTGCTTTTAATCAAATATGACTAGAATTCTTATAAGAATCCCCATGTGAAGGCGGAGACACAAAGAGAGAATGCAACATGACAACAAAGGCAGAGATTTAAGTTATACCCCTTCAAGTAAAGGAACACCAAAGTATGTTAGCAAACCACCAGAATCTAGGAAGAGACAAGGAAAAGTTCCCCTACAGACTTCAGAGAGAACATAGCCCTGTTGGACACCTTGATTTTGGACTTCTAGCCTTTGTAACTGTGAGACAATACATTTTTGATGTTTTTAGCCACCAAGTTTGTGGTACTCTGTGGTACATTTTTCCATAGCTCCAGGAAACTAATACAATCCTCATTTTACAAATAAGAAAATTCAGACCCAAAGAGTAAGAGATTTACCCAAGATCACACAAATTAGTAGGTAAAGGAAGCCACCTGTTTTAGGTTCAAGACCCAACTCCTTGTCTCTTTCCATAATCCTTTACACACTTTACACTCCAGCCATGTTCCTCAACTAACCCTTCCTCAAACATGCCATGCAAGGACACATTGTCATTGGCCATAAAGAGGGAAATATATTTATTGACGGGTTTCTCCATGTCAGAAATCACATGGGCCAATTTTCATATGCCATGCTCTCAACCTGAAATGAGTTTTCCTCCATTTCCCCTTTGTGGAAGTCCATATCCTTCACCTGCCAAGTTAAATGCCCCAAACCTATGATTGTCATCTACCTCGTCAGAATTACTCCTTTTTCCCATTTATTTTCACATCTTATCATTCATTAGCCCATTTAGCTCTAATTTCACTCCGTTGTGTTTGTAGGTGATTAGTAGTTTGTAGTAGTCTATCAACCTCACTAAATTTTAATCGCCTTAGAATCAGGATCATAATTGTAATAATTATTTAAGGAACAATAGACTAAGGCACTGTAATTTTTATTTAGACCCCACAATTTTGCAATGTAGATTTTGTTACAGATGCTTATGCCATATGTAATATCTGTCTTACTTTCCAAACCCCAAAAAATTAATCAGTAGGGAGTTAGGGACAGAGAAACTTAATGACAGTATATGAGGTCAGGGCTTCCAATACTCTCTGTTGTTGTCGTTGTCGTGTTTTAACTGGCTCTTCATATACACCACTGTTGATCCGTTTTCCTCAGTCTCATGCCTTCTGTTAAATTTGAAATTTCATTGAATCTTCAGAAGATCCTGAACTGAAAGCTCATTTTATCTCAATACTCAGTAAAACGGTGAGATGAAAATTTAGACTCGAGAGTTGTATTTTAGAAAATGGTTTCAGAAAATAATGTACTAGGAAAACAAACAAAAATCAAAATCAGAATGATTGAATTAAAACTGTAGTGAAACAATTTAATTTCGACAGTATCATTCCTGAAGAAATTGTAGGCAGTTCTTACCAATCAGAACTGTAATTTTTATTTCTTATTCACAAATTTTTCATAAATTTTGTGCTAAAATAAACCCTACATACACACACACATACACACACACATACATGTACACACACACCATCACTTATTATATTTATCTGAGTCAGGGTGATTTCACTGCTATTGTGAGGTAGCCACATAATGCAGCAGAACTATCGCATATTAAAAACTTGTCCCAGTTTTGCTAGCCTTGAACGTTGCCAGAGCTGGGGAAATTCTTGTGCTGCAGAACAGTTTGCATTACAAAGAAACTGTAATACCTAAAGCTTAAGTGGAACTGAAATGCTTAGCTTTAAGCCAAGTCATTCCTTTGTAGACATAATGTTATTTTAACTCCAGTAGCATCTTTTCTTCACCAAGGTAATAAGGTACTTGACAAATAATATAAATATAGTTTCATGGCTGATATGCAATAATAACCAAGATAAAGTTTTAATGCCATTCAGGAGACTTTGCCAGAAGTGCTGCCCAAGGCCTATCCCAAAGGAAAGCAGAAATTGTCCTTAAGAAAAAGAATCTGAGTTTGTTGCCCTTTCTGTTTTCTTCTGGTTTGATTTTTTGAGGATTATTTATAAGTGTGATAAAGTTAGATACATAAGTGTTTATGTTTATAAACATAAACATAAGCAGGTGGATGTCTCTAAGTAGTTTTTAAACTATTGAGAAGGAAACACGGTCTAACCACTTTTGCTTGTGTTGGCATTAACCACATTAGCATGATGTTGGCATATAGTAGGATGCTCAGGAAAAGCATTGATTTTTCTACACTGATTCTCTGTTTACCATATTTGTTCACATTCTTGTTCTATGTCCTTGTAACTTTTTTAGAATTTTGTTGTGTTTTGGTAATTGAGTAATTAATTAAAATATGATGAAAAAATATGATTAACTGGAATTAATTAGCCTTGTGATATGTCTTAATTAAATATCTTAACATAATAATAATATAATGGCAGTGAAAGAAGTGAAACCATCTTTTAAAAAAAGATGAAGTTAATACATCACAAAAGTATTTAACCAAAATGGGCTTTTTATGGGTATGTATAATATTGGGGAATTACTTACAAAGTCTAGATACAATTAAATGTTGAATAAATATATTTTTGTTAATCTCTTCTGCTACCTTTAATACAATTGATATTTCTGAACCTTTCTATTTCCATAATGTTCTAAGTACTCAGGTCTTTGCAGTATTTATAGACTATTCCTAATGTGTTCATTTAGAATGACAGTAGTACTAGACAATATATTAACTCTCGCTCAGTTCAACCCCATTTCATATTTCCCCATTAACCTTGTTCAGGATTTCTGACAAGATCCTCTCAAATGCATTGTGATAAAGCAGGATTGTTATCACTGCTTACAAAATTTTATTTGGAATCACAGCATTTCTTGGTGGATTCATATTTATCTCCAGTGGATTTAATCATAGCTAGTTTTAACTTATTATAGAACAGATCTTGAATTACAGAAGTAACTAGTTACATATCATAGAGGTAGATTTCTTTTTCATTTCTTTCTTGTCATAACTATCCATCCAATTTCTTCCACAAGAATAGGCGAGAATTCTCTGGTTAGGTTCTTGTGAAAAAAAAGAAGAAGAAGAAGAAGATACTAAGTTAAAAGGAGAAGAGGTCAATAAAATGAGGGAGAATGAACAAAACAAACAAATAAAAAATAATATGAATAAAAAACTCAAAGAGCTGCTGGTGTGAACTCAAAAAAAGCAGGTGGTGGAAAAGTTATTTCGCAAGATTGAGTGGAAACAACCGATTAAAATAGTAAGGGTGGCATTCTTCCAAGATACTATGGTTACCACTATCTTGCTTGAAACATGGTAAATGAATCAAAAATTAAATGTTACTTTTCAAGTCCTTGCATATTATACAAATTATAATAATATATATGGATATTGCAATTGGAGCTGACAATGAAGTATGAAACTCCAGATAACTATGAAGCCCTACATGGTTTAAATCTGAAGGATATTTAAGAGATAGAATTTTTTTTATCATTTTAATTAATCTGTGAGCTACAGACTAAATCGTGTCCCTTCAAAATTCATGCATTAAAGCCCATACTCTCAAAACCTCAGAATATAACCATATTTGGAGATAGAACCTTTGAAGAGATGATTAAGTTGAAATGAGGCCACTAGGGTGGGCTCTATTAGTGAGGGTGCACAACTCTAAAACTTATCTGAAAGAAGAAGAAAAAAACTTCTTTCCACACAGAATGAATATTAGTAATGCTTGTTATAGTAGGGCAGACCTGAAACTGAATACCAGATTGGCAACTAAGTCCCCTGACTGGAATAAAATTAATAAGAACTAAAAAACTATTTGGGCAGCGGTCTTGGACCCTGCTTCTTATTACTCAGTCAGCAACCACCATCCCACTTCCTTCTCATGAATAGGCAATAAAGTGGAAGATCATTTATTGCCTGGTTAACCACACACTTTAGTCAACATCTTCACGACTGATTCCTATGTATGTCCTTCGAATCCTGTTAATCAGCCTGTAAGACCCTTATCCTTCCACTTTCAGAAAGCCATATCCCTCAGCATCCCATCCTCATTGCCAAAACTGTCAAGAATCGTAATAAGTCTGAAATTTCACTCTATCCACGGCTAACTAGTTATCCTGCCACAGTTTCCCGGATGCTGGCAGAAGGCACAAGATGGGCAGTTTATTACTCACAGCAATAAATCCACAATAGCTAGAGTATCATCATTTCCGTGTTAGTACCCAAGCCCCAATTTCCAGAGCATGAAACAAAGAGGATCAGATGACACTTGCATGCACAATATGTTGCATATAAAGAGAGGAACCTTGAGCTTAGGGATCCTGAGTCTTATCGCAGACAGTAACAGTGCCTATGCTCCAGAGAGAGACACTATCTTTATCTTCCAAGGCTGTAGACAGATCTACTCTGCCCCATGGGGAGATTTTATCTTTGTTTGCCAAGGCCATTTGCTATACAAATATCCACGAAAATATAGCCTGGAACAAAGACAGTGAGTTCTCACAAGATATGCGTAAATGTAAGAGACCATGGAGAATTGTCTCCCAACAATAGGTGTGAGATAAACATTTGTTCTTGAATTAAATGTTCTGATAATTTCTTCTTCTCTGTATTCTCTGTTCTCCCTTTCCGAAACTTGTATTATTCAACAATAAGATTTTCTGGACTATCCTCTAATTTTCTTATATTTCTTCTCTTTTCCTCCTTTTCTTTTTGTCCTACTTTATGCATATTTCTTAAACTTTCTCTTTCAACTCAGTTATTACATTTTTAATTTCTGCTGTCATTTTTTAAATTTCCAAAATATCTCCTTTTTTTTTAAGTTTCTGAATGGTTCTTTTCAAAAGCTTAGTTTTTTGTTTGTTTCATGGGTAAAATATTTTCTCTTAGCTCTCTGAGTGTTTCAGTTATAATGACTTTTTATTTCTTAAATTCTCTGCTCTCCACATTACCATGTTTCTTCTAACTTCTTTTTTTTTCCCTTTTTTCTTGTTTTCTTATATGTTTTTAATCTAAGAGTTTTTCTTGAAACGTATGTTGTTCCTTGCCTATTTACTCTTACTTAAGATTGAGAGCACCAAAAAAAGGTAGCAGCTATGTAGGAATATGTAGCTTCACTATGGAATTATTGGGCAAGAATCCAGTTGTTTTGGCTCCCTAAGTATTTCCTCTTGGGCTAGTCCATATTTCCAGAGAGGTGTCATCAATCTCCTGCTTGTTGTATGTAACCCTAGCTGCCAAAATTCTCAGAAATGTGCTGGAGACAGAGACTGAGATTGTTCATTTTTTAAGACACAGACTTTTACATTATCCCCTCTATTCTCTGCAGTGTGCTGGTGTCCTCTCCAAACAGTAAACTCCCTGTCTACTGTCAGAATTAAAGAAAGACTATGGAAGCCTAACCCATTCTACTTCTATTATGTAGCCTTGCCAATTATACAGCCTTCAGAAGTATCTGACACTTCCAAATCCTGAGATATTTTTGGTGTTGTATAGCATTGTCTGGATTCTTGCCTCCCCCACCATAGACACATAGCTTTCATCTTTCTCTGTTTATCTAAGTACGTCACCATTCGTCCATCTGATTTCCAACTTCCAATCTTTTGTTGACATCTCTAGTATGCTCTTGTATCTTCTCCAATTTCCTTTGCTTTTGTAGTTTTTAACTTTAGTTTTATCCCTTTACAATGAGATTGTACAACGGGATTAGCTGGATTTCAGGAGGAAGCAAAAATATAACTTTGTGATCAGTCTGCCATATTTAACCAGAACAATGATAGACTTTTAAGGGAAAGGGCCTCTGAAGATAGAAAGAAGAAAAATAGGATAGGACTCTCAACTTCTTTTGGTGAAATTAGGGCTACATATGTTAATTGTGCAGCATTATTTGTGAAGCTCCAAAGATGCCATACCTAGAGTTCTTGGACCCAGTGATTGTTTTCAAATGATTTAGCAAGATAACTAGTCTCCTACTTTTAAACATGAAATGAAAATGGTTTTCCCCATTATCTACTTGACATCTGAACAAATTCCAAAGATATACACTCAAACTAAGAATTTGTGAAATATAGCCATAGTAAAATAATATTTTGTTATAAACAAGTGCTAAAAAGGATTAAAGAAGACAATTTAAGTGATAAAAACAAATTTTCTTTAACATTTTATGAGGCGAGCAGTCTGTGTTCCTAAGAGTACTGCAACATGGGGTGCAAGGTAAAAAGGTTTCATAGGATAAAGAATAGAAATGATGAAGAGAAAAACAGAAAATAAATGTAAAATAAGGACATAAGCACAGAGCCAAGAGTTGGCTTAGTCGTTGGGAATTGGCTGGCTGGATATAGTGTGTTTCTGGTCAAAATGGAGCAACTACAGTGACAGAAAGTGTGTCTAAGCTTCAATTTGAAGACGTGGCCCCTGGGCAGGAGCGGCACCATCTCAGGCCTAGAAATTCATTTTAACACAAGGTATCAATGTCAGTGACATTGTTTTACTGGCATTTGTTAAATTACATTGCTGATTGGTTACTATTAAGCGAAATACAAAAATTTAGAAGAAAAAACAGTAAACAAGAAATAAATTTTAATTTCAGAAAATTTTCCCACATTAAAGCAACTTATCTTAAAATCAGTCACCTTCATTTCATAGTTTACTAAAATATTCTGTAGTTTTGTTTTACAGTCAGAAGATGATAGAGAAGAGAATGGCATAGCTATTCTTGTACTGCTCTTTCATAAAAGGAAAAGGTAATGACAGCTAAAAAATTATTGAAATTTTCTTCCATTCATCAGTGCTACAGAGATAGAGAAGAAATAGAACTATACGATATTATTGCTGATTATTTTGTGATTTTCAACATCAAAAGAACAGAAGAGAAATTAATCAAGATATCAAAAGGAAAAATATGCACTTATCAAGTAGTATTTATTATACTACATAAATATTTTCCATTAACAATTTCTAGTTAAATCAACAGAGTATTAACTAAATCTACTTTCTTATATATGCAAATATTAAATAATGAATCACAGATTCTGACTAACAACTTGATATGTTTCTGGTGTAAAGAATTTTAGTGCACGTATTAAAAGACAACGTAGCGAATGCTTCTTGTTTGTAGTGCTTTGTTAGAATATCATCAGTGAAACAGGACTGCTTTTTCAGTTAGAATTTTTATTGGGAAACTATTTTAATCATTAAAAATAGATCTTCTGTATGATTTCACTCATATGTGGAATATAAAACCAAAAGTAACAAACAAGCATAACAGAACAGAAATGAATTAATGGATACAGACAATGGAATGGTGATTGGTTACCAGAAGGAAAGTGGGGTGGGTGGAAGGCAAAATGGATAAAGGAGGCCAAATATATGGTGACAGAAGGAAACTAGACTTTTAGTAGTGAGCATGCAATAGAGTATACAGATATTGAATTATCATGTTGTAAACATGAAATTTATATAATGTTATTAAGAAATGTTTCCTCAATTAAAACAAAAGAAAAAATATTATATTGAATTATGAAAAAATCAAAATACGTCCACAAGATTTTATTTTGACCTGAAAATTGACATCATAAATGTGAATTAAATCACAAGTGAAGGGAAACAACTGTGGATATTTCAAACATATTACTGTTTCTCCTCTACAAAATTCAATTTGTTTCTACACTGAACGAGTGCCTCTGGGCATTTGTACAGGGAAAATAAAATCTCTAAAGCTGTTTTGTTCTATATAAAAGCCACTGTATTCATGATGAATCCAGAAGGATTTTTAAAGGTGGACAAATAACATACCCAAGCATATATTTCTTATGCATGAGAAACTGTGGTTGGCACAGTAGTCACCACCAACCCTGCATGTGGTATGTACCCAGATGATTCCATATGTTGGAAATGCTACCTAAGCACTGTTGGCAGTTCCTACCGGAGATAACCAATACAGGGTACTATCTGAGGCTACCAAAATGGGTTAAAATCATGTTTGGGAAAGCTTGTGCTTCCCAGTCACCATTCAAAATAAAGAGAGATTTAAACATGACATTTTGCCAGTTAGCAGACCTTCTAGAAGATGAAAGACTAGTGGAACAAATTCCAGTGTTTTCATAAAAAGAGTATAAAGCTTCCAGAATTTCAATTTTTGTGTGCCCCATGATCTGATTTTTCATATATGGTATAACAAAATTCTCAGAGGGCCATAACACCATTTTTTAGGAATAGTTTATCTGAAAGCATCATAGCTGCATACCTTTGAGGAATACCTCTTGTTCCATACAGTGTCACAAGATGTGAATTTTGACATGAGATGGCTTATATTCAGCTACTTAAAATACTCCAGTTGTTCAGAGACAATTTTCAGATTTACCTCTGAGAATAGCATGGTGATATTACAAATTGGAGACTAGAGAATGGGGAGGAGAGAGCAAGTCCCTAGTATTCCTTGCAATAGCAAAAAAAAAAAAAGTCATAGGATCACCTAATAATATTAATAATAACTATTTATTGTGTGCTATGTCAAGTGATATTCACACACGCACACACACATACATGCGCAGCCCACACACATATAGACTGATAATATCTAATTCTCGGTGGACACCATTATAACCCTTTTACAGGAAGAATAATGAAATTCATTAAGGCCCAGTAACTTATGGAAGACCATCTAATTAGTAAGGTAGAGAGATATGCAAACTGAGAACACATCTAAAATGAGGAATCAAAACATCAAGTCCCTTCAGTGCTGACACCCGACTTCTGACAATGCAAGAACAATAACCTGTTCTTTAGCAGGAGCTACACGGAGTCAAAAAATGTCTCCCAATGTTTAATCTTCTTATTCAGTCAATCTTGTATAAACTGAGAAGATTTCAGAGGATGACTGTAGAATGATTTTCATTAACAAGCCTCATCTGCCAGTGACAGAAGTAGCAGTGACTGCTGGCTTCCAGGAACAGCCTCTGCAATTGCATTTGTGAAAAGTGAAGGGACTTTGCCAGGCGGTTTAAGTTGGAACATGATCAACTACCCACAGAGAGTCCTAATGCCAGAAGGATCACTGAAAGTGGCCCAGTTAAAAAACATATTCCCCACTCCATGTCAACGTATACTAAAAGAGGTATTGATATCTGTTCAGGGAGATGTTTGAAAGAAAGGGAAATATTTATCTGTCCATTGGGACTGGTTCCACTTTCTTTAGATGGTAGAAATCAGAGGGAGAGTATTTTATACATATGTAAATATAAGCATAAGGTTATAAACTCAAAGAGATAAGTGTAGGGAGGGCTGAGCGGGGAACATATGTGACTATGAATGTGAATTGGAGCATGAGACAATGTACAAATGAGAATGGAAAACATATAAAAGAGGCCCGTAGATAATTATTTTAGTTGCTATGAACTATAACTAGTAAACCAGTAGACCCGTTTAAAATCAAAAGCAATTAATGAATCTGATATTGAGAGGGTAGAAAGGACATTTTCAAAATACTGCTTTGATTATTTCGCTTCCGTCTTCAAAAATTGTTATGCAATTCCTATTTCCTACTGTTTAAAGCCCAACCTCCTTAGCTTGTCATCCAAGATCTCTCATCCCTGTGTTATTCACAATTACTTCATTCTGTGTGTTGAGAAATTCAGTGGCAAGTTTTCTACCTGGGCAGTGAGGTGACAGATTTATATTCTAGAAGTGACGCTGACAGCAGAATGAAGTATTAATGGAAGGAAACAGAAACTACAGACAGGGTGACTATTTAGGAAACTGGTATAGAGGTTTACTCTCTGAGACAA
The DNA here is from genome assembly GCF_902729225.1 of Pteropus medius. NCBI lineage: Eukaryota > Metazoa > Chordata > Mammalia > Chiroptera > Pteropodidae > Pteropus > Pteropus medius. The sequence goes on from NW_024355523.1 coordinate 2,317,222, forward strand.
AGAGGAGATGAACTAAAATATTGAAAGTGAGAATGAGACTTGCGCTGGCCTTGAATATCAAAATACCAGCCAAGATTTATACAAGTTTTCTCATAAGCAGAATGCGTTGTCTCAAAGCTATTTGGACAAAATTTGGATGATCCACATGAGAAAAGAACTCGATAAGAGAAAATAAAACGCCTCCCTGCTGGTTCATAGCTCCTAAAGAGGTGATGAAGGCACTAGCCCCATAGATGACAAGCTATATGTCAGCAGGTTTTCTGGCCTTACTGACATGTGACCAGATAATAAGGTTATGACTTAACAGAATTTCAAAATGGAAAACATGTTTGAAGCTCCTCAACCTGGGGTTTTATTTACTTGCATGAGGTTTGATTTACTCAATTGGACATAGGTATGATATGTAAAAGGATAACGAGCAGTTTAGATTATGAGACCCAATATCCACATTCTGCACCCAGGGTTAGTCCTGGTTCTCATCTTGAGGCATTCTCCTCTCTTCTATTATTTATTTCACTGCTTTAACAGATGGTTTTACTGAATATTGTGAGGAATTGTTTTGGAAACTATTTCAAACAAAAGTATACATACCAGTTTTAACTAATGGTCTTCTTTGTCTTTATCTTAGGCTCCTTAATGAGATGACTTAAATACACCCTCATTTGTACACACACACACATTGTTTTACTTATCTGTCACTGGGTAACAAACCACCCCAAACTTACTGACTTAAAAGAAACGTTTATTATTCCTAATGACTTTTTGTGGTGACCAGTTCTTCTGCTCCCCGTGATATAAATGAGGCTAGAGGCATTTGGGGATTTGACTGGGTTAGAATGTCCAAGATGGCTCATTCACATTACTGACAGGTTGGTGTCAGCTGTCATTTGGGATCTCAGCTGGATTTATTAACCAACATGCCTTGGTTCTCCCTTTTGTATCTCTCTCAAAACATGGCAGCTAGATTCTAAGAAAGAATGTTTCAAAAGGATGTTCCAGCATTCAAGCGTTGTGTTCAAGACTTAGCAAATTTTCAGTTGCATATCTCTTGGTAATACCCCATTGGCCAAAGCTAGTCACAAGATCAGCAGACTCAAGGGAATGGGAAGTAAGCTTCACCTCTTGATGTGAGGAGCAGCATAAGCTTATGAGGAGAGGGGGTCAATTGAGTGCTATCTTTGGAGACTCTGCTAAGTATACATACACACACTTATTCATATACAGTGTTAAAATGTATACATTTAAATTAATATAAAAACCTTCCTGAATTATAACTTTTACACATAACAGTTCATATTCAGAATGTTAAACCCAGCTTATCAACTAAAGGTAGAACTGTGATGAGTGTTTTAAGAGGGGGCTTCTGATAAGTTGAGAATTGTCCATAGATTCCTCTCTATTTTAGAAAATTAAGAAATGAGTGACCCTCGAGCCCTTGGGAGGTCCGCCTTGCTCAGCTATGCAGGTTGTACACTGGACAGCACTAGCTCCATTCAGACACTATGTGAATGACATCACTTAGAGTTGTGCAGTACAACACCCTCCACCCCATCCTTTATTCTGTAACTTCCAAATGGAAAGACTGGGTAGATAGTGATGTAATTAACTGAGATAAAAAACCCAGAAAGCTGCCATGAAATGACATGTATCTGCTAGAATGAGACAGATCAGTAAAAGCCATTTTCTTAAAATGAACATATAGATGTCTGCTTAAAAAAGGAGCAATTAACTTTCTATCACTGTCTATGCAAGCTCTGTCAGGGTCTCACAGAGGCAAGGCTTTAACTCACAAGAAAGCTGCTTTTTCTCTCTCCCTGCTTGCTTCGCATAGTGCTTTACAGTTTACAGAGCATGTTCACTTAGTTTATCTAATTTGTTCTCTACCGTCACCCTCTGAAGTATGCAGGGCAGGTCTTAGTATCTTCATTTTACAGATGAGCAAACTGAAGCTGAGGGAAGTGATTATTTCAGAGTGGAATTCTGTCTTCTGACTCCTAATTCAGTTGTTTCCTCTGAGCCGCTCGATTACATTAAGGATCAAGTCCTTGCTTTTTATTCAGCCCCCAAGATGCCTGGGTTATCAAAACTGGTAGTGTTCTGTCTTAGTGAGTTACGAGTCCTGGCAGGGAAGATGCGGCAGGAGCCGGAACTCTAGGGTGACTGACACCTGTCCTTCCGTGTTTCTGTGGCTGTGCATTCCACTCCCTCTTTCTGTGGCATGAATTTCAGAGTAAATGTTACTTTTTTACACATGACGAAGAAAGTTAATTGGTTATCTCTGCCATTAGGAATGCATTTGAACAAAGCTCACAGTCAAGAAATCAAACAGGCTTTATTCAACCAAACATGAGAACCATCTCTTATTATCTTTGCAATCCCAAAATTTACTTAATTATAAAACGTATTCCTAACAGTTTAAAAATACTCTTTCCTTCAAATTCCCACATCTTTCAACAGCCCACTCTTTCAGCACTCCTCTATCAGAAATTTTTTCTAAGGGTGTCCACTGCTTTACTCTGTATTTCCAAGCAGAGTTTTCCTTTCTCATCACTCATACAACAAATATTTATTGAATGTTTGGCAGGTGTAAGATTCTTGGATTACAACAGAGTTATTATCCAAAAATAACTGTTGTTAATATTTGGTTAACATAATTTCATCTATCAATAGATAGATAGATGATAGATAATATCCACATTCTTACACCATATCTCAATCCTTCCATCTTTTTGTAATATTCTAATTATTCAAGATAATAATTGTTTACCTTGTAAATTAATATGAGAAAATATAATGAAAGATATGTATGTTAGGATGGAAATAATTTTGCAAAATAGAGTTCAAATAATAATGTTACTTTTATATATAAAATGAATATTCTACTTGATTCATGAGAAAATAAGAAAATATGCAGTTGTCAAACTTCAATATATATTTTCATTACAAAAGATTAAATTACTTCTCACAAAATTCTTTTAATAGTAAGAAAAAGATTATGAACAATAAATATTAAGAGTCTGGAGTCATTATGGATTTTTTTTCTTTTTGTCTTAGCTACATGTTTCTACTGTAAAAAGTGCTGATGTGGAATATGGCGCCCTTACATTTTCTCCTACCAATCTCCAACCACTTTCCAATTTTGTTTATAGTATTATTTTTGCATGATTAATATTACATACATATTGCTTTTCTATAGCCACAAGTCTTGACTAAGGCTGTTTTTTTTCAGACTTCATCAACAATTATTTTACTATGCCTTTCTATTCCAAAATGTTTTATTTAATTTATGTTCTTTAGTTGATTATAGTCAATGTAAAGGAAACTTAAAGTATAGTCATCCCCCTTTATCCACAGTTTTGCTTTCCATGGTTTCAGTTCACTGTAGTAGTCAACCTTGGTCTGAAAATATTAAATGAGATATTCCAGAAATAATTCATAAGTTTTAAATTGTGTGCCATTCTGATTTGCATGATAAAATCTCACGTCATCCCACTCTGTTCCACCTGAGACATGAATCATCTCTTTGTTCATCATGTCCATGCTACCTGCTGTATATGCTACCTGCCCATTAGTTATTTAGTATTCTTAGTTTTTAGATTAACTTTTGTGGTATCACAGTGCTTGTGTTTGTAACTCTTATTTTACTTAATGATATCTTATTCACCTCACTTCATCTCACCACTTAGGCATTATATCACAAGAAAGGTGCCTACAGTACAATAAGATATTTTGAGAGAGACAGAGAGACCTCCTTCACATAACTTTTATTATAGCATACTGTTATAATTGTTCTGTTGTTATTAGTTATTGTTGGTAATTTCTTACTGTGCCTAATTTATAAATTAAACTTTATCATGGGTATGTATATATAGGAAAAAATATAGTATATATAAGGTTAGGTACTATTCACAGTTTCAGGCATCCATTATGAGTTTTAGAATGTATCCCACATCGTTAAGGGGAGACTGCTATGTGTTAATTGCCATGACTTTGAAAATACAGGATATGATTCACGCATGCCAGTAAGAACATCTAAAAGTAAATCATAGTTAGACAGAATGAGAGGCGGGACAGAAGAGCTGACATTGTTCCAGAAGTTGCTGTCCTTATGTCTTCATGCTAATATATGTAGATATAGATGATAGATATAGATATAGATATAGATATAGATAGAAATAAATACTCCATACTCCATATTTAAATCCTTCAATCTTTTATAATATCTAAACTATCCAAGATCATTATTGTTAAAATGATATATTAATCTGTGCAAATATGATGGAAGATCAATGAAAACATATTTAAAGACAGATGAGGGCTTGGAGCCCAAATTATCCCACACATGCTGTCTATACCCCTGGCCCCATGCATTACAAAGCTCTGACCATTCCATGTGAAAATCAACATGGATAGTACATGAGTTCAGTATCATTAAACAGAGAGTGAGTGACATGGTAGCACACTGCTACACTTGACACCACTAACGAAATGTGTTTTGAGAGAACAATGCTAGTGTTTTCTGTGGGAAGCACGCTAGCATTTGTAGGATAAGATGACAAGAAAGGTCTCAGGTGAATCAAAGAAGTTACAAGAAATGTGGCTTTCACATTTGCAATGAAAGATAAAGAGTTATTTAAAGAAAATTTCAGATATGTTTATTACTGTCCTGCTACATAAAGGTCTTTTTTAGCTACCGTACAGTGTGGCATGAGCTGGTAAATTCAGTTCCCTATAGGATCAATCAGATATCCAGGCCTTAAGCATGCCCAAAGCAAGTTGATGTACTAAGAGAAAACCTAGTCAGGCTGACTGTTTAAATGTCAGCCTACTACAAACAGTCTCCAATAAATTTTAACATCACCCTTGTAAATACACTTCATTAGTATAATGCATTTAATTCAAGAGTTCTGATCAATGTATATATAAGGTCAGGGGATAATTAAGATTTTCAATTATTTATATTTTGTTATAAAATATAAGTGAAACTTTATAGAAATATTAATATTAAATTAAAAATCCCAAAGAACTGAAACATACTTTCTTTATTTCATGTCCTTTATAATATATTTAATAATTTATTTTCATTTTTAATTTAATTTTATTAATATTTATACTTAAGTATTTTAAATTTGGAGCAAAACAAAGCAAAATAATTTACTATATTGGCAACTTGTAAGTAGAGAATTTTCTTCACCAATTAAAATGCCCTTTGATCAGATGTATAAAATTTGATTTATACAAGAGTGATACATCTATTGCATGACATGGACTTTACTAATATATTTGTAGAATGTTACGTTACAAATTGCACAAAGTTCTAAACTAATGAAAACAGACGTACGTGATGTGATTTTTACTTAACTACCATACTGCGGTTTTCCATTCTCATTCTCTATTATAATAAACAAGAAATAAAGCTGTGAACGCAACAGTGGGCAGAGTCAAATAGTGATGAAGTACAACCTTGTACACACAAGTAAAGATCTGCAAATCCATGGATTTTATTAATTGATTATCACACTAACACTTGTTGATTAATTGCATTTTGGCTAGTTGGATTCCCAGGATTCCATTATTTTTATTGCTTTTAATCAACATGAAAAAAGTGCAAGTCATTAAATTTAGAACAGCAGAGATATTTGGTGAGTGATGTCATTAAAGTGGAGCTATGAATAAAGTGTGCAGCAAGAAATCCAGCAGATAAATACTTGTCATTCAAAAAATTTGGTAATGAAAGAAAGGAGAAAAATAAGACAATAATTAATAGGGTAAGAAAGAGAAAGGATAAAACAGTTTATCAAGATGGAAGGGTCTCAATATATTTGAGGGTAGAAGATAAGAGCCAATAAAAGAGGTAGATTTTGAATGTTATAGAGAAGGGGATAAAATGATAACAAAAATGTTTTGTGGATTAACGGAATTTCAGTTCACTAATTGTTTCCTTATCTTTTCTCAACAGTAAAAAGTTTAAACCTCCTAGACTGGTAGAAAAGAAAAAAAAAAAATAGGCATAGCCGCGGGGGGCTCTTAAAGTGGCGATTTTATCGTATTTCTCTCTCTTCCCACTGAACCCAGAGCACAAAAGAGGGTAGAAGAGGGAGAAAGTACTGAATGCTGACTTGCTCTATTTGACTCACTTATCTTGCAGGCAGGGGAGAAAGAGGTAATCTGGGACCACCTCGGTTAATGTCGATGTGAAGCTTGTTCATATAGATGTTTCATTTTGAGATGGCTGAAGCAAAGCTTTGAGTCACTTAACTGGAAGAAATGATGAGGTGATAAGTGATATGAGGAGCACATGCTATCTGATAGGTGGAGTTCCTGTCCTCCTCATCAGGCCATCTGCCCTCTGTTTGCTCTGGGTTCCCTGCCTTCACAGATCTTCCTTCATTTTAAAAACACTTTCCTCATTTTAGGCTTTAACTTTAGAGCACTCATAGCTAATACTATCTCTGCCATCATATTATGTCAATGACTCTCAAACCTTATTTCCATAAGAACCACATGGAGAGCTTGTGAGTCCCAAACATAGAGATTCTAATTCCGTAAGTCCGGTATAGAGCCCAAGCATATTCTCTTTAATAAACACACTACGTGATTTGATGTAGATGATCTGACAATCACTCTTTGAAAAAATAGTCTTAGCAATGTACAAAGATGAATATGTGTGTGTGTTACTTCTAATACTGATAACTTTGATTTTTATTCTATGTATAACTATACATGTGTGTGTATATATATATAAATGGATGTATGTATATGATAATCCATACTTCAAACAATATTTACAGAGTACTCTTGAACTAGCAGCAGGATGACTCCAGTGACATGGTCAAAATTAGTGCTTCCCACTATTGAGGATGTTCCCATGGACACCTCAGGTCCACATTGAATCTTCACATGCTGGATCCAAGACCACAGCTGGAGTCATTGTCAGTAGAAAGAAAGAAGTACACCTACTCCCTTCATTATTGGAGACAGAGTAAAGAGCACAGTGTAGATTCAAGGGTTCAACAGTGCTTAAAAGTAAAGGAGAGACATCTTTCCAGATGTTCTTTATTTTCTTAATCAGGTAGAACAGCAAGGTCAACTGCTGAAGGTAGGATTAGTGCAGGACAGAGGAATGCTAAATTTGGAAATCAAAAATAAAAAGAAAAGCATTCTGTGGAACTCAATTAGGAATCAATGAAATAGGTTCTGGTATGAAGAATTTTAAAAATCAGGAATTGCTGAATTTTGCATGATATTTAAGTTTTAACATGATATTTACTGTTATTATCTTTTAATTATGTCAAAAAATATCACAAATTCGAGTGCTGGCATATTACAATTTCCAAATAAAAACTATCATTGTGATGTGCAGTGCTATGTGAGAAAACATGACAAAGTGATTAATCTGTTTCTAATACAATCACTTATCTTCTCAAAACACTTGTAATGGTACTAGAAAGATAAAGCCCACTCCGTTCCTGTCATCTGAAGACACTTTACTTAGATTGGTTTCAAAATTATTGACCTTTTTCCGGCCATTTTCAAATTTACACTAAAGTTTTGATCACTGAAATAAATTAAACTTTAATAAAAAGTTAAATAAAAAACAATAAAAAGTGAAGGTAAAAAAGTGAGTATTTAACACTATCATTATTTTCTAATAAAGATAAAATCACCTAATCAAATAATTATGGTTCTTTGTGAGTTAAAGTGTTTTAAGTTTTAAATTAAAACCTGGAAGTTCCGTTTCTACAAATTAAGTGATAACTCACTTTTTCTACATGATGATGCCGCACACATACCTACGTAGGATGGTGGGCCTATTTCATTCTGTGTAAATATGAGATTTTTTCTGCTATGGGCTTTCAGTCTCAGCCTATTACTTCATAGTTAGGGGCTTTATACTCCTCAGATGCTCAGACAAATGCTTGACTGTGGAGTTATGGCTCTGGCCCTGCATAATGATCTTAGAAATATTGGCTAAAACGATGCAGAGAGCTGACAATCATCCAACCCCTGAGGCTGTTTTGAATCTGCCTGAGGCTGGAGTACTCCCTCCCAAGTCAACTCAGAGAACTACTGACTGAAGGCGTTGCCGCCCGCCCCGCGCCCCCGCTCCGGGACAGGATGGTAACTAATGACGCAACCCCCACCCCTGAACCTTGAACACTGACTTGACACTGACATTCAAGCTCCTACTAGCACAGCTCTCTTTTTCTGGGAATTCTTCTGGTTCTTGCTACCCAGCTCTATTTCATTTACTTCCTCAGTGCTCCACTGCCCCTGCGTCCATATACACAGACAGGAGCGTCATCCGCTCCTATTCATGTACAGGCCTCCTCCAGTCCACCGTTACTGCCATGGCTTAGTTCCCTTCCTTTCTGATGTTATGAAGACATAATATGGCAGATGTTACTAACTCTAAAAAATAAGAATTTTTTCTTAGGAACTTTTCACAGTTCTGTATCTGGAGCTCTCGAATTATTTTACTATCTTCCACTTTACAGAGAAGTGATTTATATACATGTAATCTTTCCTACTATAGAATAGGATTCCTACTTCTCTCAGTACCATGTGAGCTGTTCATGGGCATGGGCCAGTTCTATTTCTCTTTGCAAGTCTAAATCACCGTGTCTAAATATAGAAAGGTGTTCAACAAATCTTTATTGAAAGAATGAGCACCAGAGAAACAAGGTTCTCTCAGTTCTTGTCTCTATTCTGATAATTATTTCCTTTTTTACATTTTTTTTTTTAGGGTCATTTGATCTCTATCTCATTTTATTTGGCTATAAAATGAAAAAGATGACACTCTTCCTTGAAAAAGTATCACATGTTTGTGAGGTAAAATATCAAAATCTTATATAAACAAAATCAATAATTTCTAGGAATTAATGGACTAAAGATTGAAAATAAGGATCCCAAATTACACACTTTATCCTATGTCTAGTTTATTAATAATGATTAATACTTAATTTCTACAAGCAACTTCTCTACTTGTGAAATGAAAACAATCATAACTCTCTTCATCCTCTGTATTCAGAGTGCTGTAGGGATAAATAAGTGGGTATGAGCTAATATATTACTAGTTTCTTTTTAAAAAACTACGTTTTAAAAGGTCAAGTATTGAAGCATTACTAAAAATAATGGAGGTGGACTTCTTCCTGATACATTTGAACTTCACTAATACAAAATAGGCATAAATCAGAATTATACAACATTTCTACAAAACAGTATTTTATGTGAATTAAGCATATTCGATAGCATGCTATTGACTAAAAGTTGTGAGCAAATAAAAATTTTAGGGGTCATCTATAGTATACATAACAATTATTTATAATTACCATAATTATTATACAGAAATGTTTCTCCAGTGTATTTTAACTCAAATATTATAATTTTCATTATCATAAATAAATATTTCTCAAGGATATTTTTAACCATAATCAACTTTTTGTTATTTCATTAATATTATTTTCTTACAAAATTTTACTATTAGCTAAGGGAAGCAAAAACCTGAGCCTACTTTATTTAAGCTTTTTAGAAATGCTAAATTAGTTAAGTCTGAAATAAAGTGTTTCTAGATTGTTCATGTTATTATTGCCAAAACAAAAATTATGTGTCTTAAAATGATTTGACTATTTGACAAGTTTTTATAGATAATATTTCTATTTTTCAAACAATTCTTATTTACTTTGTATAGTAGATTAAAATCTCTAACAATTCATTTTAAAACCAGTAATTTTTTCTTTTTATAAAATGAACTCAAGTTTTCTGCCATTATAAACTCTTGGACACAAGCCTTTTCTCACTGATGCTGTTTAAATTCTTCAATAAACAAATAATTACCCACAACAAAGTGGGTCATGTTATTAGCACTAAAACATATTTATTCTTTCACATTGTATGAACCACTAATAAATGCTCCCAAAGTACATTATTTCTGTTTAAAATTCCAAGACTGTTCCTCAAAATTGACAGCATAACTCATGGGGGACTTAATAAGTATAATATGATAAGGGAGCATGAAATTATTTGTTTAGACAGAAATCTCAAAATATACCTGCGGCATGTGCACAAGCATCTTAGAATGCCTTAATAATATAGCATAACACATCCTGCTGTGCTGAATAATACTGTTGGTAACGTGCCATGTTCCTTTACACCTACAAGTTTGAACAATGCAGTGTCTTTACTATATTATAAGATTCTGCAAAATTGCTTCAAGAAGGCTCTCACACAATTTCAGTATGGCTTCTGTAAGATTAACTTTTGACATCAAAAAGTACAAACATCTCAGAAACTTAAACTATGATGAAAAGTGTGCTTCTGTTAGAAAGTGAGTCTTGAAATTGAACTCTGAACTGCCTCTCCATTTTAACGTGCCTGTGGTTTCATAAATTGTCTCTTTTCATCTATTATTAACCAAGAGGTTTGATCTTTTCTTACATTTGTGGACTTTTTCATAATCAGTTATCCTAAATCCTTAAAAAATATACTGTTGCCCTCCATGACTTATGGAAAGCTCTAAAAGTAAAAATTAAGCAAAGGAGTTGGTCTGTATAGAAATGGCTGCTCATTTCTTAAGAAACTCTACACATTTGAATTTCATTTTGGGCTTCTATAAGCTTCTAGTTCACTCCACGGCAAAATTCCAATAAATGTTCCTCTTATATGTTTTCATAGTTTTTCTTTAACCCTCATTTTCAATGATATGATTTCTCACTGATAAAATCAAGTAAGTCAACATTCAGACATTTGAACTGAAGAGGACGTGCAGAATGAGTATCAGCAAGATAAGTCCTTAAATTTTTTCAAATTTTCACTCTTGTTACTACATACAATATCTTAACTTCAGTATCTTTTCTTAAACCCTTTTTGTTCTTTGATGACAAAAAGAAGGTACAGCATTGTTCTCTATGGCTTTTTGGGCAGAGGGAACTAATTTAATTATGCCTGTGGATGATTGGGACTCATTCACAGCAGGACTGCAAATTTGGAGTTCGAAGCCTAGATTTCTTATGGACCTACCATCCAGGTTTGGCAGGAGAGAAAATCAGGACAGCGTAGAAAGTTTTTGCTGAAGCAATTTTTTTTTTTCAATTTGAACAATGTTTATCCTAAAGTTATATCTTTTTTATTTTTTTTTAGAATTAAGATCTTTTCTTTTATAAAATTATGCAGCTTTAGATAGTGGTTATAGGGTTTTTGTGTATTTTTTTAATCATTCTGACTTGTTAAAAAGTTGGAAAATCCAAGTAGGTGCCTCCATTTTTGTTGTTGCTGTTGTTCCAAAGACTATAGATCCCCTGTGTTCAAAGTCACACCAAAATCTCGTTCCAGTTCTGAATTTGCAGCCCTTGAATCTACACAGGTTAATTTATTCTCCCGAAGAAAAGCTAGAAACAATATGAGATGTATAATGGTGGTAGCTCTGAATGTTACAGCTAATGGGGAGACAAACCACTGTACTTAATTCATTGAGTTAATATTTATTGAGTGCCTACTATGTACTAAACACTGGGGATATAGGTATTTAATTTTTTAAGTTTAATTTTTAATGAGGTTCTCAAGGAAGGTCTCATAGAGAAGGTACTGTTTGAGTGAAATTTGAAAGAGGTGAAAAGGCTGTGTGGTTTTCTAGAGGAAAAGCATGCAAGGTAGAGGGAACAGCATATGCAAAACCTTGAGGAAAGAGTATGACTTGTGTAACTAAGGAATACAATGAAGTCAGTTTACTTGAGCAAAGTGAGCAAATTGGTAAGGAGAGTAGAAGTTCAAGAAGCACAACAAGCCTGGGAGGAAAGAACTGTTGTAATAACTTTTATTCTTCCCTGAGTAACCTGGAAAACTATCAAAGGATTTTGAGCAGAGTTGTAGCATAATATGACTTTCAATGTAACAGAATTGGTCTAGCCATTGATGGTCTGAAAGGAGACCAAGGCCAAAACAGAAAGAGCCATTAGGAGCCTATTACAAGAAGTGAGATGAAAAATGATAATGATTTGGACCAGGACAGTAGTAGTAAAGGTATTGAGGAGTTTCCACATTTATTTTGAAGGTAGAGCCAAGAGGATTTATTGTAAAAGATCTAACAAGATTAGATTGTACTTTCCCGGTATCTATGGATAAATGACTTCCTACATCATCCTAGCAACAAATATTTAAACTGTAAATTTACTTAAGTTACAATCACGTGATAATTCTCAGTCCACACTTTCTTGATCTCTTCTAAATATGTGACAGCCTCTCTCTCATTTTAAAGAAAAAAATAAGACTGAAAACAATGAAATATAATAGAAAGTGAAGTTTCAGTTCCACTGAGTCTGGAACTAACCAATCGTTAAAGGAGTGAGTAATTCTTTCTTTTTAGCTAAAATTATTAGAGTGACATTGGTTAATGGAATCAAATAAGTTTCAAGTATACCATCAACAATATATCATACATATATTGCATTGTGTATTCACCATCCAAAGTTAAATTTTCTTCCCTCACCAAATATTTGACCCTTTACCCCATCTACCTTCCCCCTCCCCCTCTTCTCTCTAGTAACCACTAATCCACACTCCGTGTCCTGAATAATTCTTAATGCCAATCCATTCCTGGAAGAATATGATGCTAAAGAGAAAGAGAACTAAACTTTTGAATAATTCTTACGTGCCTTTTAAAAGGATTTATTTTAACAAAGACTCAGTAGATATATTCTCATTTTTCTCTTTTTCTTCTTTGCTCTATTTTACCTAAAGCTAATGGGAGTTCAAATACTCTTAAAGACTGTCAACTTCTTAGTTCACTCTGTCTAGATTTCTCCAAGGACAAGCACAATCTCCTCAGAGACTTGAGAAGGAATTTTTTTTTAAGATCCTTCTCTGCCACCAAATAACTCTTCCCATGACTGGCTCTCTGCCTTAGGCAAGTCATGTAACCACTCTGGCTCAGCCTTTGTGTCCACATCAGAAGTCTGATTAAATAGCCCTTAGATTCTTCCAGCTGTAAAATGCTATGATTCCACATGGATTAAAATTGGAAGTGGAATTTGCTTGCCTACTAGGGTTATTTGATCTTCAAATTTACTAGTTTATGCTACTTTGTAAAAGAATATTATGTTTATTTGTTAATATTTTTAAATTGGCTTGAAAATATAAAATATAATAAACAAAATTTATTACATAATATATTAGAGACTATGTTTAAATACTTTCACATGTCTAAAATTTAATTTACTTTCCAAGAATAGGATGCATTGAACTCATTCTGCAACCCAAATACATCACCATTCAATGTCTTTCCAAATCAAGAATTCCTGGATTGCTTTCCAATGTAATTCCGATAACTTTGGTCTAACATCCTGCAAACCCTAGGGATCTAAAATTCTCTGATCTCAAACACTAGATCCTAGTTCCTGTCCCTCAGCTGTAGAAATCTCACAGAATTTCTAATATCATAAGATTCTGAGATTTAAGAAATTGAAGTGTTGAGAGGATCATATGTAACTCTCCAGAGACATAGATTAATTAACCTTTGGCCAGGTAAGAAGTAAAACAATGAAGGAGACTCAGGGACTGCTTAGGCAACCAAGACCTCTTCACAGGTAATATCTCCGGACTTTTAGATGACCTCTCCATTGGTCATTTTTCCAGGCATTCCTTTTTGTCAGTTCTCAATTACAACATAGGAGGAATTTGAAGAAACTGCTTGCAGGCATTGCTTCATTTATCTTTGTTCTTCCTCCAAGGCCTAACCTGGTAGCTGGCCTATACATTTTGGTTTGCCTACACTGTTCTGGTTTACACCGATAGCTGTTATAATATTAACAGTACTACCCCTTTTACTCTTGAAAGTGTCTCAATTCATATGATAAATTGTACAGTCACTTTACTTATAATAGGCAACCAAAGTTAAATATTGTGCTAAAAAATTAATGAAATGTGTATAACCTCCCTTACCAATTCTTATAAAGTGACCAATCCAGTCTAAATAAGTTTGAGATACAGGTCACCTTCAGCCATGCTTGAAAAGATTTCAGATTAGTCTATGGATAAATAGTCTATTATTAAACATGCCAAATGGTATTTTTTTATTCCTTCTCCTCTGACCTCATCATACTCCAAAAGCCTCTTCAAATGGAATATTAAGAGCTAGTAAATTATGAATTCTAGTGAGAGTTATGTTTTATAATTGTATATCTCAGACCATAAATGCCCTTGAAGGAAAGAAAATAAAAATTAATGAATTGCAAATCAATTGTAAAACAGGACCTTTTGCATCACGAACCAGCTATTCAGTAGTAACTTTTAATAAGGTAACTATTCATCCACAGCATAATGTAGTCTTTGTAACTTCTAGAATTTACATTACTGGGAAAGTGCATTAAGAATATAAATATTTCTTCAAACATTCTAAAAGTTAAACTACTCCATGAAATGCTTTCCTTTATTTAGCATTTTTTTAAAAGAGCGTTCACTCTGGTAATATCCCAAGATTATTGCTATTATTACTACTGGTGTTACCAAGAGCCTTCTATTGCTGCTGCTGCTGCTACAACTTCTACTACACACACACACACACATTATTTGATGCCTCTATATGTAGAAGCCTGTGTATATCTCTATAGTTTATAGAAGGCAGTCAATAGAATGTGGTGTGGTGTAATGGTTACTAGTGTAGGTAGGTGATGAGGTAGGACTGCCTGTGTCCAGGCTCTGCTTACTAGATGTGTGACTTTGGTTGCTGTCTAGTAATCTATTGCTATATAATAATTCACCCACGTATTTAACAACCATAATTTTATTATTATCTCACCTGGTTCTGAAAATGAATGGGACGCACAGGAAGAATATCAAAGGTTATCTCACTAATGTGTCTGGTGAATGATTGTGGTTGTCAGCTGGAACCTCATCTGGTGTTGCCAGCTGTTAATACCTACATGTACCCTTTGTGCTGGCTGCTTGGGCTTCCTCGCACCATGGTATTCAGTTCCAAAAGCAAGCATCCCCAGGGGTCCAGGCAGAAGCTATGTGGACTTTTATGACCTAGCCTTGGAAGTCACATTTTCACTGGGCAGTCTAGATTCCGAGGGTAGTTACTTTGAACCTCACAGTTCAGTGTGGGAGGAGGGTCAATTTTCCGTTGTATGAAGATGTGTGAGAAGGGAGACTTTATTGTAGCTATCTTGGAAAACACAATCTGCTACTAATTTTGTTAATTTTGTTTCTTCATATGAAAAAATGTGGGTAAATATCTATTTAATTGAGTTACTTTGTGGATTAAATAAGAAAAATTCATGTGAAGCTCTTAATACAGTTCGTCATAAGCACTCAATAAATGTTAACTATGGTTCATGCAGTTCCTTGCTGGAATGCTTTCATATGTTGAAGCAAAGAAAAATAATGCATCATTAACTATTCATGATGTGTTTTGTCTGTAAGACGAATGATAAGAATATGTTTCTGAAGACAATATTTGAATAGTTGGGAAATCCACATATACTATTTCTTCTGTATATGTATATATTTTTGTTAATAATTCTAAAAATTAGGAAACATATTTGGAATAGGAAAACAAAGTTCATCTTTAAATTACTGATTTTCTTAATGTCCACTGCATGTAAATTGTTTTGAAAATATCTGGAGTTAGTGTTGGAGAGGGAGAAGACGTATTGACTAAGATAACTTCAGAAGGTACTTCCATATGTATTCATAACTTGACTCTTTACAAAATGTAGCTGAGATGATTTTATAATATAATGATAGCATATATGTATAGTATACTATGGAATGCACATATATGAAATGGCATGTAGATGTAATACACACATATATAGATATGCAGTACACAAATATCTGAACATTATACACATACATATACATATATATGTATATTATTTAAAAGAAATAGAAGCCAATGGCATGAAGAAGAAGGGAAAAATCTATGCAAACATGAGGTCTAATGCAATTACAATAAATTAACATAACATTTGCTTTGAAATGCTTGGTAATCCATTGGTGGGTGAAAAAGAAAATTATTGATTGTATAATTTCTATTACCACAAAACATTGAGTTTACGAGTTCCCCAAGAAGGATCATCCTAATGATAAAGTCACAAACAAAAGTTAAATGTGAGACTTTATTTGGAAATTGTGAAAAAATTGTCTTCTCTAAAGATATTTACAACAAATGCAGAAACAGTTTAAATAGCGACACCTATTGTAAAGATCTTTAATAAAAGTTAAAAGTTAAACATGATAACATACCTCGCGCACCCAATTTCTACGGGCAGTGCTGAGCTGGTGCTGTCCAATAACCCATTTTAGTACAGGTTGTAGAGTAAAATATGTAAGCAACTAAAAGTGAAGATTAATCTTTTTTTCTCTATCAGCCTTTGATAAAAGGATTGAAGATTATTCAAAAGTATATTTAATGAGGCCCAAAACACTGATTTTTAAAATTACTGACTAAGTCAGCATCCATATGGTTTGAGAACCAGGAGATCACATGGCAGGGTAAAATATTTTATTTTGAATGATGAAAAACTTACAGAAAAATATATCTTCATCTCTGTGAAAAATTATTTGTAGACAATGACAAAATAGTTCCCACAAACCATCTTTGGATCTGTCAGGTCAAACATTTATAAATTTGTTTGATTGTGACACCAAAGTTTCCATAGGGAGAAATATCTAGATCTAGAAAATTTTAATAACATATTAAAACTGACCCATCTGAACCACTGAAAATGCCCTGTAGATGCCCTATAGAATATCTAGTTATAATCATGTAACCATCTGGTATGCCTGTCAGCACAGGTGAACTGAAAAGCATATTCCATGTAATTAAATTAGGTGACTTGCTGGATGGAGTTTTGTAGAATTAAGCAATTTAATTTGGGATGTCTAACAAAAATAATTTTAATTTTAACATGTTTTTTTTTCATCAAGTAAGCCAATCATTGTAGCAGCAACTAGATGACAAAAGCCTTTGTCTTTTCAGACCATATTTGGCTAATAAAAGTGATGCATCACTAACATAATGAAGAACATTGCTTATTATTTATTTTAAAACAGCTTTTGTCTACAATGTAAAAAGAATACAAGATCATTAAGGTACAACCCAAAAATAAGGAGGGCCATAATACAGCTCTTTTATTGTACTCTGAAATTATAAACTATTATGTTATGTCCTCTTAATTTTTGAACCAATGTTAAAATGTAGTATATTTAAAAGTGGTGGTATTTGAGTACACAGGCTTAGCATATACGCTTTTTATGACCAGGGAAAGAAATGATAACATGGTGAAAGTTATAAACTGTCTCATATAATTTTTGGAGTTTATGTTGAAGTGAGAGATATAACACGGTAGATAGAACAATTATACCTATAAATTTCTTCTACCAAATATGTATTTCTTTGTACTCAAAGCTACTTCTGTTAGTTGCTATCTTGATGAGAAACAAATGGCACACTCTAACTTGATAAATGATGTGGTCTAAATGTTTGTGTCCCCCAACTTATCTGTTGAAATCCTAATTCCCGAAGTGAAAGTGTTTGGAGGTAAAGCCTTTAGAAGATGATTAGGTCATACATAGTAGAACCCTCATAACTAGGATTAGTGACCTTAAAAACAAGATGGATCCAGAATTCTCTGATCTAAAATGTTATCTTTATCTCTCCCCCCCCAACCCTCATTTTCTCTCTCTTTCTTCTCATTTTGTCTCTCCCCTTCATCTTTGATGGTGGTTTTTCACATGACAAAAGGGGAAAGGAGCAAATTAGCTCTTCTGAGTCCTCATTCTATGGGTGACTTTATACTCTCTCTTCTTCAGGTACTTGTTTTCCACTGATATCTTAAAAAGTGTCTGTCATTTCCTCTCCCTAAGATTCAGTTCCCTTATCTGTAAAATGAGAGTTGAGTTCTATCTTTAAATTGTTGTGATTGTTAACCATGAGAATAGTACTCAGCCACACTCAGTAAGTACTCAACCATTTTCATTAATTTTAAATTATTTTTAATAGGGCTGGTTCACCTCATTCTCTACTCTGAGCCGCTTGTGACCATTAACTTAAATTTGTTATAATACTAGTTGCCTTGCATTTAGAGCAATAGTATAATAAAAAATGTACAATCATTATACAATAGAATTATACTCATTAGGAAAAGATATATCTTGACTTTAGCCTTCACTCTTCTCCTTCTTAGATCCAAAGGAAAAAGGAGACGTGTTTGGTTAGATTTGTATTCATATTGTTTTACAAGAATCTAAATTGAAAGGATCTTGATGAAGAGAGACAAACTTTTTCCTCATTCTGCATTA
The DNA here is from genome assembly GCF_902729225.1 of Pteropus medius. Classification (NCBI taxonomy): domain Eukaryota; kingdom Metazoa; phylum Chordata; class Mammalia; order Chiroptera; family Pteropodidae; genus Pteropus; species Pteropus medius. The sequence continues at coordinate 2,335,522 of NW_024355523.1, forward strand.
TAAAAGGAATTTCTCAGGAGGTTCTTTCTTATATACAAGAGACATAAAAAATCTATTGTTACTTTGCAAATTATCTGATTCTAAGGTCTAAATAAGACTTATGTCTGAGAATTAAATCCTTGGTGAATAGTGTATTCTTCGGATCACCTTCCTCAAATAATTGACAAACTAAAATTTTAATAGAAACCAGAGACAGTGATATGTAGGAAAGTATACTAGTTTAGGAGTCAGAAGACTTCTGTTTTAGTCTCTATCATACCTAGCACTTAAATCTTAATTAATCATTTGCGGGGGGAGGGAGGGGGCGGAATTTATTTCCTCAAGTTCAAGAATTTGGACTACATGATTCATAAAGTCTCTTCAGGCTGCAAATAGTCAATGAGCTCTTAGATTTTCTAGGAGTAGGATGCATAAGCTCTGCATTCCCCATTGCAGAGAGAGTCTGTATGGTTTATATAAAAGATAAACAGATGGCAAAGCTGACATTCTATTTAAAAATTCAGAAACAGAATTAATACTCTCTTCTGGATACAAGAGCACCTCACATCTATAAAGCAAGTCCCAGGAAAAAAATAAAATCCTAAAATTCTTCAATTTGATTAACAAAAAAAAAAAAAAAAAAACACTTTTTCAGATTGCATTGAAAGAGCTCTTAAGGAGAGTCAATCTGCAGAAATTGTTAAAGTCATTAATAATGGAAAGGGGAATTATATTAAAAGCAACCCATGTTTAAGGAAGTTAGCAGTATTGGAGGACCTCCCATATGTATACTCACTTAACGCTAAGTATTTTTATGCAAATGGATGCATTTTCAGAGCAAACACCCAGCACTAAAAGATCTTAGAAAAAAGATAATAGTTAAATTTAAGTTTTATAATTACATTAATAGCATTTTAACCTTGAGGGAACACTTGGAGGTTAAAATAGTCAGAGAGCATAATTCACATTTTACATTTTAAAAAGCAAACAAAAATGTTGTAACAACTTTAGGAATAATTGTATGGGATATTTTATAAGGTAATAACTAAACAAATAAAAATCAAATTCATTAGCATGATTAATTTGATAGTGACATTGGTTTCATCATAATAAAGCTTGAAAATCTGTATTGAGTTTCAATCAAGCTATCAGTGGTCCATAGTATTGACTGAGAAATAATATGGACTAGGTGTTTCATCACCAAAAGGATTTATTAGAGGAAAAGAAAGTGTTGCAACCCAGTGCATGCAGACATGGCAAGCCACGTGCATACTCTGGCCTGCATGCCTAGATGGAGGAGTATTTGTACGAGGGAAAAGGAAGTTAAGGTAAGGGAAAATTAAAACCATAGAGCTTTATCAAAAACTTTGAATTCTTCCTGTAGTGTTCTCACATGTAGGGGTCTCCTGATTATGAAGATTGTAAGAACTTCCGTAAGCCCTAGTTCTTTCCATAGACTCTCCTCATCGATTTTGTTTGCTTAAAGTTCAAGTTCGTCTTTATCATTAATATAAATTGTTGATTCGGAAAACAAAGCAGACACTGATTTACTGAGTTATTGCTATATTGTAAATATTTGATGAAAAAATAAATAATTTGATTTGGCTTTTCATCCTAATAATACAAACTTGGCTCAAATTTGTTACGATTATAAAATTGTAGACAAATTTGTCTACATCCATTATCATTTTCAGGCAAATTTATTCTAATTAAAAATACAATACTTTTTGGTTTTACTATTTTAATTCCTATTCTGAAAACTCCCCTAGATTAACCTTTGCATCAGCAAAAGCCATCCCATGCTGATTCAAATATAATTTATAGAATAGTCCTGTAGGGTTGTGTGACTCTTTCTAAAAGGGAACAACTCAGGCAAAAGCATATAGATAGATCTAAGTAGTAATTCAAAAGCTTTTTCATCAGAGTTGACCTCATTCTATGATTTAATGTTTGATATCCTTACAGAGAGAAGGCAGTTGATTGTATGTCCTGAGCAGTATGGGAGGAGACATTAGCTAAACTTGACCACAGGGCAGCATTCACAAGCTATTGTGAAGGAAGAAACTGTGTTCATTAATTACGGTAATCTTTTCTGAGGTTTTGACATTCGAGCTAGATTTGGCAGAGACTGTTGGGAGGGGCTGCTGAGGGGAAGGGGCATCACTTCCCTGTGAACCTACAGTTAAAGCAGTAAGTGTATTTCCAACACTAATAGCAAAAGCCAAAGCACTCCTGGGAAATATCCACAGTACCTAGGAGTGCTTCACCACCAGAGATATTTCTGGGTCAAAAATTAATCCTTAATAGGGTAATAAAATTAACCCAAACAGAATGGAATTAAGTGTTCATTGTATTATAGACCATATCATAGAAGAGAATAAAAAACAGACTTTAATGTCAGAGAGAACGAAGCTCTACCAATTAACAGCTAAGTAACCTTGGCTAAGAACTTAACTTCTCTATCATCAGTTTCCTTTATATAAAATGAAGATAATAAAATTAACACTATGTCTATAAAGCACTTAATATAGTATCTGCTTTGGATTGAGTAGGCCTTCAATAATTTTTGTTATTTTTATTGTTATCTTTATTATTAAGCTTCATCAAATGAGAAGGTTAATATGAAAAAGACAGGATATATTACACTTGCCATTCGATTCAATCTAACTCTTATTGAGCTTATTATTTTCTTTGTGTGAAAAAAACTATGGAAACAAAAATAAATAAGAACTCATACTGAAAGAAGACTAGACAAATAAACTCACAATTATAATTATTATATTTCAACATCCTTGAGATCAGTAACTGTGACTCACTATATACTTAGTACTTTCAAGTACTATATAGTGCTTACTTGATAAATAATTTAGTTAATTAATTCAGTGAGACATGAACTGTAATTACTGTACAAACAGATAACTAGGGAAATATAAAGAAAAAAGACAACTCAACATGAGAAGGGCAGAGAAGTCTCCTAAAATAGCCTAAAGCTAAAGCTGAGGCTTAGAGTAACATTGGAAGTTGCAAGTAAGAATGAAGTATATAGACTTTCTTAGCACAAGGAGTAGCTGCTGCAATTCATTAAGACAAGAGAGAACCTGGTTTATTCAGTGAACTACTAATCTTTAATCCAACTTGAGTGATGCATACCTACCTAAGAGAGACAGTGCCCCTCTCACCATCACCTCTAGTCATTTCTGTCCCATTCTTCCTTCATTTTTCTTCATAGCACTGACAACCTCTTACTATGATTATACTATAAATGCATTTGTGTATTTATTTATTGTCTGCCTCAGCCACTTCATGAGTGTTTTTATTATTTCTACATCTGTAGCCCCTAGAACAATGACCTGGCATTCAGTAGACACTCAATAGATATTTATTGAATGAAAATTGATAGAATGAGTAAGTAGGGACTTTCTTATGAATGATCTTAGATATAATATTTAGGAAGAAATATCGGGATTCACTTGGAATGAGGATGGAGAAGGGTGAAAAGTCTGATTGTATCTCCTGAGTTTCAGACTAAAGTGACTGTGGAAATGGCTAACAAACACATATGAAATTCAAAAATAAGAGTTAAGTTTTTGTTTTTGTTTTTGAGAAGGTATGGGATGTTGAGTTACACATTATGATTCTCTCAGAGTTTTAGGGAAGAAATTCCCCAGCTACAAGAGTTTGCAAAGTATTTCCCTCAAATGGACAACAGCATCATGCCTTCACTGTACCGTGGGGAATGAAGCTGATTTTTCTTAACATCTATAGAGCAGGTTACTATAACTAATAAAATCCTACATTGATCGTCTTTATTGCCAAGAAGTCAAAAGTGAATGGTTTAAAGAATTCAAATAACCTGACTCAGAACCACATAGTTGAAATGAGAAACACAGTTTTTGCAGTTGAAAGTAACTGAGTCTACCACTGAACGCAACATTTGTCATCTGGCATGCTATTCAAGAAATCACTCTTTATTTAAATGATCACCTCAGAGTCATTTCCCCACTAAAGAAATTTAATAGTGAGTAATCAAATGTATTCACTCTCACAGTCACTGACATGAGCTTACAATTACTTCTTGGAATTGAGTGAGCCTCAGTGGGATATAAAAATTAGGCTAATCATATGGTGAATACTTACTTCATCCTGTGTTTGTTCCTGCTAGGAACAGAAATTGTCTTTGTAATTGTATGCAAAATCCTTTCACTAGACTCATCACAGGAAAATTATGTACTGCTACTCCTTTTCTAAAGAAAAGACAAAAGTAACATTTTAAAATATCACTTTCAAATCAACCAGAATGAATGGTTTTGGCTTTGTGTATAAAAGCCAGATCCAAATTAACATTATTTACAGTACACAGTTTGGCATGTGAATATAACAAACTGATATTTAATATGTTGTGTAACATTTCTGTGTGTTTTGTTGCTAGTGATTGCTTTCATGATTAATTAATGAGCTTTATTGGACTCAAATAAATTAATTGATCTAAGAACCAGAATTTTTGTAGAGCATTGGCTATCTTGCACCTTCAACCAGTGAATCAACTTTTCCAGGTTAGCAGAGGATTTGTTTTTATGAACTAAAAATATTTCTATTTTAATCATTTAGAATAGAGTACTTTCTAAAATAAATTTCACACTTCCTTTAATTCTTAGTTTTTGGGAGGCTTACTTTAGCCTTTATTAATGACTCAAGATGGTTGCTATGAAGACTGATAATGAAAACTCTAGAGTAGTTTCCAGTGAAACCCTAAGGACTTGCTGAAGTGTGCCAGGCTCTTGATTCCTACAGCTTATGTCCTCCCTCTACTCTGGTTTGGGAGTTTTCGCCCACGTTCTTTAGGGGTCAAATGTATAAATTAAGTAGTTTTCAGGTCACCGTAATTCCACTGAATATTATTTATCATCAGTTCAGATGCTCTCTCTAGGTTGAAACATAAAATATTGTTGAAATATGAATATCTCAGACTAACAAAAATGACAATCTCATATGGTTCCACCTGATACAATGAAAAATCTTCTGGCTCTTGTACGGATAAATACAGAATGAGGGAAAACTGTAGAATTTAGAGAAAAGCAAGCAATTAACATTCTTTTCTTTCCATTTTTTTTTTCAGAATCTAGATTTAGAGGAGTTATTGAATTACACCTGAATTAATTTTAATAGCCTCTTATTTGTATTAATCCATTTCTTCCTTCTCTTTCTATTTACATCTCTCTTTTTCACTTATATTATGAAAACAATTTTATAAATCTTTCTCTTTCTTGCTCTAAAGCCTACAGTGTTTTCCTGTTGCCAATGGAATACGATGGAACTTTTAGTATTTAATTATTCAAAAGTATTCATCAAGTGTTTTTTAGTTGCCAAGCACTCTTCTAGCACAGTGAACAAAACAAAATCTGCCTTCATGAGCTTACATTCTAGTGAGAGAAATAGATAATAAATAAGATAAGTGAATAAAATATATAGTATATTAGATGGTACTGTTAGGGAGAAAATAAAGCAGAGAAGGGAAATAGGAACTCTCAGGGAAAGGGAGTTGATATTTTAGAGAAAGGAGCCTAGGATGGCCTCACTGTAGACAGGGCATTTGGGTAAAGACCTGAATGAAGTGAAAGGGTGAGCCTGGAAGACTCACCTCAGGGAGATCATTTCAGGGCAAAAAGCCTGAGATAGGAACACAGTTGGCAGGTTGTCACAGCTAGAAAGAGGTCAGTTGGGTGGTCAGGGTTGAGAGTGAGAGAGCAATAGTTGAGGTCAGAGGTTTGGAGTCATGCAGGCCGCCCTAAAGAAGAAATGAGAGAATTTTGAGCCATGAGTGATAGGATCTGGCTTGCTTGCAGCTATGCTATTCATAGTCTGAAGGAAACAAAGGCAGAGCAAGAAAACCGGTAAGGAAATAAATGTAATAATGCAGACAAGCAGTAATGGTGGTTTGGACCTGGATGGTGGCAGTGGAGGTAGGGAGAGATGATCAGATTCTTGATATATTTTCAAAATAACACTGACAGAATTTACTAAAATATGAAATATATTTGTGAAAGGAAGAAGAGAGGTGATGATAATTGTTATTTAAAGATCTTCATAACACAGCCTCAACCTCCTTTTCCAGTTTCATCTCCTACTCTCCCTGTTAACTAAAGTTTGATGAAAAATTCCCTAGGATTGAGCATGGAAGGACTGTTCAAATTGTAGCTCTGTCACTTATTAGGATTATGATTTGATATCAAACACATAACCTACCTTTGTTTCTTCACCTATAAGGTAGGGATAAAAAATACCTATTACCTAAGGCTCTTATGAGGTCCAATTATATTGAAAAAGGATAGTAAAGCATAACATAGGTTATGAGTCCACTCCTCAGCATATTAGTCTATTAACTATCAATAACATGTTAAGTATTCCTCAATCTTCCTGCCTCTCTGCCTTTCCCTTATGTTGCAATAGCTCTTCCTCTTCACCATCTCCATCCATCAAACCCTCCCTCCTGTCCTCTAAGGACCATGACACAGTCCAGGGCACTCTCCTTACAGTGCAGTCTTCTTCGTTACCCCTCTTCTCAACTCAATACTTTGCTTTCCCAAAGTGTTGGCAATATTGAATAAGATTAACATACAAAATTAGGTCTTAAGTACTTGAAATGCTTGATACAAGATAAACATTGTTTGGGTGACTATTAATTCACAAATATCTATTTTAATCCTCTTAAGAGGTTACAACCATTGCATTTTACACTTTTGAATTGTGAACTTTACATAGCGTGATATAAAAAATAAATAAAATCAGAATTGTGAATTTTATATGGTATGATATAAAAATAGATAAAATCTCAATTTATGAGCAAAGTAATATCTGTATAGAAATTATGTTAGATAGTTTTCCATTTCTTGTGTTAACTTCATCCATTGTATTTTTCACATCTAAGCTAAATGATCCCTCTAAAACACAATCTTGTCATTCTCTTCTTAAAGTCCCTGAGGAGTAAAGACTAAATTCTGTAATATGGTAGAGAAAGCTCTTCTGATACATCTCTTGCCTGTGTATCTCTCCAACCGTTGAAGCTTTTTCCACAGGCCATGCAAATTCTTCACATACCCTCCTCGTTCTTTCAAATATACAGGATAAACTGAAGTATTTGGAGTTCCTGAATGTGATCTGCCATGCTTACTTCTGAGCTTTTAAACATTCTGACTCTGCTCTACAATGAATTTATTCATACATTCACACAACTCTTTGCTGAGCATCTACTGAGCATCCACTGGACTTAGTATTTAGCACAGAAATAGAATCTCCCTTAATGGAACCTACAGTGCAGTGGTGGGAGAAGACACTAATCAGTTCATCATTCAAATATATAGTTAGAAATTGTGGTCAAAGTCTCTGAAAGGAATGGTCAGAAAGTTACATGAACTTATATGATGAGGGAGTAATCTAGTCAGAGGGTAAGGGATGTCTGATGTCTGAGATGAGATCTGAAAGAAAGCAAAACTAACTTTCAAAGGGAGTAGTATTTCATGAAGAGGCACTGAGGAGGAGCTACATGGTAAATTCCAGAACATCTGAGAAAGCCAGTTTTATTGAATGGTAGAAAGCAAGGAGGATAGTGGTACAAAATGAGTCTGGAAAGAAAGGCAAGAGACAAGTATGACCAAATTTTGATGTGTATCATAAAAGAATAGGCAACCATTGAAAGCGTCATGCCAGAAAGTACCATAGAGTTTCTGTCTACAAAGATCAATCTAGTTGCTATGTGAACAAGTAAATATATGAATTAATGGGCCCATTCGTCCTTTGTATTGAAATAAAATTCTCCAGTGACCCAGTCCTAGAAAAGCCCAGAAGAAATAAGAAAAATGGTGTTAGGGCATGTCTGGGAGGAGGTATTCAGTGCCAAATGTTGAAACTACTTGGTACATGCCTGTAGTAATAAAGGTTAGGTTCAGTTGCAACCGACAAAAAACTTGAAAGATTTAAAGTATCAAATTTGCCTATAAGATGTCATTTGAAGTAAATATGTATACTGTAATGTAGGAATCAGGAGACACTGTTATTGTTGAAAAACATGAAAGGCCTTAAGGAAAAGTTAGGACCTGGAAGGACCATCTTTGAAGATGGATTCTTTGTTTTTACTCTTGATTATAGAAGAGGGGAAACTCAAGACATTCCGTCTTATCTTCGGTTTACATGAATGGCTTCAAACTGTGGAAGTTGGAAGATTTTTGGTCATTTTCTCGATGCCTTTCTTGAACTATGGCATAAATAAATGCTAGAGTCACAGCTGCAAATCATTTTAACCAAGTTACTATGTCAGTTATTCCTTCTGTGTGCTGAGACCTTAGAGTCCAGACTGCAGCCTTTGAACACACTATTTTAGCACCTAAGGGGCTTTGCAAAGATTCCAAACTAAATGGTTACTAAATCTGCTCTACAGTTCCAGCATGGTGGCATTAAATGCAGTGAGGATTACAGAATCTTATTCTTCTCTATGACTGAGGTTTTACACAGCACGAAGTACACTTCCAGACATACACTTCTCTCAAAAACACTAGTTTTGGAAGCTGGTAACTGTGCCAGACCAGAGAATTTGATGGCGTAGTAGTGGGAACCTGCATGGCAATTTACAAGATTAATGAGAGAGGCTTTAACTGAGTAAGTACAAGTTGCTGCTACCTCCATTTGTCACTTCTCTTTTTTTAAGCTCTACACCTCCTCATGGGACCCACCCAGTCCTCTCATTCCCAAACCAGTTCCCATGAAATAGATGTTTCTTTATTCCATATTCATCATAATGGCATACCCTTCATTTCATTACTTCATTATCCTAATGATATTCCTTGATAATTTCTACATTCTCACTTCTCATTTTCTCCTCAAATCCTAACTCCTCTGATATATAACTTCTATGCCCAGCATTCCATCGATGCTGCTCCCATTGTGTGCACCAATGACCTTCTAATTCAAAAGTACTATGAACACTTTTCTGTTCTTATCTATATGAAGTTTCTTTATAGCATATAGATAATACCCTTCTTTTTGAAATTATATCCACCCTGACATAAATTTCTCCTGATTCTCCTCCTGTCCCTCTGTGTACAGATAGCTGGATTAAATAACTCTTGCAAAAGAGAATATCAAATAAATAAGCCCAGCTTGTTTTGATAGCAGCCACATCTCTAAACAGTACTACTCATCCAAATTAGATTATTATCCATGGATGATAGAAAAGTGTTGATGTGTAAGGGTGCACTAGCTCAAGATTGCTTACATTACTATGACGCTTTTACATAATTGATAATATCATTACATGACATAATTACATTTTTTAAAATATGTGTATATGTATTTGATAATGTTCTTTAATAGCTCTGGAAAAGCTTTTAATTACTAATGAAATCCAATAATGTGATCTTGTCCACAGTATGCCCTTGCTACTATTCCAATAAAATTATTTTGGTTCTTTTGAAGTTATTTATACAATACTGTACAATTTGCATAATGGTTAGTAACCTAAGTATCAGTTTTGCTAGACAGTTAATTCCTTGTAAAAACATGAATCGTGTCTTGGCATACCTTAAAGGATCTTAGATGTAGTAGGTTTTTAATAAATTATATTGAATTAAAATATGAGACAGCTTTTTTAAAGTAAAACTAAAACTTAAACAATCTTTTCCAGTAGTGAATTTCCCATTACTTTTACGACATTCACCAAAAACTGCACTATTTATTTTCTGGTCAACAATATTGTATTACAGATTTTCTAATAACTAGAAAATACAAACCATAGCCAGATGTAGAATTAGTATGACTTGACTTGTGATTTTCTAGTTTATGTAACAGCTAAGTTACATAATCATAGATTCAGCAGCAGTATTTTCTCTGATTTAACAAATGTATTCCCAACTATCTTAGCAAATAAATAAGACACACACAACTGAGTCGCAATGGATAATAAAGCATATTAAAATCAAACACAGCTTACTAAAGAATTCAAGTTTTCAACCAGACTCTGAAATTATAATTGTGTGTCCTTTGCACTGCATTGAAAAGATGCCATTTATTTACGATTATGATTAAAGGCTCTTTTTACGCAGCCAACTTTCTTTGCCATTAACAATTGTGTCCTAGGGTTTGTCTTATTTTAGTTCTAGTGTCATTTGTAAATCTTAAAAATCAGGTAACAA